>NC_080075.1:47522453-48122453 GCF_949987535.1 Balaenoptera acutorostrata | reverse complement strand
GTGTTACAATATTGTCAGATTGATCACTTGATATTTTCTGAAAGGACAGAACTCTAAGAAGTTAAGAACAGAAAGAAGCACATGACTGCATCTAAGAGGATCCATGATTATGAGTACATTTTTAAATATTATATTCAATATATGCATGTAGAATTGTAAGTGTATTATTATGGAGATTTCAGTGCTCAACACAGATCTGAAACTCATAGAGAAATTAATCTTAAATGAGTCTGTGTTATCGTTCCTTCAGTTTTTCAGAGTACGCATGAAGCTCATATATATTTAGTTATTGAAAGAATTTGTGTCTGTAGCATTTTTCTGTAGAGAAATTCTGAATATCACTTCATTTAACACCTAAATACTCCTATGAGGGATGAGGAATCAGATATTACTATTCCTATTCTAGAAATGAGAAAACTAACATCCTCAAATGTTAACAGGCCCAGAGGACCTATATGAACAAGAAAAAAAGTCCCTTTCTCCCTTCGCCTTCTCACCAGGCAATCTTTGAGTCTCATCCAGGAGTCTCAATTTAGCCCTCAGAACTTTCAGCTGTTCCAGGAATAGACCCTGTCAGAAAATAAAGCCCACTGATTCCTGGTGCTCACAAATCCAACCTCGACTTTTCCCATCGCTAGTGACCTCAGGCTCAGCCTCTGCCTGCCTCTGAGGTGGTGGGGTCTCTGTTGCTACAACAACCGTGAATCCACCACATTTCACTATTACAGGTAAATTGCCAGTTACTTACATTCTGTCTGGTCTTGTTAGAGCAACCGAGTTGTGCATCTCTAGAGTGAATAGCAAATAACAGACCAGCAAAGGATTCCTTCTCTGCGTATTTAGATTTTGGTGCCTGTGAGTGACGAGAGATATTGGGCATGTGGAAAGTTCTGGAGGAAGAGATGACATATGGATAATTACAAGGTGGTTGAAAGGATTAACATTAAAGGAGATAACACATGTAAAGTGCTCACTAAAGGGTCTTGCTCAAAGAAAATGTTCAACAGATGTTAACAGTTGTTATTATTAGTATTTGTAGGTTAGCTGGTAGAATTTGGGAAGAGCTAATAATCGTAATCATGGTTGCCATTTATTAAAATAGACTTCAATTTCACAACAAGGTTACAAGGTGATTATCATTTTTCCCATTCCACAGATCAGAAAGTTGCAGACTTGGGATCTCACAAAGGTTTCTCTGATCTTAGCAAGCTTATTCATTCATTCACAAATACTAACTAAGCTACTGTGTACCAGGCTCTGAGCTAGGCAAAGAGGTGAACAAGACAGACCTGGTCCCTGTCCTCACAGGACGTGGAGCATAGGGAGGAGTACAGTCAGGTGAAACCCAATGTCATCATGTCCCAATGCTCACCCCCATTCTTGCTCTGCCACCTTGAATGCAAATCTCTGCCCTTCTCTTCATCCTCCTAAAATAAATCCATTCTATTAGGCAAGGAAGAAAAGGATATTTTACTGAAGAATGCACAGGGGACGGAATTTACACTTCAAAACACACATAATTTCTATCCATAAGTTCCCCATAAACTCTTTGTTTTTCCCACCAGATCAATCCTTAACCTCCTCACCCAACCCTACTCTACGCCCAGGCTCCCAGCCCGGGGACAGGCCCCTGGCCCAGGGTCACCCTGCAGGCCATTCTATGGCTCTTCCTTCCTTACGCAGACTATTTAAGTCTTACATCTCAGGTATCAAATAAAGGTCCTCTCATTAACAAGATAAACTTCCTTAGAAGATGGCCAGGGGATTACAAATACGTTATTTTTTTCTGGTCCCACAAGGAAACAGGCAGATCTACTGTGGTATAATCCCCTGTGTTACAGGATCACAAAGAGGGTCTTGGAACTTGGACTTAGGAAAGCAGTTCAGGAGTCCTGGGAAAAGTAACATCTGAAGTGTGGTGGACGTTATGGTTGCCTTCTCAACATCAGTTGTTCAACCCTTGGTAATTGCTCTAATTTGGTGGTAGAAATTGGAGTGGAGGGATACTTGTACCTCCTACATGAAGCCCACAAGCCTTGGGGGGAACAGTTCCAAACCCCCACTCAAGTCTAAGCTAAATAGCGTAATTTCATCCCCGTCCACCCGACCTTGCCACAGTTATTGGTTCAGGGGTGAGCGAGGACCTAAGCTTAGCCAATAAGACTGAAAAAAGATGTTGCGGAAAAGAGAAGGGGAGAAATGCGGGAAGGTCTAGAAAAGAAACAGTATCTTTAATGGACATAAATAAGGAAGTGCATAGGCTTAATCATTACTGTTGGCCCTCTGATCACCAGAAGGACCACCAGCCTCAGCAGGAAGGCTATGTGGCCCAGCAGAGAGAAGAGCTAAAAAGAAATGAAACCCTTCGTTACCTGGTAGAGCTGCCGAACTAACCTCCGTGTTGTAAGCCTCTCTTGTGTAGGGCAGTTTTGGCTTGAGTTTTCTTCTACCTGCAATCAAACCCAGCCTAACCGACACAGGTGAGATTAGATCAGCAAGTAGGTAGGCAAGTCCCAGATCTACAACTTAAAGTTCATTTAAATAAAGATTGGCAAACCTGTGAGGAAGAACTTTTTTTCCTTAAAACTTTATGAGGGGGCTTCCCTGGTGGCGCAGTGGTTGAGAATCTGCCTGCTAATGCAGGAGACACGGGTTCGAGCCCTGGTCTGGGAAGATCCCACATGCCACGGAGCAGCTGGGCCCGTGAGCCACAGCTGCTGAGCCTGTGCGTCTGGAGCCTGTGCCCCGCAACGGGAGGGGCCGCGATAGTGAAAGGCCCGCGCACCGCGATGAAGAGCGGTCCCCGCACCGCGATGAAGAGTGGCCCCCACTTGCCGCAACTAGAGAAAGCCCTCGCACGAACCGAAGACCCAGCACAGCCAAAAATAAATAAATAAATAAATAAATAAATAAATAAATAAATAAATAAATAAAAAATTAAAAAAAAAAAAAAAAAACTTTATGAGGAATGGTAAAGAAAGAAAAAGATAGGTAAATTCACATATAAATTTTAAACTTCTATACAATAAAAAATAGCAAAAACATAAAAAAACGAAAACAGAATATGAAAAATATCTATATCATATGTTACAGACTATTGGGTCATAAATAAAATATAAAAGGAGCTTACTTAAATTTATTAGCTGTATTTCTTCACTCTGATAGATAAATGGGCAAAGAACACGAAGCAGCAATTCCCCCAAGGAGAAAAAGAAACAGTAAATAAACACCTGAGAAAATGTTTGGCCCTGGTAGTAATCAAAGAAATGCAAATTAAAGCAACCTTGAAATGTCATTTGACACCTACTAAATTAGCATTTTAAAAAATGAGGGGCTGGCAAGGTGACAGTGATATTGGCACCCTCATTCATTTCAGGTGGCACGGCAAACTAGTACTGCCTTTGAGAAAGCACTATGGCAACATGGAGAAGCATTCGTGCCTTTTGACCCAGTAATTCCAGTTTTTGTAATTAGCACTAAGGAGAATAATTTGACAGAAGCAAAGAGACACACTCAGCATCATTCTTCAGAGCCTTGGCCGAATCAATTAAATTCAATTAGCATATATTTTACACCTTCCACTGGCCAAGCAGGGGCAACAGGGACTCAGAAATTAGTAAAACACTGTATCTGACCTCAGGGGGCTCACAGTCTGGCAGAGGAGTCACGTAGGTAAATAAACGCATTACAGAATGGTTCAGTAAGTTCAGCAAGAAAACCACAGATGCAGTCAGATGAACTTGACTTTTATGATGGGGGGTAGGGTAGGTGAGCAGAGAGCAGGCAGCTTGACAGGAAGCTTACGAAGGGGACAAGGTGAAACTGTAGTTGAAGAGGCACAGAGAGTTAAAACAGGGACAATGAGTGTCCGGTACTGTGGGAACAGGGATTCCAGGAGGAAGCTTGTGGAAAACCAAGATTTGTGGCAGAGTGGAAAGAGAATTTTATTGCCCTTGTTTGACATCTATAATAGCAAAAATATGGAACATTCTTAAATCACCAACATTGGAAATACCTCTTTATGAATTATGATACACAGTGGACCATTATTCCACCATAAGAATGAAAATTATGAAAAGTGTATACTTCCCTGGTGGCGCAGTGGTTAAGAATTCGCCTGCCAGTGCAGGGGACATGGGTTTGAGCCCTGGTCCGGGAAGATCCCACATGCCGCAGAGCAACTAAGCCCGTGCACCACAACTACTGAGCCCACGTGTCACAACTACTGAAGCCTGTGCCTAGAGTCGGTGCGCCACAACAAAAGAAGCCCACACACCGTAACGAAGAGTAGCCCCCGCTCACCACAACTAGAGAAAGCCTGCAGGCGGCAACAAAGACCCAGCTCAGCCAATAAATAAATAAATAAATTTATTTTTAAAAAAAGAAAGAAAAGTATATAAGACACTTAAAAACATTTATGATATGTGGGCAGGATACCTGGGGGAAGAGCAGCTGACCTTAACAGCCCTGAGCATTGCTCCAAAATTCTCCTTTCTCCCTTTTTCCCTCAAATTTTTTTAATTGAAATATAATTCACATACTATAAAATTCACTCAAAGTATACAAGCCAGTGCTTTTAATAATATATTCACGAAGCTGTGCAAAAATCACCACTAATTCCAGAACATTTTCATCACCTGGAAAAGGAACGCATTAGCAGTTACTCCTCATTCCTCCCAGACTTTGGCGACCACTAATCTACCTCCTCTGTCTGTAAACTTGCCTATTCCTCACACCTTGCCCTTTGAGAAGCCTCCCAAACCTCTGCTGTCCTCCCCAGGCCTGGGTAGGCAGGGGCAACACCTATGCGATGCTCTGGCCCCAGTGTAGCAACTGGCCTTCCCCAGAGTGTAGCTGACTGAATGCAAGTAAACACCACCCATTAAAGGCTCAGAGAGAACACAGGGAATTCAGCATAGACTCAAGTGAAACTGGAGACTCTGCTACAGGAACAGGTAACTTGCTCTGTGAGGCTCTCAGAGTCACCATGCTAACTTGAGCCCCTCCTCCCTGAGGCGAGCACTATCTTAGCTCCCACCCCGCAGCTTCCCTCTAATATATCGAGAGCCAAGAGAGCAGGACCAGTGAAATCCAGCGTGAGGAGAAAATGAGGGCAAGGCAGGAAGCACACCGTCCTGGGCTAACACACGCAAAGGAAACCTGGGGGTGAATTTTCACTTTTCTACCATGGCACTTGCAGGAGGCATGGTTCATGTGGTGGCTAGGCCCCGGCTGCCTTCACCAAGTTGATTAACTCTCCTCTCCAGCCTTATCTACTGCAGGACACTGTTTTATTCCTTTCTTGGGGACATTGAGTGTAAAAGCTCTAGTTCTCTATGGAAATGACCGCAGGTGAGTTTCCTTGCAATTTGTGTTTGCCGTGTTTTCCTGACCAGTTAAAGAGGATACTGCATATTTGATGGTGAAGTTTGACATTTTTGTCACCACAGCACATTTTCTTTGGTGGTCTCAGGGGTTAGAAGACCTTACTCTTCACAAACAAATAACGGTAATAATTTATCACCCCATTTCTCCCAGCCTCCTGATAACTATGAAGTGAAGATGGGGATGAACCAAAACATCATGTCGCAAGTGCAAACACAGAGGCAGCCTGGTGGTGTGTTAGGAGGAGCACTGACCAGGAGTCAGGTGGGTTTGGGACTAACCTCTCTGTTCTTGGTTCCTTCATTGACAAAGTGAGGGTTGGAATAGAAAGAGGCCCCAGCACTTGCCATTAAATTGAAATTCCATAGTTTCTCTAAATTAGTAAGGTAAGAACCAGGTCTCATTGTTTAGGAGATGTCTAGTCTCAGGGCCTTGTGAGAGAAAAAATGAGGAGGGGAAGGAGAGTAGGGGGCAAGAAACAAGAGAGGAGGGGACCTATAGGAACGGAGGGGAAGTTCAGGAGGTGATGGAGGGGAAGGGGACAAGAGGGGATGAGGAAGGACAGAAGGGGAGGGGAGGAAGGGAGGGAGGGAACAAAAGGAGAGAGGGAAGGGAACAGGTGGGGATGAGAGGAGAAAGGAAAGGAGGGAAGGGGACAGATGGACAGGAGGGGAGAGGAAGGGAATGGAGGGGAGGGAACAGAAATATGGAGGGGACAGGAGGAGAGAAGAATGGCAAATGAATTAGACTTCATTGGAGAGAAGATGGGAAGAACAGAACTAACATTTCTGATGTCCTATCAGATATCACTTCTCAAAATCACTTCCAAGGTACTGCCCTTTCACTAATGAGGACCTGAAATTTCAAATTCTTCGGTACCCTCTCCTGTATGTTGGATGAGCAATACCCCTCTCCTCCAAGAGATTTCAGTGCAATCGGACAGGCTCTGCGACAAGATGGGCTAAGTAATTTGCCCAAAGTCTTACACTGATGCTGGAATTCAGACTCAGGTCTATCCAGTTCTGAGACAATGTTCTTTCCACTCTACTAGGCTGAGAAAAGAAAACACAAAGAGAAGTGAGGAAAGGTTTCAGAGTAGATACCTCTCCATGCACGTAATAAGAAATGAGCTAAGAAACCCTCTCAATAAAATCCACCCTAAAAAAAAAAAAAAAAAGGAGGAAGGAAAGAGTAGGCTAGTAAAATCTATTCAATTCAAGGGAACAGATTTAAGATAAAGTCTCAGAGGCATTCTTGGAACAACAGACTTTTTCCATAATTAATACGTCTCCCTCTGCACTGGGCTGGCAATAACTCTTACTGCCTATTCTTTAATAGTGATCTTGATTTAACAATAATGCTTTTCATTTTATAGCAAATTCACAATCTTTAAAACACTCTCCATTTATTACTCCTTTTGACCCTTAACATAATAATAACAATTATAAGAAGCAGAAGACCTGTTTTTGGAATAAGACCTCAGTTTGATTGTCATCCCTGAAACTTGTGAGCTGTGTGACTGTAGGCTGATTAATTAACCATTCTGTGCCTCAATCATCTCTCCTATCAGATGGAATAATAAAAGTGCCTATCTCATAGGGTTGTGGTGAGCCTCCAAAGAGATAATACATGTCAAGTGTTGCTCAGCAAAGTGTTAGTGCTTAAGAAACGCCAGCCAAGTATTATTGTTATACACGTTTGTCAGAAAAATTATCTGACATTTGAAAATAGGCAGAGAAGTTTACTGGGCCTTCTTTCAGTGCAGCAATGGGATTGATTTTCTACTGTGCAGAGGCTAACTTGAAACTTTTTGTCTGGTGAAGATGCAAATAATTTCTGTTTAATAGAACAGATAAGCGCAAAGATTACAGTCTGTTGTCCTGTGGGACATTAACCAGTTTTGTATTTAACTTGCCAATCTTATTTTTTTTAATTGAATTGTATATACACACATCTCTAATGCTCTTTGGGCCAGTTTTAACATCTTAATGTTCCCCTCGATAAATAAAATCTTTGACAGGTATTCATATTTTATTTGCCGGAGAGATGTGATTTTACCCTTTTATATTGTAACACATTAGCTAGTACAGATAGGCCTGCCCCATTTACCTGAGGAACTCTGAAACTCAAAGAGATTTCAAGTTGCCCAGAGTTAGGAACAGAAATTGGTTTTCTCAAATTCCAGTCCCATATTTTTTATTCTACCTTACGCCTTTGCGCAAATGATATACAAAAATAGAACAATAACAATAAAGAATATAAGGCCTCCTCTTCTCTTAGGCTTCAGCAGTTTCCCAGCTATCTACACAGCCATCACTCAAAGAGGAATGGGAGAAACATCACGTGAAGCTGCTTTCAAAATGTTCTGCTTCTCTAAATATTTTTCAAACATGTAGGGGAAAAGAACCCTCTGTAAAGACAGCAATGGTCTAGAAAAGGGATGAGGTGGGGAATCCAATAGTTCACTAACCTAGTTAATGGGAAATCAAAACTATTCTATGCAAAATACATTTAATCTATATTGATTAGGTAGAGGGAGACTGGGTTGAATCTATCTTGGAATTTGAGCAGACTCAGCGTCTCTGAAAATTTTATATTCTCTTTTGTCAGCATGAGAGGAAAGTAAGCTTTCCGAATTAGGGGGTAATTAATAGTGATCCCTGTTCCAGTGGGCTGAACTTGCTGTAATGCCCTTAATGCGGAAAGTAACCAAACCTAGCATGGCGCTCAGAATCCAGCAGGCCATTCTGTAAGGCAGAAGCAGCAAACAGAGCAGAACAGTGGGAAGGTGAGTGTGGAACCAGGGTTAATTTAAATGAAGCAGTGCCTGAATCAAGTGAAAGGAGCTCTCTGTACATTTACTACAACTGTGGGTTTATTAAAATTATATAAATGAAGACGGGTTTTGGTATTTTAAAAATTCTACCAACACGGCATTTTGGCACAGTTGGCCGCTCACTTGTGCAATTCTTTGGTCTCCAAATTTCCCTGGATTTCCTCCTATCTCTCTAGCTGTTTCTTCTCAATCTCCTGATTGTTCACCCTTAATTCCTCACTGTCAACTCACACAAGAGTCATTCCTTCCTTGGCCCTATCTTCTCATCCCTGCCTGATTTAAAAGTCATCCACAGACTGACGCTTCCCAAGTGTTATCTACAGCCTCAACCTCTTGCCTGAACTTAGAACTAATACATTCTGTTGCATATGTGAAATCCCCATCCGATGCCAATGATCAACTTAAAATTAATATGTTCAGAACAGAGTTTTGGTTGTGTCCCCTAAAAGAACAAATTCCAGGTTAGGGCCTTTGCACAAGCTCTTCCCTGGGCCTGGAACACTCTTCTCCCAGTCATTTCATGGAAAGCTCCTCACTGTCATTCAGATCTTGTCCAAACATCGCTTCCTTCATGGAGCTGCCCCTGAGCCCGCATCTGAAGCAGGCTCTCCCTTCCCCGGCACCACCAGTCATTCAGCAGTCTTGGAGATAACCTGGAAACTGCTCCATAACCTCATATTTATCACTATATGGAATTCTATTACTTCAGTGTTGACCTGTTTCCTGTCACCCCCACCCCGCAGTTCTGCCCCCCACCCCAACAGAAAATGAGCTTTGCGGGAGCTGGGACCATGTGTCTTAGTCTCTGCTATTCCATCAACATCTAGGCGCTCAGCAAATTGTTATTGAATGTGTACATACATGCACAAATGCATCTCTGGAGGTCTGTTTTCCTGTATAACCCAAGGGTAATTATCACAGAAAGCATGCGTGATGACTGGGAAGGAAGAAGATACCAGTGCAGGCATGACCTTCAATTTCTAAATTGATTCAGGGTTAGCAAATGCCATTGGGATGGTGAGGAGAACAGAGGATGTGTGTAGGGGTTTGGAGGGGTGGGGGGAGGAGGGGTAAGCAAATAGAAGAACACAAGGAAGTGAATTGTTTACTTTCCAGACTTTGAGATTCCAATAATTCCTAAATGTCCAGAAAAACTAAGAGGTTGACATAGAGTAATCATTTTATTTTTATTTTGCCAAGTAAAAATATTAAGGGGAAAAGTTATCACCTACTGTCACCATCACCATCATAAAACAAAGAACATTTAATTTCCAAAAAGTAGAAAAGATGTACATTTCACAGTTTTTTCAAACTGAATAAACTTGGTTTGATGTAAACTTCCTATATTGACTTTCTCATTGCTCTATGGTCCTTTGGAAGTGTCACCACTGACACTGTGAGAAACCATTGACTTAAATGACAGTTCAAGGTCAATGGGCAATCACTGGGAAGTTTCCCAAGTCTGTACTTCTCAACATGTCTATGGCCAAGTAAAGCTCTCTGATAAATATTCTCTTCTAGGGTATTGTAATGTGCACGTGTCCTCAGAAACTTGACTTTGAAATGTTACTTAGAATTTTTCTCATACATTAACCAACGATAAGGCCAGACATACAAAAAAAGGTAAGATATTTGAAATAAATAAATGAATACTTGTGCATGCATGCATGGGTGTGTGAGTGTGCATGTGTACGTATAATGCACTAAGGAAGAAGCTGGTGGTGGATATTCAATAGAGTTGTATTATGTAAAAAAGATCGGTAGTACCTACTGAAAATAATGACCAACATATCTCGTATCATGGTTACATTACATAAAATACAAAATAGAATTTCCTTTCATTTTACTATAAATTGTTTTAAAAATAAATATTTTTTAAAAGAATAAGATTAAAAGGTACACATAACAGAGACAACTGAAAAAAAAATGTGTAGTCTCTTGGGGAAACTAAGAAACAAAACCACGTGAGGTGGATGACATCAGGGTTATTCACATTGACTGCTGAAACAATTTCTTCAGGAATAACACCCACATGAGAAGGAGAATATATTTTGAAAATGGAAATGTGAATAATTTCCTCAGATGGCTTACTTCATATGAAAAGAGAAAAATCTGCTTGCAGAGAATACGCAGAACACAAATGACAGTGAGTAGAAACAAATTGTAAAGGGAGGAGAGAAAGATCTGGGCAGAGGAGGCATCAGCCAGCCTGTATGTGAAAGAAGCAGGGGTGGCTGGGACATGCGTTACCGCCCATTAGATGCCACTTTAAGAAATTAATAATTCAGGGCTCAGGGGTAGCATTGGGTGACTGTAGTCATCCATATAAGTAAATAACAATAAGGACAAAGTGCTCTGGTCATTTCATTGACCTACGGGCTCCTGGAGGGCAGTAAACAGGGACTTGGTGTCTGGCTCTCTAGATAAACAACAATAATAAGAGGAAACAATAATAAGAGGAATAAAGGTTCCCATCTGGAACTCTAGCTCTGCAGGGGGCAGCCACAAGTCAAGAAGTAAGAAAACTCAATTAGCAGCTGTCTCCCCACCCCCTCTGATGAGGGAAAGGAGTAAAATTTTCTCCCACACACTCTCTAAGCTGTAGGGGTGTCTTTTGAGCTTCTGAACAACAGTCAGGAAAAGAGGCTGTTCAGTAAGTTGATACTGTGAACCACAGGTCCCCTGAAGAGATTAAGTGGAAAATAATACTAGTAGATAGATTCAAATTCTCAGTAAAACCAAAGTTATTCTTCCTACTTAGTTCTAGTAGAAATTGTCATATTTTAAATAAGCACTGCACTACATTTGTGATTTAGAATCAAATTCAAAAGCTTACCTTTTGATGCAACAAGCAGGCAAGCCTTTTATTGGTACTCTGGGTAAACTTGGTACCAAGTTTCCTGGACCATAGAATGCCCACCCGACACGTTCATCCTGGAACCATCTTGAAAGCAAAATGGCTCCCAGACCCTCTGGTTTCCCTTGGTTACGGCAGTCAGAGCCCTTCATGGGCTGAAATCCTGCATACTGTTGGAGATATATTCCCAAGCAGAAGAGAATAGACCCAGGGACCGTGATTTATTTGAATATTAATAAAAAGTTTGCAAAGACTCCTATCATTTTTTGCTTCAAGATTCATCTCAGCTGAACTCAGGTTAGTCTTTCACTCACAGGGAGAGTCTCTGTGAAGAGGTGGGGATGGCAGGAGAGAGAAGGTGTCGCGAGACCTTCCAGCAGCCAGCTGTGTGTTGGTGGTGGTCATGCAGTGGTCACTTACCTTCTCTGCACTTTCATTTCCTTGGCTGGATAATTGGGGTATTGATGATCTTTAAGTTTCTTTCTAGTTCCAAAATAATATGATTTGATAGTTATAACTCTGTGTGATTGGACACAAAGTTTGAATAGGTCTGTTGCCCAAGAATAAACTAGTGATATCATTCAGTTATTTGAAATGACCAAGATAACTAGATTAAAATAAATGCTTGGCTAATTATTTCAGCAACCTTAACACTGACTGGCTTGACCATGAAGCAGTCCTTTTGATTGCTTAAAATAGCTTTAAAAAATAAGAATAGCCATCCATCCTTTGGTCTCTGATCTTGTTTATGGATATCTTGAGACATATACCCCACAGGGTTATTTTGTAAACTCTCCCCTATAGCACATTTTTGCTGCATCCTGGATGCTTCTTCTTGTTCTATTTTACAACTTGTCTTTCTCTGCCCACTCCCTAAATGTTACTTCCTTAGCATTCCTCAGAACTTTTCCTCTTACTGTATTTGCCTTCTTTGGATGATTTCACCCTCAACCCACAAAAGTGTGTGGTAAATGTTAACAAACAGCTCTTCCAGGGGGATTAAAAAGCCCAGATTTGTAGTGTTGGCTGATTTCTGTGGTGTAATGTTCTCACCACTGTTGATTTCAAGCTACCAATCCTTGTGGAGTTGGGAATTGATGCACAAAATCAGCCCTTACCAGCTGTATGAGCCCACGCCAGCACACCACTGCACCCACCACTGCTACTACCACCTACAGGCTGAAATCCCTCCTCCCTCTCTCTCTCTCTCTCTCGTTTGAACCAAACTCAAATCTACTTGAATATCATATCTTCTCAACATCATCAAAGGCAAAAGGAACACATGATCTTCCCATATACCTTTTCCTGTATTCCCAGTTTCTTACGGTAACCGTGGATAAGAGTGATCTACCCAGCCTGTCAGAAATATGCTAACCTTGAACTATTGTGTGAATGCATCTTCTGAGCAATAGAATAAGACCACAGGCTGGTGAATGGATATAGAGTTTTTCCCAGCAGAGAATGTATGTTTCTGCTCCATCGTCCTGTGATGTGGTTTCTCTTGGGACAGAAATGGGGGGGGGGGAATGCTCTAAACAGGAGGAGGAGAGAAAGATCTAGGGCCTAAGACCAACTGAGTCTAGATACAGAGGAGCCTAGAGTCGTTCTACTAGCAGAGTAACTGCTTCTATCACATGGAGGCAGTGAATGGTAACACCAAGTTTCTGATCTAGCGGCAACATGGAGGCTGGAAAAGCAAGGCCAAAAAAGAAAGAAAAGGTGGGGTTTGGAGTGGGGGGTGGGAAGCAGCTCTGGAGATGCCAAACTGAGGCAGCAAATGTGGACCTGGTTAGTCCCTAGAGGGCACATCTCGTTTCCGAGGCTGGAATGGGGTCCATAGGCAGCAATACCCGTAAGTCATCTGATCCCCAAGAGCAGGGATCTCAGAATGGCATTAACAGTAGCAGCAACAATGAAGCAGCAAGATTAGGTTAGAGGCGAAGAACCCAAGGAACTTGCTCTGTAACTCAACTGAGATGCAGTTGCTCTAAGATACAGTCAGAATTAACAAACCAGACACTGACAGGAGCTGGTTTCCAGCAAGTAGTTCCAGGGCAGGCTCTATGCTATAAGGATTTAGATAGACTAGGGAAGAATCACTTTCTGTCGTAGTCACAGGCTAGTGGGGCCAGGGTATTCCATCTGGATTACATTTATTTCCATCTAAATCAGACCATTTACCCCAATGCATAAGTCTGAGAACTAGGAGTCATTCTGTATTACCTGACCTCCCCTGGATAATCAGTCACACAGCACTGTCAGTGCCATCACCCACATTTTCTTGAATCCATTTTTTTCTTTTCATGCTTACAGTCATTCCTTCAATTCAGGCCTTCATCCTTTCTCACGTGGATTACTCTGAGAGCCTCCCAACTAGTCTCCCCAGTTTCTGCCTTGCTTCCTCCAACCAGCCCACCTACCACATTGTTACAGAGTGATCTTCAAACAAAAACTTGTTCAAGTCACTCCTTTGCTAAAAATCCTTCAGGATGAAATCCAGACCCCTTGGGATGGTATATGAGATCCTTCATGATCTTTCTAGGTTCAGCTCATTCTCCCCTCTTCTTACCTCCAATACACAGAGTCAGCTAGGTATGGGAGGATGCTTTGAATCTTTTCCCTACCTCTTTTTTTATCTTAATAACGTGGTTTTAAACTCTCATGCTTTTTATTGTTGGTGGGAATGCACATTGGTACAGCCACTATGGAAAATAGCATGGAGATTCTCAAAAACTTAAAAATAGAACTACCATATGATCCAGCTATCTCACTTCTGGATATTTATCCAAAGAACACAAGATACTAATATGAAAAGATATATGCACCCTTATGTTCATTGCAGCATTATTTACAATAGCCAAGATATAGAAGCAACCTAAGTGCCCATCAACAGATGAATGGATAAAGATGTGGAGTATATACACATGCCATAAAAAGATGAAATCTTGCCATTTGCAACAACATGGATGGACCTTAAGGGTATTATGCTAAGTGAAATAAGTCAGTTGGAGAAAGACAAATACCATAGGATTTCACTCATGTGGAATATAAAAAACAAACAAAACAAAATAAATGAACAAATCAAACCAAACAAAAACAAACATGAAGATACAGAGAACAGAGTAGTGGTTACCAGAGGGGAAGGGGTGGTGAGTGGGAGGGTAAAGGGGATCAACTGTATGGTGACAGATGGAAATGAAATTTTTGGTGGTGAGCACACTGTAGAGTACACAGAAGTAGAAATATAGTGTTGTACATGTGAAACATATAATGTTATAAACCAATGTTACCTCAATTTTTAAAAATTGAAAAAAAATGAGGGCAAAACTCTCATGCTTTCTTCCATTATACACTCTCTTCTGGCTTTCTTCTTACATCCCTGATTGTTCCTTCTCACATTCTTCTTCCTCTACCCATCCCTTAAATGTTGATTTTCCCCAGGTTTCTTTCCTCAGATCTTTTTTCTCTCTTCCTGGAAAATGAAACTCATTTCTGGGGCATTCTCTTAAATCTTTGCCTCCATATCAGACTGTACTTCTCAACATCTCTACGCTATGTCTCTTAGTTATATTAAACTCCATATGTCTGAAACAGAGGTCTCCCACCTTCAGATAGGCTTTCCCTCCTATATTCTCTCCCCCAGTTTATGTCTCTGGAAGTTGTATCAGTTATTTACTGCTGCCTAACAAATCACCCCCAAATAGTGGCTTAATATAACAGTCATTTATTATTGCTCACAAGTCTATGGGTCAGCTGGGCATTTCTGCTGACCTGAGCCAGACTCAGTTGATCCTGGCTGGGCACTCTCATGTCTGAACCTCAGGTGGGACAACTGGGCTAAGTGGGCACATATGGTCTCTCACCCTCCACCAAGTTAGACTAGGTTTATTCACGTGGCAGATGGGCAGAGTTCCAAGAAAGAAAGCAGAAACCATTCAAGACTTCTGGAAGACTAATATGGGAATGAATACACTATCACTTTCGTTATATTCTATTGGCCAGAAGTCACAAAGCCCACCCAAGCTCAATGGATGGAGAAGTACACACCAGCTCTTGACTGAAGAAACTGCAAAGTCAAATTGTAAGTGGTGTGTATACGCAGAGTGATGGAGAAGTGCAGTGATTTTTGCAATCTACCACAGAAGTAATCCCAAATACCTCCATAATGATAATGTGCTGCTGGTGGCGGTGGTGATGAAGGCAGCTAAGGTTTACTGAGTGCCTAGCATGTACCTTGCTCTGAGCTAATGTCAAGGAAAAGACAAATCCTGCATTGTGTTCAAAGTTATTCATTAAAATAATCTTTCATTTTATTTATAAGAAAATCTCAACATTATGATATGATATAGGATACACGTACATTTAGTCAAATTATTTCACAAGGATTAAATCAAAACAAAATACTTGTCATTTAATGGTAGCTTTGATTTACTAATTCCTTGTCCTGGACTGGACTAACTATAGCTTTAAAGACTTTCTGGGTATTTTCACCTATACTTTTCATCAGCTAAATATGGGCAAAGAAAGCTGAAAGATGTAATCTTGTTGTCATCTTCAATACAGTACATTTTCATATTTGCTAAAATATTGCATTTAGAATAGGATGCAAAATGTATATGTACTGCACAACTATATGTATTCACAAAGAAAATAATGGAAAATAAGTGCTCAGACTTTTAAAAAATGTCCTCATTCTTGCAAGTTTAATAATAATAAACAAATACATTTTAATAATAAAGAAGTTGTAGCCTCTGGTTTCAGCTTTAATTTTACTCAAGGCTAAATCAAATATATTTGGGGTTTATATTATTTTTTTTCCAAATAGGTACTTTTCATTATCTCATTTAGTCCTCACAGTAACTCTAGAAGGAAGTTATTATTTTTATTAATTCTTTAATTTATACTTGAAGTAATAGAAGTTTATTTAGTATGGTAAAATGTGAAACTCAAGGTCACACAGCTAGTAAATGATGGGGTCAGTGTTTGAGTTCACATAGCCTGACTCCAGCGCCTCTCTTAGACAAAATGCTAAATTGGCACCTCTTTCTCTTTACTCCCCATTAATCTGCCAATTCTACCTCTTTCTCATTTATTGACCTAACCCCTCCTATCCGACCCACTGGCCCTGAATTTGTTCAGGCTTTCTTAAACTCTTGCCTAGATTATTCCTTTAGCTTTCTGATTAGTTTCCTTATTTCTAGTCCTGCAGCTAAAGTACAAATCTGATAACTTCCCTCTCTTATTTAAAAGACTATGAGGAATAACACACAAATTAAAACTGGAATGTTACTCCACAACTCTATTAGTCAGCTTGCCCTGCCGTAACAAGATACCACAGACTGGGTGGCTTAAACAACAGACATTTGCTTCCTCCCAGGTCAGGAGACTGGAAGTTCAAGATCAAGGTTCCAGCAGTGTTTGTTTCTTATGAGGGCTCTGTTCCTGGCTTGCAGTCAGCCGCCTTCTCACTGTGTCTTCACATGGCTTTTCCTGTGTGTGTGTGTGTGCAGAGAAAGAGAGAGGTCTCTGGTGTCTCTTCCTCTTCTTATATGGACACTACTCCTATTATAGATTAGGGCCCCACTCTTATGACCCAATTTAACCTTAACTACCTCTGTAAAGGTTCTAACTCCAAATACAGTCAGAATGGGGGATTAGGGCTTCAGTATATGAATTTGAGGGTGAGGCAAAATTCAGTCCATAACAATTACATACACACACACACACACACACACACACACACCCTGGAACGGCTAAAATGAAAAGGACAATATCAATTGTTGGAAACTGGAACAGCTGGTACTCTTATACACTGCTGCTGGGGTTTTAAATTAGTCCAATCACTTTGTAAAACTGGCAGAATCCAATAAAGCTGAATATATACTCAGCTTATGACCCAGAGATTCCACGCCTGGGTATTTTAGCCAGTGGAAATGTACACATATACTTACCAAAAGACATGTTCAAGAATATTCACAGCAGCAGTGTTCATAATAGCCTCAAACTGGGAAGAACTCAAATGTTAGTACATAATAGAAAGGATAAATAAATTACGGCAAATTCATACAATGGGAAATTGTACAACAGTGAGATTGAATGAGCCACATCTCCATAAGACAGAATAGATGGTGCTCAGAAACATAGTGCTGGCTGGTAGAAGACACAGAAGACTATCTGTCTTACAATTCCACTTAAATAATGTTCAAAACAGGCAAAACAAATCTATCATGTTAGAAGTCAGGCCAGTGGTCCCCCTTCGAGAGGGAAGTAGTGACTAGAAGGGAACAAGAGGGGTCTTCAGGGGTTTTGGTTACATTATAACCTAGTTTCTGGCTACACAGCTGTGATGAGGTCATAAAAATTCATCCAGCTGAACACTTATCATATATGCCCATTCCTGCATATATTTTATACTTCAGTAAAAATTTTTCTTAAAAAAGAAATATTCTGAAGACTCCATATCAATCCAGAATAAAGTTTCAATACTTTAGCCTGGCCTAAAGTCCTTTGTGACCTATTCCCAAGCCAACCTCTCCAGCCCTATCTGTACTACTCCTGGCCTAAACTCCAGCCAAAACTAGCCATCACCAATACCCACAATGCACCATGCTCTTTTGCTCTTTTCATGCTCTTCCCCTGCCTGCGTACCCTCCTCACTTCATCTACCTGCTTATCTCCTTTCTCAACTGTAAAAGTCAGCTCAGACCTCATTCTCCACCAGGAAGTTTCTCCTCACCCCACTCAACCCAGGCTGAGTTAGGAGTCCCTGCTCTGTCCTCCTTCAACATTCTATGTATTGTATTTATACCCTTAGTATATCACACTGTCATTTTTGGTTGATACATCTGTTTTCACTGCTGGTCTGTGAGTGTGATGAGGACAAGGACTGTATCCTTTACCTCTGCATTTGCATCCTCTAACGTAGTGTCCAGCACATAGTACATACCCAGTGAACAGCAAATGACTTAAGAAAGGGATTAATGAAATTCAGCTTGCATCTTGATTTTGGCACAGAATTTTTCTTTAGTCATTCTAACAAAAAAAAAAGAGAAAGATAGAAACTAATTTGGCAGCACAGATTATACCTTACCCAAAATTTAGTTTGCAATGAGTGTTTTGTTCCCCCTGAACATTAATGTCAGGAAAACCAAATACACATTTCTTAAAATATGTAATAGTAATATAGCCCATTCCCTAAAGACTATCCAACTGTACAAAATGATTGCATTCCTCTAGAATATGGGTGAAGTGTTAATGTTTTTGGTTGGCTTGAAACTCAAGAAATTCTTCTAACATCTAGATTGGCCATGTTTCTTGGTGAATCTGCCAAAAATTCCTCAGATATCCCAGTCTGGGATTTATGGACTGAGACGTTTATGATATTTTAGAGTGTAGAATAGGCTATTGTTTTACATATTAGACAAGTCAAGTAAATGCAGCAAAAGCTGTGATTGGGCTGGGGGCCCAAAAAATGAACCAAGTTGACAATAGTCATTTTCTGTGCAAGTTTCAAATAGGCTTAAACCAGGCAAAATGCTAAGCAGTCATCATATTGAATTCTCAACAATGTTTCTTCCTACTTTGAGTTTGGCTGAGAGATACGGCTCCATAATAGAAAGCCAGAAAAGGTATTAATGATGAAAGGTGGGATGATGAGGATATTGCCATGATGATGATTCATGTAAATAAGGGTACACGATGTGCAACAGAACAAGCACAGATGCGAAACCTGACCTCAAACTGCTTATCATCCAAAAATGTTAAGGCAAAGGTAAAGAGGTAGTAGTCTAACTATTTTAAATATGTGTACAACCTGGGTCGTGAACCTATGCCTACCTTTGGAACAGGGGTCCCTAACCCCTGGGACATGGACCACTACCAGTCCGTGTCCTGTTAGGAAACGGGCCGCCCAGCAGGAGGTGAGCAGTGGGCGAGTGAGTGAAGCTTCATCTGTATTTACAGCCACCCCCCCATCGCTCTCATTACCGCCTGAGCTCCACCGCCTGTCAGATCTGCAGCAGCATTAGATTCTCATCGGAGCGCGAACCTTGCTGTGAACTGCGCATGCGAGGGATCTAGGTTGCACGTTCCTTATAAGAATCTAATGCCTGATGATTTGAGGTGGAGCTGAGGCGGTGGTGCTAGCGCTGGGGAGCAGCTGCAGATACAGATTATCATTAGCAGAGAGGTTTGACTCCACAGAGACCATAATAAATCAATTGTTTGCAGGCTCATCAAAACCCTATCATTGAGTGGCAAGTGACAATTAAGCTGCATCTGGTGGCAGGCTTTATAGTGGCAAGTGAGTTGATGTACTTCAATTGTACAGCTGCATCTGGTAGCAGGCATTAAGTTAGAATCTGACACTTATTTTAGTCTGCAAGTGGCCCGCCCATTATTTTATTTACCACTTCCATCTTTGCCTCTTTTCTGCACTGCACACTTGTCTCAGTCACAGTTTTGGTAAGCCCACATGCTAACCCTAGCCAAAATGAGTAAAAAACAAATGTCACTGGAGAGCTTCTTTGAAAAGGAGGAAAGACCCAATGATGAGGCAGCAGAAGACGCTAAGACTGCCAACAAAAAAAGGCTGCATTTAAAAGAAAATACCAAGAGTCCTACTTAAATTACGGGTTCATTGCAACAGGTGATTCACATCCTCCAAGCCCACTTTGTATAACATGTGGCGACCGGTTATCCAATGAAACCATGAAACCTTCAAAACTGCTTTGCCACATGGAGACCAAGCACCCTGCATTAAAAGACAAGCCTCTGGAGTTTTGCAAAAGAAAAAAACGTAAACACGAAGAACAGAAGCAATTACTGAAGGCCACCACTTCATCAAGTGTGTCTGCACTGAGATCATCATTCTTAGTGGCTAACCACATTGCTAAAGCTAAGAAGCCCTTTACTATGGGTGAAGAGTTGATCCTGCCTGCTGCTAAGGACATCTGTCGTGAACTTTTAGGAGAGGCTGCAGTTCAGAAGGTGGCACGTGTTCCTCTTTCGGCTGGCACCACAACTACATGACTTGATGAAACAGCAGAAGATATGGGGGAGAATTATGGGGGAGAAAGGTGAACATTGGGATTTTTGACATGTTTCAAACATTAGCAGAGATTTTGGAAGAGCCAGGGCCTTCTTTCTCCCAGCTGGTGCATGATCACCTATCTCAGCTTTCAAAAGAGTTTGAGCATTACTACCCAAACACAAAAGACCCCCAAAATGGGAAGGAATGGATCCACGACCAATTTGTGAATAAGCCAGGTGAATCAACTTGTCTGTGCTAGAAGAGGATCAGCTGCTTGAGATCGCAAATGACGGTGGCCTTAAAAGTATATTTGAGACAACTTCAAATCTCCATACGTTCTGGATTAAAGTCAAGGCGGAATATCCTGAGATTGCCACAAAAGCACCGGAAAGCCTGCTTCCATTTCCAGCATCCTATCTTCGTGAAGCAGGGTTTTCTGCAGTGACAGCAACCGAAATGAGATTATGGAGTAGACTGGACATAAGCAACACACGTCGGGTGTCACTGTCTCCCGTCACCCCCAGATGGGACCATCGAGTTGCAGGAAAACAAGCTCAGGGCTCCCAGTGATTCTGCATTATGGTGAGTTGTATAATTATTTCATTATATATTACAATGTAATAATAATAGAAATAAAGTGCACACTAAATGTAATGCGCATGAATCATCCCAAAACCATCCCCCCACCCCACCGTCCGTGGAAAAATTGTCTTCCACGAAACCAGTCCCTGGTGCCCAAAAGGTTGGGGACCACTACTTTAGAGCATTTGCCCACCCCCTCTTCATGAGGACTTCTCACCCACTCCACCCCAAGGATGTGACCTGCAGGTTTATTTGTACTGTCCCAGACTCTATCCATCCTCTTTAGCCACAGCCAATTGGACCAGACACGGGCACCTGACTCAGGCTGGACCAATCAGATGCTCTGGATTTGGAATTGAGCTGCAGTTAAACCAGAGCTCCAAACCAGAGGACATGCAGCGCTGCCTGCCCAGCTATTTGGGGTGCAGAGGAGTGGGGAAGCAGAGAAAAGTGGATTGCAGGGAGAAAGAAGTGATACAATAAACTATCGTGGCGGGATAGGGGTTGGCAAAAAGAAAGATCAGTTCCTGGTGCCTTTCATAATTCTGTTTCCAATCCTCTGGAAGGATCTGATACATTCCCTGCTCAAGTCTGGCCTGCTCTTTATGACAAAACACCATATTTTGTTCATGTTGCTTTGGGTGGATTTCTGAGGTTCCAGGACTAGGTCACAAGGGCTCTGGTATTTGGGCAGGTCTGTCTTCACTCCCCCAGTGCCTTTGGAAAAGGAGAGAGGGTGCTAATGAGCCCAGCCCTCGGATGAGTGGGAATGCCCTGCAGCAATCCGAATCCACGGGCATTGCCCACTGGAGTTTTAGCTCTGAGTGCCGGGGCTTGCAAGCTGCTGGTGTGTCAGGGTGTTAAAGTGGTTCTTTAAAAAGGCAGCAAGACACCGTGAATGATGATATTTGAGTGTCAACAATACAAAATTAAGCCTGTGGAAAATTTTAATTATGATAACCAACACAGGAAATTGCATTTATGTATGGAAACTAAATTTAGAAGCCTGGACAGATTGACAGGCTCCTTCCTAAAACCATGTAAATAGCCCATGCCAGGTGCCAGGAAGCAACTGCAGTAGAGGGACTGGCTAGGCAGGCAGGCCTTTTGGCTGTGCTAAGTCTGAAGAAAGAAAAACGGCTTTCTCTAGGTAAATTATTTTTTCAGAAGCGTTATCTTCCAGGGTTAGAGAGAATTAACAGATTTTAAAGGAAACATTTTCGAGGCAGTGCCTATTCTTTCTTTCGCCTTGTGTTCGTAAACAAGGAAGGGTGTGGTCAGGATTTGGATTTGCTCTGGGCAGTGTTTCTGCAGCCTGTCCAGCTGCTAGAGGCAGGACCCAGTGGCAAAGGGAACGTGTGAGAGTGGGTGAGGGGAAATCTCTGTGCCCCCTACTCTTAGGGCTCCTTCCTTCCCACGGCATTCCTCTTCAGCTTCAATTTCCAAATTGGGGTCAGAGGCAGAGGGGTGACATTAATGGTGGTTGAGTAGGGCAAGGACATTGGAGTCAGGCAGATATGTTTGAAGCCCTGGTACTGTGACCAGTGCTACTCTCAGAGCCAGGCAACTGGGCCCTCTGCCCTGGGCCATGAGCTCCAGAGGGTCCCACTGCCTGCGGCCCTCCTCAAGGCGTGCTCCACCCCATGGAGTGAAGGTCAAAAACCAGGTCATAAAACATGCCCACCAGAGCCCATATCCCTCCCTCTAGACCATAATAAGACACCAGAATTCCCCTGTCAGTAGCCCCGAGCCTGCTCCCAGGACCTGTGCAGGCCATTCCCAGGGGTGTCCTCCCCGGGGTATGCATACCCTAGGCTTCAGGGTGGCTTGGGGCAGCTGTTTGTAGAGAGTATGGACAGGAGTAGGTCATGCACACTAGAGTATCTGGATGTGAGTTTCAGGGGTGAGAAGAGAAGGGTACTGGGCCAGGGACTGGGGTATGACTCTCTGTGCCCCACCTCTTCTGGCTCAGACAAAGAAGTCTGAAAATTCTAAATTTGAATCTGGTCTTCCAGGTTGTTTTGAAGGTTTATTTGTCAAAACAACGGAAGAGAGCACATTTTATTTAACTTTAGCTTGATGTAAGAGTTTTGCCGTGGAATATGGGTCTCTGTACTCTTGCTCCAGCTCCCCCAAATGTTAGGGGTGGGCCATGCCACCACTTCAACACTGTGTGACCTTCGATACATTACTTGCCTCTGAGCCTCAACTTCCTTCTCTGCAAAATGAAGGTAATATCAGGAGTAGTTATTTTGAGAATTTAAAATGTAATTAGTTCAATTATTGTTATATGCCCTTTGCAAGTTACTTAAACTCTCTGTGCCTCAGTTTTTTCATCTGTCAAGTGGGAGGATACAAATAGTACCTGTCTTATAGGATGTTATCAGTGAATGCATGTGCAAGTCTTAGAACAGTGTCTGGTGCATAGTAAATGCTATGTAAATGTTAGTTGTTGCTGTTGTTATTATTATCCACTGCCCACTATCACCACCTGGCCAATTGGATTAAAGGAAACAGCATATGCAATGTGTAGGTCACAGTGAAACATGCCCCTGCCACATATTTTAGTTACTTTGAGACTTGTCTCATACTCCAGACTCATCCTGCGATTTCAAAATCCCTACCAGACTTCTTAGGAAACATGAAGGCTGTTCCTGCTTCCAACTGTGACTGTTGCTTTGGCCAAGTATAATCTGATGAATACAGACTAAGAGTCCTGTCCTGGGATAACCCTTATTCGTGTCTGTAAAGGGCTTTGAGATTCACTCAGAAAGGTGCAAAATAAATCTTAAATCTCTGGGCAGAGACACGATGGTGGCAACGAGTGAAGAATGCAGCTGGGACATTGGCCCTTCTCTTGAGATCCACTGATTGCCGTTCCTTGGTGTGGAAGGGTTTCTGCAGCCCTGTGCACTGGCAAGCTCTCAGCCCTGGGCTGGGTTTGGGAATTAACTTGAAATATTAATTTTGTAAATATCTAGAGAGGGCTGATCTTCCCTAAGAGGAGACTTGATCATATAGGAAGAAGCTATAAGCCACAGAAAGCTACAAAAGGGTTTGCCATCCACAAGTCGCATTTCTTTCTGCTACACAACACTGCCTCTGTGGCGCAGCAGCTCTTCCTTCCGCTCAGGACCCAGGCAGCTCACTCGGTTTGCTTCAGCTTTGTACGGGATCACCAACAGGCAGCTTAGACACCAGTGCTCTCCATGGGAATGAAACTTACGAGGGTTCCGAGGGAGGCCATTAGCAGAACATCAAGCATCAAGCCCTTAGCTCCTCACCTTCAAGAGCATTCTTTCCCCAAGGGTTCACTGCAGGCAGGTTCTTCCTACATCTCCAAGCTCTGTGGGTACTTTATCTTAGAAACATGCTATTCCTTACTCATATTAAGACACGGGTAACTAAGAACAGCATACAGTATTATACCTCTCTCAAATATTTTCATTTTAAAAAGGCTTATCAAAGCCCTAAGCCAAAGAAATAAGGCAATTTCAGACAGCATTTAGCAGTTAGAGAGGGTTTTTATCAGGATGGTAGTCCCAGGAACCGTAGGCCTATTCCAAAGTCCTTCTCATCTCAGGATCCATTTATTCAGCCTAGACAATTTTCTACCTGTGCTTTTAGGTATGATATTAGGGATCAACTCCACAAGGTCACTGACATCACTGTGGTTTGGGGCCAGTCATACAACAATTCTCCAGGGCCTATGAACAGTGACTGCTAAATCCATGTGGCCGTGGTTTCCAGCGAGGCCTTTGCTTTGGAGTTCCCTTCTCCTTATGGTCAACAGATTTGAGTTCTATGGACACTCATGGAATGGTGCCTATGCCAACTTTTACTTGTGTTTTGTGGTTCTGACCACATATACACACTCCTACATCATAGGAATGGGATTATTTTAACATCTAGAAAAATGCTAGAGTGAGGAAAAGCAGAGCCATGGGGTTGCCAGTAAGGGTGCCTACTTTGATTGGCTTGAGCAGTGCCTTTAAGATCCTATTTGATGCTGGATGTAAATATGTAAGTTGATTTGCATGCTATGCTGAACAAGCCCAGCAATAAATTATAAACATCCTTGTGACATTTCTTAAAGGAAGTAGTTGCTATGTGTGACTAGTAACCACTTTTTCAAGAGTTAAGCATCTGATCTATTTAAATTCCTCCACAAAGTATGAAAAGCAAATTAAGTCATCATGGCACAATCACTCAAATCAGAAGGATGAGGAGTGCAGTAGATTTTTTTTTTTTTCTTTCTTCTAACTGGTGAGGTGGCAGGGGAACATCAAATCTGATTGTCAAAATTCAGTCAAAATCTCTAGCAATTAAAAATTTTAGGAGATAAATATCCCTGACAGATGACTAGCTAGGATGAATATCCTTGTGGTACAATCAAATCAACATGTATAATATTTGAATGCTAACTGTTCGCTGTGTACTACAGAGTGTGTGTAAGTCCAGGGCGTGGGGAGACCATTGTATGAATGTGTTACAGGTGTGTCCATGAAGCAGCAGAAATATTTTTCTCAATGTTCTGTTTATGAAGCCTAGTTCACTGGACAGCTGCTGAGGAGTCCAACCAAAGGATATGATCGTCAGTATGTTTCATCCATAAGACCTAATTTGAACGATCTTAACAGTGGTACAATAGCCATATACTGTGCCAACTCTTTTCTGTTCAAAAAAAACAGAGATATCGCTAGGTTATTTCCCATGAAGGAAAAGTTTTGATTCAATCCTGAGTGTACCTTGGTTTATTTGTAGAGCAATTTCCTGTTTTTCTTATCAAAATATTTCAGCTGTAGCTTAAATTCAGAAGGTATTGGTGGCTCTATCCCAACCAAGTCAGATGAGTGTGTTTAATAACAGCTCGCAAGCAGATCCACTATGTTAGCAAGAAAAAAAAATAAAGGGAAAAATATTTTTATTCCAGTGAGTATCTCCCATGGGAAAAAAGATGGAAAGAATAGCAGTGACGAGACAAAATTAATATATCCATATTATATAACAACCCAAAAAGCTGCCATGTAACATTTCTATGTTTTCTTTTACAAATAATGTGCATTTTTTTCTTTGAATACGCGTTTATGCTTGAGTGGACAGCAGTCAAGCCTTAAAGGCATAGGCTAGATTATTGATTTCTGCCCCTTTAAGGAGATTTTACATATCTCTGCCCAGTGCCATTATGTGTTGATTTCAGAGTTTATCACTCAGAAAGTATGCTTGTTTCCTTATTTCCTATTTCTTGGCTGTATGTGTTTTTTTCTCTATTTCCTATTTCGTGGCTGTTAGGGGGGCTGGGTGTTGACATCTTACTTTTGCCCTCATGAACCTCATGATTTCACATATGTGAAATCAAATTCCGAGGTAATGTCTTCTAACTCCCTCTGAGCAACATACGAAAATGTTTTATTATCAGAGACTGAATGTATTTCAGATTGCTGACAGATCCAGCTCTGAGCTATCAAAAGTTAGAGACTTTTTTCCCTCTGTTTCTTTCTATAGAGGAGTCAATAGTATTGAACAAGAAAGAACTGCATTACTTTTAGGGCAGAGGAGTGCGGGCAGCTCTTAGAAGAAGTAAGAGAGTTAATCATGCGTCCTAAATGCAGCTGGCGGCCATGTACCTAGTGCATCCAGTTAACTAATCTTTCATTTTTGTACTGGGCACAGAGCCAGCACATCCAGGGACCAGGAGAGATAATTAGGGAGAGCATTGTAAAACTGCTGAACGTAATTCCCTATCACCAAATATAGACATCTCTGAAGCTGACAATCTTATTCATAGGAAATGCAAGGACATGGTCCAAATTGTGAGAAAAGGAATCCAACTTGGTTGGGATAGGAAAGGCAAAATGAAAACAACAAAACTTTGGCCCACAAGTCCTTTCTGTTTGGAAAGATTTCTAAAGACTGAACTTAGGCCTGCAGTACACCTAACAGCGCGATCTGCAGGCTGCTAGCGGGCCACCACGGAACCAAACCCAGCAGCTCAAGGTGGGAGAAAATTAAGTGGACAGAGTCTACCTTCTGAAGATGCTCTTCTTGTCAGAGCTTCCTGAGACCTTCCAGAGTGATGGGTTCCACACTATGTCCAGTCATTGTGGAGGGGGAGAGGGGAGATTTGGCCACCTGTGGACACTGGGTTTAATAATCTACAGCCTATTTCCAGCTTCAGAACAATTTCTGCTTCTACCTTATAACCCACCACAGCCCAATTTTAAAGAATCTTAATGTAGTTTATTTTTTTGAAAGAAAATGACCACAGAGAAAACATTTCTTAAAACAACCACTTTCAAATTATACATACAGTGTATGTATATGTATGAATACATATATTTTATTCACACTAGAGATTTAAGTCAAGCAGGTGTTCTGGCTCTTTTCCCTATATGGCAAGTTCAAAGAGGAGAATCTAAACATGGCTTCTTCCTAAGTTAGGCATATTCTTTGGAGCACATTTCACAGGATGTTACTTAGGTGCTCTAATTAGCTGGACAAAATAATAATTACAAGTACACAAAACAAATGGTTAATTTCTTTAGTATAAAAATGAGTCTTAGAAATCAATAAGTAAAGGATAATCCTGTAGGAAAATAGGCAAAGGATATATACAGATAGCTCAGAAAAAGGAACAAAAACAGGAAATAGACATACAAAAATATGCTCAACTTCGCTCATAGTTTAAAAATTCAAATGATGATGAGATAGCAATTTTCACTTCCAATTGGCAAAGATTAAAAAGAGTAGTAATACCAGGATAAGATGTGAGGAAACAGTCACTCTCACGCATTGTTGGTGAATGTATTGATTGATGTAATGTTTTTGTGGTGGCAAGTTTGTAATATCAAAGTTGATCCAGGAATTTTACTCCAGAAGGTAACCAGAAACACATAAGTACACAAAGACAAATTTACATGGATGATTGCAGCATAGTTCCTAATAGCCAGAAACTGGAAACAAACCACTAAAAAAAATGAGGTAGATCTATATGTACTCACACAGAAAGTGTTCTAAGATATGGCAACAAATGAAAACAGCAAGTTACAAAAATGATATAGAAAATGGTTCCATTTTTGTTATATGCAAATGAAAAAAATCTGATGGCATATATACTAAAGTGTAAATACTAGTTATTTCTGGGGGTGACATTTTGGAGCACCTTCCATTTCTCCCTATGTATTTCTGTAATATTTGATCACATATCAAAGGTAAAATAAAAATAGTTTTAAAAAATAACAGTATGAACATCACTGAAGTCGTTTTTCTGACAAACAGATTAAATCTGAATCTCAACATGAGGAAACAATCCCGTAAATTCAGATTATGTAATATTCTACAGGACAATCAACCCAGACTCCTCAAATGTATCAATGTTATGAAAAATGGGAAGAGACTGTTCTAGATTAAGAGTAACTAAAGAGAACTAATAACTAGCAATGTGTGATCTTTGGATCCTGCACACATAAAAAACATTATAAAGGACCTTGTAGGGCACAATTGCCTTGGTGAATCTAGGTGAAAGAATAGGATTTCTAGAATTATATTTTGGGAAATATTAGTATAGGAAATGCCTCTTTAACTGAAATGTATTGATGGCCTATCGATGCTAGGTGGTCCCATGGATATATTACCTCATAAAAAAGGAAGATGACTTCTTATTGTAGCTAAAACTCTAATTATTACTATTATTGCTGAGGGATACCAATAGATTCAATTCTAGAGTATCTTAGCTGGTTTATAGATTTCCAATTAGTGCCTAGATGCCAACTAGGATTTATTACGAAGTTGGGGAATTTCAGAGCTGGAGGGTTTCTTTCAGGTTGCATGCGCTCAACCCTCACGATTTTACAGATAGCCCAGTTGGGCTATGATGTACCCATAGTCAGTTAAAAGGAAAACTGGTTTTGGAAATCTTGCCTTCAAATTTAGTACCCTTACAATAAAACCCTAAAGCCTTATTTAACACTAGCTGAAACATCAACAAGGGACTAGGCATCATAATGGCCTGCCCTGAGATGGGCCCCTTCTGCATGGAAAAAGGCTTAACACTTGGGAAAAAAAATGCATGATAATCCTCAAGGCACACAGAGCCTCCACCTCTTAGCACTTGTGATAATGCAGGCAGGCTGTGAGTCCAGGTCGAACCAAGACATGCCATTTGCTTGACTTTTTTATTACATCAGAAAGCATGAGGGGGACATCCCTGGTGGTGCCGTGGTTGAGAATCCACCTGCCAATGCAGGGGACACAGGTTCGATCCCTGGTCTGGGAAGATCCCACATGCTGCGGAGCAACTAAGCCTGTGTGCCTCAACTACTGAAGCCCACTCGCCTAGAGCCTGAGCTCTGCAACAAGAGAAGCCACCGCAATGAGAAGCCCACACACCGCAACGAAGAGTAGCCCCCGCTCACCGCAACTAGAGAAAGATCTTTGCAAAGATCCAATGCAGCCAAAAATTAATTAATTAATTAATTTTTTAAAAAAATCACGAGGAGTTCAAGCCAACACTTTCTTTCTCCCTAAGGAATACAAAAGAGAAAAGTGCCTGCTTATGGAAGGTAGATAACAAAAGAGTCCTAAGTGCTCTACTATCCTCCTGATAAACATCTCCCTCACAACATTCCCAGCAGGCCTCACCCCATCTGGTAGAATGGTAGGAGAGACGGTAAATCATTTATCCTTTATAAAAGTTCTGTACCTCCTTCTTGACTGGACTAAGACTCCAGATTTACATCCCCTATTTTATATTTCCTTCTGAGAATAACTCCTGCCCTACCCGGTGAATTTAAGGAAATCAAAACCCTCTGTTTGTAAAATGATTTCTCTGATTGACTCGTGCTGATTCCTCAGGGGCCAGTGGAATGTCCTATAATGGTGACGGTGAGAGTGTGACTTCTTGTAGTGGGGCAGGTACTAGGGGTGGGGCAGGCAAAGGGCTCTAGAGGACACAGAGCACAAAGGTGAACAAGGCTAATGTTTGTAGAGGGAAGCCCAAGTCAAATAGCTGGAAGAACACATACAATGTCAAGTCAGGAGGCTACTGAGATTGGGGTTGCTCAGTTTGGGACTGAATGGAAATGGGCCCATAGGACAAACAGTTTAGAGCCAGGCAAGGTCTCTTGGAAAACAGTCCCAGATTCTAGCTGGCATATACAGCTCACCATTTGTGGCTGTCAGGGCCTGGTGTCTTGAAGCAACCAGGATCATGTGGACCCAGAAGAGCCACTGGTCAGTGAACAATAGTAAAAGCATCAGGGCCTGCATTAGGGTCTGGAGTGAAAAGTGGATCCCCACGTAAAAGGAGATCAGCAGGATGTAAAGTCAGGGATAAACACATCGTTGCCCCAATAATCAAATCAAGGGAGGAGCAAGAATGTAAGCATGAAGCCTAGGATAGCAGGCAGCCAAGGGGGTCAATCCTGGAGGAGTCCACACGGTGCTGGGGTGGGATGGGTTGAAGTGACGCCAGGGTCAAAGGGTGGATGGTACAGCCACTTTGCATTCTGTTCCTACTGCTCTGAATGGGATGTGTCTTGTGCCATCCAAAGTTCCATCAGAAAATTTGTTTACTCTGTTTCCTTGCAATTAACTGGGAGTATGAAGGAACAAGGAAATGTTTGCTTATGGGGAAGAGTGTGATTGTGTTGACAGGAAGTTTGAGTTGAAAGGAACCCCAGAATTTCAATCCTGCAGGCATTTCTACTGGAATTTGCTGGAGCAGTAGGAAGGGGGGAATATGGCCACAGGGACTGCACCATGATCAGCTACACCGAGTTCTCCAACTGACTGGATGGGGATCCATGGGTCAGGCCAAGGTGTTCTGTTTAGAAAAACTGTGAGAATGCACTTGTTTTGGAGAGGGTGGGTAACGTTAGCACACACTCAGCTAATGAGACATTTAACAACTCAGCTAAAAGACATTTATGCTTAAGCCTGGAGAGAATGGAACGGAGGAATCTTGGGTTCTAAGGAAGGTGAGGTTCCCAGCATGAAAGCCTGAGAACACAGGGCACCAGCAGGTCAGGGGACAAAGGGAGCCTGCACCCTGGGGGTGCTCCAGGGCCTGCTCAGAAGAGGGTAGAGAGTAGGGTCCAGCTGACAGGATGCCAGTGTACCTACCTTTACCACAACTTCTACCACAGTAGGTCAACCTTTGTTTATTTTGCACATAGGGTTTCTGTGATTTTCTTTCGCTTGGCTTTAGATCACTTGAAAACCACCACCTTATACCAATAGCACTGAGTGCTGTCCATGTTCTCACCTCTGTGTTAGATGCTTTCTTGGTTATTCATGTAGGACCCTCTTCTCAAGGAGTTTACAGTCTCTGGAAATCCCAGTTTTATCTAATGGCAAAAAGGAGAGAACAGGACTTCCCTGCTGGCGCAGTGGTTAAGAATCCGCCTTCCAGTTCAGGGGACATGGGTTCGAGCCCTGGTCCGGGAAGATCCCACATGCTGCAGAGCAACTAAGCCCGCGAGCCACAACTACTGAGCCCGAGTGCCACAACTACTGAGACCGAGCCCGCACGCCTAGAACCTGTGCTCTGCAACAAGAGAAGCCACCGCAATGAGAAGCCCATGCACCACAACCAAGAGTAGCCCCCGCTCGCCACAGCTAGAGAAAGCCCACATGCAGCAATGAAGACCCAATGCAGCCAAAAATCAATCAATAAATATATAGATTTATTTTTTTAAAAAGGAGAGAACAATAGGGGAGCACTTAAGTGCTAAGTGTTAGGGGCTAGAAGTGAATCACAATTGCAAGGAAAAAGAGATCCCTGGGTAATGGCGGTGAGGGGCCATGTCAAAAAGGTACGGAAATTTCTACCCAAAAAAGTGGCATTTGAGTTGAACCTTAAAGGAGAAGAGGATTTGGAAAAGTGGGGAGGGTATTCTTAGCTTTGAGAACAGCACGAGCAAAGGTATAGCGATAGGAACACTCAAGACCAGTTTGGAAAATAGTAGATATAGAAAACATATGGATGACTGACAGTGTTTTCCATTTTCTAAATTACTTATTCAGACTGTATCCTGAGCAAGCACAATTTCCTGTGGTTTATAAATAGGTCCCAGTTATTTTAGTAGAATGTAATGCTGATGATCATTCATGGAATGTTCCACAGAGACTTCAGTGTCCCAAGAGCCAGGAGAAAATGTATAAATGTGTAAGACACGGTGCAGCACATGAAACATCATACATTACCGTAGGTTCATCAAGCCTAGCACAAAATTTATGCAGAAACTTAGTGCTACTAACCAGTAATTGTCTCTCTGTCTCATTCTCCCTCCTGGATTTGTTCCTGATTTACTATGCAAAGTGCATAAGGCTTCAGATGACATGTACCTCTGGATACAAAAGAATGAGAATAGAAATTGGGAGATTAAAAAAAAAAAACAGGCACAAGAGATGAAGCCATTTGTCTGAGCTCACAGGGAGGGGGTGCCAAGGTTACAATTCAGGATGCCCATTGCAAGTTTCCTTTCACCCAAGATCTTGAAAACAGAATTCCTACCCACCTCCATAAACTGAGAAGTCACCAGAATTGCACAGAATTCCAATTCCCATGATTCCTAAGATGAGGAGCTTTTCACAAGGCAGGTATGTTTCTTGGGGGCTGGGGATCCCAATTTCCTATACTTGAGAAACATTCAATTGCATACGTACATGTTATATGGTGTCCAAAAGAAAGAAGATATTTATATTGGTAATTAATTAGTTGAGGGATGGATCTGTATTTTGTTGCAATTAGCATTATCCTCAATGTTCCTATTCTATTTTCCAATCTGCTTCACTAGTATTTGCATCGCTATATACTGTTCATTTTGGGCTAAGAAAGATAATGAATGAACACATTTTTTTTTTTTTTTTTTTTCCACACACACACAGTGTATTTTATTTTTACAAGAGATAAATAGACTGACACCAAGCATTGTACATGGATGACCACAACAAAAGCAACAATGATTGCAATTACCAAACATGAAACACACTTATACTATGTCATAATATTGACATTCAGTCCAGTAATCCTCCACTGTAACAGCTCCTTTACTTTGCAGTGAAAATTGATTTGTATATTCTTTTCCTCTGAGTCCTTGTGGGATTTTTTTTTTTTTAATTCAGACAGAAAGTCACAAAAATTATACTCATCCTCATCAGTTCACTCAGTCCCATGTAATTAATTTCTTTTTTTTTCATCTTGATCTTTTGTTAGCACTTTTATGAGTTCATCAGTTTTTCATTAGAGTTCTGAAAATGCTTATTCATTCAGTTCAGCAGTACAGTCAGTTACCAGAAACCTGTACTTGTCAGAGTCTTTTCCATGAATTTCTTGAAGATGAAACCCTTTTATAGGAACATATTTGCAAAATCATCAGAGTACACCCAGAACTGTCTGTAAATGACAAAAGACTTAAAAATGACCATGGTTAAAGATTTGATGAAAGTTCATAATAACGCAGTTGACAAGAAAATTAGTTATTTCTGAGATATACATTTTAAAGTAATAACTAGGATTATTACTTATAACATTATACCAGAACATATAAGATTTTTAGACGTTTCCTGTAATGTCTGAAACATTTATATTAACATATTTCCATACATATTTCCATACAAATACAAATATAAGATTTTTAGAAATTTCATGTAATGTCTGAAACATTTATATTAACATATTTCCATACATATTTCCATACAACTACAAATATAAGATTTTTAGAAATTTCATGTAATGTCTGAAACATTTATATTAACATATTTCCATACATATTTCCATACAAATACAAATATAAGATTTTTAGAAATTTCATGTAATGTCTGAAACATTTATATTAATATATTTCCATACAAATAACCCAATGAAAGTTTAGTATTAGTTGTTTTGTTTGTTTTTTTATACTGCAGGTTCTTATTAGGCATCAGTTTTATACACATCAGTGTATACATGTCAATCCCAATCGCCCAAATCAGCACACCACCATCCCCACCTCATCGCAGTTTTCCCCCCTTGGTGTCCATATGTCCATTCTCTACATCTGGAACACATTTTTTTATTTGTGTTTTTCCTTTGAGTTCCTCTTCCCATATGGACTAAGGACAAACAATGAACTGATGATAATTCTCGATACTCCACCTTCTAGTCATAATGCAGTTGGTAAAAGAGGGAGCCTAGACTTCATTCACAGTTTTGAGTGATGAAAATTAAGTTTGAGTAGCAGTAGCAGCAGCAGCAGACTACTTATTACAAAAAGTTTCTTAGGAAAAGCATCCTACACTCAGTTCTGTCTTATATCTAAAGGGATCACTACCAAACATTCCCCAGACTATGAAATAACACTACAAGTGATTCTAGAAGTTTTTGCAAAATTTGGAGGCTTCACCCACACACCGGCTCTCTAAATAAGAACAAGTGTTATTACGTAGCCCTTCCATTCTTAAAATTAGGTCATCTTATTGAGTAATTAAAACCACCACCAATAGCATTTCTGGTCATTCCAATAATCCTCCCCCAAATTCTTAAAATACTACCAGAGTTGAAAAGGAAGTTCCACCCAACTTACCAAATGTAATAAAAACTGCCTACGAAAATGTCCTTTGACAGGCAGAATTTGTAGCCAGTCAAAGAGTATTATTTTCACACAGTGTTTAAGATTTACAGAATCCTTTCTTTTTTTAAAATTTATTTTATTTTTTGGCTGCGTTGGGTCTTCGTTGCTGCACACAGGCTTTCTCTAGTTGCAGCGAGCAGGGGCTACTCTTCATTGCGGTGCACGGGCTTCTCATTGCGGTGGCTTCTCTGGTTGTGGAGCTCTGGCTCTAGGCACGCGGGCTTCAGTAGTTGTGGCACATGGGCTCCGTAGTTGTGGCTCGCGGGCTTAGTTGCTCTGCGGCATGTGGGATCTTCCTGGACCAGGGATCGAACCCGTGTCGCCTGCATTGGCAGGCAGATTCTTAACCACTGCACCACCAGGGAAGCCCCAGAATCCTTTCTTAATGCCTAAGGTTTTACTTGGTTCAGTCATGCTGGGTATAAGTTTTACACTTTATGAGGATTTTCGGAAGGGAGAGGGTAAAGGTATTCTTTTTTGGATATACTGTCTTTTATAATGATACGATAACAACACTGGATTATATATTAAACCACAAGCTAAATACAAATTAAGTTCACAGGCATAATCCAATCAAGCATGACCTACATATATTTTTGGGTTTTGACATCCCAACATCTTAACCTTAGGGTATGAGAGAACTAGACTAGGAATTGGGAGATTCTACCATAGAAATCAAATCAGGTTTTTCCATTCTGATCCCTAAAACAAACAAGGACAATTTATTTGTTTTAGGGATCAAAAATTAAACAAACACAGGGAGATCAGCTCGGTGCTTTGTGACCACCTAGAGGGGTGGGATGGGGAGGGTGGGAGGGAGGGAGATGCAAGAGGGAAGAGAAATGGGAACATATTGTATATGTATAACTGATTCACTTTGTTATAAAGCGGATGCTAACGCACTATTGTAAGGCAATTATACTTCAATAAAGATGTTTAAAAAAAAAAAAAAATTAAACAAAGACAAAAACAAAAAACAAAACACACCAGCTTTCCGAGATGTGGAAGTTTAGATAATGTCTCTTCTGTGTTGTTCTCAGGAAGTAAGATTCAAGTGCCCTTTGTTTGTATTTGTAAAGAGTGGCCACACACCCAGGTGATCAGGAAACACACCTTTCCTTCCTTTCTCCAGTATGGTCTATGTAGGCTTTCCCAAACTAGTATCCTCCCAGCACTCTCTCCACTGAATGTGACTTGAACAAAGGGCTTGGGGGTGGTGGGAGAGGAGGGTATCGTGGTAAAACTAGCTTTGGAAATGTGAGACGTCCACCTTATGAAGCATGGTAGCCTATTAAAGTCTGAGAAAACCTGCAATTAAATTAACATCTGTTTTGGATTATCTGAGCATTTCCCAAGCCAGCTTCACCACGGAACTCCATTCCCCTCTAGGCCGGAACTCCATTCCCCTCTAGGCCGTGCATTCTGTGGGCTACATTTAGATAAGCAAGAACACTAGCTTTCACTCAGACACAGGTCCTCAAAGGCTTTCTTTGCCACTTGACAGCTTTGAGAATTTGGGTAAGTCACTTACCCTCTCAGAGTCCTGGTTTCCTCATCTGAATTATGCAGAAAAGAAATCTAGCTCTGCCAGCCGGCCCTTGGCTCCACCACCCCGCCGAGGAGCGAGCCTGGAAAGCCCACACTGGTGGGCCCCAAGCAGGACGCCCCCCCCACCAGCTGCCGCCAGTCGCCTCAATGCCGGAGTAGAGCAGGGTTCCAAGTCTGTGGAAGACATAATCTTGTGCCTGCCTGCCCACCGCACTCTCTGACCTTGCTTGTCTCTCAGGGTCTGAGACGCTGACCTTCACTGCTCAGCTAAGGGCTCCAGAGACTCTACTTTCTCTACACCCGTCCAGCTGAGTAAACCTAGGATGTTGTTACACCTGAGGGGAGTGAGGAGTGGGAGGTCAAGGCACCAGAGTAAGAGCCCTCTGGGGCCTCAGGCAGAGTGAAACCGTAACCATCAGGGGATGAGTGAATTTTGGCACAAACTGGGCTGCTGCGTGGTAGAGAAACCCCAGCTGAAGAAGAAGAGGAGGTGGCTTGACCAGGCCATGATTGGGGAACCAATGAATTTTGTCCACCTGCCTCACATTGGCTCTAGGGAGATGGGGGTTGGAGATGGACTGGCCATGACAGGTGCAGTTCAGGAGCAGATCAGATTCAAGGGAAACCAAGACAGGCTGTGGAGCAATTCTAGGGGCTTGTAGCTCCAATAGGAATGGTTTTGCTGTATGTCCAAGCTTCACTCTGTCCAGCCCAGAAGAGATGCTGCCCCTACCAGTTTCCCTCCTAGAATCAGTGACCCCAGGGCCCCTCTTTTCCCTATCTAATTAATAGTGCCGTAAAAGGCTTGGGCACTGGACTCCCTCTACTCCCTCTGGCTGTAGCCCCTCCTGGAGATGGGGTCAAGGCAGCAGGACTGACCAAGTGACTACTCGTTAGCCAGAGGAGCTCAGCTGAAGCCCTGAACACTCTCAGATCGGAGGTAGGAGTTTTCTTGGACTTGGAATGTGATCCCTTCTGCTGAATGACAGCCTAGGTGCCATGCTTTTAAACTCTTAACCTGGAGCTCCTTAAATATGGTGGGTAGGTGAGATTACCAAAGCTGAAGCTGGCTTTGCTGAGATGCTCCCTACCTCCCTGCCCTTCTCTTTCCTCCTGGAATGAACTGAAGCAGATGTCAAGCAGGGGCTGGGAGGGTGACCACTGGCTAGTCTACTCTTTCTCTTTAGATCTCAGACTTTAAACTCACAGTCCCTTGATATCTCTCTGCCAATACCAGGGTCTTTCTCTAGGTAGGCCTCTAACCCTATGTTTCTGTAGCATTGCTGGCTCCCTAAAATCTTTCCTTTTTTTAAATTAATAAAAAATTGAATTAAAAAAAGAAAATAAATCTCTCATCATATTTTGAAGACATAGTATATACTCAATAAAGACTTGTCTCCTTCCCTTTGCAATCCATGGTAGTATAAATCTTTCTGTGTCTCACCAAGTGTTCCAGCATCCTCTCTAATGTGACCACTTTCTTTTTCCAGTCTCATCTCCCAGTAACAGGGAGAGGTGCTGACGCTCTTTTAAAGCCAGACTCTCTAGAATGCAAACTTACTAGCTGTGGGACTTAAGCCCAGTTACCTACCTTCTCTGTGCCCAAGTGTTCCCACCTGGAAAATGGGGCTAATAATGGTAACTGCTTCATAGGGTTGTGAAGATTAAAGGTTAATATTGATAAAGCACTCAGAATAACATCTGGCATAAGGTAAGTGCTCAATAATCTCATTAAAGCTACTAGTAGTTTTATTTTCTAATCATACACTATACTCCAGACACACTTGGCTCTTGGCTACACAAAGATACCTGATGCTTTCCCATGTCCATGTCTTTGCTCTTGCTGACCTCTTCACCTGGAATGTCCTTCTTCACCTGTTCAACCTGGTAAAATCCTATGCATTCTTCCAGGCCCAACCATGAATGCTACCTTCTTGATGAAGCCTTTCCAGATTTCCCCTAACCTGGTATCTTCCTCTTTGAAGGAATCCCCTCAGGGCTTTGTAGCTCTCTCCTGGCTCTTATCATGTTCAACTTTGTATCCAATGAGTTTTATACTCCTGGAGGAGCAATACACACACACACACACACACACACACACACACACACACGCAGCACCCAGCAGTGTGATCTAGCAGGGAAAACTTCAGGCTGGGAACCAGGAAAACTGGGCTCTGGTCCCAGACCAACCACTCTGTAATCTTGGGTAAGTCACTTCATTGAGATTTGGTTTCCTCTTTCTTAAAACAGCGGGTTGGATTAGATGAGATCCGAAGCCTCTTCTATCTCTACCCTTCCGTAAGTTGAGTGTACACTCCTTGGACTGCCGTATACATGCCTGTGGGATTTCCAGTGAATAGAGGAACAAAGTTTGATCCAGAAATATCTGGTCACAAACCCTTGATTGCATTGTTTTAAAAGCAAAAGACTGAACAATCCAAATAAATAAAGTGTGGCATATAATGGAATAGTAAGCAGCTGTAACAACAACAACAACATAGAATAAGGAAGCTTACCATGTGCTGAGAAGGAGAAAGCTTTAGGATGCATTAAGTGAAAAAAAAGGCAAGATACAGAACAGTGTTTGTAGTATGCTACCTGTTGTATAAAAAGGGAGAGAAGTAATAAAACTATATATTTGATGTTGTTTATACATGCCTAAAGAGACACTGGGCAGGTATCTCTTTTAGAGAGGTGCCCTGTTAGTGTACATAGAAATTTAAAAAGTGGTTGCCTATGGGGAATGGAGGTGGGGACAGGGTGAGAGTGAGAATTTCAATACATACCTACGCAAAGAAAAAGCTAAAGTTAAAAGAGAAACCTCTGATGGTGACAGTATTTTTAAACAAAAACAGATATTTATCTTACTTGTTGATTTTCAGTTTTCAGTGAGGCTAGGGAAGAACTAAGGAATGATTTACTAATTTATTGCTGCAGCTTTGTACTGGGGTGTGAATCCCTGTGGCAATATTGTCATTGGAAAGGTGAAACTTTGGCAGTTGAGATATTCCTGGAGTTTTCTTCTCAAGCCAGCCACATTGATTCTCCAGTTCATACGACCTGACACAGGTGCTCAGAAACCAGAGGCCTCCATCTGTCTGGGATGTGGCCGGTGATTGTGTGAAAGGCCCACAACTACGGCATCAGCATCCTTACTCTTTCTGGAGGATCTGGGAGAATTCAGTTGAGGAGGAGGACAGGGGCAGCCTAGCAAATTCTCAGATCCTCTTGGAGGGCAAATTAACAGAAGAATGACTGGAGAAGGCTCTGAGTAGCACCTACATTGCCAATAGCTAAGACACAATTCAGAGAATGCTTTCGGAAAATTTTCCCAGCCTTCCCTATAATCTACCCCTCAGATAGCATAAATCTTCCCACCAAATGGGTAAAATCCCCAGTTCTTCTCAGATTCAGTTAGCCCACTGCCTTAAGAAACTTAGACCTAAAAATATTTTTGTTCCTACCAGAGCCCTGTAGCAATTAGAAATCCAATATATGATTTTCTCAGCTTGCTTTGGTCTAAGGTCCTCTTTGGAGAGAATCCTGAGAGTGTAAATTACTTGCAGCTGAGACAGACCCATACTTACCCAGCAGGTATTGTATCAAACCCCAGCACTCCCTCTTGGCTGCTCCTGGGAAGGCCTCAGAAGAGCTTTTCAAAGCAGACCTCATAAAAACAAACACTCCCACCTCTACCCCCATCTCCTGTCCCTTTCGAAAAACAAACAATACCGCTCTGTTCACCAAACACAGGGGGATTTTCTGTTTAAAGTATTTTTTCTTATTCCATATTGGCAGCACTTATTAAGGAGCAGATGACTTTCAAGTTGGGTGAACTTTGAAACATAAGCACATAAGAATCCAGGTGCTTGAAATTTTTTCAAACTTAGACACATCCTTACAGCCCTCATCTGAAAAATATCTTTTTAAAGTTTTATTAAAACTATGTCAGTTTTAAAAAAAGGGTGCCTTTGACCACATCTTGAGTCATTATGTTTGCTTTTAAAGCTTGTAGTAAAATGACTAAAATCCTATTTCCCTTTTCAAACTTTTGGAAACAGCTTTGGTGTCAGATGGACCTGAGTTTGAATTCTGTTTTCATCAGAATTCAAGACCTGTAAGACCTCAGGCAACTGACCCAATTTCTTTGCCTCAGTTTCCTCATCAATAAAATGGTGATAATTATGGTACATACCACATAGATTAGCTGTGAGGATTAAATAAATACATGTAAAGTACTTAGAGTGCCTACATATATATGTCATAAAAATAATAATGTCAAAACAAAAACCAAAAATTATTATACCTTGCATCTCATTTGGGGAAAATCCTTATTAACTGAAATTTAGCAAATATTTCCTCATTTTTGTGAGTCTTTAAGGGCCCACATTTCAGTCTTAAATAAAGGCTTATTATTAAAATTGAACTCTTGCTTCCTCTAACCTGTGTGTAAAAGAAAGAACCCAAGAGAAGAGACCAGCCTGCAAACCATGAGCAGCAAGCAAGGACAGAATTTCATCGCCTCTATGGCAAATGTTCAGACAGTCTTAGTGTTTTTGTCATCCTCTGAGAATGAGGTGTAAAGTTTGTGCTGTGACCACACATCCCCACCCACTCAGTACCTGAGGACAGAGGATGGGAAAAGAAGATACCCCAATGTCAGAAGTATGATTAGAGGACAAGATCCAATCACTCAATCCAGACAGAAGAGTTTCTCTTCAGACCAGCTACATGTTAAACTTCTCTGACCTCTGTGAGGGAGTGGTTTTCCTCTCTGTTTCTCTTTGTTCCTCACCCATCAGCCTATGAATTTTTGCAATTTCTTAAATGAATTCTAGGCATGAATCTAGCCCACTTCTGGAATCCTGTACATAGGCCAGCAAAGTACGTCAAATTGGGGTGGGTGGGTGGTTTATCTTGAGGCAATGGCAAGATGTCATTGCCAAGGTCGTCTTTGGACTTCCAAAAGAATGATACCAGTCATGAAAACATTAGCCTCCTGCTCTCCTGCTCTCAAAAATCATCTGGCTTGCTGACCACAGATACCGAGGCCATTGTGATGGAGGCACTATGGGAAGCCTGGGGGTTGGAAATGACCTCACTTTGGAGTTCTTGCTTTGTGGCATATTCCAAATTCTAGTTGCTTTTCTTTTTTCCCAACCCTAAATAGTCAGAATGCCAGTGACCGAGGTCCCCATTGACAATGTCTGAAACAGCGTTATCCAATAGAATTGTAAGGTGAGCCACATATATAATTTTAAAATTTTGCCATAGTTTTATTTGAAAAAAATAAAATAGAAATGGTGAAAATAATTTTTAAAATGTTTTATTTAATCCATTATACCCAAGATAATATCACTGCAATGTATAATTGACATTTTACAAATTGAGATATTTCACATTCTTTTTTTCTAAACTAAGTCTTTGAATTTGGTGTGTATATAGAGTTCATAAGATTTACAGTTAGAACAAGTAGTTTCAAATACCCAAGTTGTTCTAAACATACTTAAAAGTTGTGTAATAACTAAACCAAGAATCAATTTTAAAATTTAAGTTAATTAAAATTAAAAATTCAGGTTTTCTGTCACTCCAGCCACATTTCAAGTGCTCACTACCAGATGTGGCCTGGGGGCTACTGTATTGGACAGTGCAGGTTGGGACGATGAAGAAAAATACACGTTGTTATATGGAGAGCCATCACACTCTGAGCTCTTCCCCTCCTCATTCTCAGCTGCTACTTAGCACAGGGAGATTCCAGAAAATTCTTTTTAAAAATTTCTACTTTGGTTTCAACAATAAGAACTCAGATCACTTTTATATTTCTGTAGTGGGATAATGAGAATCAAGCTGCCTGAAAATATGCAAGTGGAATAATTAGCTTATATCTGAGAGGTAAATTGTGATAAACCCTTTCTCAAGAGGAGCATGTAGGAAAGTTCTTTTTTTTTTTTTAACTTTATTTTCTTTATTTTTTTGGCTGCATTGGGTCTTAGTTACGGCACGTGGGATCTTTGCTGAGGCACAAGGGGTCTTTCCTTGCGGTGCACAGTCTCTTCATTGAGACGCCGGGGCTTCTCTCTAGTTGTGGAGCGTGGGCTCCAGGACACATGGGCTCTGTAGTTTGCGGCACGTGGGCTCTCTCGCTGAGGCGTGCAATCTCAGTAGTTGTGGCACACGGGCTTAGTTGCCTCACGGCATGTGGGATCTTAGTTCCCCGAACAGGGATTGAACCCGAGTCCCCTGCATTGGAAGGCGGATTCTTTACCACTGGACCACCAGGGAAGTCCTGGAAAGTTTTAAAGAACATGCAAAAGTCCGTTTACCTGATGTGACAAGTGGTTGGTTGGTTATGAAAAAATGATGTTAAGTGAGGAACTAATAAAAAAAAAAGATTTTCAATCTTGAATTGCATTTTTTAAATTGAGATGAAATTCACATAACATAAAGTTATCCATTTTAAAGCAACCATTTCAGTGGTATTTAATATATTCAATATGTTATGCAATTACCGCCTCTATCTAAACATTTTCATGACTCCAAAATAAAACCCCATACCCATTAAGCAGTTATACCCCATTCTCACCCAGCCCCTGGCAACCACAATCTGTTTTCTGTCTCTATGGATCTACCCATTCTGGATACTTCATATAAATGGAATCATACAATATGTGACTTTTGTGTTTGGCTTTTTTCACATTATGCTAAGTGTACATTGTAGCATGTACCAGTGCTTCATTCCTTTCATGGCTGAGTAGTATTCCATTGTATGTATCTATCACAGTTTGTTTATCCATCCATTGACGGACATTTGCGTTGTTTCCACCTATTGGCTATTGTGAAGAGTGCTACTATGAACATTTGTGCACAAGTGTTTGAGTACCTGTTTTCAGTTCTTTTGGGACTATAGCTAGGAGTGGAATTGCTGTATTGTATGGTAATTCTATTTAACTTTTTGAAGGACTGCCAAACTCTTTTCCACAGCAGCTGTACCACTTTGTATTCCCACCAACAGTGCATGAGGATTCCAATTCCTCCACATTCTTGCCAATACTAGTTATTTTCTGCTGTTCCCCCAGTTTTGTTGACATATAATTGACATACAGCACTGTATAGGTTTAAGGTATACAGCATAATGATTTGACTTACATTTATTGTGAAATGATTACCATAAGTTTAGTTAACATCCATCATCTTCTATAGATACAAAATAAAGGAAAAACAATTTTTTTTCCTTATGATAAGAACTCTTAGGATTTACTGTCTCAACAACTTTCACATATATCATAGAGCAGTGTTAACTGTTGTCTTTGTGTTGTACAATTATTTATCTTATAACTGGAAATTTGTACCTCTTGACTATCTTTGTCCATCCTCCCCTCCACCCCCAACATCTCTGGTAACCACAAATCTGATCTCTTCCATTTTCTTGTTTTACTTTTTTTTTTTTTTTTTTAATTAAAGCTATCCTAGTGGGTTGCATTTCCCTAATGACTAATGATATTGAACATATTTTCACGCGTTTGTTGATCACTTGAGTATCTTCTTTGGAGAAAAGTCTATTCAACTCTTTTGCCCATTTTTGAATGGGGTTGTTTGTCTTTTTGTTGTTGAGTTGTGAGTTCTTTATATATTCTGAATACTAGACCCTTATCAGATGTATGATTTGCAAATATTTTCTCCTATTCTGTATATTTTTTCACTTTCTTGATACTGTCCTTTGATGGACAAAAGTTTTAAATTTTGATGAAGTCCAATTTGTCTATTTTTGTTGTTGTTGTTCATGTTTTTGGTGTCATATCTAATGATTCATTGCCTAAGTCTTGGAGCACATTTCAAAAGAAAAATAAAATTATAGCTGTATATCTGGAAAAAGACAAAGTTTTGTTTTACTTGAAACATAAATTTATATTCACCTGTTAATCTGTTGAAAAACAAAGTGTTTCTCTGAACATGTTTACTGAGTGAAAGGTCACTTCTCTTTTGCAAAAGCCACAGCTATTTGATACACATTTTTGTCTTCTTTTAAGTTGATTAAGAACTTAGAGACACCTGCAAAGCAACCTGTCTCCTAATATTTCAAGGTTTTTATAATTTCCACCCTTTCTAATTTTTTACTGTTAGCTTGACCATGTGTAATTTGATGGCAATATTTTTAGCCTTTCTTGAGACATTTCAAAAATACTCATATTTAATTGGTGTATGTAATGCTTAATTATAATAAGTATAATTATTAGGTATAATAAGTATAACTGGCATAAACAAATTTGGGGACAAACACATCTGCCTTGGTAAATATATAACACAACTGGTAGGAGCTGAAATACACAGATGTAGAAGAGAATAGTCTACCAGCAGAGTATGTTTGTTGTGCCTTAGACATCAGTGTGCTTACAACACAGAGCGAGTGAACAATGTCATCCAACAAGTGGGCTAAGTGAAGAATCATTAAGAGAACGTCTACTCTACTATTCCAGAGGTTTAAATTCAGAATTACTTTAAGAACTTTAAAAAACCTGTGGTAACATATACATAATATTTACCATTTTAACCATTTTAAAATGTACAGTTCAATGGCATTAGTTCAGTCACATTGTTGTGCAACCATCACCACCACCCATCCCTAGAACTTTTTTTCATCTTGCAAAGAGAATTACTTTTTAATAATTAATATGCAATTCCCAGGCACACAGCTCTGATATACTAGCTTCCAAGTAGATATCATTGGCACTTAGTAGCTGTGTAAACTCGTACAACTCAACCTACCCATGTCTCAGTTTTCTCATTTGTAAAATGGGTTTGATATCTACCTCACAGAACTGACAAAAGGACAAGATAGTGTGGCATTTGCTAAAGCACTTTAAAAACTGTTAAGCATTTTATAGTTGCTACTTATGATCATTATTATTGTTAACAGAAAAATTTGAAGATCCTTTATAGAAAGCTGAGACTATTCTGACCATGTTACAAATATTATTTCTAAATATTTACATTACCATATAGTCAGATTGATCATCATACATATATTTTACTTGCTTATTGATTGATTGTACCCCCTACTACAATGGAAGATTCATGAAGGCAGTGATTTTTTACTGTTTTGCCCACTGCTCTATTTCAGAGCCTAGAACAGATTAAGGCATACATATTTCTTGAATAATTGAAAGAATGAATTATTTTATTCAGCAGTAAGTGTGTTTGGTGCTCAAAAAGTATTCATTCATGGTAATGACAGTTTAAACATGTAAGTCTTTAGGTTCCCCCAGTGCAAAATTAATATGTGTAAATCACCAAATGGAACATTTCTAATATGAGGAGACTTCCCAGACTAGTTCAAGGTTAAAAGGAAGTCAGGTTTAAGAATATTAGAAATGAAAAAAGTTATTCAAGTTTTCAAAATGTGTCCTGATTTTAAAATTTTAGAGTACTATTATTATAATAAAAGATGGGCTTTCTTTTTTTTTCTTAATTTTTATTGTGGTAAAATATACGTAACTTAGCATTTATAATCTGAATTATTTTTTTAGTTATTATAAAATATCGGCTAAATTCCCCATGTTCAACAATATATCCTTAGCTTATTTTATACATAATAGTTTGTATGTATATGGGTATTGTGTTAATATAACCAAGGAAATAGTTAAAGTACCATTCTCTCTTTTCTAAATAAAACAGGTAGTGACAGACAACACTATTGCTCATTCATATCTCATTTCAAGTGTAGCCACATGACTTGCTTTGGCAAATGAAATGTGAGTGGAGGAAACCTTGTGTCATTTCTGGGCAGAAGTATTTAGTTGCTGGTACTTAACCCTCCATTACATTCTTTCCTTGCAATGGATATTGTGGGAGTATCCATTGACATGAAGGTACCATAGTATTAAAGTATTCTGAAATGTTGAGCTGACACTTGGAAGACAGCTTCCCCAGAGAGTCTCTTGGAACCACAGTTGACTTTGTATAAGCAACAAATTAGTTTTTGTTGATTTGGAAAGTGCATATTATACTGAGATCTGGGAACTAGGTGTTATCGTAACACAGTCTATGGTGTTATCATAACAGTCTATAGTGACTAATGTATGTTGACAAGATTTTCCCCTAAATTTTGAATGGAAAGTTAAAATAACTATTTATAACTCAAAAATTTTGTAATGAAGTATTATTTCTATGGGAGACAAAGCCATATATACCCACATGGTTTTAAAAATGGAGAGTAGAATGTTACAGACAGGAAACCAAGGAGTTTAAGGTTCCTTTAAATCAACCTTGATTCTAATGTGAGGATAAACTTCAGCAAAGTTGCTTCTGAGATATCTGGGAATAATCCTTTTGAGTTACCATCATTATTGCCTAAAGTTTTTTCTTTTTCTAGATTCTTTCTTTCCACAGAGATATGTGTCTTCTCCAATAATCTCTCCAGATTTAGACTTTTTTTTACTTGTTAATTTTTCTTGGTCAGTGATACACTGGGCTCTCCTGGGTGATGCTTCCCCCACCCCCACCCCCAACCCCCGCCCCCCACCAAAAGGTAAGAATTTGAAATTGCTAGTCAGGTATTTATAGTGAAACTCTGAATCCTTGTCTTTCACATGTTTGGAATACTTACTGCCACTTTACTAAAGTATCTTGCTAAAGTTATGTGTGGCTTTCCTTTTTGAAGGAAAATTTTAAAACTAAGTGGGAGTGGAATGGGGTAGGGGAGGTGACTCATGCATCAAATGAAGATTTATTCGAGTACTGTTATCTGTGATAAAGGAAGCAGTTAAGAGTCAAAATTTCAGAATAACATTGAAAGAATTTAAACGGCATTTCTCAGTACTGCCATTGTTTTCTTTGGTATTTCATTAACACTGTGGGTGGGGAGGTGCTGGGGGCTCTGGCACAAAATAAGTGAAAGGGAAACAACTTTTATTTCTAGTGGGTATCCAGCATTACCTAATAAGGGCAGCCACATACATGTTGATTCTGTTCAATTCAACAAATATTTTTTGAGTACCTTTTAAATGCCTGCCACGTACAAGCAGTGAACAAAGAACCTTGCCTTTCGAGAGTTTACCTGGCTGTGTTGATCAACCTTGTGAGAAAAATGTTAAATCATTTGCCTTCCTCAATTTTTTTCATATAGATCAAATATAAACTTTTGGTCAAACATTCAAACTGATGGCGAAAGCCTAAAAGGAAGAATCATCTTCACTTTGCGGAGACTATTTTGTTTAGTTTTATTTTAAAATATTCATGAAAAATACATACAAAAATATAAATCCATCATGTCTACTGATTTGAGACATAAGCATGATCCTAGCTGTTTGACTATTATCATCATTATTATTTATTTTTTGAAAAAATTTTTATTCAGGTATTGAGGGTCAGATCTTTAGGAGAAAAGCCTTAGGGCTTTTTTTAAACAACGGAGAAGGCCCCTCTTCGCTCTGAAGGCTTAGAGTGCCGCTTTGGGCACTTACAGAGCACGCAGAAAGTCAGTTTCTCCAGGCTGTTTTCTAAAGAGCATTTCTATTCGTGGTCCTGGTGATGACACCATCTTTTCTCCTCAACAGTGGCGGTTCCAGAATTTCTACATAGCTTCGGTGATTGCGAGGGTAGGCAAGCTGGTTGAGAATCGGCTCTAGCACTTGCCAAGTCTCGAGGAAACGTCCCGTGTCCATCTCGCGGTACATGGGTAGGGGGAGAACTCAAGCCCTCAGGCCATCGCGGGGCCTCCACCGCACCCGGGACGTCCCCACTTCCTCGGAGTGGCTCGGGAAGGGCACCCGAATCAGGCTAAAGTGAGCCGGCTTCACGGCGAGAGAGGCAAGAGTTGGACGAACCACTTGTAGGGTCTATTACCAGCTACCCCGAGGGAAAGGGTGAAAAATCACTCATAAAGGAGGAAGATCTTGAGTTCGCCGAGGAACAACCGCCTTCCCTCCATCGCCCAGGTTTCCCACGGAGAGGTCACCACCGGTCTTCATCAGGCTGGGCAGAACCTATAAGGCATCACCACCTAGAACTAAAACTAAACAACCAAACGACTCTCCAAAGCCTCCCTCAACACGCTCTCTCCATTGCGTTCCAAACGCAAACATCGAGGGCAAAAAGAGGCTGCACGAGTCACGTAGAAAATTAGGCTGCCCTTTTCCATGGCGATAATCGAATTAGCCTCAAATTAAACATGAAATTGGCCCTTGCCGGCTGTGGGGACAAAGCCCCCATTGTCCCTTGGCTCGGACAGCGCGGCGGCGGTGCCCACCCTGCCCAGGCCAGCCCCGGCCAGTCCCCGCGGCAGGGGACAAGGTCGGCGCTGGGCCAGGGCAGAGGCTCCGCGGGGAAAGCGTGGACGCGCCCGAGGTTCGGGTCGCGCGCGGAGCAGGCGCCGGGTGGTCGGCTGCGGGTCTCTCGGCGAGCGCGGAGGGCCGGCGGCAGAGGGAAACCGAGGAGGGAGGAGCGCAGCAGAGGGGTGGAGGGTGTGCGGGAGAGAGCGTGTGTGCGCGCACCCGGCGCCTGCCCGCGTCCGCGCCCTCCCTCTCCCCGCCCCTCGCCCCCTCCCTGCAGCTCCCTCCCCTCCTCCCCCCGCCCCGCGCTCCCGCCCAACCCCCGGAATCAGTGCAGCTGTTGCCGAGCAGGCTGCGGATTCCTCCAGTCTCTCCCTCGGCCGCCTCTCCGCCCGGAGCGAGCGCGCAGCCCCGCGCAACAGCGCCCACTGGTCCCGTCCTGTGAGCCCCGGCCCCAGCCGCGGACAGCCCCGCGGAGTCGCCTCCCGGCCCACCCGCCCGGCCGCCGAGGAGCGGGAGGAGGACGGGACCCCGGCGCCCCCACCCCCCTATCCGCGGGAGGTAGGTAGGGGGCCTGAGGCAGGAAGATGCCAACTCACTGGGGCTGTCTCCCGGGCTGGCTCCTGGGCGGCGGGAGGAGGGGCGCGGGCCCAGGCCGGGAGGACGCGGCTGTCCCGCCGTTGCCCTGCGCCCGGGGAGCGGAGTGGGGGCGGGGAAGCTGTAGAGCCCGGGCGGGGGCGGCGCGGGGAGCCGGGTCTCCAGTGGCGTCTGAGTACGCGGGCGGTGCGGGGCGGGGGGCGGCGGGCTCCGCAGTGAGGCGGTCGCAGAGCAGCCGTGCGCACCGCGGCTGCCCAGCCTCATCCCTGGACGCATTGGGGCCGATTCCTTCCCCGCCTCCGCCGCCTCCTCCCTCCAGCCGGGCGCAGCGGCCCCCGGCGCGGGGGTGGTTGCGAAGTGGGCAGACGGGAGGGTGTATTTTCGGGTGCCCTCTCTCTAGCCCCGGCTGGTGGCGAGCGGGGGCGGTGTTGACAGGGCCGGGCTTTGCGCGTAACGGTACGGGGGATGCGGCCAGGCGTGGTCCCGGCTGCGCCGCGCTGCAGCTGAAACGGAGGCGGCGGCCCGGCGCCCCCACCCCCGCCCATCCTCGCGCCCGCCCCCCGCCCTCCCTGCCGTCCCCGCTCTCCCAGGGCTGGGCGGGAGCCGCCTCGGGTCGCGGAGCCGCCGCGGCGCCCGCCCTTCAGCTCCTGCCACCCTCTCTTCAACAGGTTTGTGCCAGCGCGGGGACCCTCCGGGCTTGCCTTTGGGGAGGTGGGCTGGAAGCCCCTCTGGTCATCAGCCCTCACACGACGCCCGCGGCCCTCTTTTTGGGGGGAGCCTTCCCTTTGTTTTTGTGATAGGAAAGATGCCAAGTGCCTGCCGTCAGATGGGGAGGGGGGAGTGTTGTGGGCATCGGTACACAAACCGTGTCCGTTATTTTTCCAGTCAAAAGCCGGGCCAGATAGTAAGTGAGGAGAGGGCGAGTATGGGGGTGCTTCGGCGGAGGAGAAAAATGGATTCGGTGGGGTTTATCTGGACGGGGATGTGATTTTTTTGGCAAGATGGATGGCTCACGGTGCCCTCGCCGTGATGCAGCACAATGCAGCAGTATCGCAGCCTCCCCTGGTTCTCGCTGGCGGGGCTTGGCAAGGCCACTCGGCGCCTGCGGCCCCCGCGGCCCCCGCCGGGCCCCACCCAGGCCCAGGGCTGCCCTTGGCCGAGACTCGGAGCTGCTTCTACCTTGTCATGCTGCTTCAGCTGGATGTGGCGTCGGGAGGACCAGGTCACCTAGTAGTGGGGGGGGGGGGGGAGTCTTCTCTTTGGGTAACCCCCTCCCGCCTAGCCTGTTGGGCCGTGCTGGGATGAAGGGGTGTCCTGCAGTGCTAATGCGGGCAGAGGGAGTCGGCCTGCGGCTGTGGACCGGAATCTGATCTCCGACCGAGGGACCTGAGCCGTAGGGAGGGGCTGCCGGGAGGACCGGGCCCAGTGGTGTGCGGAGGCAGTGGTGCAGTCTGTGTTGGGAGTCGCAGCGTCTTTTCACCCGTAATCCGTAAACCACAACCCAACTCTCCATCAATTTCATCATATGTGAAAGTTGATGTTTATTATTTGGTGCTTTACAGCTACGACATTACGGTACCTCTGTGTTTGATCAATACTAAGAGTATGAATTTTTCCTGTAGGAAACCATTTTTTGAAATGAAACCATTGATATATTTTAGTTCATATGTCCCTGAGACATTTTAAAAAATATTAACATGCAGTAAATTGTTTTAAAAAGAAGTTATATATGTTTTTGATGGATGGAAAATGATTTTTTTAACCTCTATTTGCTTTGTTTTCATCGTTTGCTTTTTCTGTAATCAAATACGTTTACATATTCGGATTCTTTATTAAGGATTATTTGGTAAATGTGTCATGGTTGATGGTAAATTGGTATTCAGATTGGCTTTGATAGCCAAGTTAAGTCTCCAGTCATGAATAATGGGATTGTGGTGGTAACTGATTGCATTTGTTTGTTTATATATATATGTACTTCTTATATACATATATTTTGCAGATGTGGCTGGGGAGGGGATTGTGAAGGGCAGACCACCAGGGCCTGTGTAGCTGGTATCTGGTCAGAAGGAGATGTTCCAACATCCTCATCTATTTAGTCTGGGGTAGTACCCAAGGAATTTCCTTTATAAATGCCACTTCTGCAATTCAATGTGGGATGGCAAATGAGATACATTTCAGATTTCACCCCAGGCTCTTCTAGAATGTATAGGTGAAAAAGAGAATTTCAGTATGTTAACGGGAAGGGAAGATCAGTGTTTCAAAGCAAGGGTGTGTCTGCTTTTATTTTTTAAATCTCTAATGAACCCAGGTTAGTGGCATTTGATTTTATGTGGCTCTGCAGAATAGAATTGACTGCAGATTGTGTGGTTTATGTGCATTATTTTCAGTAATAGAGGGCCATTAAAAGGTGGAATTTTTTAGATTTGGGCTAAATCTTTGTGCTGGTTGTATAAAATCATGTTGCATTATGATGTTTGGGAGTATTCCTTCCATAGATTATCCAGACATTTTGGATTTACTGTGTTGTAAGAAAATACCCTGTGTTGATGTCACAGGAAGTTTAGCTGTTCTGACTTACCAGGTGCAGAATTCTGTTAGGTTAAGCTCTTTGTAACTCTGTTGGCTCTGGATGGACCAAAACCTTCATCAGAGAGAATGAGAAGTACTGGGGCAGTGAAGAAACTGCTGTCACTTGGACGTCTTCTGCTGTGCAGGCTTTCGGTAAAGAGCATCTCTCGGATGAGAGTAGTAACAACTGTCTGTGATGTTGCAGGAGCAAGCGACAAGACCTCACTCTACTAGTGACACATCCTTAGCAGAGACTTGGCATTGGCACAGTTTCCTTGGAAGAGTATGTGAGTGGTTATTTTGTCTTGCTGTATGAAAGTATGACTTTACATGTAGAAGTATTATTTTGAGATGGGAGGATTTTACTACTTCTAAACAAACATAGGCATGATGAGGGAAAATTATTCGGTGTGGTTTTTGTTGAGATAATAAGCTTTTCGTTTTAATAGCATATTCTTAGAGAGAATTTTAAAGCCCAACATATATATTTTTTACATGCAGTGATGGGATGCTCCTTTAATTTTGTGGGGCCCCCCCACCAACATCTGCATGAAAATCAGGCCTTAATTAATGTTTTGTGAATCTCTTTATGGTAGTCCTGGTTTCTTCCTTTGAGACTTTTGGGAATGTAAACCATTCTTCCATAAGGAAAGGGCTAATACCCCTGCTGGAAAAGCGATTTCTCTAGGTCTGTGGAGGTGAGTAAAACCTCTCCTGGAGTTCTCTTGGAAGTTTTCGGTCTTTGCTGTTTCTCAAAGCACCTTTTCTTTGCAAAAGACCTAGTTTAGTACTCTTGATTTTTTTCTGATAACAAGCGTCCTGTATCCAAGTTTTTATAGTGTAGGAATAACATCATCTATCTCTACTTTGGGGGAAAATGAAACGGTCTCAATTAGATACTCCCATATTTCTATTTTTAAACATCACCAGAGAAGGCATTTTCATGATGTCTCTTGCTACCATAGTGAGGTGAGGTTCGTGGGCCAGCAACATCAGGACAGGATCACTTAGGAAGTGGGAGCTTGTTGTATATGTAAATCCTTAGAGGCTCAGTCCTTTCCAATCAAAATTTGCATTTTAACATGACCCCTAAGTGGTCTGTATGGACATTAAATTGAGAAACTGCTCTGCTCCTTCAGCTAAAAGGCTTCCATATCAAAAGGTTCTTACTAGTATCTTACTTTTGTCTTTTGCTGAAGTATCAGCACATTTTTTCCCCTTGCATCACTAAGAAATTGATGCATGTGTTGTAAGTTATTTAATACAGAAATATTTAATTTAAAGTTCTTCTGTAATCTTTAGGTGGAAGAGCTCTATTTACTATGTTTATTTAGATTAATCAATTTTTTAGGTTCTTTTCTAAAACACCTCTAATGTTGAAAAAACAAACTCCCCACCCCCCCCAGAAGAAGGCATTAGTTTTGAGATAGCAGAACTGGAGTCCAGGAAGCTAAACCCCTGACCATAGGGTCCCCTCTACTACCTCTGCTCTCCTCTGGCATCTTGTTCTCTCTCATCAGCTATTTTTCCTGGTGTATTCAATATCCTGACCTTCTGGTTCATTTTTTTCCCTTAAAGTTGTTTTTTATTAAGTGATTTGTATATACAAAATAATGTTCATAAAAGATATATTACAGAATCACAAGCCAATGGACACTCAGGCAGCCATCACTTAATTCAAGAAGAAGAACCTATTATACATTCAGAGTCCCCTATGTGCCCCTCTGTCATCTCATCTGAAGCAGCCACGGTCCTGAATTTTGTGTTTATCATTCCCTCGCTCTTCTTTATGGGTTATCCTTTTAAAAATTCTTATTTATTTTATATGTTTCAGAATTTTATATAAATGAAATTACACTTTACGTATTTTTCTGTGACTTGTCCTTTCAGATTAACATATTCCTGAGACTCCTTCATTTTGTTGCTGTAGTTCATTCATTTTCACTGCTGTGTAGTATTTCACCATGGCTTATTTATTCTTTCTACTGTAGATGGAGATTTGGATTGATTTTAGTTTTTTTTTTTTTCTTTTGCTATTATAAAAGGACTGCTATGAATGGGTCTCCTACATGTCTCTTATTATGTATGTGGGGATACATGTACATGCACACAAACATATTATTTGTTTTTCTCTCTCTCAGGAATGAAATTTGCTGGCTCATAGGGTATATGCATCATCAACCTTACTAGATAATGCCAAACCTTATTAGATAATGCCAAAGAGATTGTATTGATTATATTCCTATTAGAAGTGTACAGATGTTATAGTTTTTCCACAACCTTGCCAGACTTCAGAATGTTGTCCAGTCATATTTGTGAAATGTTATCTCATTGTGCTTTTTATTTGCAATTTCCCTGATTATTGAGGTTAAGTATATATTTATAGTATTGACCTTTTGGGTTCCCTCTTTTGTTAAGTCCTGTTTAGTCTTTTGTCTGTATGTCTTTTAGATATTTTTCTTATTGATTGATTTAATGTAGATTGCCTAATAATCCCTTGTGGATTATATGTGTTGCAAAAACTACCTCCCAGTTTGTGTTTTTTTTTTTTTTTTTAAACTCTTCGTGGTTTATTTTGATGAACAGTCACTCATCATTTCAGTAGAGTCATAATCAAGTTTTTGTCCTTTAAGGTCTGTAAGGATGATTATGTTGTTGCAGAAAATTTTCCCTTAGTTTGGAAAGAGCTTGGGTTTTAGAGTCAAACAGATCTGGGCTCAAATCCTAATGCTATTGTATACCAGCGATGTGGTCACATCTAGGTCCTTGGGTTAGTTCATTACTCTTGGAATCACGATTTCCTCACCAGTAAAGTTGAAATAATAATACTTCCTCATACAGTTGTGAGATAGCAGTGTACAGTGCTAGGCACATAGTAGGCGTTCAGCTGATAACGGTTCCATTCCTTTCTCTTTGGACTATCCAAGCTATACCAGCCACTGACCCCTCTTGGAGTGCTTTCTCAAAACTACCTTAACATTTTTATGCCAAAAGAGCTATTATTCTTTTTTTTTTTTTTAATTCTGTGTTACCAATGGAATTTTCATATTGATTAACACAGGCTGTGCAAGACCACTTAGTGGAAACCCTTTGTCAGTTCAGTTTCCTGTTCTTGAAAGTAGTGTAATTATAGTTCTTTTACCAAGAAGCACTTATATGAATGCTATTCCTTTGCTGCTACTCTAAGATTACTTTGCAATATGGTTTTTAATGCAGTAAATGACTATTGGGTACCTTCTGTAGCCAAGGCTTGTCATTGGGTTAGGATGATGGTGGTGTGGGCTGGCTTAAAGCTGAATAAGAATTAGTTCCTGAATCCAAGGACTTTATACTCCTAATGTATAGAATATACTCTCTATATGTACACGGAAGGTAAAGATCTTTTACTGACCAGGTGTGTGACTTCAGCAAGCCATTAATCTTTCTGGTCTCAGATCTAAATTTATCAAATGAAAAACTTAGATGAAATCCTAGTGGGGGTTAAAACCTGGCACATGGGCACCACTCCCTGTGTCCCTGGGAGGCATAGAAAATCAATCAGGGTGCTCTTTCTGCAGAGCTGAGATGGGGCCCCAGAAACACCCTCAATACAGTGTTCGAGTCAGGAACTGCCAACTGATCGGATCTGGCACTTAGGTTTCAAGATCCTGTACACCTAAAATTCTGTGATGGTATTTGAGTAACACAACACTTTGGCAGTTGTTCAAAACACAGTGGAACAGGAAGAAACTAGAAGCAAGGAGACAGGAAAGAGGTGATGGTGAAGGTCCAGAGATTAAGGGAGCAATTGATGGTGGAGGCTGAGAGAATGAGGAGGAGGGGAGAGATGGGAGAAAGGTTGTGAAGACCCAATCCTTTGCTGACAATTTGCAGGGTGACTGGATGGGAGTGGACCTGAGTGGATAAGGAGCTAAAATAAAGGGTTCAGATTCAAATAATGACAAAGAGCATGGTTGTCACCATGATGACGGAAGTAGACAGGTTAAGGGGAAGAGTGGATATCTGGTTGGGAAGAGAATCAGTTTTGTGTTTAAACATGTTGAATTTGAGGTTCTGGCAGAACCCTTCGTGGAGGTAATGCTCAAGAAGTTGAAGGAGACAGGTCAGGGCTAGGGTGGCTGAGGAGAGGCTGTTGGATGCAGGAGTCCCGAGCCTTGGGCTCTGGAATTACTCCAGCTTGTCACTCCATGCACTGGCTAATTGACCTTGGGCAAGCTGCCTTGATCTCTCTGTGAGCCTCAGTATCTTCATCTGCAAAATGGTGGTATTGACAGTTTCTGTCACAAAGGATTATGAAAGCTAAGTGGGATAATCCAGTGCTATCACAATACGTTTTAATTATCATAAAACGTGGAATTTTTGCTTAGTTTGTCTCACTTTTATGCTTCCTTTCAAATAATTTGATTTATTCAGAAAAGATACATGCCAGTAAACAATACCATCATGCAGATAAATAATGCTAAGTCTATATTAAACTTGTCCTTATGTCTAATTAGTAGGAAAAGCAAACCTGATTAATACTTATTTTTAATAAATAAGAAAACGCTAAAACCCTAGTGCTTAGGGAAAGGATAGGAACATAGTTTGTAAAAGAAGATAGCATAGAAGCCAATAACCATATTCAATTGTTCAAACCCACCAGTAATATGAAATAAGAACTAAAACAATTAGATTAATTTTCCACTTAAATTGGTAGGTAATGCTCTCTGGGATGCTGTGAGATTGGGCCTCTGCATCACGTGTTGGGAGAATATGTGGATTAATACAAACTGAGTGGAAAACAGGGGGTCCTTTATATATAACAGAAAACTTAAATGTTTATGCCTTTTGGGCTGGAATTCCCCTTGTAGTTCTGTAATCTAAAGAAGGAATTAAAAATAAGGACAGGCTTTTAAGCAGGGATTTTCTTAGCAATATTAATAGTGAAAAAGCAAATGTGGCATAGTCAGATAAATTATGGCACAGGCATAGGATAGAATTCAATGTACTGCTTAAAATAACGGCTTGTTAGAGTATTACTGACAAGGGAAAATGCTAACAATATAATATTCAGTGGAAATATCTGTATGCAAAGCTGTACAATATGGTATAACTCCAGTTTTGTTATATTAAAGACTGGAAGGAAATACATTAAAATATTAATGGTTTGCTTTGGATGGTGGGTTGATGGGTGATTTCCTTTCTTATATGAAAGGAAATTCCTATGACTTAATGTTTCTCATTTGGAGTTTTGAAATATTTTACAAATAGAGAAGAGTACAGTAAATAATATAATAGACTACCATGAGGATCATTTTTTAAGTAATAAAAAAAGCAATCAACCATTTAGTTTTTAAAAAAGAAATGAAAAAAGTAAGCCTGGCCAATTGTAGATTATTGTTAGGGGATGGTTTAAGAGTCCGAAGGGTTGTCATGTCTGTCCTCTGCACTTATCTAGAGCAGTGGGAAAACATCAGCATCTGTAAGTCACCTTCTGAAGGGTGTGGGTCTGAGAGGGGTAGAGCATTCAGATGTAATGGAAGGATAGCTAGACACCACTAGTCTGGGTCAGCTTAAAGAGTGGGGAAGACCAGGTTTCTTTATTATTTCCAAACCGCACACTTGTGTGACGAGAGCAGTGGAATTCTGTGACATATTTGTTCTCACTTGTAGAAGCCCAAACACTGCTGCTGGAGCTAATTTTGTAACCATTAGACCACCAGGTTTCATTGGTATTGGTCAGAAATGTAGATAAAATTCCAAGTGAAATACTGTATGCTAACACATATATATGGAATCTAAAAAAAAAAAAAAAAAAACGTTCTGAAGAACCTAGGGGCAGGACAGGAATAAAGACGCAGATGTAGAGAATGGATTTGAGGACACGGAGAGGGGGAAGGGTAAGCTGGGACGAAGTGAGAGAGTGGCATGGACTTATATATACTACCAAATGTAAAATAGATAGCTAGTGGGAAGCAGCCGCATAGCACAGGGAGATCGGCTTGGTGCTTTGTGACCACCTAGAGGGGTGGGATGGGGGGGTGGGATAGGGAGGGTGGGAGGGAGGAAGACGCGAGAGGGAAGAGATATGGTGATATATGTATATGTATAACTGATTCACTTTGTTATACAGCAGAAACTAACACACCATTGTAAAGCAATTATACTCCAATAAAGATGTTAAAAAAAAATTCTGAGTGAAAATTTTAAAATAAAAATGATTCCAGATTTAGATTACTTCCAATTAATGGTTTCTCAGCATCTCAGGAATATTCAGGCTAAGAGTGGGAGGAATGAATTTTAATGATACCCTTCCTTTTTTCTTATGAAAAGAAATTCTTATATAATGTTATATATGACATTTATGTATGTATATAATGATATCTATTTTATCTGTCTATCACATAAATGAGAAAGAGAGTTGTGTGTGATTGAGAAAGCTCCACCATGAAGGGAGACAAAGGGCTATTTTAAGACTTTTTAAGTGGGGAATTTTATAGAGATAGTATTTTGAAGGAAGGTGAATCCCAGGAATGAGTCACTTTGTCCTTAGCTGGTGAGGGAAATGTTTGAGAGGAAATAGTACTTTCTGTTTTATGGTCCACGTCCTCAGCTGTATTGGTACTTTGTAAAATGTAGCTTATAAAAATGAACTAATTTACTTTCGGGAATTTTGTATTTTTTCTGCCATGAACTTTAAATGGTTGATTGAGGAGGGGTTCAGGTGAAGTGTGCTTTGAGATATGAAAGTAAGATGTTATAACTTCAAGATTGCTTTAAAATTGGCCCTTGTATATAGGCATCATAATTCCATTCTTAGTGAACTCTAAAGAACCATTTGACATCTCTGCTCTAGGATCCTAGAGTTCCTTGCTGATTCTGATCTTTAACATAAACTTGAAGCCATTACTTAGGCAGTAAAATCTGTATCAGAATATAACTACGAATTTTTTACTCAACAGATGAAATAGGATGAAATTTAGAATGACATATGAATAGAATTTATTCTTTTGAAATATATATGTTCAGTGTTTAATTTGTATAATTAAATATGTCTCTGCATAGTAAGTTCATTAGCCTAACAGTGGTTATCTCTGGGTGATGGGATTGTGGAGGAGTTCTAATTTCATCTCTCCATATAGTCCAAGTTTTTTGAAAATACTTACCAATAAACTTTTGATCTTTATTAAAAATATCCTAACACCAGAACAAACGTCATTTTAGCTGGATAAAAACTAATGAGTGAAATGATTAATCAGCTAAATATACCCTCTGCTGTTCAGTTTTTTTCTACCAGGGCTTTCAGAAAGGCAGCATTAATAGTACTGAAGGTGTAAAGAACGCCAAAGTTTTGAAAAGACTTTTTCATTCCTCATTTAAATGTGCAGTTTGTTAGAGCCTTGCCATTTCCGTGGAGTGTGGGAAAAGATGTAGAAACTGGGCCACAAGGGAGCCTGACAGAAGCATCATCCGGGCGGAGACCAGCCTCGAATGGCTACTGCCTTTGGTTCTGGATGAAATTTCTTGTTGTTTCCCTACCCTCTTGGATGGCTGTTTCAGGGATAATTTTTGTCCTGGTGTGTTTGCTTCAAGGCCAAATCTAAATGTTCAAGGGCTACACATTTTTCCAAGTGTTCTTCACCAGCTGTACAGAGTCTTTGGGGTGGGATAATGCATACTTTTATCATGGTCTAGGGCTTTTTTTTCCCCCCCTTTTATCTTATTTAAAGGGGAAGAAAAACCTAGATTCTTCCCTAAGGCAATACTTATTATTTTTCTCTGTGATGTTTAAACATTTTCCATTGTATTTTATAACCTGTAGCATAGGAGTGCTTTTATAGGGAGAACAATCATCTTAAAAGTTAAAATATTCATTTTCTTCACCTTTTAGAATCCCTGAATTTTTGAGTGTCTGCTACTATATACAGTATGTTAGGTTTTTTCTGAATAGTTTATGTAGAATATATACTTTCAAAAAGGTATAAATTAGCATAAAATCATAACATAACAATTTCAAAATTTTCAAAATAATATTTATTACCAAAATAATAAATATTGTAGAGCATATGGAAAATAAAAATGAACACAAAGAAGAAAATTAAAATCACTGACCCCATTCAGTGACCCCAGAGACATGCAGTTATCATTTTGGTGTTTGTCTTTTAAACCTTTTTCCCTCTGTACATATGGGTCAGTCCTCAAATCTCAAGCTAAAGATGTAAAGTTTTCACAGTCTGAATAATCCCTTGATGTTTATCACCCTTCCAGTTGGTACATGTAGCATGACAGAACATAATATCTTATTACTACTGGCCATATTTAAAACTGTGGCTTATGGATACTGTCGGTTTCCCTGAGTTGTTTCAGTGGCGGGGTGTTAAGGAAAACGGCAAAGATTGAGAGAATCCCAAATTTGCTTATTGTAGATACTTCTCTTCTTTAAAAAAATTGTTTTATAGTGGAAAAGTACCAGAAATTAAGCTATCATTAGATAATGTGTGCTGTTTGTTTTGAGAGGAATTCCCATCAGAGTTGCATTAATTCCCTGAGAGACATCTCTGTATGCTTCGGACAACATCTGATTTTACTTTTGTCTTCAGATTTCAGAGTTTTTGGAACCAGCTACCCTATAAAGTGTTGCAAATGGAATGGATGTGGTTATTATAATCTTGGTTTTAAATGTAATAAATTTTACTGGGCTGGATTTGGTTGTAATTGTTGAAAGCATACAGTATAGCTCAGCTTTCCTAGGGTATTTGTATCAGCTGAACTCTTTAAAATTCTATCTTCAGATCCGGGATCTATTTCAAGGAGAAAAAGCAATATGCATATTTGATTATGCAAACCAGTTTCTTAAGCCATGGGACCTCAGATGGATGGATGTGATGCAGGTGACTTGCTGGCACTTCTTTGTTGCCTTAATTCTAGTATAGTTGGCCTCTTCCTGAAGAAGGTGCTAATAGGGTTTCTTCATGTGCTGAGGGAAAGAGGGAGTGGGAGGAGGGGAGAAATTCCTTTTCATTGGAAGAGAAAGAAAGCCCTTGCCAGCAATTTCTGTGAGGTACTTTGTGGTTGTTACTGGTCTCACTTGGGTTAGTTGGCCACAAGGAAAAATGGCAAATGATCTTCTTCCCAGGTTTAAACACTAAGGCCAGTGGTGGCACCTTGCACAGTTTAGAGGGGACATCTGAGCTGGGCCTGGTGGTGGATGGAGCTGGGCTGGGTGATGGATGGAGCAGGGTTGGGTGATGGAGCTCAGTTACCCTCTGGACTTCCTCTCTCCAAATGAGGGATTGTTCAGAAACTCCCAACCTGGTGGGAGTCATTCTCTTTGAGGGTGGCCAAAACCCATCAAGGGAAATGTTTGCTGGTTAATGTGCCTGGGCTGACTGAAGCCTGGAGTAGGGAGGGATCTCATCTTGACCTACAGGCAGCTGCAAACGTTGAGTCTTGGCACCTGGGGAGGCACTGAGCTGAGACAGTGCCCAGTGTCTGGTCCCGGTGCCCCAGGTTAGGGAGAGTAGGAGGCTTGAATGTAGCCTTGTCTGGACCTTTGACTGGATGAGCACACCTGTCTCTATTTTAGGAGGCGAGTGGTTAGAGGTATCAGTTGGGTAACTTCTCTGAAAGGGGCCTGGTCCTTCTCACAGCGAGGCTGCTGACTCCGTGCTGCCAGCTGCCCTTAAATACCCGACTTATCTCCTGGGGCGGAGTCGAAGAAGCACCCTGATCCTGGAGCAGAGACGTTTGTGTGCCATTTGAGCACAAGAGAAACCAGTGCACACTTTGTGTTTTATTCTTTAAGGTAGGTTTTTTTTTTGTTTTTTGGGGGTTTTTTTTTTGGTCTGTTTGTTTGTTTTTAAATCAACACCCACTGCCAGAAGAATTCCTGAATTTCCCTGATAATCAGGATGATTTCTCATTTCGAAAGGCTTGTTTTGCTTTTTGTGTTCCTGACATTAAGAACATCAGCTTTCATCCTAGTTCTAAAAATCTTTGATTCAGAAAGGGTGGAAGTTTAATTAGACAGCAGGCTAATTTATTGTCTTGTTCCTGAGGAAGACTGTTCTTGTCTGTCAGTTGAATTTTATATATATTGATATATATAAATATATATATAGATATATATATATATATATATATTTCCAGCTCTGAAAAATGATTTTGTTAGTGTATGTTTGCATGAATATTTTATTCTTAATTATAATATATTGTCCTTTGGACTATACCCTTGTTAAAGGAAACTTGTTCACATGAAATAAATATACCTTTAGTGCGTCATGCTTGAGAACTGCTTCTCAGTCTTCTCAACTTTTGAAGTCAGTAGGTTTTTAATGTAAAGAGTGTATCGATAGCTGGCCCATCACTGGAATGTTGTGCAGCTGTGCAGACCATGAGGACCAAATGTGCTAATTAAATATATTTTTTTTAGCAAGAATGGAATGTAACAGCATGTGGTTAACCATTCCAGTTTGTTTTTGAAGAGGACTTTTTTTTTTGGCCAAATACTAACAATTAGCGAGTACATTGACTTAGAGGCTGTAATGCTATGTTAAATCGTTCTTTTCACGGAGGTAATGGGACTCATTAAATCCTGAGTTTATCCTTTAAAATACACCCTGATTAATAATCTGCCTCAAAATGTAGGCAGTGGCTGCATGACTAGGGTCTAGCATCTGTAGTCGGGATTTGATCTTGTTTTTTTCCCTCTGTATCTGTTCTCCTTCCTTGGTTGGTGAGTATTCAGCCTTTCTCTGGGCACTGACACACAGCATTTCCTCCCGGTTTGAACAGTATTCTGATACTTGTTTTGGGGACCCATGTGAATTGGATCATTTGGATTAAGCTGCATCCACACAGATGGTGCTCTGATTTTTTTTTTTTTTTTTTAGTCAGACATTGTTCAAAGTGAACGGATGGGAATAAATGGCAGGTTGGTTGTGTAATGTGGCAACATCTTACTTAGTGTGTCTTTAGAGATAAGTGGGGTGAGATTCCAGCAAGGCTGTGCATAAAAAATTAGAATGTGTTGGAGAACTGCCAAGAGATTGGGAGCAAGCTGTGTGACAAGCACCGATGCAGCTTTGTCCTGCCTTAAAATAGCTACAGTTTAACAAAATATCTTGAAACTTGTCATTTCACTTGAGCAAAGAATTGGAATAGAGGTGGTGGCTTTCCTCTTTAGCAAGGTTTATTGTTATTTATTTATCTTTTTGTTCCAGTAATCTTAAATCTTGTGACTATATGGAGGAAAACACTTCTGTGTAACATCAAATCTTGCATGGTTTTACCTGGACTAATGAGTAATGCGTTCTGCCAGACTTCACGTGGAGGTTCCCCTGCCCTACCTACTCCACTCACTGCAAAATATGCAGTCTTTGTGGTTTGAATGAAAATTGGGGCCCTGAAGGTTTAAAATAAAAGTCCTATATTTTATATATCTGACTGTCATTTGTATATGAATTATTGATGGTTGGATGCCAAAACATTGTAGAAGCAGAATAAAAGGCATTTGGTTACTGTCATGCAAAATCTTGTTTTTTTCTTCGCTTACTCACTTTTTGACTTCGTGTCATTGGCCATTTGTCTGCAGTACTTGATTCTTGTGTGTAATTGATTTACTTCCTGACTGTGGTCTTTCAAAATTGTTTTTAATTGCAAGCCTTGTTTTTTTAAATCAGCATGGTAGAAACAAGGTGGGGGGGGGCGGGGCTGTGCAGTCTTTAGGAGGAGTCCCCTGCGGGGCGCTGGGAGCCTGATGGGGACATGAACAGGTGGGGGTGGTGGGTTGGGTGGCTGGGTGGAGGCGGGGGCTGCCTGTGGGGATAATCCAAAGAACCTGTTAGTTTGGGTTCTGTGAAGATGAAATCTTTAAAAATGCAGTATTTGGATTATTGAGTGGAACTAAAATAAGAACAGAGGATTTAGATGTTAACTGTAACAGGAAAACAGTGAGTGAACTTTATCTTGAAGCGCTTATATACAAACCAAGTTCCTAGTAAGAATTTTCTGAAAGTTGGTATTAACAGATATCTTAATTATCCTCTAAAGTCTGTTAGAAGTTTGGACTTGGACTAATGGCAATAATTTTAAGCTTTTTAGAGTGCCCCGCAAATGGCTTTGTTTCTTTTATTTTGCTGTCTGCAGATCTATAATATTTTGAATTTTGCTTTGCCACTTTTCGTATCTTACATGTATTTCAGAGGGCTTCTCCTTGTATGGAAACATTATTTCTGGCTCTATGTAAGTACCTTATACAGAGATTTATAGTTTCTAATTATTAGGTCTTTGGTCAGTAAAGTTAAGGTTACTTTTCTAGGTGTGTTTTCAGAATCTGTAAAAAACATTTTGGTTTTTTTACAACATGAAAAATATTTTGTAGAAAATGTGGAGATACTTAGCTTCTGAGAAGTATTGATCTTTTTCATTCTTAAATGGCAAATGACTTCTCTATGTGGTATGGTTGATGTATTGGAAAATTTCTTTATGATTTCTAAACTTTTTAAATTATGCTTTTGCCTTTCCCTTCTTTTACACATTCCCTGTTTTTTAAAACATACTCTTGGATAGCCATGCTGGTAAGTTGAATTCAGAAGATGTGAACCGTGAGCCAGAGCCACCAACCAGTTCCCTTTTTACTTAACACACCATTATCTGATCTGCTTGTGAAACTTGATTTTGGGTTATTTTCATCTCAGACCATTCTTTTAATCTTGCAAGAGAGTTCAGTCATTCAGTGTAAGCAGTGAAAAGCAGGCAAAAAGTAAAATATTTGAATATCCCTTTTCTGGATTATTGTCTAAATTAGAAAATCATTCATTTTAATTTTATACATGCATATAGCATAGTATCTCTCTTTGTATGCCTTGTGTTGCCACAAGCTTATAAGACTAGGGACAAATAAGGTTAGCATTTAAAATATTCCAGACATAAAAATTTACGGAATTTGCTTATATATGTTGGGGGACACACAGAACAGACCCAGGGTTTTAATTGGCTCTTTGTGCCGTGTGAAGGCAGATGGAAACGTTACAGAAATCTGCTGCAGATGGCAGTGGGGTGGACAGGTGAGGACCACGTGGAAGTTCATACCAGGGGTAGGTGGAGCAGTGAGTTGGTTTATGAAATGCTAGCTGTCTTAGATGTTTCTACAGCTGTTGTCAGCTAGCTGAAAATAAATTGAACTTGTTAAAATGGTAACAGTTTTGCTGTCTGAATAGGTTTAGATAAAATATTGCTTCAGATGCCTATAAAGATGTTTATTGTTAACATTATTATTGTAATAGAAAAAAAATTGGTAACAACCCAAATGTCCATCGTTGGTAGGTTAGAGGAAGGAATATTATGGAGGCAGTACAATGTAGTGGTTAAGAGTGCTCACCCAGGGGCTGCCTGGGTCTGGATCCCGACTCTCCCATGGATTCACTTTGTGACCTTGGGCAAGTCATTAACCCTACTCTGTCTCAGTTTCCTCGTCTGTAAGATGGGCACAATTGTAATACAGGCCTTAGAGAGTTACTGTCAGGATTAAATATGTTAACGTAAGTAAAGTGATTAGTCTAATACCTGGCAAATATGTAACTATTAGTTATTATTATACTGATAAAAATATTATTATTATTGAAAACCTAATAACATAGAAAAGTTTTTAATATAAGGGGAAAAAAGCAGAACACAGGATTTATATAAATGGTATGATCTCAACTATGTACAAAAACAAAGAAAAAGAAATAAGAAAATACTCCAAATATTAATTTTGGGAGAGAGTGGTAGGATTACTTGTGATTTTTATTTTTGTCTCCATGCTTTTCTGTATTTTCCAGTGTTCTACAATCAGTATGTCTTTTATAATTTAAAAAGATAAACTTTGTTTGGAAAAGTGAATGTTATCCATTGCAAGCAATTAGTATGTTAATTATAAGAACATCCTGTTTATTCTTTAAAAGCTCCAGGTCTTCCATTTGGCCAAAGTTTGCCCCCTTTTGATTCTACAATACTTTCACATTCTTACAAAGTGCATTAGAGTAATGACACTCCAAACTATTTTTTTAAAAATTTCATAGTTCAGGTGTTTCTACTAATTCAGACTAATGGTGTAATAAAAAGAATGTAGACAAGGTATAGTTACATGAAAGCTGTTTATTGGTGGTATGATCTTAGACGAATTATGTAATAGAATTTTGGTTTTCTCATGTGAAAGGGAGATGATGCCAACAGTTATCATCTGCCAACTATCACATTGTCAAGATTAAAAGCAGCAATCTGTACACTTTGTTTCTCAGGGTCTGGTACATTATAGGCACTCGGTAAGTGTTGTTGCTACCCTCACTGCCCACCCGTGCCAACAAACTAAACTGCAAACAGGCTAAACTTGGCCACTTCAAATAGTCCATACCATGGCATTTAGTTTTAGCTCACTGATCTTTAGATCTTTAAGATTCTGTAGACCAAAGTGGCCTTCTTAAAGATGCATCCTTGTTGTATGCTTATTGTACTATCTACCTCCCCATCCTTCAAATATTTCAATCTCTACATTTATTTTCTCACTTCAATTTATATTGTCACTTTAGTCAATTTATGTTGACTTATTTAAGAAAATTTACCTCCATAGCATATCAGGCAGGTTAGGCTGGTGCTGCAGTAACAAACATCTCCAAAATCTCAGTGGGTTAAACCCACAGAAGTGCATTCCTCATTCATATTTTATGTCCATCATAGGATGGCAGGGGTCTCTCCCCCATGTTTTTCTCCCTTAGGAACTCTGGCTGATGGGTCCTATAAGTCAGTGACCAGAACTAGTCACACGACCTTGCCCAGCTGCAGGGGGGAGCAGGCAAGTGTAATCTACCCATGTGACCGGAAAGAGAAGAGACTGGCTATTATGAGCATTAGAAGTTTCTGACCAAACGTAGATGATGGTATAGGTAATACAGTCTAACTTGGCATTTCTTACCAAGTTTTTGAAGTACTAGTTTTGCAGTATGTTAACGTGTTATTTAAAAGAATGCTAGGGGAAGTAAAATGTAATAGGTTTCTTTAGTGAGGGACTCCTCAGAGCCTTTATAAGCTGATAGGCATTGTAGAGGGGAGAGTGATGTATGTTGTTTCCCAAATTTAGCTGACTTTGGAATTCTTTTTTTTTTTTTCATAGCCTCTCTTAGGCCAGGGTTTCATAGAATATGCTTTGGGATGCCCTCATCTAGTCTATTCTCATACAAGGGAAAACTATTAGAATCACGTTTTAATTATTACATATGCTGGGAAGAAGCTTTGTATTTATTGTTTGCTAGAAGAGTTGATTATTTGAAGAGTCTGGTTTCTGCGATTATGAATCAAATTGCAGGCAATGTTGTTTTAAAATTTTAGTCATTGGTTACATGCCTGTGTTGAATCCATAGGATTTTGTCTTCATTTAGTTGCTTTTGTGTTCTAAACTTACCACTGAAAAGAGAGAGGTAAACAAACCAGGACCGCACATCTTTGTGGTGATAAAAGATTAAATTGGTTTGAGCAGATGGCCCAAACACATATAATTGTTTATTGGTTTCTGCATTTTTCTTGATTCTCTCTGACTTGCCATAACAAATTTTCTAGAAGTTTTGACGTTACTGAAATGAGGGCTCTGATAAGAAGGAGAGGGACAACTTTTGTCAAGAGGTATTACTTATTTCTCTGCCAGAAGGCTTTGGATTTAAACGTGATGTTTGTTGCCAGGGATTTATGCCTGCATATGTAACAAATCTCAATGTGGAAGTTTTCCCTGAAATGTGGCTGTAAACTTCATGCAGTAAAACTTTAGGTGAGAAGGTAAGGTGCTCCTCCTGTTTCATAACTATGCATGAGTAGAACTTTATCATGACTAACTCCCAGGCCTTTGAGCTTATGGCTTTTTTTGTTAAGTGATGAAGTCAGTTTCTGTGAAAAATCGTGTGAAATCCAGGCTGAGAATTCAGTTTTCATTTTCTGTTTTGTTTTTTTCCTTTGTGAGCGAAAAGACATGAAGGGCCATTGCTGTTACGTGACAGGAAACACACTTGTAAAGCTATCGGTTAAATCAGCAGCCCCAATCCCGCCCCTTTCCCACTGCTTTTATAATCAGGACCTGACCAGCAGTAAACTTGCCTTGTGAGGATTTGAGGCAGGAAAAAACCTTCTTTGGAGCCATGGTTCCTAGTTTTGTCCTTTTTGTTGATTTTAGTGTCATTGTAGAAGAAGCATTCATGACCCATCACAAAAATAAACAGTAAAAAACATTTTTCACATGGCCTGGGGATGACAGGAGTCAAACTTAATATATCAAGGAGTATGACAGACGTGAGAATATCACTGTTCACCACAGGGCTGCTTCTGGGCCAGGTCACAGGACCGTTGCCTTTCAGGTGTTCGACCACCTCAGATGCTTGTGTTGGCTTTCAGTAAAGGTAGCTTTGGTGTAAGTCTGCTTTTGAGAGAGGAGCATTGATTTCCTCACCCCTGGGGACCTGTAGTGGTGTCCTTTCGTGGACCACCCTTGTGGACCAACCAGCTGAGAAGCCAGATGTTAGGAGGGTTTGTGGTGGAGCAGAGTTTTCACATTGTAGGCCGCAGTGCATGGTCAGGAAGACTGTAGGGAGTATGTAGAATTGGACGTTTCAGGGCCAGGCAGGACCCTGTAGACCTTAGTCCGTCCACTCCATTGTATAAGGAAGAAATAAGCTAAGAGAGAGCAGGTAAAGTCATACAGCCTCAAGTGTTAAGGGCTGACATTACCGTGTTAAGTGGGTGACACTTTCTTCGGAAGCATTTGCAGATACGTGGGAACACTTAGTCTGCTTGTGACCATTTCCTTGTGCTGAACCTTGAGAGGCATCTTACTTCTTGGACCACTTGTGATGCATTTCACAATTATGTATATGAGGAGAGCCTACAAGTTAATGCTCATGTTCTGTGTCTTAATGCTGTCAAACTAGCATTAATGTTTATTGGGAAAATAGTGTTTTGCCAAAGATTTTTTTTTTAAAAAGAAGAGAGGTTTTTATTATAGGGAAAGAAGGAAAGCTCATTGTGTATGGAACTAAAAACCAGCACATACAGCATGCGCACCTTTGTTTTAATATAAATAGCAACAACCAAGCCCTGGCTGCCCAGACCAGGCTGAAGGAAGATGAAGGTCATTCCAAAATAGAAAAGGATCTAGTTAAATATTACTCTGATTAGTCGAGTAAGTTTAAAAATTTTTAGACCCAGTGATGTGGATATAGGTTGGCTGAGGAATTCTCTCTGCTCACAGGTGATTTGTGCTGTGTATTATCAATGATTTAAAGGGAGATAAAGGACAGTTCTGAAAAACATGACCCTCACCTACCCCCTGCCTTCAACTCACTTTGATTTGTAACCCTGCGGGATGTCCAGTAAAAAGGTTAATCTCATCTCCTTTTGGAATCCTCTTCCTGGAATGTAGGACTTGGGAGCGAGTATGTTTCAGTGACTGGCTTCTGTTTCTGGGACCACACTACCTGGATGGACCCCTGCCTCTGCTCGTTATTGACTGTGGGTCCTTGGTAGGTGACCATGTAATTTATCATCCAAACTGGGTAATTCATGAGCGTGATGAAAGGGGGTGCTTTTAATAATTGTACCAGGACAACAGGCATAAACTGGGACTGTCCGAGGCAAACCAGGAAATATGGTCCCCCTAGTCTTATCAAATTACCTAATCTCTGTGTCTCAGTTTCTTCATGTTGTAAAATGGGCATGCTGATAGTACTCACTTTTTAGGGGATTAGAATTAAGTGCAATGAAACATGTAAAGTGTTTGGAATGTCATTTGGCGCATGGTAACTGTTCAATAGAGTTAACTATTGTAAAAAATACTATTTAGGATGCTTAGTTCACATAATAACCCCTTATATATTCAGTTTACTGTCTGTTGTCTTCATATTGTTTCTCCATAGCAAATTTTGCTTTTAATTTTATTGAATAAATAATAACATTTACTAATGACTTCTGTTTAGGGTAGTACCTACTCATATTTAATTACTTGCTTTATCTGAGCCCTTTACCCCTGGCACTGAGTTATATAATTAGCATCTGTGGTCCAGAGAAGGATGGGCATTGGGGCTATTGTTTATCAGATGGTGGCTAATTAGTAGCCACACTAGAGGGAAGAGTTTTCACAGTTGACCTTGAGATACTGGAATGGTTGGGTGGTAGCGTCCCCAAACTAGACTTCTTCCTTGCCTCTCTCAAATTGGATTTTCCTAGCATACTGATATGTAGGGTTGCCAGATTTAGGAAAAACAAAGAAACCAGAATACTCCATTAAATTTGAATTTCAGATATTTATCTGAAATTTAGCATATCTTTTTTAGTGGAAGTATGTCTCATGCAGTATTTGGCGTGTACTTTTGCTAAAAGTTTGTTTATCTGAAATTCAGCTTTAACTTGGCATCTTGTATTTATCTGGCAATTCAGTTATATAGTCGAAAGAGACTTTTTATCCTATAACCCATATTCAGATGTATGTACAAAAGTATAGTCCAGTTCCTGTTGTAAGTACTGTGTTACCTGTTAAAAAGTCCACGTTTTTTGTCCACCATTGCAATGGACAGTTGAGAAGTTGTTACTGTGTAGCTGCTTCTGGGTATCCACTAAGGCCAACACAAAATGGGCTTCAGTCTTCAGTTGCCACAGCAGCAGGGCTTACATTTGCTCCATGAGAACTCCTTGTCTGTGAGTGTGGATGGACTCAAGCCAGCTCTTTCTCTTTTAACGGGAGTCTATTGGTGAAGGTGACTTACTGAAGTCTTGGCTGACTCGGGGAGTTCTTGGTTTGAGATTGAATTACTTTAGTAATAATTTGGGGAAGGGCATTTAATTATGGATGATTTATATTTCACTTGTCAACATAGAGGCAACAACTTTTATTGTCATTAAGAGTGACCTTCAAACACTCTTCACATTAAAATCTCTTCTTCCTGTTTTTGACTTTCAGTAGTGCTGCTTAGAAAATGCTGGTGAAGTTTTTGCATCAGCCTTGGAACTCTGTCAGCATTCAGCCAGAAGGGCACTGCATGCCTTTGGGAAATGCTGATTGGAAGGTTAGAGGCCGCGGAAACCTGAGTGTCTGTTTGCATTTCTTACACTCTGGGTATGATGCCTCTGTTAAGCCAAGTCTTGGAGAAAAAGCTTCACCCCGTTAATGATACACTTTGGGAAATTAGTAATGGCAAGTGAAGGTTGCCATTGTGCCTGCTGGAGAAGAGTGAGCCAGAGAGAGCGGGTTTTGGACCAATGCTGGCTTTTTAATTGCTGCCATTTAAGAAGTTTAATGTACCCAGTGAAAAAGCACAGGTTTCAGATTATCCTTTGAAGAAAAATGCACAGTGGTGAGAGCTTACTCTGAGGCACAGATAGTGTGTGGGTGGATTATAGCCAAGGGAAAAAATCCGGTTAGAGCTGTTTGTTCAGAGTATCTGATTTTGAGGTGTATTTTGTCGTTAACTGGCGGCTTTCCAGAAAATAACTCATTTACATGTAAGGGCTTATGCTAGCCAGGCTTTGGATGCCGATAGTTATTTCAAAAAACTCTTCCTTTCCTTTCTGAGCGGTCTCCTTGTCTCCTCATTGCTTCCTTAGGTGGCCCTTTGCTTTTGGACATGATTTGCTCCTCAGGCTATCACAAGCCTGAGGTTTATCATAGTGTTGTAGAATTGATTTGCATGATGGGTGGAATATTTGGCCTAGTTGTTTAAATGGCTTAGTACTTGGAGGTGTCTGGTTGGATGAGGATTGGCTATTCATGGTGGAAATTTTCACCTCTTAGAGCAGTGATTCTCTATCTTGGCAGCCCTCGGGGAGATTTTAAAAATGCAGATATGTGGGTCCCACCCCCAGAGAATTTGGTTTAATTATCTGGGGTACCAAATGGGCACTGGGACTTTGAAGAGCTCCCCAGGTGATTCTAACCAAGTTTGCACGTTATCCGTTGGTGTACTCAGAACTCTGGCTGTAGCGTATGCTGTTCGGTAGGGAAGCTAGGAGCCCCATGTGGCTACTAATATTGAAATTAATTAAGGAAAACTAAAACCTGAGGTCCTCAGTCACACTAGCCACGTTTCAAATACTCAGTTCTCACATAAGACTCATGGCTACTGTATTGGATTTTGCAGATACAGAATGTTTGCAACATGGCAGAAAGTTCTGGTGGACAGCCTACATTTAGGCTGTCTGTAGGATGTCAACAGAACAGGGTGGGGAGCTGTGAACATTTGAGAAGTCTGACACAGGACGGACAGGCTTGGAATAGAGCTAATCCAACGGGACTTGCCAGTACCAAATTGCCACATACATTTTTAGCAGCCTCTTTGTCAATGGTCTTTTGGCACCAGAAGCTCTGCCGCAGCTGGTGCAATGGATTAGGTGTCGCATCTTGTTGAAAGGCCCTGTTTAAAGCAGGCCAGCCTGAAGGGGTGTGGTGAACTCTGAGGGCAGGAGAATGTGAACCCCGGGGAGTCCAGGGCCAGCGAGGGGAGAATTAAGCTTTATTCCTGCAGAGCTGAGGAATGCCCTTTTAGAGACTGAAGCATGAGATTTGGGGTGAAACTAGGTAGAGCAGATTCTGTCCCTTCTGTTGAAGAGACACCTGCCTCAGTCATTTGCCTCTCCTGGCTCATCTCTAGTGTGTGGGAGAGAAGGATGGTGCTGGCACATATTTCTAGTGAAATAAAGTTCCATGTAGGCCCCTATGTTCTTGGGGCATTGAGCAGATAGGCGTTGAGAGGATGGGAACAGACTAAATCATTTTTATTCAGACATCTCACTTAGACAGCCAAGTTGGGTAGAGTCATGGAAAAGAGAAAGGATAGAGGAAGAATGAAGTATGCTAAAGGATGTGGATTTTCCAAAGGACACTCCCCTCAGGCAGGTCCTCTGCAGGAGTAAGAAACCCGCAGGTGGAGAGGCTGTCATGAGGCTGGCACTTGAGTCTGTACCCTCCAGGCTGAACCCCCTCTCTCGCATGTCACTGGACATTAGCACCTCCCCAGGAACAGATTTCCATTGGTTTCTCTGAGCCCACCAAAAAGAAAATGTGAAGTGTTCATGGGCACAAGGAGAGCGTGGGAAGAGCTCTGACAGTGTGTGAATCAAAAGCATACAAGGGGTCCAGGGGTGTGTGTGTCCCAGCAGCTTAACAGGATCTGTGAGTCACTTGAGGTTTTTCCTGTTTTGTCATTGTCTGCTGTTAAATCGGGTGAAGTGTAAATGCCTGTCGCAGGCCTCATTTTCTCATTTTGGTACACTTTTGGCCAGTAAGTGTTCTTGACAGGGTAGTATCTAAATATCTGGACTGACAAATAATAACCACGTGGCACTGCCTGCTTTGTTTGCCCTGAGGAGTAGGTGATCAGGACCTCCCGCATTACTTCCAGTCTGCTTTATTTTGGGGGGGGGGGTGTTAATATTTTATTTTATTATTTTTAAAAATTAATTAATTTTTTTGGCTGCACAGTGCGGCTTGCAGGATCTTAGTTCCCCGACCAGGGATCGAACCCAGGCTCCCAGCAGTGGAAGCACAGAGCCCTAGGCACTGGACCACCAGGGAATTCCCTAATATTTTTTTTTTTTTAATTTTTTAAAATTTTAAATTTTTGTTGAAGTATAGTTGATTTACAGTGTTGTGTTAGTTTCAGATGTATGGCAAAGTGATTCAGTTACATATATATGTACATATATATTATATATATATTCTTTTCAGATTTTTTCCCCTTATAGGTTATTACAAAATATTGATTATAGTTCCTTGTGCTATACAGTATCCCTGTGCTATCCTTGTTGGTTATCTGTTTTGTATATAGTAGTGCGCATATTTTAATCCCCAAATCCTAATTTATCCCTCCCCACCCATTCCTATTTGATTACCATAAGTTCGTTTTCTATGTCTGTGAGTCTGTTTCTGTTTTGTAAATAAGTTCATTTGTATCATTTTTTTAGTATATTCCACATATAAGTGATATCATATGATATTTGTCTTTGGCTTACTTCACTTTTTATGATAATCTCTAGGTCCATCCATGTTGCTGCAAATGGCATTATTTCATTCTTTTTTATGGCTGAGTAACATTCCATTGTGTGTGTGTGTGTGTGTGTGTGTGTGTGTGTGTGTGTAGTATATACCACATCGTCTTTATCCATTCCTCCATCGGTGGACATTTAGGTTGCTTCCATGTCTTCGCTATTGCAGATGGTGCTGCAGTGAACATTGTGGTGCATGTGTCTACTCTGCTTTTGACTGTTGGAGAAGAGGCATATTTCCTTTTCTTCCTATTGTCAATAATTTTTATGCATTTTGTTAATACCCATCTTTATTGAATTACGTTGAACACTTTTATTTTGCCTGATTTTGTATATTCTCTTTTCTCAAGGTCAGAGATCTAGATAGGAAATGTTAACTTTTTTTAAAAAGCAGGAAAATGGAAGATTGGAAAGGCCAAAAAGAAATGCTAAGGAGAATAATAGGAAAGCAAGCATTGACTCATCAATATCTTGTGTAGTAGGGAGCAATCCTGGTAACTTGAGTGCAGCTGGTCCTCTATTGCTTGTGGATTTCAGAGGTCTTTATAGAATTGAATTTTAAAGGGCAAGTAGAAAAGGTATCCCCAAGCCATTGAAAATTTGTGTTCTGAAATACCATAAGCTTTCAGTTTTTAGTATAGTACACAGAGAAATCCTCTAGAAATAAATAGACCTGGGTTCTCGACGGTGAGGTTAAATTGCAATGAAAAGGATGAGGTGGTCTTTAGAGATCATCTTGTTTGGTGGTTTCCAGACATGTACATCAGAACCACCTGAGGGACTTTTTTAGAATTACAGGTTCCAGCCACATCACACCCCTGTTGGATTAGAATTTCTAGGCACGGGGTCCAGGAGTCTGTATTTAAAATTCCTAGGTGATTGTGGTGAGTAGCCAAGTTTGAGAACTACTTGCTTCAGTTTTCAGATGAGAACTGAGGACTAGGGAGGTACCGTTAAAGGTAGCCAGAGGAGGACTAGACCAGGGACCTGCCTAATTCGTCCACACCTCCCCACTCCCCTCGAGAATCAGTGACTCTCTAGTTTCACCTTAGGCAGATGTGATGTCTACCTCACTCTTTAGTCTTCTTTCTGAAATTGACATCATTTTATTTTTTAATTTTGACTTCTCCCATTTCATTCCCAGAGTCCTTTTTTTTTTTTGCTTCATTTTAAAGGGTGGCATGTCACAGGTCCTGCGTGGTCACACTAGCTTGTGTGAGCTTTGAGGGTGATCTGTGGGACCTCTTTTCTCAGATTTCAGTGTTGTGTGTTGTCTCATCCTAGTGGCTTCTTTGTGATTTACAGTTTCTTTCTTCCTCTCATCATTAAAAAAAAAAGTCCTATCTCCTGATATATTTTTGGCTGCAGAATAACTCCAGATGGTACATTTTGTATAGGGAAAAAATAATAGAATTTTTCACACTTTTCCATGAATTATTTTCCTATTTTCAATTTTAATGAAGCTATTAATCTTACAAAGGACTCATTTTGTAAAGAGACTAAGCACTGAACAAACACAGTTGTATACAATATTTAATTCCACTGTTAACAATTAAGAGAATTGTTACTCCTACATCTTTACATCATTTGTTACTTTTTTACATCTTCAACACCAGATGTTAAAATAACAATACAATTTTCTAGATTTAGAAAATTTAGAAAAAGAACTTTTAATCCTTGGATTTGACATTGAGAAGTGAATGCTGAAAATGCAATCAAATAAAGTGATGTAATTGAAAGTACTTTGAAAAATACATGGCACTATACAGATCTAAGTTACTCATTTTTAAAATCACAGTTCTGACTTGAGAGCTGATCAGCTTCAGATGATTAAGAGCTTTTGCAAAGAGCATGCATACAGAAATCCCTAACTGAGAATGTTTTGCAAAATATTACTGAGTATATATATGAGTTATTTATACAGAATGTTCTTTGAAATGATCTTTTCACTGTGATTTTTAATTAGTTGGATTTTTCTGGATCAAGGAGAGGACCTGTGATCTGTTCTTTGAGCCTAAAATATTTTTAATCCTAGCTGTGTGTTTCCATAGGAATAGGAGAGCACCTGAGCCTTAATCATTCATGCTGATCTCGCAGAGCCACCCCAAGTCTGTTTAATTTTGCTGGGTTGATGATGCAGAGGATAGAAAACAACTTTCTGGAGATTTTATAAACAGATCTTTTTAATTCTGAAAGTATTTAAAGGGTCTTTTCTGGTAATGCTTTAGGTAGGGTCCTAAGTTCAGGTAGGGTCCACCAAAAAGGGAAAATAGGACATTTGAACAATCTTGAAATCAACACTGAAATGGCGATAAGAGCATTCTTTCAAAAGGCAGTTTCCCTAGAAATTTTGGATTGAGAATAAGTTATTTTAAAATAACTGGATACTTTGATGAATGACCAGGTTTGGGTTTCCCCTGAGTAGCGGATGTCTTTTATTGGACTAATAAGTAAGACCACTGCCTTACTAGCATCGATGGGCATGGAGCTTCAGTCAGAATGTCGAGTGCTTCCCATTGCTGAGCTCTGTGCGGACACCAGGGCACAGAAATGAGACAGTTCTGCCCTCACTGGGCTAGCGTTCAGAGGAGGAAACAGGGAACCAGTGACAAGTCCTTGTCTTGATTACTGTAAACTGTGGGCAGGTAGATGATGGTTGCAAGGGGATAGAAACACCTTTCTGAAGAAGGATGATGCCTGAGATGACTCTTGAAGAATGAATGGTGTTAGCTGGAAAGATTAGGGAGTGGGAGCGTCCCAAGCAGGGTGAACAACTTGTACAAAGCCAGGGAGAGAGAAGAAGATGGTGTGCTTTGGGGGAAGGGTTCTGTTACGGCCAGAACAGAGGGAGCATGTTGAGGATGAAGGGAAATGAAACAAGGCGTAATGCCGTGTACCCCTTCAAAGGAAGTCTTACCCAAAAGATGAAGGGGGGAGGGTGGTGAAAGATTTTAGGAAAGTTTGTGTGTTTTTCAAAGCTCACTTGAGCTCCATTACGGAAGAGAGTGAATTTCAGTAGGGCATAGTGATGGCAGAGTAAGCAATAATTAAGTCAAGAAACGCTATAACCAAAGTCAAGGTTATAGTTCATAATTTGGGGGGGATCCAGAGAAATTGCTAATAACCTGACTGACAGGAAACACTGCATCCTAGGGCATCATGGTCCACCACTGTGAGGATTTACTTTTTCTCCCACGTAGTCATATATTGTGAAGAGTCTCCAAATCCATATTCAAAGGTTGAAGATTTGCCCACGTTATTAACAGGACTTTATAGTTTTCAAATGTGTTCTCTTTTGATTACAGTTTGGTAGAAAAAATTTTTCATTACCCACTGGATATTAAGATTTGAACTGTTTTGGTAGTCAACATTCTTGGTGAAGAACTGGTCAGAAATTACTGGTCATATTATGTAAGAATAATTTTTTGGAGTCAGTATATTCCTGAAGAGTTGCATGTGAAGTAAAATTTTGAACATTGTATTTTAAGTGCCTTCTAACCATATGCATCATTTAAATTAATCTTTCTGAAACGTCTGTGGTTTGAAGAATCACTTTTATGTAATTTCCTTCTTTTTCTTCTCTTGTCTAAATCCAGATTTTCCTATTAGCTTTTGTTTATAGGCCCTTAAAGAAAATAACTCCTGATTATGAAAGTAATACAGTCCTGTAATCCCAGGGTAACTCTTGTTAACATTTTGATATACTTCTTCCTGGTCTTGCTTATTTGCAGTTACACACACACATACACTCACGTTCTTACATTACACTTTTTAATATAATTGTCCTCACTTTGTTACATTATGTGTTGTATTCATGTTAAAAATGTCTTTTGGAAACTTTTTTTGTGGCTCTGTAAAGTACCCATACAGTGCCTTATTACTGGGCATTTAAGTTGTCTTCAGTATTTTTGCTGCTATAAAAAGTACAATGATGAAGAGCATCATTGAATTCAAATTTTTATCCGAAGTCACCTTTTCCCGTAGATTCCTAAGAGGGGAACTGCTGGATCTAAGGAGTTTCATTTAACACCTGTTTCTAAGGCTGTGCGTTCCAGGGACCTCCTTGCAGGTGTCTTACTTACTGCCCTTGTGTTGGCTGACTGACTCCTGTGGCAGATGCCTTCAGACTTAGGCAGGCTGGTAACATTTTATATGGGATTTGGTTTTTGCTGCTTAAAAGGTTTGCTTCTGGAACATTTATGTAAATCACAGTGGTCTTCATGTTGAGGACACATGGACATGTGTCTTATGTCTCAAGCAAAGATATTCCTAGCCTACAGTAGAAATGTAATTGACTACTGGGTGGATTTCCTTTCTTTTCATGTGGAATAAGAATGAGATTTATTGGCTTGTATAAACTAGAGCAGAAAAGTTAACAGAAATAGTAAAAGCTGTCAGACTCTGTTTAGCTCTATTATGCTTTTATACACAGATTCTTTTAAAACTATGTTTAGAAAATCATGTGCAGTTTAATGCGTCTACAAGAATATTGAATACAGTATTTACCAGAAAACCCGATCCTTTGAAGTTTAGATAGAACCAAAGAGCACTTTTCTTATAATCTCCCCGATGTTCCAGATTACTCATATTCTGTAAACTGTATGCTTTTATGTGTTCTGAATTTAAATAGGTTTAAGTTGGAGGTGAGGGTCCCAGCCTAAGTGCCAAGATAGAATATTTCCATTTAGAATCGCTTTCTTTTTTCAGCCCATGTCATATTCACTGCTGAATAGACCTCTTCAACAGAAGGCCTTTTAAATCTCACATCTAATTTTGGGTGCTGATAGGGTGGCTATCAAAAGACACAGAAAGTTAATATAACTCCCCCGAAGTCACATGAGCGGGTTCCTGTCTTTTCTTGGAGCACATACAAAGAAAGGATCCTTCTTCAAGGCTGATATAATCACAACATCATGCTCTTTCTCACAACACCACTGTAGAGAATGCCAGAGAGAGGAGCAATTAAGTGATGCCGTCCAAATCCTGAAAAGAACAAGGCTCACCGTAGGGGAATTGGGCAGTGGAGGGAGCACAAATTTTTATATAACTGTAATTAATATAGGCATGACTCATTTGATGTTAAAAAAACTTGGTATGTGAAGATTGAATTTTAAAAGTCACAGAGAATGATTATTCACACTGTAAAATGACTCATCCCTTATAAAAGGATTTATTATGTTTCTTTAAAAAGGATATTCCCCTGGTGCATTTGGGTACTTGTCTGCTCATTGTTTTTTGTTTTTTTTAAAATTTTGTTAGAATGTCCCATGGTTCAGTTTCTTAAAAAAAGTTACCATATGACCTATGATATGACCCAGGTGTTCCTAGGCATTTACCCAAGAGAAATGAAAGCACATGTCCACACAGCAACTTGTACACAAATGTTCATAGCAGACCTATTTGTGGCAGCCCTAAACTGTAAACAGCTCAGATGTCCATCACAGGTAAATGGATACATAAACTGAGTTGTATCCATACAATTGAATACTCCTCAGCAATAAAAAAAGAATCAACTATTGTTATATGCAGCAATATGGGTGAATCTCAAAATAATCATGCTGAGTGAAGAAGTCAGACAGAAAAAGAGTTCATACTGAGTGATTCCATGTATATAGAAGTTACAAACTAATCTATACTGACAGAAAGCAGATCTGTGGTTGTCTGGGGGTCAGGGATGGGGATAAGCTGAGGTGGGCCAAGAGGAGTGGACTACAAAGGGGCATGAGGAAACTTTTTGGAGTGATGGATATGCTCATTTTCTTGATGGTGGTGATGGTTTCACAGGAGTATACATATATCAAAATTTGTCAAATTGTGTAATTTATATATGTGCAGTTCATTATAGTTATTATATGTCAACTCTACCTCAAGGAGCCCTCTCTCCACTTGTCTACTGGCTCCACCACTCTGCTGTAACCCACCCAACCCACTCACAGTCAAGAAGGTGGGCAGGAATGGGCCAACGATTGTGGTCCAGTGTGCAGAATGCTGTCTAGATATGGGACCAGGGGTACCGTGAAGCCCCCCTGCAGGAGATGAGGTTGAGCTGAGTGTAAACAAGGGTTTACACTCAGTGTGTGTGCAGAGTCTGGGAACTGCGAGAGGGTTGAGCTGCCTGGAATTAAGGGTGCGTGGGTTTGTGGCAGGGGATGACACTGGGGAAAAGCAGGGGCCTTGTGTGCTTATCAAATAGTTTGAAGCTTTGTTTTGAAAGCCTTGGGGCATCATTGGTGGGTGGTAAGCAGGAGAAAGACAAAATCAGCTCGGGCCCTTTGCCCATGTCCGGGAGGATGTGGGGAGGTGGGAATCTCAGGTTCTGAGCTCAAGGAACCTTGATGAGATGCCACTCCCCAGTCTGTCCACAGAATGTTCCTGCCGGAGAGAACCTTGTTATCCAAGAGGGACCTGTCTCGCCAGACAGCTGTGCTCTGTCCAAGAAACTGCACACGCATTGGAATCCCACCTGTACAAATACTTAAAATTCCTCATTTCAAAAATAAAGTGTTCTTTGTAGAAACTAGGGAAAACATGGTTTTCTTTAGAAAATAAGAAAATTTAAATTGCCTTTAATACCACCACCCAGTGCTAATAACTACTTTTAACATTTTGGTATACGTATTATTCCAGATAAAAGTATGTTTTCAAACAGAACTAGAATTGTCATATGCTTATTTTGTTACCTGTTATTTCATCTGAGCACCATCCTGTTTTACACGTACATATAAAATATCATTGTTTTTATTGATGCTTGACAGTCTACATATTATATATATCATGATTTATTTAACTGAGCTCTGTTTTGGGACTTCTTTGTTGTTATAAAATTTTGTTATAAAATTTAAAAAATTCTGGAAAAATCAGAATTTTATTAAAAGTAAATCCAAGAATGTACAACTTATTAAAATTTAATTCAAATGTACTTTTGTTTATATTACAGAAAAATAGTCTTGGTCTAGTGGATATTATAACTAAATGAAGGAGACAGAGATCTACTTCTATAGAATTACACGTGGGTACATACAGTGGTTCTTTGTTACCCGGTGATAATAATTTCATCTGTGCTGTTCAGAAAAAGTAACCACCAAGGTGAACTTTATTGTTTCAAAGGAAGATTTCTTCCTTACCAGAAATAAGTTAAAAAGTATAAAGAATAATAAAACTTTTTTGAATTTTCCATGAATTGTTTTAAGCATTTTACATGCATTAACTCATTTAATTCTCAAAACAATGCTATGAGATATAGGTTCAATTATTATTCCTGTTTTACAGATAAATAAACTGAAGCACAGAGAGGTTAGTAATTTGCCCAAATAAGTGATCAGTTGAGATTATGAAAACATATTCAAGGTCACATCACTGGTAAGCAAAGATGTGCAATTAAAATAACAGTGAGATGTCACTTTAGAGATATCTCTTTTTTTTGTAGTGATCTTAACCTACTTGGTGTGATCATGGAGGGGAAACAGGCCTTCTCCTGCAGTGCTGGTGGGAGGAGCCATTTTTGTAGGGCAGTAAGTTTCTGATCTAGAAATTTACCCTAACAAAATAATGGACAAGGTTACAATGATACTACCACATTCATGAAAATATTCTTGAGAATAGTGAACAATTATGTATCTTATAGTAGGGACTCGGTTAAATAAAGTTATGGTACATCCATAATGTACAGCAGTGCTCAGCAGAAGTTACGGACAATGATTTGGGCATACGGTTGTGGAAACAGTTGTTCAGGAAATTGTATTCTCGTCTCTCGGTATCTGGAGGGCATTGGTTCCAGGAACACTCTCCCACCCCATACAAAAATCTGCAGATGCTCAAGTCCCTTATATAAAATGGCATAGTACAGGCGGCCCTCCATATTCGTGGATGAACTCATGGGTGTGGAGGGCCAAGTGTAAACGGGGACAAACATACAGCATGGAACATGAAGATCCAACGTCTGTCCACAGTCTGAGCTCCTGGTTATAGGTATTCAGGCCCCAGCAGGAAGCCGGCATACTCAGCTCCCGCCTCTGTTTACTGCCAGAGAAACTTGTCATCTGTTGACCCATACGATGCGTGTCTGGTCAAGGAACCCCTAGGGTTTCTGTGGGGAACCTCTGGGGTTCTCTGAAAGTTAGCGTCATAAAAATGCCTTGATTAGAAGAGGGAGAGAAGGAATGAATATATTTTGTTAGAGATCTTTTATTGACTTCATTTAACAAACGCAGAAATAGAATTTTACAACCGGGAAGTCCAGCCACAGCAGAACTATGAATTAGTTTTGTTTTTCTGGTCTTCCTACTTTCATTCTTTTTCCCTTGATACTCCACCCAAAGAGTTTTTCTCTTTACTTCTTTATTTTCTTTGCCCTCAGTTCTGGGGCTTGACTTTTTCTCCTACCAAAGTTTAGCTGTCCTGTGTCTCATTTCCCCTCAAGTTCTTTTGGATTCAGATGTTATGTTGAATAACGACTTGATGTGTTACCCTTCTTAGGTAATTAAACTTTCACAACTGCCTTTTCTCAAAGGTGTAGCTATTTTAGGAGTTGCAGAAATCATAACATCCACCCCCATCCCACCCCTCAGGGGCAGCTCACCCTGAATCTTCCTCTGAGACAGAGAATTTAAAGGCTGCATTGATACCAAAAACTTTATTTCCGTGTTACAGAAAGAACCTTTTGTGATGAACCTTCTGCGTTTTGAAAGAATGTCCGCAAATATTTTGGGAGCTGAATTTTGGGGAGGGCTACCCTCTGGCTGAACTCTACTTACAAAATCCATAAATCAGGGTTTCTGCCCTTCACAGCAGGACAGGTGCAAGTGTGCACCAGTGACCTAAGAGCCAGAGACCATTTCTGCAGACATCCTGTCAGGAGAAGAATAGAACATAACAAAGGAAAAAACCAAGCCAAGCTTTCTTGTTGAGGACATTTATCAAGAATCAAGCTGCTGTTGACTTGTTTTTCTATACTTTTGCTTAAAGAATGGGCGTTAGAGAGTCCCAGTTGGAAAGCCCCTTTGTGTTATGTTTTATTAGGTTGGGGGCACAGCATGGAGATGGGAGTGCAGGGTCTTGAGCCACAGCCAGAGGGAGAGGCAGCAGTTGAGCATTGCCTGAGAGCGTAGACCGTGCTTCCAGTGGGGCTTTCTGCCATGGTGGAATTGTTCCCCATCTTCGTTTTTCAGTACTGTCGCTCTGATTTGTATGTGGCTTCTGAGTGCACATGGCTAATACATTGGAGGGCTGATATTTAATTTTTATTTAATTTTCATTCATTTGAATTTAAATAGCCTCATGTGACTCGTGGCAACCATTATTAGCACAGGATACACTCAGAAACTAGACCACTTGATTTCAAATCCCAACTCCACTGACTTTACCTTTCTGACCTTAGGCAATTCCTTAACCACTCTGTGTCACAATTTTCTCATCTATAAAATGAGAAAGATAAGAGTGGCTACCCCGAAAAGGATATTTTGAGGATTAAATGAGTTAGTATTTGTAAAGCTCTGAGGCCTGGCACATAGAGCTATGTAAGTGTTTGTTAAATAATGCAAATATACATACATCCATAAAATTAAAAATTAAAGCCAGATCCATGTTATATTTTCTCTCAGGAAGCATTTTTCTTAAAATCCTTCAACACTGTGGAGATCAGAAACGTCGTTTATTCAGTAAATATTTATTGAGCCCTGACTTGTGTGCCCAGTGCCGTGCTGGAGATACACATCGTGGGGCATAAGAGACTTGGTTCTTATCCCTCATCCTAATAAAATCGGTAACAGAGTAGCAGAGTGTTCTCACCTAGTGGTTATGGGACTTTAGAACAGGAAGGTAATTCAGAAGTAGGGTAAATATCCAGGTATAGTAGCAGAAGCCTGGAGAAGCTTTGTGCCTGTTCCTGGTCAGCCAGCTGGTTTCAGCTTTCATCGTCTGACTACTGACTCATGCTTCCTTCCCTTTGCACCTCTGGGGCCAGGAGTGTCCTGGGGCGCTCCCTGCCCACTTTAGAAGCCTTGATGTAAAATCACCATTTGTTCTCTTCAAAGGATTGATCTTTCAGTTCTCAGATTATGATGATGATCCTTCTCCTATTTTGAGTCTTCTTTATACAATAGTGGTGGTATCAGATAGTAGTTTTTCGTGTTTGTTTTAATTTTTACTCCTTACTTAATAAAAGTTAGAAACCCATGTTGGTCCCTCCAATTTTTTTTTTTGACTTTTAGAGGTTTGCGAGATTGAAAAGTCTGTACTGGACCATACCACTCCATTTGGTTTATATAAACATTTAAAGAAAATAATGTAAGCCCCAACATTTATGAAGTACTAGAAGTGAGAGGCTTTTGAGCCGTAATTGATTTGACAAGAAATGGATATAATGAAGGAAGGGGACTGACTGGTTGTTGGCCTGTTGATTTGCTTTCCCCACTTGCTAAAAAGTAGAGCGAGAAGGGGAGAAGATTGACCAGTTTGCTTTACATATGAAAAATACTAAAATGTCAGCATGGACCAGCCACTGACATAAGAAAAATTGTTTAACGTTAAGTCTCTAAATGATGTCCTAAAAACATAACATTTGTAATTACCTAATTAAATTAATAAAGGCTACAGGTAATAGAAGTGATACAGGAGGCATTTTCTGGCACATAAAGCTTCAGAAACTTTCACATCTGCACACGATTATGAAGACCCTGTTGTTACTTCGCTTTCTCCCTTCCTTAGCCCACATTTCTCACTATTAACTAATAGTACGTAATAATAAAACCCTGGATGTCAGCCAGCCCAGAGTTCTGGCCAACTTTTAGAGTGTTTGTGAAAGTTGAAAAAGCAATGCAGCTGTTATACTGGGTACTTTCCAACGGAGGATATGTTTTCCAGATGAAAGTGCAAATAGTAATTGAAATGTAATCAATATTTTTGGCATCTTGGTATTATAATTCTTTTCACTTTTTGTTATGTTAATTGTTCATTTCTTAGGACTTGTTTTATGTTTTTTTCTGTGGCCTATAATCAGCTGAAAGTGAGGGAATGAACGAATGCCTAAGCAGATTTTCATTCTTTGTTTAAAAAAAAACCAAAAAAACAATGGCAGGCAGTCTCACTTGTTCCACGAAGACGTTATTTAAAACAACCACAACATTTTCTTTTAAGATAGTTTATTGTGAGACTCAGTTTCAGGCAGCAGAGGGAAGAAAATCTGAATTCCAAATACGTTGTCCGAATTTTAGAGCTGACTGGACACTTCGAGATCCTTCAGGTAGGCTGCAGCCTCAGTGCTCATCAAGCATTTTCAGGGCCAGGTTGGCCCTACTCAGTGATGAGCTCGCTTTTTTCATCCCCATCCATCACCCTTTAGGGGGAGGGGTGCAGATGATTTCACTGATTTTTGGGACTTAGGAAATTTTTGTTTTGTTTAAGGTAGAAAGGGCTCTAGTTGATCAGTAGTTCTCAACCCTTTTACAGATCCTGCTGCCCACCCACAGCTGACCCTAATTAAATCACAGAATCACCAAAAGTGATGGTGATGTGCACCCAGGGCTGGGAACCGCTGTTCCTTTCCAGTCCTCTCTCTTTACAGACGAGGAAACTGAGGCCCCGAGCCTCTCGGTGACTTGTCCCAAGGCCTCCCCTGGGACTGAGCTGAATGTGGGGTCATCGGCTTCTGGAAGGGATATCAGAGTTTCTGATTGCAGATCTCTGGTGATCTTCTCCCCAGAGGCCTGTGGACGGAGTCAGGCCAGGAGGCTGCAGGGAGCAGGATCCAGTGCACAGGATGGAACGCTGAGGTCCCTGCCCCTTTCACCCACGTAGAAACCGCCCTCTGTTTTCCCACTAGAGCTACCTACGTTCCTCAGTGAGAGGGGAGATAAACTGCCTCAGGTGCTCCTTTTTTTTTTTTTCAGAAACAAATAGGTTTGTAATTAGCTAAATGAGATGGCAGCTTCCAGACCACTTGCCATTTATCACCAAAGAGCCTTTTGAATAGCTGGTCCCCTCCTGCATCTCTTAGACGCTTCCTTCTCCCCTTTTAGGGAGCAGTATATATTAATTAGGCACAGTGTTTGGTGGAACTGACAATTGCTAATGCTGTGTTTTGTCTGTTAGGGATAACTTAGCTGGACAGCAAGGTGCAGGTATGTGTTATCCAAAAAGAGGGGCCGGACCCGGTGCACTCTGAGTTTGTCACTTCCAGCCCTTCTTACGTCCGAGGCTTTGTCTACGATGCCCTCCTTACCTGTACTTCCGCTGCTTGCTGCTTGGGCAGGTGGGTGCTGCTGCTATAGCTGCGCACTGGACAGTGGTACTGAGGGTGATAATGCAGCTGACCCCCTCTCCTCGCACTGGGCACCTGTGGCGCACCCCGCCTGGGGGAAGAAGCCTCTAGGAGAGGAGATCACAAAGCAGGGGGCCTGGGGAGTTGTGAGAGGAGAGGAAGCCAGGACGTGGAGCAATTTATGTGCACAGACACTTTCCTTGAGAAAAGTTTGAAGAAATTTTGGTAAGTATTTATAGCTCCCTGAAAATTTGTGCTGCAGGTGATGATTAGCATATTTTGGAGCGTTTGGTAGAAAAACAGTTGCATTGTAAAGCAAGACTGGATTAAAGGGCTTTGGTTCATTTCCAGACCTGCCGTTTATTCTTGCAATATGACAGCATCCGTTTCCAAACGTGAAACTCAGAGAAATGAAGAAAAGAAAGATGTTTGCGTTTTTCTTCTCAGGATGTCAATCAGAGAATTCGCTCATCCTTTATTTAAAATACTAACTGGTGTCTGAAACGACCCTCCATCCCCCAAGAGGGAGACTGTGGCTGTGATGGGGAGGCTGGTGATTTTCTGCTTTCTGGCCCCGAAGGCCTCACCCCTGCTCTCATCTGGAAGCTGATGGTGAAGGTTTGTTACTCTTGTCAGGAGCCGGTAACAAGGACCTAAGGAATGTAGGCCGCAGTGGGCAGAGGGCATGAACTGAGCCCTGTGGGATGGTCAGGCTGCCAGAGTGGTCTGGCTCTACCTGCTTACCCACTGCTCTGTGAGGAGCTGGGTTACGTCAGAGAAGGCTGCTCCTGACATCGCTATTTCTGGCAACAGAGGCGCAGCAGAGCTGGAAGAGGCCGCCTGCCATTTAGAGGAAGTCAGATAAATATTCACTTCAGAGAATGCGTCTTGAGGCCTGCATGTGTAGGCATGGGTGACAGCTCCCTGCCAGCTTTTCCTGCCCACGGTTCTGGATGTAAAGTTTAACAGACTTAGCCTGAAGTCAGTCAGAGGTGTGTTAATGAAAAATTTATCTCAATGCAAAACCAAGGGCAAGCGCTGGCTTTGCTGGCCTTTTTTTCCTTCTTCTTCTGTTTGGAATGTACACTGAAAGCAAGGGGGAGGGGGCTCCTCATCCCTCACTGGGAAAGCCTGTTGAACTGGTTAGCAGGAACTTTCTGGAACTTCTAGAAGGAGGTTCCCGGAGAGTGTGTGACTGGTGAGCAGTCGGGATGAAGAGGGGCTGTCCCTCATTCAGAGTCAGGCGGGAGCTCCGTACAGACTCCTGGGATAACACAGCAGCCCCCTGACCGCAGGGGAGAGCGCACTTGACACCACTGCACGTTCCCTCTGTGGTCATGAGCAAAGAGAGCTGATCCTCCCGGCCTGCGAAGCTGGAGTCTTTCCCGGCACAGCAGTCATTCTGGATTTTACACTAAGAGGGGTTTTAACAACTGGGTACATTCTTAGTCTTGTAGTAGCGATCCCTAAGTTTAAAAAAAAAATCCTTTTCCTGTGTGGAGCTTACTCTACTGAGCTTATTAATTAAAAAAAAAAAGAAAAAAGGAAAAACATTTTTGGACCCTGGTCATACAGTCTCAACCTGCCCCCAAGACTGGAGTCTCCATTCTGATGTATTTTACTCGGTTTCTTTCCATCTGGAGATATGAATGATCTCGCAGGAACTGGGCCAGTCTTTCAGCACACCGTGTAAGCCGACGGCTGCCTTCCTCTTCTCGGAAGACTAGGCATAGTGTGAGGGGTTTCTTTGCTCACCTGCTTAGGGCTTTTGCAGGCAGAGCAGAACCCTTCCTGTCATCCTTCTACAGGCCAGCGTGGGGCAAGATGCATTTTAGAGAAATCTCTTTGACACTGGCTCCTTACTCCCTCCCTTGGAGAATCTGAGGGATTTAAAAGGATCCAAGGCAAGAAGTGTCTCCACAAGCATGAAAATGACCATCCTTATAGGTCACCGTTTTGATCCATGCTCTCATCACTGGTCTTACAAACAGGCCTTCTCTTTCTAGTCTTTGAACGTATCAGTCAGTTCTTTTTGAGCAGCACATCAATACAGAAAACATAGGCCCATTGCCATAAGGCAAAACCAACCAACTTCTGGCTCAGAAACTGCTAAATGCCTAACTCTTCATCATCCCGTAGCTGAGTGTGGTTACAAAGAATGGCTTTCCTGTATTTTCTTGATGCTTCCAAATGTATCAGTTCACTTTTTTCAGACGTGTTTTGGTGATATCATGATCTGCCTATAGAAAGTGAGCGAGATAAGGACACTTCTGGGAACTGCATTTAAAATAGCCATAATAAAACAAATTCTGCAGCCGGTGTGGTACCTTGTTTATTTGATTTGGTTTGTCACCAACTCATCTTCTGAGTAGCCCCGTAGTTATGCCAGCACTGAACTGTAAAATGACCGATGCTGGATACGTGAGCATTGACCTTTAAGTGCACTAAGTGTGACTGATGTGGTCCAGTCCCCTCTGTTAGATCAGGAGAATCACAGAGAAGTTTCTTAGGGAAACTTGAAATGCAGTCCCCTTCTCCCCAAACTGAAGAAGCAAAGAGAGGTACAGAAGACTTGTGAAGCACAAACTGTTTTATATTCTGATATTCTTTGACTTTCTTAGATAAAAAACTTTTCACATTTTCACATCTGTTTAGATAGCAGGACTGTCTCTACTTTTTGTGAAGGACAAATTCCCAGGCTCAGTAATATGCCCTCAAAAATATGTCACATCAGCATAGGCAGTATTTGCCAATGAAAAGTTTTTTAATAAACATGTTTTATTTGCTACCTTATGATATTAAAAAGTATAAAATTACCTAATAGGATAATTGTTTTGATAATACATATTTCCAGTGGTACACTTAAAATTAATGTTTTCATCAAAATGTGAAAGCTATTTTCAAAACTTTTTGCCCGTTTTTTTTCAGTGGGGTCGTGAAACCCAATGTAAATGTTTATAAATGTTTGCAGAAGAGTACTTTTGTTTTAAAGAGAATGCAAATGTTCTCTTAATGCGAAAACACCCCAACAAAGAATGGTTGTAATTAAAGTAATAGAGATTCAGTTAAAAATAGGAAAAAACCCATTCTTTTGGCATATCCTCAGCTCCATGGAAGAGAGTGTGGTGTATACCTTGGGAACCAAGTTGTGAGTACTGTCGTATTACTGCAGTGTGCTGATCAGAAGAACGGTAAACATTTTCTGGTTAACCAAATCACAGAGGCCTGTCAGTTGGGAGGGATCTTGGAATTCCTGAAGCCCAGCTTCGCACCCAGTGCTCTGTCCTACTATGGCTGCCCTGTCAGGTGATACTTTCCCACCCAGGGTGAGCCTCTGGTGGTGCTGGTGAATTGCTCTCAGGCCAGCCCTCTGCATTTTTGGACAGCTCTAGTTGTTCAGAAAGCTCCTTCTAACCCTGAGTCCCTATGAGTTTGTTGCTCACTGCCTGCCAAGGAGTCTCTGCCAGTGCCGACATGAGGGCTCCTGAAGCTACTTAAAGATAGTTGTCTGGTGTCTCTTTAAGACTTTTTTCCCCCCGAGGGTCCTAAGTCCTGGCCGGGACTCCCAGGTGTCTTACATCCTGGCTGCCCCCTTCTGGACACACTCAAGTTGCTCAGTACCACGGGTGGTTACTTCATGTCTAACAATTGCACTACCTTCTGCTGGTGATTTGTATTGAGCTGACCATGTTTTCTTTGCACTGCTGTCAGTTTTCACCTCTTCTAACCTTGGGTACTTAAAAAATCTAAATGTAGGACTCGATGTATTCTTAGTCTCTTCTTGGTCCGGGGTCCTCCGTGGGTACTCAGTGTGCTTTCTGAGATCGTAAGGAAGGTGTTGACTAGCTTGGGCCCTGGGTTATGAATTTGTCCCACCACTCTTTAATCTTCAAGTCAGCACCCTTTGAGTATGGCTGTTCAGCCAGCAATAAAGATTTGACTTGGGAAATCAGCCTCTGTAATTTAGATAGAAATTTGAGGTTGCCATTTGAAGTTTTTACTTTGGTGACTATGGGAAATCAAAAATTCTAAGGCGGTAAGTAGAGTAGAAAAATTAAGATGTAGATAATCCTTTTATCATTTAGGGGTTTATTTCAGTTTTGTTTGTTTTATTTTTACTATTTCTAGCTTTAATTTGAACAAACTTACCATGGATAAACTGGAAAATTTTTCTTCTTGATACAGCTGCTGTGGTAGGGAAAGTGCCTATCATACCCTTGGAAGATTAAAGTTGTTAAGTATAAAGTTTATTCATTAAATGTTTACCGATTGCCTGCCATGTGCTAGGCGTTATACCTAGGGATATATTGCTGAAAAAGAAATACCTAATAATTCATGGTGAGTATGGTATATAAAGTGAGATAGTTATTTAACAATTACACAGGTAATTTTTTAAACACTCTTGATACATGCCACGAGAAAAGATTGCAACAAGAGCATATAGCAGCAGGCCCTGGTCTGGGAGCTTCAGAAGAGCCTTCCTGGAGAAAGTAATGTTTAGGCTGACCTGTTTCTTGTTTATCTGTTGTCCCTATCTTTAAAAATCACAAGTTATTGAGAGAGAGCAGCTCCGCTGCTAATGAGAATAGAAAGCCTTCCTAATTGATACTTTTTGGGTTGGAATTGGCATTTAATGGCACGAAAGACAGCTTTAGGGTTCACTCAGACACCACTAAAAATCCAGCCACTGCTGGGGTGCCCACCCCTTGATTTTCTCTCTGTGCAGAATCATGGGATGCTAACATAATTTGATTCCCTCCACTTCTGTAAATTGCCCTACTGTCCTGTTGTTCATTCTTCACTCTTGCTGAGTCTGACAAAAGAAACAGCGAACTTCTTTGAAAGTGTTTGCAGGAAGGAAAAACAAAAGTACGGTGTTACGTTGTAGATATTTTGGGAAGTAGAAAACTAGTTTATTAATAACATATTTCAAGGAGTTGAAAATACAGGCTTGATTTTGGTCAGGCAAGGAGTTCAAAAATACGGTTTCCAAAATCACATCACGAGGGAGCTTTTAAAGAAGGAAATTCAGAGCAGTCTGGATGTTCTGGTTCTTGTTCTTTTAAGCCTATATCCCCCTGTTGCGGAGACAAGGAAAGTTGCTGGTTTCCTTTGCTCTCGCGTGCGCTCTCTTTTTTTTTTTAATTTAAAAAATTATTTATTTTTATTCAAGTATAGTTAATTTACAATATTATGTTAGTTTCAGGTGTGTAGCATAATGATTCAGTATTTTTGCAGATTATACTCCATTTTAGGTTATTACAAGATAATGGCTGTAATTCCCTGTGCTGTACGGTATATCGTTGTTCCTTTGCTCTTGAACCTGATTGAGGACTTTACCAGCTAAGACCTCATTTTCATTTTGAAGTAATTTGAGCAATAGAGGGGGAGCCAAGCAAATATGAATTGCAGGCCCCTGCCCCTGTAGCTTTGGAAAGGCCGTGCTTGATCCTTTGCCTTTCTTCCAAGCTTGGAGTGATGGGCTGCTGGCAGGGTTGGATTATGGCCTGGCCCTGTGGTGGATGTGTGTGCTTGTGTCTGGTCACCTGTGGTGAACGCACGCTCATAGTTCTGTATCAGAGAGCTCCTCTGTGATTCTAAACTTACGGCAGTATTTTAACCACTGTGGCTCATTTTTCTCGCGTGGCAGTGTTTAAATATTATGGAAAGCCAAAGTGAATCTCCACATTTGCCTTAACTGACCTTTGTTACCAAGCTTCATACCCAGCACCTTTGTAGTCAAGTTTTTAAAAAGTAATGTGTGGAATTCTAATGGATTTCGGTTTGTATATGTTGTTAACAGTGTTTTTTTTAAAAAAAAAAAAACCCTTTTTTTCAAATTGATAGGTTTAAACAAGTTTTAGTAACAGAGGTTTGATCATGTTAAAATGGTAATTATTTGAATGTTTTTTCTGGGATTGATGTCACTTCTCCTTTTCAAGTATCATAGGCCAACCTTCACTCATTTTGTTTATTTGAAAGGTTACAGATTTCTAAATAGTTTGGGAATCATTTACCAACCATTGCAGAGGGGGAAGGCTTGCTGCTGACATGTAAATCCAAGCAGTGAGGGTTGTTTGAACTGCTGTTTGAGACAGTTTAACTAATAGTATTTAAACCTTTGGAAATTTGGCTATTATTAGACAAGCCTGAGATTTAAGTCATTTTCCAGAGGAGAATGATTCTCAAAATATGACATATTAAAAGAAGTATGTTTGTTTATCCCAAATGAGATTGTGAAATTTGTGATTATTCCTTTCCTATCCAAATATGACCCTTCATATTTTGTTGGTTGAAAATAAATTTCTTATAAAAATGTATCCTTTGCTAAACGAATCTGGGTGAGGAGACTGTGGCCCCTTACATAACAATTACAGTTTATCCTGATCCAGGATACATTATTATTTAGGCAGAAAGAAGCATTGTGCTTCAGCATTAGAATGCTCTGTGGTGACGCTGCCCCTGCCACCTGCCATTTTCTTTCACGATTGTTCTTGAGCGTCTGCGGCGGCTTAAGTGCTGGTGCTGGGGATATAAAGATGAGCAGGACAGAGAGAACCCTGGCCCTCATGGAGCTTAGCGTGTGTGCCTCGTTCATCACTTCCTGTAGTGTTGCTTTTCATTGTGGTTTTACATATTTCTGTCATGTGATCATTATTCCAGGAAATTGTGATACGCATTTTCGCTTGATAAGATTTGCAGAGAATTTAGGCACTGGGCTGTTCTGGGAGTAGAAGTCTGCTTCCAAACAGCATGTTATTGCTCCTCTGTTGTTCAGGCACTCAGGCCTTATAAAATTTCCCGAAGAGGAAGGCCATGAAGTGCCAAACTCACTGAAAGTCAGGACTGGCGTTTTGGCAGCAGTACCATTAGACCTACACCCTAATGTAATTTAAAACTATTCTGGAAGTAAAGGGAAGACCAAAGTGGTGATTTATAGCGGCTCAGAAACCCCACGCTGGCCGTTAAGACCATGGTGTTAGGTCTGCATTGAGTTAATGATTTCACTTTTAATTGCTTTTCTCTGTTAATAGAACAAAAACAAGGATAGCCTTTAACTGCCAAGTATATGACGAAGCCTTGTATTTTAATAGGAATTATTTTTAAATGTTTTTGTTTGGTTCAAATTAGGTGATTTTGAGGCTTATAGATAGATACTGGAAAAGCTGACCTTACTTTCTTGATCTATTTTTGAAATAAAGCTAGTGTTAAAAAATTTTAGGGCTTACAAATTTATATTTAGAATCTAGATAATATCATATGTAGGCACAGAAAAGAAATAAGGTACTTTGTTTAAAATTTTAAAGTACAAATAGTACATAAGGATAAATTTCTATGCCATATATTAAGAATTTTTCTTTTGTTTAAGGCGCTCAAATAATAAATCTGTTTATAATTTTACTGTTCATTGTGCAGTTCACTCTGTAAAGTAGAGCGTCAGGGAGATGCCTTGTTATTCCCCCTACTTTCTACTTTTCCTTGTAGAAGAAATGTATTCTTGGTCATACTGTATAATGGTAAGTTCTTAAGCCACCCTGATGTAATCTTTTAAACAGATTGTTTTAAAATAAAACGAATTATGGTCAGTGTCTTTTCTGATAGTGAATCTTTTAAAATAAGTAATTTTCTTTATAGTTAGGGTAATTTTGCTACTCCAAGTAGTAGAACCTGGTTTAACCTGCCCATGTTAAAAAAAATAAAATTTGTCCCTACAGCTTTATTCATAAAATTAGAACTGGCCTTCCAGTGGCATCTTTGATCTGGTTAGGAAAGAGGTTACTTCTGAATATTGGGAATGAAGGTGTCTTAGTCTGTGTGAACTGTTGTTACAAAACGTCATAGACTGGGTGGCATATAAACAACATTTATTTCTCATAGTTCTAGAGGCTGGAAAGTCCACGAACAAGGTGCTGGCAAATTTGGTGTCTGGTGAGGGCCTGCTTCCTGGTTCATAGACTGCCGTCATCCTGCTGTGTCCTCACATGATGGAAGGGGTGAGGTTACACTCTGGGGTTTCTCTTATAATTCCATTCATGAGGGCTCTGCCCTCATGATCTAATCACTTCCCGAAGGTCCCAACTCCAAATGCTGTCACATTGGGCGTTAGGAATTAACATGTGAATTTTATGGGGGAGGGGGACACAAACATTCAGTCGGTAGCAGCAGGCTTGTAATGAGTGCTTTAGTCTTTGAGTGTTGTAGGCAGAAGATGGCTAAATCATCACTGCTTCTCTGAAGTACATACGTTAGTGCTAGGGAGGAGTTGCCTAATGTGAGTTTTTATATCAGAGGCATGATAAATGGGACCCATGGTGTATGAAATTCCAATTCTTTAGTACAGGGCAATGTACTCTTCATGTTCCTGTCTTCTAAGGCCTGCCTTCAAGTCTTAATTTACCTGAAGGTGGTACACATCTTTCCTTTAGCTTGGACAGTGTTTCTTAACCTGTTTCTTCCCACTATTCTTTTCCTCCACCAGGAGTCTTTTAGACAGTTTGAAATTTTAATACCCATGAAATTTTAATACTACAGATATACTGTATCTGTGCTTACATAAAAGAAAGTTTTTTTGCCCCAACGCCCAAATGAATTTTCATCCTTTGGGACCAGTATTGCCCCATTGAGTATACATGAGCTAGGATACCTGGCTGGGTGGGTTGCTGCCCTACCTAGTAATTAGGCTTTGAAGGAGGCTTATCTATTATTTATTTAAGAACCTTGAGTCCGTTAGACAATTTTCTGATATGGACCGCTGTTAAAGGGTTGTTCCTCAAAGCACAAGCTGTTTATTCATTCATGGAGTCGTACACTTGTTTCAAACCCTCCTGGCTTCCTCATTTCCTTGCTGTGTCACCATGGGCACAGCCTTAGTTTATTCATTTGTAAAGTAGGCAATAATAGTATCTACCTCAAAAGGTTGCTGGGGAAGACAAAAAGCGAGTAAAGCACAATGCTTGGCATAAAATAAGCCAGCAAAAAAATGAAGTTATTTCTAATAGTACTAGAGTTTTCTTTGGTTGTTAGTCTCATCAACTGTCTGCATTTTAAAGATCAGACAAGTTCTTACGGCTCCGGATTCAGTGGTGATAAAGATATTATAGATGTTGGGTTCATAGCTGTATGACTTGATCCAGTTGTTTAAATCTTCACACCCCAGTTTCCACATTTTGTTAAGGTAGAAAGCAAGGTAAGTTGGTTGAAACTTCAAATATAGCAGTAATCCTAATAAATGTACATGGGTTATATTTGCCCACTAAATGACAGACTCTTGGATTGAATTAAAAAATAAGAGACATACCTAAGACAAAATGACTCTAGAAGGTTTAAAGAACAGAAAGGGGGTGGGGAGGGACAGGCAAATATTACTGTCAATAAAAATAGAATTAATATATGAATATGGAGGAAATAGACTATTTCATGTTAACAACCCACCAAGAAGATAAAATAATTACGATTTTGCATGTATCCAGGGAGTTACAAGGGAAATCTGTTAAAACCACAATCATAGTGGTAGATTTTAACATACTCTGTCACTGATAAATAAAACAGACAAAAGTTAGTATGACTATAGAGTATTTGAAGACCACCTTTATTAACGAGGTTTCATTTTAAACAAGTCTCTGAGTACCGTTCCCTCGCAAAATGGTCTGAGTCTATGAATTTTGGCTGGTTTATGCAGCCATATAATGCTCTTTGTACAGTAGATGTGTTCCTGTAAAGCTCCAAGTAAACTAGATAATTGTAAAAGTGAATGATAAACTTTTCTAAAGGACTTTGTATGCGTGTGATTTTTCTTACGTTGTCAGCTGTCACACTAGGACTTTTTCTGTGTCTCCTGGTGTTTGTGAGCAGAGAACTTTGAATGTTTAGGTTGGACTCTTGAGCCTTTTTATGGAACTGGGTCCGTGAACCTGAGTAACAGTCGGTTAGCCAGATTTATTCATCACAGTGGTTCTAGATGTGGCTTCTTGCAGAGACTCCTCTTTTTTTTTTTTTTTTTTTAAATTTTATTTATTTTATTTATTTATGGCTGTGTTGGGTCTTCGTTTCTGTGCGAGGGCTTTCTCTAGTTGTGGCAAGCAGGGGCCACTCTTCATCGCGGTGCACGGGCCTCTCACTATCGTGGCCTCTCTTGTTGCGGAGCACAGGCTCCAGACGCGCAGGCTCAGCAATTGTGGCTCACGGGCCTAGTCGCTCTGCGGCATGTGGGATCTTCCCGGACCAGGGCTCGAACCCGTGTCCCCTGCATTGGCAGGCAGACTCTCAACCACTGCACCACCAGGGAAGCCCAGAGACTCCTCTTTATTGGCCATTTACACGTGCTGCAGAATGCCTCGGTGGCAAACTGTAAATGGGGTGTGACCTTCTTGTTTTCTGGCTACTGAAGAGTTGAGAGGATTGAGGCAGAACTCTCAGAGGTCCCTTCCTGGAAACTCTCGGACATAGTTTGGTCCCTCCAGAGTCCCTGAGCAGGATCTTTTTTTTTTTTTTTTTCTTTTTTTTAAGGTGGCACACCAGCAGTCCAGTGTATGCTTTTTCAAGTTTTTTTTTATGAGTGAAGTGGGAGGGTTTTTAAGCATCTGCAGAACACTTGGGTTTGTGAATTCTGTCGAAGCAATTGTTGGCATATGGTTTTCCTCCTCAAGAAGGGTTGGCAAATGTTAAGTCACCTTTTTCTTTAATTTATTTGAGCCTTTAATTAATATTGGGTATTAATGAAGTGTGTGTTTGTGCATGTGTGTAGCGCCAGTGAAAATTCCATTTATTCCCTGTTTGTTGCTTTGTTCTCTAGTTTGGACAAAAAATAAATTATTTTCATGGGTAAAAACTAAATTAAAAAGGAAAACATACATTTTAATAAGTACGAAGAGAAGCACCTTATTAAATATAAGTTCATGTTCATTAGCAGCCTAGTCTAAAAATGTGACTGCCTTGAAATTGAAGGCAGAGAGCCCAGCAGATCTGTGTAACTTAAAAGAGTATGTGTTCTGGGCTCTATGACTGATGGAGACGGTACCCCCGTGGCAGCTTGAATTGTCATTGCTCCTGTGGCCTCACCTTCCCATCCTCCATCCAGTCTCCCACCCTCCCAACCAGTCCATAAATAATTCACAAGCACTTACTGTTTCCAGGCACCTTGCTAGGAGTTGAGAAATATAAACACAGTATGATGGGGACATGACCTTAAGAGCCTGTGTCCTACTGATGATTAGTAAATAGAAGTTTTGTAATTATGAAACAGTCTTATGATGATAAGTGATAGGGCAGAGGTATATAAGGAGTCTAGGAAGGAGGACATATGTGGGTCGTCTAACTCAGACTAGGTGGTGGTGGTGGTGGTGGTGGTGGTGGAGGCATCAGGCGTGGCTTCTTGGATGAGGTGATACATCAGCTAGGATTTGTTGGAATAGGAGAGAGCTGTTCTAGGTAGTAGTTTTGGAGGTGAGACCGGAACATGACTTTTCCTTCAGGAGCTACAAGAGTTAAAGACAAGAATATTGAAACCAGGCTGGAGAGCTGGGCAGGCCCCTCATGAAGGCTCTCATTTCTCTTCAAAGGGTTCTGGGCATTATTCTGAAGGCATGGGGATTTATTATTCTGAAGGCGTGGGCATTGGTGGATTTTAGTCATGGGAATAAAGTGATTAGAATTACATTTTAGAAAGGTCCCTCTGGCGGCAATGTAGGGTGGCGGATTAGGGGTTAAAATGAGAGGTGAGGCGCTGGAATAAGAAACTATTGCTTGAGCTGATTTATGAGATTTTCAGGAGGCACAGGCAACCTTGGGGCCTGAATATGGGAGGAGAGAGAGAAATGAAGGATGACCGCAAGGTTTCTAGCTGAGGTCAGTGGGAGAAATGAGGGTGCTGTTCAGTGAGGGAGTGACAGAGGGAAAACAAGGTTTGGAGGGAGGAATTAGGAGTTTAGTTGTAGACACGAACTTGTTGATCCTTAGGAGACGCTGCCCTTAGCTGTCCAGGGAGTGGTTGTCAGCATAGGGTAGGTGGGTAACATCATCCAGGCAGACGGAAGAGGGCAGTGGAAGGAAGCCTGGAGATAAACTATAAAGAACAAAACCCTGTGTGTTGATCTAATACCCATGTGACAGGGAAAACAGATACGGTACCTTGGAAAATAAACAGATCAAGTGTTTTCCCTCTGGACTTTGCCAGGTGTTGACTTTCAGAATTTTAGTCAATGAAGAGAGCTATCAATAATAACTCCTAAAGCTGGGAGTGGTGAAGCTCCAGTTTTTTTTCCTGATGGTTATGACCTTGTGGTAGCATGTGCCAGAGCTGGAGGAACCTCTTTGCCTCTTTGGGTCTGTCTTTGTCTGCCAGTTTGAAGAAATAAAATTGTCTTCTTAATGAAGCAGAAAATGATAAAGCTTTTGGAATGTCTTTGTATTTTTGGAAAATTCCAGTTCATAGCAATTAGAGAAGGGCAGAGGATTAGAGAAGAGTAATTTGTGAAGGGGGCTTGGCTTTTTTACTTATTCCTTATTTTTATACGTATACACACACACACACACACACACACACACACACACACACACACACACACACACAAGTTAGGATGGAGAAGAGCAGGGAAGCAGTTTTAATCATCTTCCCAATGTCTGGCCACAGAAGACATGGATATTATTCATAACACATCTGGGATATTAGTGATTTGTATTCACTCAAGGAGTATTTAATGGGTTCCTGCCGTGGTGATCAAGTCAGAATTCAGGCCGCACCGAGCCAGCTGGGACAGTGAGAGCCCTTCTCTGGAGTGGAGATTGTCTTACCTCCCGCCACCCTTACGTAGTTCTCTCAAGCTTTCCTAATGGCAGCCCCACCACCAGGCCCAGTTCCAAGATGGCCAGCCCTCCTCTCTTCTCTCCTCCTAATCTTCCCACAGCCATAGAAGTACAGATTGCTTCACTGGCCCTTGGGACACATGGCTGATAGCTAGCACCTTGGGAAAATCTAGCCCTTTATAGATAACCGCCTGGGGACACCTATAGGTGCGATGTAAGCTGCCCCCGCAGCTGGCACTGTCCTTTGTTGAAGTGGGTTAGGGGATAATGATGGTAGTAGCTTGCTGGGCTTTCTGGGATCCCTGTGCCATGGGCATGCTCTCGTCCATGCTCTTGCCTTGACTCTGACTGTTCCTTCACCCTCAGGTTCCTGCGTTGTTGCTGTTGAATACCTGGAAGCACCGTTTCACTATGGCCCTGGTGGGGATGTGGGACTTTTTTGCTTTGACATATCCCTGAAACTTAAAAAAAAAAATTCTATCATTACGAAAACTCTTCTGTTTGGTGAGGATATTGCCTTAGGACAGAGAACGTTGAAGACAAAAATACCCCTGATATCCAAGTTTTTAGATGCTCGAGTGAAACAATCGAATAAAAAGAGTAACTTATAGTCGATACTTATTTTGTATACAGACTCCTAGGAACTTTTGCTCCCCAGTCACCTCTTTGTTTTGAGGAACAATGGCGTTATTAAAGAACAGCATTAAAGAAGAATTCTTAGGAAACATGTGCTGACATTCTCTGAATGACTTATTTTAAACTTAAGTCAAGGACTCAATGTTTGCTTGTCGAGAAATTTGTGGGTAAGTCAGTGGTAGGAAGAGATTCACGGGATGTAGTTGGGCTTACTCTGGAGTCAGGGGTGGTGGGAGCTGGAGCACAGGTTGCTTGCTGCCCTGGAGGCCTCGGTGTAGCTTGTTCTCGTTGGTCAGCAGGTGGCACCAAATAGCCAGGACGAATCTGGAGAGAGGTATGTGGTGTTCAGATTTCACCTTGGGTTGGGTTAAACATTTTGGAGTTAATAGCACTATCACGTTTTTTCCCCCTAGAGATGGCATCCTCCAAAGCTGAATTTTGTAGAAGTCTTTGGTTTTGATAGAGTCATAAAACTTAACCATCACCAAGGTCAAATGGTACATAACAATATTGATTTTTTTTTTTTGGAGGGTTATGACTCTGAATGCTAAAAACCAACTGTAAGATCCTTCTATAGAATATACTTACTGGCTTAAGTGTCTGAATTTTTTTGTCTTTTTATGAAATCTTTTCAATACGTTGTTAATGGAGGTGTTAAAATTGATCTACTGATAAATTTATATTTTTGACCTTGATAATGTCTGCCTGATGGGAATCCAGGATTTTACTCCCATCCAAGATGTTTCTGTTTGAGCAGAGATGGGTGACTCTGAGTTACAGATGGTGGTTCAGTTGTGAGCGGGACACGGAGGATGTGTTGGGGATATTCTTGGATATCTTGTGAGAAAACAGCTAATGACAAAAGAGGGGGCATGTTTGTGCTTTTGCCCCCAATTATTACACTACTTGAGGTGCAGTTCATTTGTTTCAGCTTAATTTATTGTCCACGGACACCTGGTTGCATGTGCCTTGTGTGGTTCTGTGCTAGAACTTGAGAAAAGCTGCCTTTTGAAGCACAGTAAGAGGAATGTTTCTTTTCTGCGTATGTGGCTTTGTTTATTTTCTTTGTTTGGTGCCATGTGTGGGGGAAAATGTGAGCTCGAGTGGTCCATTTGTGGTTGCCGGGTGGTGTCTGGTTTGATTAGTGCATGAGCTCCAGTGATTAGGCTTGCTAACTCTGGTCTGTGCGTGCATTCTTGGTGCACACTGAATGAGGTTTTCACGAAACGAGCATCCAGGTACAAAATCTTATAATTAATTTTTGAGTCTTAAGATGGGGCCTGTGGGAAGGGATGGGAGGGGGAGATGACAAACATCTTTTCCCTTGGGATATCTTCCTACAACTAAGTGGGGGGAGTGTGTGTGCATCTTTCTTCCTCCTCTTCCTCCTCCTCTTTTTAAGTTACTTAGATAGGCTTGTATATAAAATATGCAGGAAGTTAACCACACCCATAGGAATTAAGCACATATCCTTGCCTCCTAGAATCTGTTTTTCACACAGCACCAGGATTGATCTTTTAAAAACATACATCCAGTGATGTCAGTTATTAGGTTAAAATCCTGCCGTGGCTTCCCTCACACTTAGGTTAACAGCCCTTTGTGGTCTGGCTCCACCTAACCTTTCCAACCTCATCTCCTTGTATCTCTCCCTGCCCACCAGACTTGGGCCACACTGAGCTCTTCATTCCTCCAACAAGCCCTGCTGTTCTCACCTTAGGGCCTTTACATGAGTAGTTTCCTTTGCCTAGAATGTTATTCCTCTTGATCTGGGTGTGACAAGACCATTGAGAGCTCAGTTTAAATACCGACTGAGGCCTTCCCTGACCACCAGCTCTAAACTAGCCATTCATTCCTTTTCTCTCTTTTATTTTTAAATTAAGATATAACAGACACATAATACTTTGTAAGTTTTAAGGTGTAAGATATGTTGATTTGATATGTTTATATATTGCAGTGTGATTACCACTGTGGCATTAGCTAACACCTCTATCGCTTCACATAATTATCATTTCTTTTTTGTAGTGAGGATGATTAAGTCTAGTCTCTTAGCAGCTTTGAAGTTTATAACACAGTATGATTGATGACTAACTCTGTGTCACATCACTCCAGTTTCATTTTATTTTCTTTCAACTGTCTTGTCGTTTCTTGTGTGCTTTTTTTTGTCCAGCTCTTCCTAGTAGGATGTAAGCTTCACTAGAGCCAGGTCCTTATCTTGTTTACTGTTAACCCAGCATCTGGAACAGTGCTGAGCATGTACTAGGTCCCTGGAACATTTTGGTTCCATGAATGAATAATAGCTGTATTGAGGGGAGAAGCTATATATTTAAAGCTACATGTATCTCTCTTAATTCTCTGAGGGCACTGTGATAAAGATGGCAGTGGGCCAAACGTTGAGGCTGAAGTTCTTGTTTCCCATTTATCCCTGTAAAACGCTGTGGCCCTGGGTGGGTCCCTGAGACGTGGGTATTGGGGTGGATAGTAGAATTTGTAATAACACAGTCATATACATAATTTCAGTCATTATTCAGTCATTTTTTGGTATCTGTTAAACACTAGTACTGTCCTTGTTGCTGTATATTTACTATGTCATTTAATCTGAGGCATCAGTTTTCTAATATGTAAATGATATGCTTAGATAAAATGATCTGTTAGCTCTCTTATATCACATTATATGAATTTCTAGGAGAAGCTAAAAGATTATAGTTTATGGTGACACACAATAGAAACAGATTAGTTCATGCAGAACCCCAAGGTAGGTATTCATCCAGCTCTAATAAAACTTTAAAATTGCAAAGTTTAAACTTTAGAAAGGAGGAAGAAACCCACCCTTTGTTGGGTATCCGTCATCTCATTCAGTCTTCTCAACAACCTGTAGAGTATCTTCCCTCCTTAATGTCTGCGGAAGCGGAGGCTCAGAGGTGTTACGTGCCTTGGCCAAGGTCACACACATGTTACGAGGCAGTGCTGAAGTTCCCAGCCAGCTTCGATTGACTCCAGAGACCTGCTCGCAGCACACAGGAATTGTGTTATCTTCTGCTCACCTTTCCCCAGTAGGTTTTGTGGGGATCAACAGCTTAGACTTCTGACGAGGGTTTTCCTTCTATTTCTCACAGACCTCTAAGAAGGAGCTGATGTGGAGGAGCAGCTGAGGCGGTCCAAGATGACGACCACAGTAGCCACAGACTATGACAACATTGAGATCCAGCAGCAGTACAGCGACGTCAACAACCGCTGGGACGTGGACGACTGGGACAACGAGAACAGCTCCGCGCGGCTCTTCGAGCGGTCCCGCATCAAGGCTCTGGCAGGTAGGGGGCCCTCGTGTCCCGTCACAGGGGCCTGGGATGCCTTACAGGTCCCTTTGAAATCACCCACCCTGTCCCCCTCTCAAGATCAGCTCACCTCTGCTTGAACACGTCCCACCAGAGCAAGCTGACTGTTTCCATAAGGTGGCCAGTTTCCTATTTGGGGAACTGTCAGTCCCACAGCCAAAATGATTCAGAGCACCAGGTGGTTTTTATAGCCGTTCAGAAAGAGATGCCCTAGGCTTGTCAGAAATCTTTTATTTTTAACACATCTTACATTTCAATATATTGAAGTATACAATACCTTAGACAAAATAATACAGTTTGACCCTGGAACAGCATGGGGGTTAGGGGCACCAACCTGCTGCATGGTTGAAAATCCATGTATTTGACTCCCCCAGAACTTAGCTACTAATGGCCCACTGTTGACCTGAAGCCTTATCCGTAACATAAACAGTCGATTAACACATAATTTGTAAGTTATATGTATGATATACTGTATTCTTACTGTAAAGTAAGCTGGAGAAAAGAAAACGTTATTAAGAAAATCATAAGGAAGGGAAAATACATTTACTGTACATCTATATATTGATTGAAAATAAATGTGTAAGTGTACCTGCACAGTTCAAACGCTTGTTGTTCAAGGGTCAACTGTATACAAATTAACCTGTCTACTTAGGGCCTGTGATGTATAAATTAACTTGACCTGTTACAGTACTTGCTTTGAGTGACCAAGGTCAGTTACTATCACGTGCAAAGGTTTTGGATTTGAAAAGCAATAGCTTAATCTGATGAGGGCACATTTAATGCTATAACAGGTAAGTCTGCCATTGATAAAGTTAACAGGCACACATCCCTTACTTCATGATTTCTCACTCCCTTGTTGCTGTTGAATACTTAGGGCACACTTTTACCAGGGCCCTAGATGGGGTGGGAGTGTTTTATCTTGGAATTGCCCTGAAAATCAGGAAGGGGTTCAGTCACAATGAAAACTCAGCAGTATTGGATATGTGTAAACCAAGGGGCCAATGTGGAGCTTATTCAAAAGCTTGCCTCTGTACTTTGAGACTCCAAATAAAATGATTTCCAAGTGAGAAAAGTGGGTTTATGTATTTTTTCCTAATATCTTTAATTATGACAGGTAAACAAAAGTCATGACTTAAACAGGTAAGTTTCCTGTTAATTGTGAAGATAGCTGACTTTTGTTACCTTTACAGTGTAATCTGTTCATGAGGCATGTATCATTTGGAGTTCTCTTGATTGTAAGCAAAAGGAAACCTAACCCAAAGTGGTTTAAATGACAAAGAGACATGACAGAGAGTAGTAGACAAATTCAGCATTTAAGCCAGACTTGCTCCTGGGCTTAGATGGTATGACCAGGATCCAGTTTCTTTCCACTTTTTGGCTTTCCTTGCTGGTGTGGACTCCATTCTCAGGTAGGCTCTTGGGTCCCTGGAGTCCCAGGATGGCTGCCCCACGTCCCAGATCTGTTTGTAAGGATATCCAGTAGAAAAGAGCACCTCTGCTTGCCCAGTACTGTACTTCCACTGTGGCCGTGGGATCAGTCTCACTGGCTTGATTGACTGTGCTTGGGTCACGTGCCTCTCTCAGAACCTCTCTCCACTGGAGTCAGAAGAGGATATGCTGATTGACATCAGCTAATCAAAATGCATCTTGGGGTGCAGGGAATTGAGGGGTTGGGAGTGGCAAGGGGTCAGTCCCACCCAAACAGCTTGGCTAGAAAATTTAGAATATAACAGGAAGGAGGAAGAGGGAAATGGATGTTGAGAATGCAGGCAACTAAATGCTATGGAAAAATTGTTCAGCTGCCTTAGGATAATTTGTTTTTTGAGTGGTGGTGATTTGTAGGTCTTTCTTGAGCTTGCCTGATTTGAGAGCATAAATGATTAACCAGATAGTCACTCTAGAATTAGAGTGTTATTTTCTAGCTTATTCATTAACATGGAACCTTATGGAAACCATGATCTTGTCTTGTGCTAGTGGATCGATTTGTACTTTAATGTCTTACCTCATTTTTCTTGAGGTTCATTTGAGCCATTAGACCAGTATGATATTAGTGGCCGGTTATCTTTGATCATGAGTCATTTACTTTCTGGTTCCAGACTACCAGGTACAGTTGACCCTTGAACAACGGGGGTTTGAACTGTGTTCAAACTCACCTCTGTGTTGTTCAAGGGTCAACTGTAGTATCGCCCTTTTAAGAATTTTACTCGCAAACTGCAGAGTAGTTCCTTGCTTTGTTCTTTTCTGTAGTTCCAGAGGAGATCCCCAGCTGTCCTTAGGATTAATCAGTTGTCCTTACACTTCCTAAGATGTCTTTCCCTCTGTGTTATCCAGGTCCTTGAACAAATGCTAATAATAGTAAGCATACTTACAGTGTGTCAGGCACTGTTTTAAATGCATTGCATATATTAACAGTTAATCCCATAACAACTATGAGAGAGATTGTTATCTACAATGTATAGATGAGGAAACTGAGGCACAAAGAGATTTAAGTAGCTTGCCCAAGGTCACACCGCTGATAAGTGACTGAAGGCAGACTGGCTCTAAAGTGTATACTGTACTATTTTTTTTATATTCAGTAAAATGCAAAATGATTCAAAGCTCACTGGTGTAGAGAATTGATGATGGGTAATGCAAACATGTTAAAAAGATCTTTAGAAGGCTCAGAAATGCATCCTGTGGCTTGAAGAAGCCATGAGTAACCACGAGAAGTTACTGAAAAGAAAACATGCTGCCTCCAGGATAAATAATGTGGGGGAAAAAAGAAAAGAAAAGAAAAACAAAAAAAGAATTGCTTTTAGTGAATCCAGAAGATACCAGGAAAACCACCTGTTCATGGAAGAAATTATCTTGCTTATTATCTGACTTCCCAGTTCTGTGGGACAGAAAAGTCTCTGAGCTCTCTAAGAAGCCTTATAAGCTGATAGTGGGAGTAACAGATCAGACCAGCACCGTCTAGAACTGTGGTTCTAGAATTTGAGTGGTCTTCAGAATCACCGCACAGATTGTGGGCCCACCGCCAGAGTTTCTGATTCAGTTAAGTCCAAGATGGTACTTGATAATTTACGTTTCTGACAGGTTCCCAGGTGGTGCTGATGTGGCTGGTCTGGGGAATCCCATTTTGAGACTGGTGTGGAGTATCGATGGTCATCTGGTCTACTTCCTTGGGTGTCTGAGGCCATTTCATCTAGAAACAAAACAAATGAACAAACCAAAAACAAACTCACAGATACAGAGATCGTATTAGTGGTTACCACAGGGAAAGCGGGGTGGGCATGGATGAAAGGGGGTCGACTGTATGGTGAATGGATGGTAACTAGAATTCTGCTGGTCATCACTTCATAGTGTATACAGATGAGGAATTCTATTGCTGTAAAGCTGAAACTTACATGTTAAAGAAACTCTTTAATCTTTTAAAGAAAGGTAAAAGCTAAACATTTTCTTTTTACAAGTGATGGGTGTTTATGGTTTAGATTATATTTTGTGGAATCAACACAAAACATAGGGGAAGTAGGAAAAGTAGTCTTTTTAAAAGTGCAACATTTAGCTTGAAAATATTGATAAAGTAATTAAAATTAATATCTTTATATCAACACTCATAAATAGTGAATTTAAAAAATTAGGAGGCTATGTACCAAAATATTCCATGTTTTTCTGAGTAACTTTTTTCTTATTTGTATTTGAACTTTTTCCTGAAATAAACGTGAACAATTTTGTAATTAGGAAAAAAGACAACATGAAAACATCTTAACATCTAATATCACATTCAAAAGTTTTGATTAATTTTTCTCCCAAAATAATGGCATAGAGAAGTAGTAGGAGAAAGCCTGTGTATGAATGAACATTTAAAAAAATGACAAATTAAAAACAAGATTACTTTGGGAGTTGCCACTTATTAGCATTTATGAGATAAAATTTTGCAGGAGAGCCTTCCTGCTAAGGTATGGACATGGGAAAAGGAATTGACCTTGAGTTTATGTGGTTATGGGGAATTAAGGACAGCTGAGAAACATAGGAAAATGAGGTGAAAGCACCTAATTGTATCTTTTACATTACATGGATAGAGTAAATAACACTTATTAGTGGCTGTATGTGTAAGCCAGATTTCCTTTAAACATAAGTATTTATTTGAGTGACCAAGAATTTTGGTGGAGCATTTAATCAGCTAAAGCAGTGATGTACTTTAAATGTCCAGATCAGTGCTGTCTGAAAGAAATATAATACTAGCCACATGTGACTTTAAATGTTCTAAGTAAGATATTTCACTTAATCAGACAATCCAAAAATATTGTATCAACATGTAATCAGTGTAAAAAACTTACTATAAATGAGATACTGTACATTTTTTATACTAAGTCTCTGAAATCCAGTATATATTTTATTTTCCACGTCTCACATGGTCATTTTTAGTCCCACATGGCCAGTGGCTGCCGGTTTGGACAGTGCATCTCTAGTGCCTTCACGTAGATGTTTTATTGGTGAAAACTTTATAGATCCTGCTGAACAAATGTGGGCTTTAAAAATCCCTATCATGGGGACTTCCCTGGTGGCTCAGTGGTTAAAACTCCGCGCTCCCAATACAGGGAGCCCGGGTTCAATCCCTGGTCAGGAAACTAGATCCCACATGCATGCTGCAACTAAGAGTTTGCATGCCACAGCTAAGGAGCCCACCTGCCGCAACTAAGACCTGGTACAACCAAATAAATATTAAAAAAAAAAAAAAATCCCTATCACGAATTTGGTCTCGAGTATAGTTGTGAAGCCATGAGTAGTTGGCCACTTGGCAAAATGTGAATTTAAATTCTGATGAGGAATAACCCATCAATTGAATCATTATTTTTAAAATAATCACTCTTTATATGTGTGTGTGCCTTCCACTTCTAAACTTTTATTAAATGGATGCAAAGTAGCAACAAAGATCCTCCACAACAGCCACACTCTGCTGTTTCAGCTGAAAACTTTGGCCTTGTTCTTGAACTCGAGCACTGTTTTTGGAGGCAGAAGACTCAATAGCAGACTTGTTTAAACATGCATATTCCAGGGTGTCCACGCTCCCTCCAAAAAATTGAGATTCACTTCAGTGGGAGGGAGCACAGGAATCTGCATTTTTAATGCATACAATACTCTTTGAGAAACACTTTCCTGTGACATGGTCTGAAGTGTTCTCACTTAATATTCAAATCTTATTATCCTTGAGTATTCTCACCAAAGTGAAAATCAACTTTTCATCTCTCCTTTAAAATATTAGTCTGCCCTTTCCCCCCCCCCCAGTAAGTAGGTCACAGTTATGTTTTGATATCTCAGCACCTAAGAAGGCTTAATGTTCTGCCTGAACTGAGTAGAGAGCTGTCTCGTGGCAAGAGGAACACATTCTTGCTGTAATCCCTGCCCTCATTATAGCCCCTGTCTGGGGCATCTTCCTGCAGGAGGTGATGGAGGTTCCCCCGCCTAACCCCAGCCCCTAGAGTTGTTTGGGCCTTTTAATTTGTAGTCTCCAGGAGGGCAGAACATTTCTTGGGGGCCTAAATTAGCTCTCTAGTGCTAATTAAAATTAGTGGGGACTTTTCAAAAGTTATAGATAAAAAAATTCAGGCACAGGGTTTTCTCAGGAGGAAAAGACTTGGACTCCATACACTGAGAATCAAAGCAGAACTTGCCATCTACTTTCTGCCAGTTGACTGCAAATTTCAAGCTGTCATTAAGGTTATATGCTTAAATTATTTACTTAATCCCCAAATAGATAGACCTGTGCATATATGGTGGAAACTTATTTTAAAACTGTAAAAGATTTTTTAGTTTACCTTTTTTGAGAGATGTCTTATTGTCTTTTCTGCCTATAATCATGAATTTTTAATTAGGTGGTTTAGATATTGGCTTCATATTTTTTAAGATCCCCTGTGCTACGGTGGTTTTACTTAGAAACTTCCCTGAATACGACTGTTAATTCACAGTCATTCCCCCCTGCCAAGGCTGAATACACAAACAAACAAATATATGTAAAATATTTTACTTCCTTCTAGTGGAAGTCTGGTGCCAGCTTGCTATTGAATATGCAAAGAGATCTATAAAACATGGTCTGGAATGATCTAATTAGGAAGATAAAACCTATTTCCATGAAACGTGAACTAAGCTTGTGTGCAAGTGCCAAGAAAGTAGTGCAGGCAATTAGTGCTCTAGTAATTTAGAGGGAAGGATTGATCGCAAGAGGGGAAAAAAAAAAGGCATTTTAAGAGGATGGGTCAAGTAATGTAAAGAACATTGGAACTTGGAGAGAGAGAGAGAGTGGAGCCTGAACCTTGGCGTGGCTGCTTCCGTTTCCACTGCAGCAAAACAGAAGAGGCCTTTCGCTAAAACAGAAAGTGCTTTTGGCTTCTCAAGATGATACACCACCTTGAGCTTGGATTCGTTCCTTGAAAATTAAGCTAGAGCTTTTCTTGTTTGCATACTCATCACCCTGTTCAGATGGAACACTTTTATGCCCCAAGGGAAAGGCTTCTTGCATGATGGAGTGGATTTTTATAGTTAGGATTAACAGATTTAATAGCTACCCCATCTTTTTCCCCATCTACTCTTGAGGCTGTTTGCCTAAATTATGCATTGTTTGGGATTATTTGTGAGAGCGGCATGGTCCCTAGTGCCACTAAATACACCACCCATTACTTGTGAAATCTGAATCTGAAAGAGCATTTCATATCAAAGAGGTTCATGCAGGCTAGTGAAGAAAAGGTCTGTTTAGGTCATTAGAAGTAGTCCTGGATTATACCCTCAATTTATTTTCTGTATATGTAAGGCTTCAGTAGTTTCCTGACTGTAGGACTGCAGGAATCTTTTCTTTCTTTTTTGGGTAGAGGTTCCTCAGATTTCCCTCCCCTTTCTTTCTCCTTACTGCTGTAGATGACACCCTCCTGACTTTTGAAATCAGCTTGGATTTCCGCTCCTGTGCCTTATATTCTTCAAATTTTCTTCTCATCTCAGCAATGGCTGAAACTCCATAGCAGCTGAGATGAATGATCCTGGCTGGGAGAAACAGCCTACTTACTATTCCTCTCCTTCATCAAACCTCTTAACCACACACCATTCCTCTTCCTAACCCAGCCCCCATTCCTGCCCTTCAGTCTCTTTCAAGTTTCATTCCTTAGGTCAGAGAACTTCTCAATCCTCATCCCCTTACTCATCTCTTACTGCACCTTAGCCTTTGTCTTAACTTCTCACCCCACCAGAATATTTTCCTTAAGTCAGTCCCTTACTTTTGAGGAACTCCAATCACCATTTCTAGGGGAGAATCCCATCTATTTTATGCTTGATTTGTGATTGAACTTAGGGAATGTGACCTGTCTTTTGTTGGAGACTGCCTAGGTAAGCAAAAGAGGAAAAATTCATGATTTTTCTCCTCTCTTCTACTTTTCCTGGCTCTCTCTGCATATGTGCACCCTCCACCCACCGCCATCTGTCTGTATTTTAAATATCAGCTTTATTGAGATATTATTTACATACCATAAAATTTACCCCTAAGAAGTGTACAATTCATTGATTTTTAATATACTCACAGAGTTGTGCGACTATCACCACTAATCCCAGAACATTTTTATCACCCCCCAAAGAAGTCGCATACACATTAGCAGTCGCTTCCCATTTTCACTCCTCCCCAGCTCCAGGCAGCCACTAATCTAGTTTCTGACTATGGATTTGTCTATTCTGGGCATTTTATCTAAATGGAATCATGCAACATGTGGCCGTTTGTGACTGGTTTCTTTTACTTAGCAAAACATTTTCAAGGTTCATCCGCGTTGTATAGCATGTTATCAGTACCTCTCTGATTTCTCCCTCTGTTCTCTTATGTAAGTAATAGTGGTAGATTAGTGAGGAAGAACAGAAAAAATTCTATGAAAGTTACTGACAGCATAATACTGTGATTTTAGTTGGCAGTTGCCTGGGAATAGATGGCAAATACCTCGTAGGCATCTGTAAGTACTATAGAGTTAAGTACTTCTTCATTTACCTGGATGTGGTCATCAGATAAGCCTCCTGGTGGGTGTTTGGTCATCTCACATGGTCATCTTTGTTCCATCTGTTAAATTCACTTATACTGTTTAACTCTTCTGCCAGTTTTCTATCAAAGTGGACCTGTGAGCAGGTAAAGAAGAAAATATAAGAAGGTAAAAAGAAAATACATCATTTACATACAGGGCATTTATAAAGTCCTGTCCACCTTAAAAACATGTCCCACAATGAGAGCAAGCTAAAAATGTCATGAAGTAGGTTTTATATTAACAATGGCAATTCGGATAGCTAAGGTTTTTATTTAACCACCATCTGCGGCAGTACCATTCAATTTAATTTTCTAATTTGTAGAGAAAATTGATGCTGGGTAGATGTTAAATAGTTTCTTAAATTATGTTTTGATGTTTGACACCAAGTTGATTAAAGAAGATGGCTTTGATTATTAAACTGCGTATTCGTCGGTAGTTTTGACACGATCACATAAATAGTAACCCAGTGGGAGGGTTCTGGGTAAGAAGGTAACAAGGTGGTGTGTGTCTGCTGATTGGCTTCTCTGGAAAGAATTCTGCATTCACAATTATTTGGGGTTAGTTCTTTCTGGTTTTCAGGAACAGGGATTCACTTGAGTGTCTGAATAAAAAAAAGATAGTGTGTGGTGGAGTGGGGGTTGGGAGGTTACTGCAAAGTTTCAGGTGCACGAGCCCCAGAAATCCATTAGTGACTGAGGCTGCTGTAGGGCTGGAGGTGATCGTCATCTTTCAGGTGGGGCGGGTACCTCATGGATGGGAGCCCCCTGCATAGTGCTGGTATCTGCTCATCATAACTCAGCTCACCAATGGCTTTGGTATGTTGTGTTTCCAACTCTACCTCCTGCCAATCTTTCTCTTTTGATGTCATTGCTAAACGACTCAATATCCTGGCCTTCTTTGGTTCAGATCTCTGTGAGGTTGAGTATGGAGTTGGGGCTCTGATTGGCCCGGATAATATTTTTATACCAGGTCATGACCAACTGGTTACTTACGAATGATTACCTTTAAAAGAGTTACCCAGAACATTGGTGAAGAGCAGGAAGTCCTATGTATAAAACATACTAGCTGCATTCATCCACGGATTAGAGGGGATTTGGCTGGCAGTCGGAGGCTATGGTTGGCATTTCTAATGCAGAATTGTGGTGTGGTGGGGGAAGGTATTTTATATTAGGGCTTTCGGGGAATGATATTGGTATATTTTGTGTGATCAAGGGAAGAGCTAAGCAGCCAGTCTGAGGGAAAGGCAAAGTGCAAGACAGGCCCCGGAACAACAGAAATTAAGGCTTTCCATCTCTCAATCTCTTGATTTTAGCTTCTGTCTCTGCCCCTGCAGGTGGTCTTCCAGGTAGCAGGAGGTGTGGTTGCCATGTGCCCCTGGACCTTGCTATCCACCACTTGCCCCATTTTTCTAGTTCCAGTTGGAAACGTTGGGGCTGTTTGCTAAGGAGGATGTAATTTACGAGGCTTTGGTCACGGGGTGACTCCTGAACCTGTGCACTGTGGTGTAGGGTGTAGAGGGATGTAAGAACACGGTAGCTCTCCCTGGAACCACAGGGAGGTCCTCCTGAAAAAGGGAGTGGGTGCTGGGCAGATGGCAGTATATAACAGTAAATGTTCACGGCATGTTTTCAGATAGATTGATGTCCTTGATTCAGAGGGAACACTCTTTTATAAAAATGGCAAGATGATCTTCACCGCTGATGAATAGCTTCCTTAAAACAAAGCAACCAATAACCTTACAGCTTCCTTTAAGATCTTTGAAAACATAAACAAAGAGAAATGAACATTAGCGTGTCAGTCTTTAGAATAAGCTGTTCAGTTTGAACCGAAGTTAATTTGTGAATTTGCTTGGTGATTTAGTGACTTGGAAACAGTTTATCCCATTCTTTCTTCTGGGGCCTCAAGGACCAGCACATTCTTAGAGTATGACAGGTGCCCAGTAATAGGGTGTCATTCCAGATTTTTTAGCAGTATAGTGATGTAAGTACAATATTAGCATGTTCCTTACCGACATGTAATCTGTTTCGGGAAAATAGACTGTATGTATAACAGTCAGTGCATGCGACAGTATTGCACAAAAGTGTTGTGACGCTTCCCCAAAACCTGAATCTTGATCTCTTCATTTTCTGGTTGATAGAGATGTCCATTTTCCACAATTCTTATCTCTTCTAGAGTCTCATTAGGTACTTTTCAAGGGAAGCTTTGATCTCTTTCTTGCAAACCTGTGAATTTTCAGAACCCTAAGGTAGTGACATAATTGGGTGATGGGCACATGTCACTGGGTGAGGCTGATAAAAATTTTGTCACATAGGTTTAAATTTCTGCAGACTCCTTTGATGTCTTGAACATGTATGTGAAATTGCTTTATTAGCCACATCATTGTGTCTGTAGGCATCGTAAGAAACAGATGGACTGAAGTCAGGGAGATGCTGGGCCATTTGCCAGGTCCCTGGATCCTCCCTGCCTTGCATGTTACCGTTTGGATCACCCTATAAGTCTTCAGCAAACCCAAGCCCTCTCCACTGGCTCCAGCCTGAGCCTTATTAATTTTGTGTGTGTGCTCAAGTCAAGGTGGATGTATCCATACTTTGTCTCTCTGGCTGACTGCTAAACTCCTCAAAGACAGTGACAATGAGTAATGTTTTTTTTTTCGGTATTCCTCACATAAGTCAGAATGCGATTATGTACTTTTACTTGTCAGACTGAAGAACTGATTCATGATCAGAACTACTAAGTTATCACTTCATTTGGGGAAAATTTCTCCCTAGTTTCTGTAATACCATTGAAAAATTAGTTCTACGTATTTAAGAATTTTACATTAAAATATATTATAAAATAATGCCTTGCATTGTATATTGTATGTTACAACGCATGCATTGTTTAAAAAAAAAAAAAAAAAGTCCAAACACTACGGAAGTAGACAGTGAATGTTTCCCCTTCCCCAAACCTGTCTCCATCCCTAAAGATAATTCCTTTTAAAAGTTTGATGTATATCTTTTGGGATATTTTCCATGTAAATTATTATAAACAGTAGCAGGACCAGTTGATTGTTAGAATCTGGAGTTTAGTCTTTTCCCCACCAAAGAGGACTGTCTTAGATTTTCGTTCTTGCAAGGAGCCGATCTCCTTACTGCATTGTCCCCTGAAGAGAGGCTTTTGAAAGTTTGGGGCATTGTTTGGAAGCTGGTACAAACCATTCTACAGTGGATCAGACATCCTTCCACGATGCTCTCAGGGTGGTACCTGCCTCCTTTTGTGCTGCACATGTCTGCCCCTAGGGTTTTATGCTTTTTGGCCAGAAGAGCTAAAGCTAAAGATTTCTTGATTTGTCTTCTCCTCTTTCATGTCACTCCAGTGTTTCTGGACCTCTTCTCTCGTTGTCTCTTTGCCTTCCATGTTTCTGGGATACTAGAGGTGCTCAATGGGGGGGCATCTCTAAAGAGGCCCTCACTCCTGGGTGGGCCTGCAGTTTGCCTGTGTTCTCTTGTGTGTCACCATTAGCCTCAAGTGGGTGCCGGCAGTTGGAGTTTGATAATTTAAGGGTTCATCACAAATTTGTAAATGCTGGCCACAGTTTTCCTCCTGGAATACTGTATTGTGACTTTAAGGACATAGGGAATTTGGCAAATATGGTGGCCACACACGACAGAGAAGGAATTGCTATCATTGTAGTATATGGTTCCTAGAATACTTCCATTTTGCTTCAACAGCCAAAGTCCACTCATCTGTCCCCTAGATTAGGCTCCAAGTGGACTTGAGTGCTGTTATGATGGTTGTTTTCACTGATGTATAATTTAAGCCTTTTAACTGTGGTTAACAACAACAGAAACAATCTAGTAACTTTCTGAATCCATGGGGCTAGCGGCCTGTCATTTATCCAGCTTGGGCCCGTGGTCAGTTTTTACCTTTTCTCTAGCCAGGATGTGGGTTTGACAGTTCCATGGATTGATAGTCCTGAAGCTGTGTTATATACTGATGTTGGAAAAATAAGTTTACAGACCACATCTTTTAGCCCTTTGTGTGTCTCTACTGTGAAAATACAAAGTTTTGTACCTGGAACTGGTCGTCCTGCAGAGGATCAGCGTGAACCTCCTGCTTCTGCCCTGAGCCCCTAAACGCACCATCCGTGGAGCTGTCTCCAAGCGTTTGAGGGAAGGCCAGTATTAGTAGGGATGCTTGTAAATAATGGAGAGGTATTTAAGACTGCCTTGAGAATTATGGGATGGAGAGGAGGCAAGGCTGGAGAAGGCACTTGATACTAATTTGAAACCCAAAACCCCTGACACTGAATTAACAGGTGTGCTTGTGCTTTCTTTGTGCATTTAATCAGCTGTAATCTTCAGGTGTGCCCACATGTAGGTTTTTTTTTGTTTGTTTGTTTGTTTGTTTGTTTTAACTCCCTCACATTCAGGGAGCCATTTTAATTGACACACCCAACACCGTTATTATCTGAACTGAATTTTATCATGAACGATGAAGTTTCTATGTTTTTTAAACTGAATGGAGGACTTTAGAGTAATCACATTGATCTAATCTATAACTGACTTAAGATTTTGAAGGAAAAAAATTTGAGCAAAATATCGGTAAGAAATAGTTTACACGGCAATCTAGTACACACATAAACTTATGTCCAGATCTTCATTGACTTACGATAAGGTTATGTCCTGATAAACCCATCAGCAAGTTGAAAATGTCGTAAGTCCAAAAAAATGCATTTAATACACCTAACCTACTGAACACCATAGCTTAGCCTTGCCTACCTTAAACGTGCTCAGAACACTTACATTAGCCTGAATCTAACAAAGCCTATTTTATAATAAAGTGTTGTCTATCTCATGTAGTGTATTGTTTGTGCTGTATTAAAAGTGAAAATGAGAATGGTTCTAAGTGTATTGGTCATTTACCCCTGTGACCGCCTGGTTGACAGGAGCTGCTGCCCAGCATCACGAGACAGCATCATACAGCATATTGCTAGCCCAGGAAAAGATCAAAATTCACAATTCAAAGTATGATTTCTACTGAACGTGTACTGCTTTTGCAAAATCGAGTTGAACCATCGTAAGGAACTGTCTGTGGGTATGTGTGTGTGTGTGTGTGTGTGTGTGCACCCACATTTCAATTTCACAAAGTAGTGTTTACGTGTATTTCATGAGATGCTGTGATATTTTTCATTCTATTTTTTTTAAATGCTAGTATTGATCCGCTAATTAGAGTTTATAACCAACAGTGTTGGAAAACCCTGTGATAACAGGTCCATTTGAAAGAACATCTAAGTGGTCTCTCTGTTTTTAAGCTTTATGAATCATGGTTATTAGAGTGATTATTTGATGTTTTTGTTTCATTCATTTATTAGTGAATGAATGAATAAATGAAATCTTTATTGAGCACCTACTATGTACCAGGCAGTGTGATTAACATTAGAAATGCAGTTGACCCTTGAACAGTGTGGGGGTTAGTGATGCAGACCCTCTGTGTCAGTGAGAAATCCGAGTACTGTGTAACTTTACAGTTAGCCCTCTGTATCATGGTTCCTCTGTGTGTGTGGTTTTGCATCTGCTGGATTCAACCAACCGTGGATCATGTAACACTGTAGTGTAGTATCTACTGTTGAAAAAAAATACACATAGAAGTGGACCTGCACAGTTCAAACCCACGTTGTTCAAGGGTCAACTGTATAGAGATAGGTTATGAAGTGAAAACAAGCTTGTGGCCAGCAGAAAAGATTTTCAGTTCTTTCAGAGGAGAGGCAATGTCAGTAGATGGAAGGGAGCTACAGGCTGAACAGGTGGTGCCCAGAATGGCACGACCGTGCCCGGCTGTCCTGGGCAGCCACGCAGAAGTGCAGAAGGAGCTAGAGGGAGAACCCTAGAAGTGCACGAGGAGGGCCTCGAATGCCACGCCAAGGAGTTGTCTTTATCCTTAAATTTAGCCTGTGGGTTTCAACATTGAGTTTGGGAGAATTGTTATTTTTAAGTAGAATTGTATTTGCTACCTCAATATGTAAAATGGCAAACTTGGAGCCACTCTGGATGAAACAGAGTGGCCTCACCTGGATTTCTACCCCCAGGGGTCCTGAGCCTGAGAACCATTGGTAGGATGGCACTTGGGTCTCAGCAGGAGCCCTCTGAGCCCTCCACCATGGAGGAAGGCCTAGGAGAAAAGCTAGATAGAGGGAAGCCATTTGGGGAGACTGTCCTGTTTGTCTGGAGGAGATGAGTAGGAGGCCCTGAAACTGGGGCGGTCGCCAAAGGTTTGAGAGAGCAAGGGCTTAAACTGTTAATCAGAATCCCTAGGACTTGCTCTCCAGTGGGCTGTGGAGGGGATGGGAAAGGAAGGCGGGAGGAGCATGAGTTTGGTTTTGGTTATATGAAACCTCATGCTAAGTTTTTTCTTCTGGGTTCCAGATGCTTGGGGTATCTTGAGAGCTGTATGGGGTATTTTGGTCACAAATATGCAAGGCAGGCCACTGTTCAGTATTTTGTTTTTGCTCTATCACGTGGCCTCTAGTTTTCAGGGTTATACCACATTTTCCTTAGCTTGCATTTGCCCATATTCTCCCCAGCCTTTGGAAAACACATGGGCCCCGAGCTCTCTCATCTGCCTCTCCGCATGCCCATGTGCGGGTCCTCCTAGGACCTGAGCACCCGGCTATTCCTAGGCTTGGATTCAGGCATCCAGGACCATCCGTCACAGGGCTGATGCTGAGAAAGGAAGAGTGGCTTTCGAGGCCTGGGGTCTGAGATTAAATCCCTGCTCTGCTACTTACTAGCTATAAGGTAGTGGGCAAAGTTACTTCTATAGGATGAGAATCATAATATCCTCCCTGTGGGATTGTTGCGAGAACTTTAATGTGGAAGCTGCCTAGCTCAGCGTCTGCACAAGGTAGGCATGCGTGGGAGGTGCTAATTATAACCTTGCACTAGGAAGATAAATCTTCTGAAGAGAGGTCTCCTCTCTCCTCCTGCTAGGAGGCCTTCCATATTAAGAAATGCTACATTAATACACGGTCGGAAGATCAGAAGTCAAGGTGGAAAAGCAAGAACGTTCAAAGGACGCCTGTCTGATGGCCTAAAGATAGTGCCGACCTGTGGCTTTGTTTGCTGTGGTGTTTAGAGGGCATTTGTGATTCCAGGCCTTCTTCTGGGGAGTGGGAAAAGCATTGGAAAAGCCTCCTTTTTAATTAAAAAAAATCCCTAATATGTTCTTTGCATTTGCATCTTCTCTGGCTGCATTTTCCTGTTTTGAGTTTGTACTCAGTGCACATTAAAATAATTGGAACCCTAAACATTCACTGAGGGAATGATTTAGGGGAGAAGTTCCATAAAAACATTTTAAAACTTTTCTTGGAGTAGAGGTTGAGAAATTTATTTATTTTTTTCCCTGCAAATAACCAAGATTGGAGGGAGGGAGCGATGGAGATGGGATTGGGAGCCCTGTGTTGCTTGGAGGGGGCGGGGGGAGCTCAGCATAGAACATCCAAGTCAAGTAGGCCGGCCCTTGCTGGGAGAGGGTTGATCCTTTATGGGGGTGATTAGGTTTGGTGCTCTTTCCTTCTTGTTGAGACAGCTGTAGTTTGGCATCAGGGGATAATAAAGAAGAAATATTGCTAGATTTTCAGGGGGATTATTTGTAATGCTTAAAATTTGTGTATCACTTTCATCTTGGGGAAGATTATAAAAATATTACTTAAATATTAAGAGCAGTCTTCAGTAGAGGGCATTAGCCCCCATTTCACAGATTTCAGTCGGAGATTTTCTGAATTAGGTTGTTATTTGCCCCAGCCTTCCTACTTTAGTAGTAATATAAATCAGAGGCCCCTGCGTTCCAGGGCAGTAATTGAAAGCCTCTGATGCCTATCTTTGACCTATCTTCTCTAACTCTCTTGTAAATTGCCCTCCTTCGCATAAGTATTTGTAGGTATCTGAATGCCTTTTAATTCATGAAAAAAAAAATCTTGTATCTCTTCCTACAGTTACTCCATATCAGAGAATTATGAGTAAGACTCTGAGATACCTTGCATAAACTTAGAAGATTAGAACTGCTGGAGGAACAGAAATTAGAGCAAAGTTTTTAGAGTTTTTTTTTTTTTTTAAGTAATGAATACTCATTTGTGACATCAGTGGTGATTGAGCTTATTTTAAAAGCTTTCCTGATACAGCCAAACATTACCTATGTTTAACAGGAAAGCTGAATCAAGAATCAGATATTTTACAGAGTTCTTTCTTCTGATTGTCACGTGCAAGAGAAATGTGACCAGTTTAAAAAGGGAGGCCTAAGTGACTTATTTTTAAAAAAGGTCAAACATTTATCTGTGTTAAATAGTATACTAAAAAGATATGGTGGTATGAATTACCTTATAAGGTATGGAGGTATAAAATATATCCTAGATATGACTGTTCGCAGGTTGTAGAAACAACTTGAAAAACATTTTTAGAAAAGGGGTATGTTTATATTTAAGGAAGGACGAAATTAAATAAGTGAAGGTATCCTGGGATACCTGGGCACTTGATTTAACGTGCCTACTATTCCATTGCTCTTCTACTGTTAGAGGAAAGCCAGGCATTAAAGATGGGCATTATATCCTGGGGAAAACTTTTTTTAGGTCCCAAAGCTTTTTACGGCATTGACAAAAGGGCTTCAGCTGGGAGGCTGTTGTCAGTATTGTTTCTGCAGCCAGGAGATGGAGGTGCTGCTGGGCTTGGCTGGTTGAGACTTTAGAGAAATGGTGCAGCCTCTCTCAGCTTCACTTTCACTTGAAAAACGAGGGACAGGCTGGTTAGGTATTCCAAGGTCCCGTAGGCCTCCAGGAGCGTGTGTGGGCTCCGGAGGAGTTAGCAGGCTGCCTTCCTGTGGTTGCCAAGGTGAGTTTTTGGCCTCTTTTCCCAGTGGTTTCTGTGTACACAGTGAGATGCAAACTGTGTATAGGGATGACAGCAAACTTTGTCCTTCTCCAGGAAATGATAAACGCCATGTGACTCTGACTCAAGTCCTAGTCTCCTGTTAATTTTTTGTAAACTTTTTATGTTTGATGAGTCAGAAATGCAGGCTCTTGTAGAGTGTTAACAAGACTTTTGATTATAATCACTTCAAACTGCAGGCCCGTCTCCTGTGTAATGATTTTTGCCATTCGCCTTTCCATAATCTTACATAGGCAGGATAGAAGGACCCTTTGATCAGTAAGAACTGTGCTCTGTTGCTTCATGAGTCCTTGTTACACTAAAATTATTCTTAACAGAAAACTATGTATGTGCCCACACTAAGAGGATATCAGCAAGTCTGAATATTTCATGAGAGTTGATGGAGTATCACAGAACCTTAGGAGTACAGAAAACTTCTGTGTTAACATCGGCCAAGGTGATCCTGCGCACATGTGGGCCTGCTCGTGGATGCACACACCACACCCACACCCAAATTGTGTAGATGTGTGCATGCCTGCTTAACTATGATGTGTTGCTACTGACTCTTCCTAAACTACCAAAAACTACTACTGCAAATTTGTGTTTTGGGGATTCCGTCTCAAAGAGGCTGACTGAAAAAATAGTTTTTGAACAATTTCATGAAGGGTGGACTTGCAGAGATCAGAAGGCCTGACCCTAGGCGTAACTGCAGTACATGGAGGTTACTCTACAGCACTATGTACACAGACATGAGGCTTGGAGGCAATTTGGAGTCAATAAGTATTTTATTGGGAATTTTGTTGTAAAAATGAGAGTTGGTAGGATTCCAATACAGTTTTTTTTTTTTTCTTAAGAGTTGAAGAGAGGACTTGGAGGGATCAGTGTGTTGGTTGATAGCATTTGAGAACGTTTTGTTTGAGTTTGGAGTCATAGACGCGTAACATGGCCTTAGATCAGCTTTTCTTCCCATACCCAGTAGTGGATTCCCACAGAGTCAGTACCAAAGCTTTTTAATTTCATTTAACTTTATTTTTAATTGTGGTAAAAAACACATAACATAAAATTTACCATGTTAACCATTTTTAAGTGTACAGTTCAATAGTGTTAACTATATTGACATTGTTATGTAGCAAATCTCTAGAACTTTTTCATCTTGCAAAACTGAAACTCAAAACCCATTAAACAACAACTCCCCAATTCCCCCTCCCCCAGCTCCTGGCAACCTCCATTCTACTTTCTGTTTCCTTGAGTTTCACTAGTAGATACCCCACGTAAGTGGAATCATACAGTACCCGTCATTTTATGACTGGCTTATTTCATAATGTCCTCATAATGACTTAGCAGAATGTCCTCAAGGTTCATCCATCTTGAAGCATGTGACAGGATTTCCTTTTTTAAGGCTGAATAGTATCCCATTGTATGTATGTACCACATTTTCTTTATCCATTCATTCATTTGTAGACATTTGGATTACTTCCACCTCTTGGCTCTTGTGAATAATGCTGCAGTGAACATGCGTGTGCAAATATCTCTTTGAGATTCTGCTTTCAGTTCTTTTGGATAAGCCCAGAATTGGGGTTGCTGGATCATATGTAATTCTGTTTTTAATTCTTTGAGAAACCATCATACTGTTTTTCACAGCAGCTTCACCATTTTACATTCCCACCAATGGTGCACAAGGGTTCCAATTTCTCCCCATCCTTTACTGAAACTTTTATTGTTATTAAGATAAGATGTAGTGGAAAAAAGATACCATCATGGTCACAATTCGTGGTTTTCCTGGTGGATGGTAATTTAAAAGGGTGATAGAAATGGTAATAAAAAGGTGAGTGGAGGGCTTCCCTGGTGGCGCAGTGGTTGAGATTCTGCCTGCCAATGCAGGGGACACGGGTTCGAGCCCTGCTCTGGGAAGATCCCACATGCCGCAGAGCAACTGGGCCCGTGCACCACAACTACTGAGCCTGCGCGTCTGGAGCCTGTGCTCCGCAACAAGAGAGGCCACGATAGTGAGAGGCCCGCGCACCGCGATGAAGAGTGGACCCCGCTTGCCGCAACTAGAGAAAGCCCTCGCACAGAAACGAAGACCCAACACAGCCAAAAATAAATAAATAAATAAATAAAAATTAAAAAAAAAAAAAAAAAAGGTGAGTGGAGAGGTGGTTAGAGGTGAGCATGGCAAGTTTTAGAAAAGAGCTTAGTCTCTCTCTTCTCTCACTTCATTCTTTACCTGTCGTTAAAGTGCTAGTTATAATGAATAGATTCATTCATCAGATGTGTTTTAAAAAATGCCTCCTGAGTAAACTATTCCCTCTGAACATCATAAGAATAACAGAGGACTTCTCTGGTGGCACAGTGGTTAAGAATCCGTTTGCCAATGCAGGAGACACAGGTTCGATCCCTAGTCTGGGGAAGATCCCACATGCCGCGGAGCAACTAAGCCCGTGTGCCACAACTACTGAGCCTGCGCTCTAGAGCCCGTGAGCCACAACTGTTGAGCCTGTGTGCTGCAACTGCTGAGCCCGCATGCTGCAACTACTGAAGCCCACACACCTAGAGCCCGTGCTCTGCAACAAGTTGAAGCCACTGCAATGAGAAGCCCGTGCACCGCAACGAAGAGTGGCTCCCGCTTGCTGCATCTAGAGAAAGCCCGTGCACAGCAACGAAGACCCAATGCAGCCAAAAAAAAAAAAAAAAAAAAAGAATAATAGAGAAAAATCTAGTGAAGAAAACCAAGAGAAAGGGGGTCTTCGAACAACAGACCTTGGGATTTAGTTTGTTTGGGGCTGACTGTGTGTTTGGGTCTCTGCTGGGCTGGGAGGGTGAGATCAAAGGGGCCAGTACCACAGTCTGGGGCCTCCTTGTCTCTCAGCTGGTACAAGTTGGATGTCAGAGAACACACGGAAAGATATGGGTCATCTGCCACTTAGTACAAGCCTGTCTGCTCCAACTTGGTGTTGGATCCTGGAAGGGAGGCGGGAGAGGGGATGAGGATGCCCTTTCTCTGATTTCAAGCCCTGGGCCCGCTTCACTGACTGAAAGGCTCAAGAAATGCATGCCACTGCCTTTGTCCTCAGCCCCTGATACCTTCACGTTTTCCTGGGAAATGAAAGAGGCAGCAGGAATTCAGAAGGCCTGCTTTCTGATTGCTGGTGTGCAGTAACTTACTCTGTGTCTGTGGGCATGCTGCTCTATGCTTCATTTTCCTTCTCTGTAAATGAGATGGTTGGCTCAGGTGGGTGAATTTTGAAAAGGACCTTCTTGACACCTGTTCAGAGTTCTAGCTCTCATCTCCTTGTGAAGGATTAAGGTATGGATGGGGGGTGTGTTACATAAGGTGGAACAGGCCCTGCGGTTTACCATATGGTGTCAAGTTTTATCTCACAGAGCCCTTGCTCTGTTCAGGCTTCTGTTCAGTGTGCAGGCTTCTGAAATGCCTAAGTCGCTTTTGAACAGTTGTTTCTTAGAGGATACTGGGCTAGGTGTGGAGTGAAGGTTATGTAAGACTTGCATCTGCCCTAAAACAGATCATGATGTATTTCCAAGAGCATTATATCCAGAGAACCCTGGAGATTTTCTATTTTATATCTCTTCATTTTTAGGGAGAGCATTGTGAGAAGCCAAGGGCCGGGCTCTGGGTCAGCAAGGCCAGTCAGTGTCAGAAGTTGAGACTGGAGTCCACTTTTCACTTCTCTTGAGTCTGTAACGAGTGCATTCTCCATTATTTTAATTAGGTAGATAAGACTGGTGCCCAAGAAGAGATAAGCAATACTCTAAGGCAGCACACAAAAGGTGCCAGACGATGCAGGGCTGACAGTATGGGTATAGGGTTTCTGAAAAGGAGCAATCATTCCAGCTGGGATAATCTGGGAAGCCTTCCTTGAGGAGGGAAGTTTTGAGTTGGGCTTGAAGGATGGGTGGACTTTAGACGGAGAGGGAGAGGAGAGGGGAGCGCCAGGACAGGAGCAGAGGCGTGGAGATGAGAAAGCCCGAGGCAGGCTGGGGCAGAGAGACAGGAAGGAGGAGGGGACGAGGACTGACATTTATTGAGCATCTGTCTGGCGGCAGGCACAGTGTCTGGCTCTTCACCTGTGTCATCTCAGCATGCTGAGTGGGGGAATGACATCCTCACCAAGCGCTCATTTGAGGACGTCACTTTCTCCCCTCCCCATCTGTACTTGGGACCTGTCCTCCTTAGAGTAAAAGTCAGTTACACTTTGATCTGGTGGGAAAGTACCTGGTTTCAAATGGGGAGAAAAAGAAAACAGGGAAGGATTGTCAGGTTCTGTAAAGAAGGTCTCTGAGGCTGTTGATAGTATTTCATTCTTCTACTGTAAGCCTGGAGCCTGCCTCCCAGTTAATGGCAGCTGGCGGGCCTTGGCGCTCCTGAGTGACTGGGCTGACCATGAATTATTCAGGGCCTGTACCCAACGAGTGGCTGCCTGGCCAAGCCCTGTGGGAAGGAGACTGTGCTATGTCACTGAGGGACCAGCAGAGGCTCAGGTGCAGAGGATGAAGAAATGACGGCACCCTTAAAATATTTCACGCTTTAACATGCCAGGGCTGCATGCACTGTTCCGTGGCCCTGCAGCTGGGTAATCGGGGCCTGTTTTTCAGAGTGAGAAATCACGTCCCCCACGCCCAATTAATAAGTGCAGTAACCTACACACTCGTGTTAGCATGGCACATGTTGTCAGGGATTTGGTGAGAAGCCACATTAAAATTGCAGATAGGATGGTATGGCAACAGAGAGCATTCGGGTGGAAGGAACCCCACTCTGCTCTGTTCTTTTCTCAGCCAAGGAGAAGAATACTGTCGTTGATCCATTCAGAGTGGTACTCACACCAACTCTCACCAACCTCACTTGTCATGCATTACCACATCTTTGCATTTGTGTGTACATGCCTGTGTGCGTTTGTGTGTCCTGTTTCCTCCTCTGGGCCAAAGGTGCCTGCAGAGAAGAAATCACTTCTTAATGACGCTGTGGGTCCCTCAGATGGCCTGAGCTGAGAACACGGTAGGGCTGAGAACTTGTAGGATGGGTTGGCTTTTGCTCTGTGCAAACCAGGAGCGGCGGGGCCTGTGTCTTGATGATGAGGTTTGCATCCCCTCACTCCCTTCCTTTTCTTCCTTTCCTCTCCAGGTGCTTGTTCAACCTGCTCTTTTCACCCTATCTCATTACAGCCAGTCTGTGTTAAGCTCCTGGAAAAGATAACCTGGGTGTGGATACCTGTGGGCAGGGTCCAAAGGCCTATTTTCACAAAGAATAGATTTGTATTTCCTCTTTTCCCATTTCTTTCCCAACAGCCGGTAGCTGTTGCTACCAGGAAACAGCGTCTTGTCACTGTTCCATCTGCCCCTTTGTAAAACGCTGGCCCGATGGCTCTGAATACCTGTGTGTGTCAGCCTTTTCCCTCCAAGTTGGAGGTGGGGAGCAGAATCAAAAATCCTGGGCAAGAGCAGACCTGGCCCCAACTGCATTCCTCAGATGTTCTTTCCTGTGAACCATTCTACCTGTGTGGAGGAGCCCAGTCTTGGCTCTGGCTGGTGTTACATATTCACAGGCATAGCAACACCTGTTTGCCAAAGGTGGGGCCTCTGGACTGGAGCATTTCTTTTGCTGGTGAAGCTTTGCATGTGCAGATAACAGATGAGATAAGAATGCAGGATAAGGTTTGGCTGGGGTAGAAGATTCAATAAACTGCATTCCTTCCTTGCCCCGGGGCCTTGGGTGCTGGTTACTGAGTGTAACTTGCCATTTTTTCTCCTTCTCAGCAGAGATGTCAGTGCTTTGTATTCAGTTCTGCTGTGACCAGTGGAACAAGAAACAGGAAAAGGATATGAATAAAAATTAGATTTGCCCTGGTATTTCAGCCATAAAATTATATGATTTTGTGGGAGGGGTGAGTGTGTGTGTGTGTGTGTGTGTGTGTATAAAAAGGGAGAGAGATCCATTTGTCCATCCATCCATATCCTCCAAGGCACAGAGATAGCAATTGTTGTGGATGGAAATACCTTTAGCCTTCCCTTTAACCTTTGTTCTACTTACTCTGAGTCCCCAAGTATCAAATCTGATAGCCCCACCTCAAACAAACATTGGCCTTGGTAAAAACATAGGCCTTTTATAACTTGTTTCATAGTGAGTATTGTGTTCTTACTATCTCTGCGATATTGCTACTTTTATGACTATAAAATACGATTTTGAATATGCCTTTCCCAGTGCATAATGGGGTGAGTTAAAGAGAGGGAATGGGGTTTGTGAGTACTTCCCGGGTGGAGGACTGGTCCTGCTATTCCGAACTGTCCTTGTCCCAAAATCCAAAGGGGTTCCCAGCCTGAGGACAGTGATTCCGCGTGGAACCTATCACATCCTCCATCTGGTAGCCGCCTTGGTGAAGAGGTGGGGCAGAATTAGTTTTTGAGATTTCCTCTATGAGAAGTTTAAAGACTAGTAATCATAGCTGCTGTGATGGTGCTAAGATCTTTCTAAACATTTAACTCAATTATAGAAAAACTCTTTGAGGTTGGTCGCATTACTGGGCCAGTTTTTCAGGCTCAGAATCACAAAGTTAGAAAGTGGCAGAGCCAGCTTCCTAGATTCCAAGTCTGTTTTTAACCACCTTTCCTCCTCTAGCTTTGCATTTCCAAACCCTGACCCAAACACTCAGTGGGCGGTGCTCTAGGGGTAAATATGGGGGTGGTCTCAGCCCTGATCTAGGAGTCCTGTGGGTTGTGAGGGGAGGGGAAGTGCTGCTGACTGCTTCCAGCCGCCCAGGCTGTAGGCCCTGAGAACGGAGACATTCTGGAGGGCTTGGCAGGCACAGAAATGCCAATGTCACAGATGTGCCTGCCAGTGGGACTTTGTGAAAATTGTTCTTTGGGGTGGGAAAAGGAGGTTTCAGATAATTTTTTGTTTTCTGGTTTTGGCTGGATTTCATGGTTGTGTGCTTGGTTGGTTGGTTGAGTTTTCTGGTAAGTGGGGCCGTTTCCATTGAAAAAGGGATGGTTTCTAAGAGAAGGTGCATCCTGAGGCAGGCTTTGGGGAGTAAGGCCAGCAGTAACTAGGTAGTTATCGGGTGGGCGGCTCTCCAGGCATTATATAGTAGAAGTAGAAGAAGAATGATCACAGTTAAGGTTCAAGACTGGGGGAGGTGGGCAGGAGGCTCCTGGAGGAGGGAATGGGTGGGCCAGAGAGGTAAGACAGAAGGAAAATTGGGGAGACGAGACAGAAAGATAAGTTTCAGCTGCAGGGAGCATAAACGCAGCAGTATGGTTTGGAGCCCGCTTGTCTATTTGGCCACATGGGTGGAAGAGGATTATTTTAGTAGTAGTATTTTGGTTTCCTATAAAGAAAGGCTCAGGAGAAATTGGCTGTGGTCGTCCAACTGTCAAGGGATTTAACCGCGATGAACACGAAAGGCAGATGTGGAAACAGCAGTAGAAAGCGGCAGAGAATTTGGCAAGATAGTTTTTATGTGAAACCTTGTTGTTTCACTCCCTGTTCCTACCACTTCTTTCCCAGCTCTTTGGGTTGGCTTTTCAAGTCCTTGAATGTGTACAAATCCCATCACATTTTAGCATTTTGGCCATCCTCTCCCAGACATTTCAATCTTGCTGATGTTTAGATGTTCAGGAAATGAACACCCCACGGTTTACCCTTTCAAGCTTGCTGTAATGCAGGAAAAGCAATCTTTTTTTTTTTTTCTTTTGACCTCCCAGACTACATAAAGCCTCTTGGAACAAACAGAGGTTTAATCTCACTCCCTTAGTGTTCCCCTTCACGTGCTACATGCTAAATCATACAGAATCTTAGTTATAGGTCCACCAAGTATGAGAAAAGGAATAAAACAAGACCAGACAAAACCCATTCACAACAAGGGAACCCTCCAAGTAAGTAGCAACTTCTTTGTGAACCAGCAGAGAATGTGCCTGATCCTGACCCAAACTAAGTGTTGTCTAGGTTCGTGTGGAGGCTTGCTTGGGTTTTAGGTTTACCTTGAACCATTTATCGAGTCTTAGGGTTTTCTGAAAAGCGTAGACACCATTAGTAAGCTGAGATTATACTCTGAGTACACAGGAGAAACATCGCTAGACCGGCAGGTCTGCCGTCCAGGTGTGGCTCTGCCTCAGCAGCTGTGCAGCCTGGGGCAAGACACTGTATCTCTCTGAACCTCGGTTGCCTTGTCTGCAAAATGGACACAGTACCTACCTCACTTGAGAAAATGTATATGAAAGCTACAGGGTGCTGTAATAATGTGATGTTGTTGTTATTATGGCTGTTCAGTTTATGTGGAGATTGAACTCAAATCACTCATACATTTAGAACCAGAAGGAGTTTTTATGACCATAGATTCCAACCTGTTGGATTTGTGGGCGAGGATTGCAAGGCCCAGGGAGGTAAGGCACCTGTGCGATTACTTAGCTCCTTGGTGGCCCTCAGGAGTTGGGGTGAGCCTGAGAATCTGACTGTGGTCTTGAGTCTTTCCACCACACCACAGCACTTCTGATTTGTGCCGTCTACAGATAACCGTAGTGACTTGGCTTTGCCTTTCTGACATCACAAGGATAGCAGATACATGTTACTTGGGCTTCAGTTGCTTCAGTCCCATAGCTGACTTGACCAGTCAATCGTGGCCATCTTTCATTACGCCTTGGAATCTTTTTCTTTTTTTTTTTTTGGCTGTGTCGTGCGGCTTGTGGAATCTTAGTTCCCTGACCAGGGATTGAACCCGCGCCCTTGTCAGTGAGAGCACCAAGTCCTAACCACTGGATTGCCAGGGAATTCTCACGCCTTGGAACCTTGATGCAGCTTGAAGGCAGGCACAACCACTTAGCAGGGTTGGCCACATGTGTTGATATCCTTGGCGTTGGGGAGGGACAGTAATTTTTCAGATTAGAAAAGATTGAGGGGAGAGGCCAAGATGGCAGGGTCTGTTTCTGCGGGAAGCTTGACCGTTGAGCATTCTGAACCCCGCCCCCCGCATTAATGTTCCCATTCACACGCTGCGTGTTTCTGTCATAGGTGTCTTCAGGATTCTTTTTCTCAGATCACTAGAAATAAAACTGTGACTCAGACCCCTGGCCTCTTGCTTTATTGAGTTAGAGCTGGGCAAGCTCCTTTAAATTCCTACTTTCCTCCTCAGAACGTCTCCGTCCTTGCCCGCCTGCCTCTGAAGGTTAGTGGGCCTCCTCTTGGCTGAGGCTGCCTGTGCCACCCACACCGATGAGCCATTGCCCACCGGCCTTTTCCTGCCCGTGCCACCTCGGGGCTGAAGCCTGTGCGCGGAGGACATGCCAGCTCGGCCCGCCCCAGAACCCTTCCCTGGTCCTGTAGCTCCCTTCCCTCATCTTGCCTTCACCACTTCTACCTTCTTGTCCTCCATCTTCTGTTGTCTCGTTCTCCAATTCCCTGTGACCTCACTTCAGCTTGTATTATCCCTGTGACCTCCTAATTCACACACTGGATCACCTGTTCTCTGTTCCCTGTTCTTTCTGCAGCACGTGCTGCCATCCGTCTACCACCTTTCCTGCTTGAGTATCTCTCCCCTCTCTTGAACTTTCATTCTATGAATCCCTTGGTATCTCCACTGTTGTTTCTCCTTCCTCCCAGATGCTGGCCTTCCCCAGGGCTCTCTGCTCGGCCGCTTGCCTCTTACATCCCTTCCTAGACTTCAGCCCACTGCAGTCTCAACTCTCAGTCTGTGCACGGGTTGTATCTTCAGCCTTGAGCTCTGTTTCCACGTCCCTGACTGCTTCTGAACATGTCACCCTGTGGAGCTGCAGCCTGTCTGGAAGAAAATGTTCATTCCCCCCCTGTACCCCACAGCCAGCTCTAAAAACCCCAGAGTCTGAAGTTCACCCCTAGCCTTTGAACCTCCCAAAGACTTTGAAGTCCCATAGGACTTGAATTGGTTACCAAAGTCCTATGGATTAACTCTTGCATCATCCCATTCCTTTCTGCTCCTGTTGCTGTACCCTGACTAGCCCTTTGACCTGGACAACTGCAGTGACCACCTTGCTGCCTTTAATGTCTCTCTCCTTTCAACCCATTCTAATCTACCACTGCCAGATTAATCGTCCCTAGAGCCCAACCCAGAACCCGTCCTCCTCTGGCTCAAAAATCTCCAGTGGCTCCAAGCCTGCCTCCCTTGGCTTTCCTCCTGCCTGACCCTAGTTCCTTATGTTTCAGTCAAACGGTAGCACCCGCTGGTGCTGTTCCCCCGACAGTCCAGTTGGTGCCTTTACTTGGGCTGCTTTCCCCCAACTAGGAGAAGAGCTTCCCCCTCATCCCAGCCTGTTGATAGTCTACCTGTGCTTCAAGATCTGGTCAAATGCCAGTCCCTCCTGGAGTTGTTCTTCCTGCCTTCCTATGCAGATGTGACCTCCTTGTCCACTGAACTCTTGGCAGCTCCCCTACCTACTCCTCACTCTGTTCTGGTTTTGGACTATTGGCGTATCTGTCCCATCTCCTTTGGCTACCATCTCTCCCAGTTATCTTTGACTCCTCCAAAACACCAGGCAGTGTGCCCTGCGTACAGTTGGCATCCAGGAAATACTGCGTGGAATAAAGAATGAGTGCTCTGGCCTTCCTTTACCTCCTCCCGCTGCTGAGGTGGAGGTGGTCACCTGAGCCATTAGGGTTGGGTCCTCTTCTTCCCTGGCCCCATCACACCACAGCATTCCCACATCTCACCCCCTGCCCCTGTGGGGCTATTAAACCCTTTCCTAGCCTCAAAACCTTTCTTTCTAATATTTACATGTGTCCACTTCACCTGGCTTGTTCTAAGTCTGCTCTTGAGGATCCAGTGTGGTTACACGAGCCCCAGCCTCTCCCTCCATCACATCGAATGTAACCTGGCGAATTAGAAAGCTTATTTTACCTACTTCCCTGTACCAGAGGGAACTGAAAGGGAGACTAAGAGTGGGGACTCATACTCTGTTCACTAAGTGGCTTAAAGATTAAAAATGTGTTGTAAATTGTCAAGCACTTTGCAGTCTCATTTTGTGTGCCCATAGCTAGACACTTAGAGATTTACCATATCACCAGTATATTTAATAGTGAAGAGGGGCCTGTTAAAAAGATCTCAAATGAGAAAATTCTCCATTCTCCTCTTTGTAGCCTTGATGTGATACGTGGGGGAAAAAATCAAGAAGAGGTGCATTTTGCAAAACATACTTCTAATTTTGAATAGTATGACCATTTTTAGGGCATTTTCACATCATCCCCTCAGTAACCTTGTAGGTAGGCATTAATTATCCCTGTCTGACAGCAGAGGTTTAGAAAGAATCCAGGGTTTCTTCTAAGGTCATAAGTGATTAAGAGGCTTGGCCAGGACTAGAAACTCAGGTCTTGGGAATCCTAGTCAAGTGCTTCTTCCAAGACCCTGCATTTTGCCACCTTGCTGTCAGTGTTTTGAATTGCAGTAGAGGGGCTTTAGAAAATGCTCTACATCTTGGATGTGGAGAAATATCTTTGAATCCTGGGCCTGGCTTTAGAAAGCTCAAGGTTGACACTGGATGCATTAAAAACCCAGCGGTGTGGATGGAAGGAGTGGGGTGGTTCTGAGTTGAGCAGTTAGCTAGACTCTGGGTTTGTTTTAACTTTAGCCCTGAACAGGATGCAGTTGCTTGAATTACAAGTGCCCTGGGGACTAAAGTAAACCTGTGGTGGAGGCCCATCTCTTCAGGGCAGATTGGACTCCCTTAGGAATGAAATTACCTTCTTCAGTGAGTATGACTGCAAGGCTACACGCTTGAAACGCTAAATTTGTAATTTGTTGTCTGCCTGTAGTTACTGAGAAAGGGGATTGGTGGGTGGGTGGGTAACTAGGGTCAGTTATTTCCCAAGAACACATTTTGATCACTGATATTGTCTATGTAGAGGATTTTGTTTTTGGTTGAGACTGGTGGGAGAAGTTAGCAAGGAGAGTTTTAAATTTTTGAAGAACTCAGAAGTTTAAAGGCTTTGTTTTGCAAATCACAGTAGATTTCAGGGTGATTTCTTTTATCTCCTCATTGGTTCCTAAAATCATCCAGGTCAGGGATCCTGGAGGTGTTTACCTGTGTACCTTTCTCCCACAATGCCTTGCAAGTCGGTGCTCCCATAAAGCTTGCATTGAGTTACTGTTATAGGGCCGGTGTTATCCCGGAAAACCTCCGCTTAACGTCTCGTACTGGCAGCGGCAGGTCTGCTGAGAAGATCCTTCCGTGAGCCTGAACTTACACGCTCCCCCCCGCCCCCCTCGCTGTGGCCTTGCCCAACGCCCAGAGGGACTTTTACTTTGACCCGCTGGCACGGCCGGGCCGCCTCCGCGTGGTCGGCGCCCGCGCGGTGAGGACGCTGAGCGCCCAGGTGCGCGGCCCGCATGGCTGCGTGAGCTCCTGAAGCTAAATAGTGGAGGAGCCGCCCCGGCCAGGGACCTGCGGGGCGCCTTACCCTACCGGGCCGCCTCCTTTTCATGAGATAGTAATCGGAGACTTTTCCGTTACGTGAGGCTCTCAACAAAAGATTGTAATTCCAGCAGCTTTGTTTTGGGAAGGTACCACCGCTGCAGGCGCGTCCTGGGCCCGACCCGGGGGTCGGCGGCTCCGCGGCGGCCGTTGGGTGGGGGCCGCGGCCGGCCGGCCTCCCCCGCGCCCCTCGTGGTACAGCCTGCGTTTCCTCTACAATGCAGTTATGCTAATCAGGTGACATCACCACCCAGCGCACGGCGAGTGGCTCCTGATTAAATTACAAACCGGCGGCCGCCAAGGGCAGCCGGGAGGAGGTGTGTGCGCTGTGCCCGAGAGCTCCCGGGCTCGGCGACCGAGGCGTGTTTAGGGTTGGCCATATTTTTAAAAAATTTTAAGTAGGACTTGCGCCTCCCTCCCTCCGTCCTCCCGCCCCTCCTCGGTAATTTATTTCAAGCCTAGAGCCAAGGGCCACAAAAGGAAGGAAAGCCACAAGGAGTTAGATGCGTGAGTGGCCTGACTAAGGTGGACTCTCCTGCGGCCAACTTCCTATCAGATCTGCCTGCTGGACTTTCACACCGGGATGGGGCTTGCCTAAGGTCCAGCCCTTTTAGCCGGGGCCGGGAGCCAAGCGTTGCGGAAGCTGCTGCGTGTTGGATGGGGGTAGGAGGGGGCCGGAGCGGGATTTCCACCGTGCAGCCCGCCGGGGCGTTACGCTGGGCATAATGGAATTGCAGAGGACGTCAAGCATCTCCGGGCCGCTGTCGCCGGCTTACACGGGGCAGGTGCCTTACAACTACAACCAGCTGGAAGGGAGATTCAAGCAGCTACAAGGTAAACTCCCGTCTCAAAGGCCGGGCCTGCCCGGGGGCCGTGCTGCCTCCAGGGGTTCTGAGGGTTTATTTGTGCCATATGGTACGTGACCCTAATGAAGACCGGCGGCCGCACGCCCGGCCCCAAAGCCTCTGGTTGGCTGCGAGCACCCCATTCACTACTTAAAGGAGACAGTTTCTCACTCTTTACTCCAGAAAAGCCACCATTTGGAGTCTTTCTCTCCAGTTTCCCTTAGGCGCTCTTGGTTGTCAGGTATCTGCTGCCCACTGCACACACATTTTCTCTCTTTTTAGCTGTCTTTGCATTTTAGTAGATCAATGATAATAGGCCTATTAGTATGCAAGTATTTGATTCCGGGTCGCCTCCGTTTCCCAGCCCCCAGCCTTTTACCTCTGGGAAGCCTAAAGGTGTAAAGTGCACTGCTGGACACCCTGTAGAACAATAGCAAAAGGAAGGAGGGAGTGGTCTTTTTGTTCCTAAGCCTTGGGTAAATTACAGTTTTGATTCCGAAGCTTCATTTTAACTCTTTTGATGTATTGTGTTGGGATAGAGCCTTGCCATCAATTTAGTGAGCTATGTAATTTATAATGAAAACCAGTTATTGTCATTCCAGTGCTATTGGGTTAGATTAGTTGGATCAATTACAGGCTTCTTGGAGTCTGTATTAATCTCAAACAGTTGAACGAATCTAATATTTTTATGGAGAGCATTGTGTGGGGTGATGGGCCTGCTGCCTGCGGCCAAAGTGGCCCCTGCAGCCCCCTTGGCTGTCCCTGCCCAGCCAGCAGGCCTGGCCGGTGGTGTCTCGGAGCTTATACATGAAAAACGATTTGTAACTGAAAACAGAACTCCTTCCGTTAGGAAGCCCCTGGAATCGGTAATAGGCTGGGAATGATTCTAGTGCTGTGAAAAAGTAGCCTTTGCAGACGGTGTATGTTTCTTATTTTAACTCTTCTTGGTGCCTCAAATGTGGACCCTGGGAGGAGGAGGAGGAAGGAAGGAAGCAGCTCAGTCTTAGAATGTTTTCACTGGGGAGAGGGGGAGGCTATATTTCATTCACAGGTTTATTTGTCTTGTGAAATAGTTGACAGTAATGACACTTTTCTGGAAAACAAGAGGCAGAACAGGACATGATTTTAAACATTTGCTAGGCTGTGCTGCATTCCTTGGGCAGTTAGCTAAGAGGAAGCTGCATTCCCTCTAGGGAATGGTTGTGTGTCTTTGCTTCATCCCTCTTGAGCTCTTCGAAGGTAGAATTTGCTTTTTTGGAAAACTTAGGGGGGGCCAGAGCTGGTGGCGGGGTGGGGACTTGAAGATGGTAAATAGAGGAGTGGGGTGTGTCCATTATCTTCTGGGTGTGTGGTCAAAGGCCCACAGTTTGAGGTTTGAGGTTCTGAGAATTCAGAATGCACTTCTTCTTCAAATGACCCAGGCTCCTCACTTCATTGTATCATACTGCCAAGGAGAAAGCACCAAGGAGGATCCTCGATCTGAAAACCTATTACTGAGGTCCAGTCAACCCCCTCCTGTAGTCTCAGAAGAAATGAAAACCAAGGAGAAAATACAAGAAGGTGTGGGGACCAGTGTGCCCACAGGCCCACCCATAACAAAAGGCTGTCACTCTGAAAGGTTTGAGGACGGTTGTAAAACTGCTCACTGAGGAGGGTGGAGCTTACACACAGGAAATGTCTTAAACTGTCCTCTCTGGAAAAGTAAAATTTAAATTTAAAAAAATCACCGTGTGCCTGTGATATTTTACCTCGTGTTTCCCAAGGAAATTCCTTCAAAAGGGGTGAGCTCCACATTTTGTGTGGTGATTTTTTTAAATGACCTTTGTCCCCTAATTTAGTTGCAGATAACTTTCTTATTTCTAAATATTGCGGTTTAGAAGTTGCACAAGTTTAGTGTTGGTATTTCTTCTATAACAGAAAACCACCCGTGTTGAGGAACTGAGACAGGGTGAATTAACTCTCAAGTATGGTGGATCCCAGGAGAATTACAAACAGTTGGCATCATCCTTAGTTACACATGGAATTGATTGCATTTTAAGCAACTTGAGGAAAATTTTTGATAAAACCTTTTCCCATCCCCACCTACCCCCGATCCCCGTCTGGTATTTGTTACTTATTGTTTAGTATTTGTAGTTCTTCCAATCATCACATCTTTGATAACTTATAGATTCTGTCTGCTGATTTAATTTTGTACATGCCTACTAAGCTGCCTTTTTCCTCTTTTTAATCCTTCCTAGTACTTATAACCCAATACTGGCAAACGGCACCTCTGAATCTGTATCGATTTTTTTTTTTTAGTGCCTCTTATATGAACTTATTCATTTAGCGTCTGTACCTTAGAGTCTGAGAGTACTGTGATTTTGTAGGAGATATTTCTGCAGTTTTCTTGGTTTCAAATATTTTCACACTGGATCCTAAAAATCTCAGGAGGGGGTGGAGTTTTAATGTTCTAGCTAAGGGAAATACAGTGTTAAAATGAGTCTGGTCTTTTAGATAAAATAGTTTATAGAGATTTATCAGTAAGTAAATAAGTGTGATTAGAAACAAAACCTCACTGAGGGGCTTAAGGGGCCGAGATGCAGAGTGATGTCTTTCACACTGATGCTCCTGGCATAAGAGATAGGACCTTCCACCTCTGATGGCTTCAAACATTAACCACCGACGCCCAGCACACACCTGACAGGCACACACCTGACAGGCATATCCACTGCGCACTCGAGATCTCTTTCGAATTTCACCTGCAAGATTAAGTTACCACCTTCCTGAGAATCTGTTCGTGTATCTTATGCAGTTAGATTTGTTGTTTTGCTTTTCTTTTTTAAATAAGAGAGGACTGCTGAAACACAACAAAACTCAACCTCACATGTTTTTAAAAAATGTGTTTGTAGTAGCAGAGAAGTTCACGATGATACCTTTTCTCCAGTTTCACACCAGCCAGCTCCACTCCTTATCAGACGATACTCCTGCTCCTCCTGTACTCAGAGGCTGTTGTGCCTGCCTCTTGCGTAAATTAAATTCCAGGCTCCTTAGCTTGGCATTCAGGACCCTCCCCCAAATGGCCCCAGACACGAAATTCCTATTCCAGCTCTTACATTCCAACCAAATAAATCTTCCAGGTGGGCAGGCCTGCAGCTCCTCATGAAACCCAGCCCTGGGTTTTTCCTTCATTGTCTACCTTCTGCCTCAAAGGCGCTGCCCTTCCATTTTACCAATAGAAATCCTTCCTACAATTTTTTTAAGACTATGCTTACATTCCATTATTCAAGAAAGCTTCTCCTTGTCTCCTCCGTTGGGTAGTGGGAAAAAGATTTCACGGAGTGCTCACCATGCACCAGACGTGTTAGTGGGAGCTTTGTCTGTATCTCATCTTGTGTTCATAGCATACTTAGGAGATTTTTTTTTTTAATTGAAGTATAATTGACGTACAATATATGTTACATGTGTACAATATAGTGATTCACAGTTTCAAAGGTTATACTCCATTTATAACTAGTATAAAATATTGGCTTATTTCCTGTGTTTTACAATACATCCTTGTAGCTTACTTTATATATAGTAGTTTGTACCTCTTAATCCCTTGCCCCTATATTGCCCCTCCCCCGCCCCACGGTTTTAAAGATGAAAAGGTAGAGTCAAATAGCTTGTTCCAGGTCCCAGGCGCTGTTGAGCTCAGGCTGAACATTGTTGTTCTCGAACTTTCTCCTCCCAGACTTCTAGATATTAATATTATTTTATTTCTGCAAAAAAGAGAGAGAAGGTGACCTTGTGAAATGCCAGCCCCAACCTGCTTCTCTCTTCTTCCTACCTGCCCCCTCAGAGCACTGATTCTATCAGTTCTGTCAGTGGAGTTGTAATGAAGACAGAATCTAGTTTAAATGCACCAACATGAACTTTCTCTGCCTTCTTTGCAGCCTGACCCTGACATCCAGCACCTGGTGTTTCTGGAGAAGGTGCTTTCTCTTAGCTATTCTGGCTCAATGAATTTTTCCAGCTGTCCAGAAGGAATCATGGAGTCACCTGTCTTCATTGGGACATAGAGGGAGACTAAAGAGTTGCAGGCTGTGGGAACGCGTTACACTCAAGTTTATTACGTGCTCTCTCAGGGTTGCCTCCTTGAATTTCTTCATTTTTTTGGTTTTGATTTCTGAACTGTTAGGGAAAGAATTTTGCTAGTTTTATACCCGCAGATCACGGGGAAAATGCATTCTTAAGTGTTTAAAAAGAACTTTCCAGTTTGTTATGGTACCTAGATGTTTGTCTTGTGTAATTTCGTAAACCACAGAGAGAGAAGATTGCTGGGTTTACACCTGCTTGTCATGAAGAAAACTTTGAGTTCTTAGATATAAAGTAATAGCCTTCAAATATTTCCCATTGTGGCAGTGAAAAGAGTTGGTGACAAATGGTAACCCTGTTTTTTTTGGAGTGGCCAAGATTTATAAGAACACTTTCTGGGCTCTGGTCTGGATACCTGCCAATGCTGTACTATGATACTATAGATTTTTCTAAGCCCAGATAACTTTGTGGGATAAGTCACCAATTAAAAAAAAAACTCTTTTCACCAGTTTACCACAGTTTCAGCTCAAAATTTAGAACTTCCAAGCAGATTTGTGAATTAGAATCTTTTCTGAGTGATGTACTACTATTAATTATTATTAATATTTATAGCACTTAACTATAATATGTACCATCTTGCTTAATTAACTCCATGAGATTATTCAGAGTACCCAGCATGGGAGCCAGTACTCAGTAAGTTCTAAATAAGTGGGCGTTTCCTTAGTACTAATAATAATCCTGTGGGGTATTCTCTTCCTTTTTATAAAGAAATAGATCATTGGATTAAGATCAACCAGTATGAGGCTACCTGTCCAGAATCCAGGTTTTCTGACTCCAAATTTGATCTTCTCCTATAGGACCACAAAGTGTAGGTTAGGTATGAGCCACGATACCCATTACCCAGATATCATGAATACATTCTGGCGGCATGGAAAATTAACGAGCACAGAACTGCTCAGATTTCTGGACATGTGGTGCCCTCAGTTTTTGGTGGTCTAGGAACACCGACAGTCAAGGGAACACTGATTCTTTTAGCTTAAGTCCAATGTTTGACTGGGGTGACTGTAAAAAGGACTTTTGGAGACCGGTTAGGAAGAAGAGGAGGGGGAGATAGTTACTCCGTTTGAGGAAAAGATAACCACTTACGGTAGTGAAAGAATGGGACTCTAAATGTCCTGGTTACTGAGGAAGCTTTCTGGATGATTGTGTTCCCAATTTTCACCTCTTCTCATGCCTTGGGCCTAGAAAGGGGTCTGTTCACAGCCCCACTGCTGCCTCCTCTGTGTTAGTCTCTTTCCGTGGTTTCCTAATGCCCCACCCCCACCCCCATGCAGCTGCCCCAGCCTCCCTAAATGCAGGCTCTGATAAGAGATCTCCCTGCAAAAACTTGGGATTTGACTCCAGCTGACCTTCCCACCTCCAGCTCCTGCTATTCCTTACTCCACGGTACTCATGATTCCCTAAACCTACCCTGCATTTTCCTGCTCTCCTGGTTTCTTCCCCCTAGGAATTATTTCTTGTGTCAGGATCTTTTTTTTTTTTTTTTTTTTTTTTTGAGGTTCAGTTCAGATGCCACTTAATTCAGGGGAGAGGTGATCAGAATCTCTGCTTGGATTCTTTTCCTTTAAGATTTAAAGTTTAAGCACTTGGTCATTCTCCTGTGATTTTCACATCCTGCCTTTGGTTACAGTTTGAGTATCTGCCTCTCTGCTTTCCTTACATTTCACAAAGTCTGGGATCGTAAAGACGAAAGTCTGATACAGCCTGTCTTATCCATAGAAGTCACTAAGTATTTATTAAGGAGTAAATGAAGTAGTATTATGGAATGCTTTGTTTCAGTGGTTCTCAAAATGAGGTTCCTAGACCAGTAGCAGCATCATGACCTGGGAACTTGCTAGAAATATAAATTACCAGGCGCTGCTTCTGACCTACTGAATCAGAAACTCTCCGGGTGAGGCCTAGTCATAAGTTTTTAACTAGCATGCCTGGTGACTGTGATGTACACTCAAGTTTGAGAAACGCTCCCTTATTGGATCATTTGTACCCTCTTTGCAATTTGGGGGTGGGAGGATTTGGGAAGAATAGATTGCATGAATTGCTCCCAGATAGGAGCAAATATTGTATCTGATTTCTTATTGAAGAATGAAGAGTTAGGGAAAAGTATGTTTTAGAACAAAATTGTGTAGTAGTGGAAAAGGTATTTAGCTAGTCAGGAATGAGCTCTACCCTGCTAAACGAGAGGAGCCATTTAACATCTGCAGGCCTCAGCCAACTCATGACTGCCAAATGGGGTCAATAATCTGTCAGAGCTTCAAGTTTCCAGTGAACCAGAGCTTCACAGCCATTCATCTGTTCCTACTGGAATCATACTTGTGCACATTATCAGAAATACGCCAGGTAGGGCTTCCCTGGTGGCGCAGTGGTTAAGAATCTGCCTGCCAATGCAGGGCACACGGGTTCGAGTCCTGGTCTGGGAAGATCCCACATGCCGCGGAGCAACTGGGCCCGTGAGCCACAATTACTGAGCCTGCGCGTCTGGGGCCTGTGCTCCGCAGCAAGAGAGCCCACGATAGTGAGAGGCCCGCGCATCGCGATGAAGAGTGGCCCCCACTTGCCACAACTAGAGAAAGCCCTCGCACAGAAATGAAGACCCAACACAGCCATAAATAAAATAAATAAATAAAAAATTTAAAAAAAAAGAAATACGCCAGGTAGATCCCAGCCATTTTTAGATCTTAGTGCCTTTTCTCCCTTTTGCCTGACAAGTTTCTATCAACTCTTAGAAGCCCCAGCCATGAAAAACTAATGACAGGGGGAAATAAATGATGGGGGCATTGTAAAGCCTTTTTCTAACTTCAGTATTCTTTGCTTGATTGGCTTACTTAAAAATCTGGCAGTTGTTTGTATATCATGGGTGCAAAGGACTTGCCATTTAAAAGCTCAGTAGTTGGTTACTAATCTAGGCTATTTTAAAGCAAGAAGACTCCTAAGAAATAAAATGATAAAAGTGTTTTAAGCAGTATAGGGCATGCTTTTTTGTTCTCTTTGTTTATTAACACATATTTATTGATCGCCTGCTTTTCAGTAAGCAGCTGTCCTCTGGCTAGGAAGTGTATGAGTAAGCGTGGCTCAGCTATGCTGCCGAGCTGACTGATGAGTAGAAGCAAGTGGAGAAATAAACTTGTTCCATGTGGGGACCCAGGTAGGGGAATTCAAGCAGGGCCAGGGTGGCGGAGCTTAGAGTCCAGAGTGAGGAAGGGTTGGTAGGAGGGGTACTAGAAGGGATAGTAAACAAAGGCCAGAGGATGCACGGTCCTGTAAATCAAGTTAAGGAGTTGGGAAGGCAGTGGGAGGCTACTGAAGGATTTTAAATATGGGAGTGACTTGTTCTGATTTTTTCTCCTTAAGGAAAGGCCAGTCTGATTCCTGAGTATAATGATTGTTTTGGAAGGTGGGTGGTGGTCAAGAGAAGAGGCAGGAGACCACTTAGGAGGCTGTTGCATTTGTTGTGATGAAAAACAGAAACAGCATAACCTCCTTGAATTTTGAACTGCAAGGTACTTAGAACCTTATTACTCAGTGTGTTCTGTAGATGACCTGGGAGTTTGTTAGAAATGCAGAATCTCAGGCTCGCCCCAAACCCACTAAGTCATAATTTCCTTTTAGCAAGATCCCCAAGTGGTTTGTATGCACAGACAAGTCTAAGAAGTGCTGCCTTGGAAATAATCTCTGCCTGCTCCCCTACCCCTTGAGCCGAGAAGGAAATAGTCCTAAAGAGGCTATGACCTTTCTGAGGTTTAACGTTTGTGTTTCATATATAGTCTGCTTTAAAGGAAGGAGGACGGGGCTTCCCTGGTGGCGCAGTGGTTGAGAATCTGCCTGCTAATGCAGGAGACACGGGTTCGAGCCCTGGTCTGGGAAGATCCCACATGCCACGGAGCAGCTGGGCCCGTGAGCCACAGCTGCTGAGCCTGCGCGTCTGGAGCCTGTGCCCCGCAACGGGAGGGGCCGCGATAGTGAAAGGCCCGCGCACCGCGATGAAGAGCGGTCCCCGCACCGCGATGAAGAGTGGCCCCCACTTGCCGCAACTAGAGAAAGCCCTCGCACGAACCGAAGACCCAGCACAGCCAAAAAATAAATAAATAAATAAAGGAAGGAGGAGTGTGTGTGTGTGTGTGTGTGTGTGTTTCTTAAGTAAACTGGATCATTTTAACTGTAAAAATAATATAGTATCCAAATGAATAATAGTTAATTAAAGAAAGTTTAGCATTACCCTAGGAGATTACAGGGCTTTAAAGCATGTTTGGTTAATTCCTAGCTTTATAAATCTTTGTAGAGTTTGGCTAGGATTCTCTTACTTGCTAATCCTGCAGTTCTAGAAATTTGTGAAGTTAAAAAAACACAGTTTCTTTTCATTTATCCATTTGGTTTTAATGGAGAATTACAAAAATACTCTGGGCTACTTTCTCTAAGTTCTTCCAGAATTTCAACATGGTATCCTGTGAAGTAGAGGCTTATTAAGTCCATACTTGCTTCATGACTTAAACCTTTGATATACTTCTAAACTATTTTTTAAAGCAAAAATACCCCCCCCCCACCTCCCCACACTCCATCTTACTAAAATGATCCTAATTAAATGAATGTTGGTGTTCTTGTAGTTGGTGAGACTTTAGTCCGGTTTCATATATATCAGACTTACCCAGCAAGTGCCTTCAGGTTTTGGTGTTAAAGCTGGATTTGAAATACATTAAATATCTGTTACTTGATAAGCGCTCATTTCCTGTGAGTCTGCAGGTGAAGCTTTAAAATTACTGGTTATTGATTAGGTAGGGGAGAAAAAGCACCTGCTGAAACTTGTTGGCCAGAATTTTTTGCCCCTTAGAAGAAAGAAAAGGGGTGGGGAGATAAGTGACTTCTGTTCTGACTGGCATCACTCCAGAACCTTTCTGACAGGGGAAGGGGTGTGGGTAATGAAAGCAGTAGTATTCAGATGGTGTTCTTTCAAAGGCAAGGTTGAAGGTTATTAATAGACAAAAATTAAATTTCTAGCTGTTCTTTGTATTACTCCAACATTTTTTATATTTATTATTTCACAGCCGTATCAGGTCATCTCCAGAAGAAATAAAAATGAAAGAATAATTCATGTAAAATCCCGCAGTCCCAACAAATCTTAACTTTCTGATAGTTCTTGTTTATATACAGTTTAACAGTGTTATAGTCATTATATAGATTCAGTTTTGTCTTGGCATCTTTTTATTTTTTTACTTAACATTATATGACAAACATTTCATATGTGGTTATTTTCTGTGCCTCTTGCCAAATTGCTTTCCAAATCCGGGCAATTTATTTACCAACCTGAACCTGCTGTCTCTTCTGTGGGATGGGAGTAATACAACTTCTGTGTAATAAGATTGTTGGAAGAGTAAGCGAGATTCTCCATGGAAATTGTTCCGGCACAAGGTGGGCCCTCAGTAGTCAACAACAGCCTTTATTATTACAGGTCCTGGTTAAAAGGCAAAGCAGTACCCTGCAGCGGCAAGTCTTTTGAACTTGAGTTGAATGCCTCAACCCCGCCCCTGCCCCCCGAAACCTGTTCTGGGTGTGGCTTCCTTCAGCATGTGTAGAAGAGCGTTGAGTGTGCCTGAAAATGCACCCAGCCGAAAACACCCCCTTTTGTGTTGCCCTTTAGAAAGTACACAGGGTTGGCAGCAGTCCCTTGAGCCTGGTGACTTTTGATGTTGGTTGAGGACACAGTGGTGGTGCCTCTCCCAAGTTCATAAAAAGCGTGCGGAGCACTTAGTGCTGCAGCCAGAGCGCCCAGCACGTCGTCAGAAGAGACGACTGTAGCCAGACTCACATTAGCCGCCCTCTGTAGAATGCCTCTACTGTGTTTGCTTTTGAAAGGCCTCTCTTAGTCTTTCTCTCTCTCTCTCTCCCCCAGCCTTGTTTTCAAGAGGCACAGGACCTTTGAGTAGCAAATCCAGTAATCACACACAGTAGCATGTAGACACAGGCTGGCCTGTATTTGGTCTCACAAAGGCCTTGTGAACGATCTGGCCTTAAAGTCTTTTTTTAATGCTTAAATGATGCAAGTGGAAAGTTAATTTGAGGATCACTGAGGCACGCTTCATTCATGAAGAATGTGAGCAAAACGTAAAACGTCCAGAGGCTCTGTTCTTCTCTGGTGGCAAGGAAATTACATAGGCTGTGTCATTATTTGGGTGAATTTTACCCCCCCACTGAGAGTGCAGTTGTGTTGGAATTTTGGAGTGAGAGCTGTGGGTTTAAGCACGACTAGTTGCAGGAGTGTGTGTGTGTGTCTGTGTGTGGCCTGAAAGCCTTATACAAACCATAGACATTATTTTGGCCACACTGACAAGCAAATGGTGGTTATCCCTTGGAATGTGGCCTTGGCATTTTGAATTAGGTTCGTTTTTTAAAGAGAAACTTTGAAGGTCTGGTTTAAAGTGGATAGAGCCTTTGAAAATCTGCCTAGTCTGTTTGAACTGTTAAACGCCAGTGAGTTTCTGTAGATTGCTAGCTTGATTGTATAGTAGTTGAGAGGTGAATACAAGTCTAGTGCAAAGTGTGTTTCTGGTGCTTGAAAACGGTGCCCTGATTTCTGTTGAGGAAGACATTTATTCCTACAGAGGTTTAAACGACTTGCTATAAAAAAAATTCAGTCTTGCAGTGGTAGAGAGAGATTATGAATTATCTGCGAACAACTGCCAAGCAGATGAAATCCCAGCTGCACAGAGTTTGTGGTGGAGAGTGGGTGGCAGTGACCAGGGGAGAAGCAGGCGGTCGTGAGAAGGGCTGTGTTCAGAATTAGGACATTTTATCTCTCATTTTAGAAACTCAACGGTGGTGGAAAGTTCATGGGCTGTGGATTCATATAAGCCAGCATTCAAATCCTGGCTCCACCATTGACCTCACTGAGCCCCATTTTCTTCATCTGTAAAAACTGGGAAGAATAAATAGCCCTTGGGGGTGGTTGGGAAGCTTAAATTCGTATATTGTATAAATAGGGTGACCAACTCATCCTGGTTTGACAGAGACTTCCCCAGTTTAGCACTGGTTGTCCCACATCCAGGGAATCTCCCAGATTCTAGGAGAGAGAGAATCTCTCTTAGAGTACCAGGCAAGCTGGGCGCTAGGTCACCCTAATTATATATAAAAGCACCTATTACTGTGTATAGAGGACGGAGATGATGTCTGTATGTGTTAGTTCACCCCTGCATTCCTTCCTAGTGCTTGGCACATAAATAAATGTCTCATAAATAAAGGAGTGTATGAATGAATGAGTAAAGTAGTGAAGGCAGTAGTAACACATATAGAGTAGTTTTAAAGTGAGTTAGCGGCTCTTCTTCCCTGTTGACTCTTATTCCCTGAGAAGAGGTGGCCTCACCAGCCACATGGTAAATAATGTGCTGAATGAAAGAATGAATCACTCATGATAATGATTTTGGCTCTATGATGTGGCTAAACTATAACTTCAGGAAGAGCTTATCTGAGTCTGTCTCCTTTTTTGATAAAATGAAATCTTGATAGGACCCTAGGGACCTCCCTCATGTAGTCCCTGTACCCTACAGGGCACTGGGGAATTGACTTAACTTTGGTGGGAAGGAGAAGAGAGGGGAGCCCACGGCATTACGGTACTTGCAGAGAGAGGAACCGGTCCTTGGAAATTAATTAGGCATCAGGTTGTCTCTTCATTTTTGTTGCTTTTCTTTTTCCTTTGAGTGGGTGGGCAAGAGTAGTTGGACCAGGAGAAAAGTTTAAGGGTGACACTAGGACATAGCAAAAGAGGTAAAAGTGTACCCCGTGAAACTGCAGTCCGTTCCTCTAGGTGTGGTAGCCATTCAGAGCTTTATATTGTGTGGCTGTAAATAAAATGAATGCGATTTCTCTAATGTGAATATGCCTTTTTACTCAGAGTGATGCCTCATGAGTAATGCTTTTCTGGAAGCCAGGCAGTTAATAATACTCTGAGCAAATAAAGGCACAGCCTCAGAAGTTTAGATACCAGCTAAATGTGCAAGCTTGGTCTTTTAAACTGAAGAAACAGTCATGGAGAAAACTAATTTTGGCCCAAGAACTACTACTTACCAGCCCTCAGTGCCTTACAATCTCCATCCCCAACACCCATCCCCCTCCCCCTTTAAAAAAATCTTTGGTTTTCCTCTGCAAATATATATGATTTCAATTTTGAGACAGGAGGTTATTTTTTCACTTGAAACACGAGGAAGCAATTTTTTAAAGTCATACTCACTCCGCAGTGGGCTTGACTGTAGCTGGACTTGACTAGGAGTTCTTGGCCACAGAACCACATGCACTGTTTATCAGGGTAGTAAATTCAGATGGCTTTTGGGGAAGGGAGAGGGTTGGAGTTGAGGGAGGTGCACTAGAGCGAGATCTGCTGGGCCAGATCTGGCGCTGGCTGTCTCTGTGAGGGTTTGCCCCTGGCGTGCTGGGGGTCCGATGGGAGGGCGGACCCAGATGTTCATCTCAGCCATTGTCATCCAGGGATTCTGAAATGACCTTTCTTACCTCGTTTTCCTACGAGCTCATAATTGTCTGCACACATAAATTGTGTCCTGGGTCCTGGCTCCCTCTTTGTTTGATCAGGAGCTGCTCTTCTGCTCAGTGCTTTTTTGGGAGAGTAAAGCGAGGCCCAGGTCATTCTGTGATGCAGCAGTTGATTTGGGATCTTCTGTCTTTGTTCCCCCTCCCGCAGTGGGAATTCACACTGTAACTCATCTTCTGAGGTTCCCTGCCTTAAAAACCCACAAACAAAACTCCTATTGGAGTAGGAGCCCTGATCATTAGAATAATGAATGGTGTTACTCAACCCCTGTTGAATATTCTGCCTGACAGAGGGCCTCTGTCTGTAGCTCTTTGCTAGGCACTGGGGTACAGTTTCTTTTCCTGTCCTCAAGAAGCTCACAAACAAGTCAAGACACAGGAAAACAGTTTTTGTAATAGGATTTGAATGGGTATATATGAGGAGGTGGGGGGGCTGCTTTATACACCTGCATAGTGAAGAACACCGGCCCTCCCCTCTCTTCCCGGTTTGCTCTGACAATCGGTTACATCATATCATAATTCGCAAACTCCCTATGAAAAATACAAATTCATAATCGATTCTAAGAAGTTTTTGTTGGGGAAACAATGGCGTGGCTGTCCTTGTGCTCAGGTACACTCAGCTTCCTTCACTGAGGAAGGAAGCAGACACCTTTCAGTAACAATAGCCAACATTTATTCTTCAGTACCTGACTCTGTGCCATTTATTATATGCATTACCTCATTGCATACTCGGGAGAATGCTGGAGATGGGCACAGCTCTGTTTACAAGTGAGGAAACTAAGCCTTGGAGAGATGAAGCAACTTGCTCAGTGGCAGACGGCTAGTAAGCGGTGGACCGGGCCGGGCCTGGCAGTCGCGCCCGGCTGTGTGTTCACCGAGCCCTACTCCACACTGCCTCTCCTAGGTGCTTATCTTCCTGGGAGGATCTAGGTGTGGCTGGGTGTGGAGGGAGCAGTTGGACCACATCTTCTAGCAGCAGCCTGCACAGTGTCGTGTCTGCTTTGAAGCATCTCCCTCAGCCCTAGCTCCTCAGAAAGCATCCTCCCCTCTGGGGGTGAGATTTATGATGTGGTTTCCTTCCTCCTCCCTCTGGAGGTCAGCTCTTCCTTCTCCCCCAGGGTCAGAAAGCCCCTCGGTTGCTGATAGTCGGCCCTGCTGGAGTCGCTGCCCGCCCTGTGTTCAGGATGGGTCATGCTTGTGTCACCACGCGGTAAGCCGGGGGTGCTGTGAGGGCCGGATCAATGCGGTCTGGTTTGGAATTGCAGGTCACACCCTTTCCACCACATTGCTCATGCAGCTACTGATGCCTGTGATGTAAAAGTGAAACCACAAGCTGCTTTCTCTTGCCCTGAACGTGACTTTTAAAAAAGTTTTTGTGGGCTTTCCAGCCTGAGCTCTAGGTATAAGTCAGGTACCTTCACCTACATATGGTTTATCCATTCAGTAGCCCTGTGAGGTAGGTGGTATAACGTCTGCTGTGTGGATTGAGAAACCTGAGGATCAGAAAGGTGAAGTAAGGTGGCAAGGTTCTTAGCCAGCATGTGACAAAAAGGGTGACTTTGTGAAATCCTGCAGCAAGGAGGGGCCTTTTTCAACACCTCTTTGAACTTAGAGCAGGTGCTTTTTCTAAATAGGTGGAGGCACATATCAAAGTGTATAGTGTACGTGTCTGTCAGCACATGTGTGGATTGCATTGATTTTAATTTTTGTTTTAAATTTTGTTTAAAACGTGTATTTAATTATTCTTATTTGACATCTAGCCAAATTCACAGGTGTTTAAAAGTGTACCATCTAGGGACTTGCCTGGTGACGCAGTGGTTAAGAGTCCGCCTGGCAATGCAGAGGACCCAGGTTCGAGCCCTGGTCTAGGAAGATCCCACATGCAGCGGAGCAGCTAAGCCCGTGAGCCACAACTACTGAGCCTGCGCACCTAGAGCCCGTGCTCTGCAACAAAGAGAAGCCACCGCAATGAGAAACCCGTGCACCACAAGGAAGAGTGGATCCCGCTCGCCGCAACTAGAGAAAGCCCGTGCGCAGCAACAAAAACCCAACGCAGCCAAAAATAAATAATTAATTTTAAAAAAAAAAGTGTACCACCTAACCTAGCAACAAATCGAATACACAGCTTGAAAATGGAAGGCTCACCAATAGGTTTCTCACGTGTCAATTTCTGATAAGACTGTTGCTATTGCTGAGTAAATCCTTCCATTAAAAACAATGCAGTCTGCTTATTTGCTTATCTTTGATATTGCAAGGGGCATAATATTGTGGGGATGGGTAACGTATCTACATATCTTAAAGGACAGAGCAGACGTTCACCCACGTGTGGATACAGCGTTTGGTAAATGCAGTTAGGCTATTTGGGGGATGTTGAGCCATGTAATAGCCTAAATTCAGGTGATTTTGAGCCTTGGCGTATCAGGATCCTCTTGAACGTAGTTAATAGACATGGATATAGATCCACTGCTAATACCGTGAGGGCGCTGGATCCCAAATTGTTGGAGATGAAATACCTGCAGCCAAGCATCTCTTTTTTTTTTTTTTAAGAAATTCACGTTCTTTTATTTATTTATTTATTTATGACTGTGTTGAGTCTTCGTTTCTGTGCGAGGGCCTTCTCCAGTTGCGGCAAGTGGGGACCACTCTTCATCGCAGTGCGCGGGCCTCTCACCATCACGGCCTCTCTTGTTGCGGAGCACAGGCTCCAGACGCGCAGGCTCAGCAATTGTGGCTCACGGGCCCAGCCGCTCCGCGGCATGTGGGATCTTCCCAGACCAGGGCTCGAACCCGTGTCCCCTGCATTGGCAGGCAGACTCTCAACCACTGCGCCACCAGGGAAGCCCCAAGCATCTCTTGATGCAGTGATGTGGTGGTGACTCAGTGACAGCCAGACTGCTCGGCTTCTAGGTACCAATGACTCATTTGAACCTGCCCACAAGCCTCTGAACCAAAAGGAGAGGGAAAATATGCTTACCTACATTTGGAAAACTGGGTCCCAACACACCTCTGCTTAGCCCGTCATGAAAACCTTGTCTTTCTTCCTTTATCCTGGGTGAGACAGGAATTAACTCGTAGCACAAAAGAAACATGTTTGGGTGGGTGCTTAGGGCAGCCTCCAGAATCTGGTTCAGTTTAGGTTATGGCAGCAGAGTTAGAGGGAAAGGTGGGTACGGTGATGGTCTGTGTTAATTCTTGTCATCACCCAGATCTGTTTCTGCTTTCTGCTGCTCCCGTGGCTCACGTAATGACTTAAAGCTAGAATGTTGATAGGAGGTGTATGTAGACCCAGTTTTTTCACTGTTGGCTCTAGTTTCTTCACTTTGGTGATAAATATTGTTATCTAGAACTTGTCTTCAAAACTCAACTGTCGGGGGACTTCCCTGGTGGCGCAGTGGTTAAGAATCCACCTGCCAATGCAGGGAACATGGGTTCGAGCCCCGGTCCGGGAAGATCCCACATGCCGCGGAGCAACTAAGCCCATGCGCCACAACTACTGAGCCCGTGCGCCACGACTACTGAAGCCCGCATGCCTAGAGCCCGTGCTCCGCAACAAGAGAAGCCACCGCAATGAGAAGCCCACGCACCACAACGAAGAGTAGCCCCCGCTCGCTGAAACTAGAGAAAGCCCATGTGCAGCAATGAAGACCCAATGCAACCAAAAATAAATTAAAAAAATATTTTTTTAAAACTCAACTGTCAAAAAATCTGGAAGTCAGTTGCTTATAATATGCTGTAGTTGATCTCCCAGTTCATATTGGCTGTTGGAGTAGAATAGCCTGCACCTCCTCAGTAATGAAGAATAAGTGCTGTGGATGAAGGCAGGGTATGTTTTTAAGAACACCTTCATAGCTCTAAGATCTCTAAAGGAGCCAACAAGTGTGTCCACCCATGCAGTCGTTCAACAAGCACAAGTGAGCAAGTTGCAATGCTAATAAGCACATTAGAAACACAGAGGTGTAACAGACAGCCACTGTCTGAAGTTACATTCTAAAAGAGAATACTAGGTAGAAAGTGGCAGGTGTTCGAAGACATGCACATAGCATTCCTGGGTTGTGGGATGTGAGAGAGGCTTTTTGGAGGAGTTGACATTTGAGCTGCAACTTTAAGTATGACCAGGATTAGGTAATGAGATGGTGGGTGCCTGGGGGTGGGGATGGGATATGACCAGAGGGGGCTGCAGAACCGTGAGGGATGCTGGGGGAACGGCTAGACTTTGGCTAGGATATGATGTATATTTTTTCCCTTCCATTTCAATTATTAATGCTTATTATTATTAGTTGGGGTTTTTGCCTCCTTTTTGTTAGCCAGCATTCAGCTAGTGTTGGCATAGGTTCAGGGAATCAGGTGCTTAGCAGCTGATGTTGGTGAAATGACCTTGCACAAGCAACTTGTATCTCACTTCTGTTACCTGTTATGAAGGGTTGTTAGATCATCATTGGTTGCAGATTTAAGGACCTCTTCAAATAAATGCATGGAGGGTCCTACTGGCCATCTTCGGTAACTTTCATTTCACCAAACGCTTCTATGAGATTCTGCTGGGTAGATACCCACTGCTTAAAAAAATGGCTCCTCTGTTCTCTGGGCTCACAGAACCAGTCCTGCGGTAGAACTAACAGGCTAGCAAGGAGAGGGAAAGCAAAAGAAAAGTACGTCCTCATGCAAACAGAGAAGGAAAGTAGGTCCCTCCTTAAACTCTAGCCCAGAAGTGGTAGTGGCTGTAATAGTAATACAGCTAAAACTTCTTGATACTTAACCCTGGGCCAGTGCTGTTCTAATGCTCCTCACAGCACCCCTGTGAGGTAAGAATTATTTCCACTGTGGAGGTGAGGAGACTGAGGTACAAGGGATGCTTTGCCCAAGAACACATAGCTAGTAAGTGGTAGAGTCGTGGATCCCAACCCAGGCAGGCTGCTTCTGGACTCTGAATCCTTAACCACTTTGCTGTACTGCCTCTCAGGAGTGTTTCCCACAGGATGATGGAAGCCTGAGTGTTTGTAGATCTTGGATTGGCATTTTGTTAGGACCTGGGAGACCTTGGTTTGGTGAAAGCCATTGCCGAGAAGTGGAAATTCCTGATCCTCTTCCAAGTGTAAAGGATTTGTTGACTTTTGCTCTTAATTGGCAGCGATGGTGAGGGGCAGCATGGTAGATGTGATGTAAAATTCAGGCCTTGCTTAATCTTGGAAGGCTTTGTTTCCTTTTCTTTGATGGTAGTTTACTTTGGCAATTCTGGCAGAATAAGGGACTGAACTGACAGCGCAGACTCTGATTTTTTTCCCCAGTGGTACAAGTTATTTGTCACCGTATCATAAACTCACCATTTCTGTTCTCGCAGTATTGAGTTTTTTGTTGTTTAGATATTTTGGTTTTGGTAGTGGTGTTTTTGTTTGTATTTGCCTGGTATCTTGCTAGTATATAAAATTATCCGTAAAGGAGCTTTGAGAACGTGGAATGAAGGGTACCAGCCCTGAAGTAGAATTTTGGAGTTACAAGTCTGATCTTGACTCCTTGGTACAGGCTATACAGAAGGGAACCCTGGAGCAATTTTCAACAGCGATGGCATTACCTAGGAGCATGGTGTTGAGCCCAAACCCACGTTTTAAGTTCAGATTGTTGGAATTTGCTGATTTTCCTTGACTTTAAACATTTTCAGCTGCTGGAGCATTTGCTGCTGTATTTAGGCCAAGTTGCCTTTTGTTCTGTGATTTCCAACGTGTGAATAAAGTAGATAATCCCTGTTCCTGGTTCGGCTGCTGCCAAGAATATGTGAAGACTTCCAGCTGCTATTCACATTTTTTTCCAGGCCACCTTTTGAGTTTCCCTGTGGCAGATAGAAAAATAGGTTTTAAGAGGGACACCTGTTCATCCTTACTTGTTGTTATACCCTAAAAAACACAAGCTTGATTTTGTTTGCCATCTATTGTGTTGTGAATTTGGCATAAGAGAAGCAAGTCATTTATGTTTGTTTATACCCCATCTCGTTCGAGAAATGATTTAATTTGGCTTAGGCAGGTGTCTCCTGATGGTTTTGTGTGCATGTGTGTGTGTTGTGTGTGTGTGTGTGGTGATAATTCTGCTGCTGCAGAGTCTGGAATCACAAGACTCGTCATGGGATCGTTGGGTTGGTGAACTCTAGGTTTGCTCTCTTCCTGGGCGCCTCTGTCTAGAAAAATGTGAATGTCTTTCGTCTTTCTTGGGAAGGTCTGACATCATTAGACTGAAAGGTGCCATGTCACTGCTACGTGTTTTCCCCAAGAAATTCTCCGTTGCGGGTGCTGTAGAAGAACCTTCCTGCGTGGTGAGTGTGTGTGTTGTAAACTCCCATTTTGATCTCTTTTGAGAGTAAAGCTTTTTTGATGATTTTTATAGTTCGACTGATCTCTTTCACCTTCTCTTTGAGCTGCAGTGTACTTAAAATGTAGGAGGAGCATGCAGTCAGAAGCAAGCATGCAGTCAGAGTGAATTATAGTAGCTTCCATTCAGCATGGGGTGCCTCACAGGTGTAAGAATGTCACCCAGAGGGAGAGAATACAGGATTATCAGTTACCATTTTTTGAGATTGATTCTGTGGAGATGACAGCCAGTGTGTTTGTGATCGTGATTGTGTTTGTGTTTGTGACATTATATGCTGTATGGGTAAACCATATCATATTATCACAAACCAGGGTTTCTAAAAACACCTAACCCGCCATCTTTCACATTTCACACGGAGGGTCTGTAGCACCCAATGAGGGTTGCTTCTTCTCTTTACAGTAGGAACAGCACAGCAGACAGGAAACTACTGCTCTCCTAATACCAACAACAGTCTGGATGGAGCAGAGCCTCACTGGCTGGGGCACATCAGGGGAGTTGAGCGCTGCTGCCCAGTTCTGCTTTTGAGTTGGGAACACGTATCTGCTGTGTGGGGTTCTGAAACGCACCTTTGTGAGTCTCTGTAACTCCTGACTGTTGACCTTTGGGTGTAGATAGAGTGTCAGTCTCGGAGGGAACCAGTTCTGGCCACTGCATGAAGACTTAATGACTGTATTGTGTGTTAGAGCTTTTGAGAAAATACAATGTGACAGAGATCCTAAAACTGTAAAAGTAAGTAACCTCAAGCAGTTGACTGTATTTAGTTTGGAAACAGGTTAGAAACCCAAAGCTCTGCTGAACGAATGAGAGTTTCTTTTCGTCTTTCCGGGCCGGAGTAAAAGTTGCTGGCGAGACCTGCTCTCTGGTGTCGCTAGGACAAGCCTGTATGACCTTCCTCATGTCAATAATTAACAGTGGAATATTTTTATTTATGCTACGGCCATATAAGAAAGTGGTTTCCAGGCTGGTTCTGACAGCCTCTGGCCCAAGGGGAAAGGAAGCTAATGCTGAAAAAAATGCAGGCTTCCCCCTGGAATATCCTCTTCATGGCAGTGATGGCTGCAAGGCTTCTTTTCTTTGAAGTAAACACCCAGCGTGTGAAGGTTACTCTTACTCTGGGGTGACTTTATTGTTACATAAGGAGTAGCTTTTTGCCTCTTGCTGGTGTGCTGAGTGGTGGAGGTTGAAGGTAGAACTTTGTGTGGAACTAAAAGGCACCTGAAACTGTTAGAAAACCGGCAACATTTAGAGGCTTCTGGCCCACTCTGGCCGAGCACTTTTCACTTTTAAGGCCTACACTGGCTCTTCCCAGCCTATTTCTTAAGTACGTAAAGAGCAGATTCACCCACATTATTGGGAAAACAGTTTGAAGCACAGGCCTCGTCAGTTGGGAAGATCAATACTATTGCCATCAGCTGCTTATTTGTGTGTTTGTGTGGAGGGGAGAGATTATAATCCCAGTATTGTCAGATTTCTCTTTGAACAGAGAAACTTCCCTCCCTCACTGTTTCTTGACAGAATGAGAAATTTGCTGCCAGTAACTAGTTACTTCTGAAAGAATTTGGGTTCCTACTGTGCAGTTCTTAAATGATGATCCAAGTGCAGGATGTAGAGCAAAAAGAGTTGTCCGTTGTCATTAAGTGCTTCTCCTTCATAATTAATAACCTTCTAAATATTCTTAGTATTGGGGAGCAGGGGACGCTCAGATCTGAGAATCCTCAGCGAGGTCTTCAGTGAGACACAACATGGTGACTGTCCAGCTTGCCCAGGATGTGGTCATCCTTTGATGCCGACAGAATTTGGTGTCGCTCCCCAGGGAACCGTGCTGGCCCTGAGCAGCCACGGCCTCTGCGCTCCCACAGTTACTCCTGCGCAGCTGGAAGCCAGCGTTCATGCTTTGGTTCCTTTGCCTTTGTAAAAAAAAATTTTATTTGCCCTGGGACCACTTGGAGGCTTTTCAGGAATTTTCCTGGGGGCACAGCCCCACAGTTGAGGAAAACTGTCCAAGGCCTGAGCTCATAACAAGAATAAAACCCTTTTTCCCGTGTCATTACTGCTTCCTCTTCACTGACTAATTAGCCAGCTGCTGCAAGTCTCATTACACTTCATTAATTCTGAGCATCATCTGCCTATTGGAACTGCCTCAAGATAAAAAGGGGACACTCAGCTGAACATTTTTGTTGCTGCTGCTAATTACCCCAAGCTATATATTTTTTTTCATTAATTAATTGCTCTACTTACTTTCAAATCTGAATGAAGACTTTTCCCCATGCCAGACAACAGGCATTTCACTCTCCCCTGGCTGCAGAGGTGCTGCTCTGTGGTTTGGTACATGGAGTGCCTATAATTATCAGGGCCAGGAATAGGGTGGCTCTGGAAACCAAGGTAAAAGAAAAACACCCCTGGCAGTCTGGCTGTGTATAACCTAGGCTTGTTCAAAGTTTTCAATTGATATTGATGCTTTTTTAAAAACAGGTACAATCTTAAATGATCTCATCTGTTTGTTAAAATACATGATGGTAAAACAGTTACAAAGCTAGTTTTCTTGACTCAGTGGTTCCAGAGTCTAAAAAATAATTGAAACGGGGGTCAGGATAGGAGAGAGTCATGGACATTTCTATGCTGTGGCTAAAGGTGATGTCTGAGAAGGAAAGTGTTGATCTTGGGTTTGGATTGGTGGTGACCGGGAGCAAGATGAATTACACTTCTCCCAGGTGTGAGGCAGGGGAGAGGAGCACCTCCCCTGATGGGACTTGAAGAGAGACCCTGATGGAATTGAAAGAACAGTTGAAGAGCTGGAGGGCTTTCCGATGAGGCCTTCTGCTGTCACTGAATTATAAGTAAAACGGTTGGTTTTAGAATTGTCAGGAATTAAGGTGCTTGGAACTAAGAGACTTAGTTCCACGTGCTCCCTGTAGGTGGGGAGGAAGCTAATTTAATGTTCAGGCTTGAGCCCCGTTTCATATCAATTGCACCGCAGGGTCCGTGCCAGTGTAGAATTCTGTTTGGAGCCGTAGGGGCTGTGGCGTCAGACCTTGGGTCAGACTTCTGGGGCCGCGCTTTCCTTGTGGCCATGGCAAGCCACGGAACCTCTCGGAACCTTACTGTTTATTCTTAGGCAAGATACGTGTGACGAAAGAGTGCCTGCTGCACAGCGCAGTTGTGGGAATTAAATAAGTTTGGGTGATGTGCTTAGAAGGGTGTTGGACCCTTCTAGTAAGTGCTCCATAAACTCTTAAGTATGCGGGTGGATGTGGGAGATGACACTGGAATTCCCCATGATTCAGGATCCCATCCATGGAACTTGCCACTTGTGTAGCTGGAGTACTGGTGGACCAACCCCAGCAGGCTCTGATCCTCTCCTTGCTGCTGATTCATGATGTCTTCTTGAGTCAAATCTCAGCTGTGAAGCTTTGACCGCTTGACTCACCTCCGCTTGGTTGATCCCTCTGTGCTTTGCTTGTTCCTCATTACCGCGCAATATAATTACCTGTCGTCGAGGGTGGCGTGTCATTAAACTGTAAACTGCTCCAGCATCTCTCTTTATTTCCCATCGCTTAGTACAGCGATTTACAAACATTTTTTTAAAAATGGAATTTGTTTTTCCCCTAGATTAAATCTGAGGTGGGATTCCAGTAAATAAAGGGTGTAAAATGAAGTGTTTCTGACCAAAGTACAGGTGAGAAGGTGGTACTTGGAGCCTGACCTCCAGGAACCTGGTTTGAAAACTGCTTCCCTAGACCTCAGTGTTTCTTCAGTGATTGTCACTTATTTTTGTGTTAATAGCCTCAGTTCCACGTCTATTGAAAGGAGGTATTAATAGTCATTTGCCTTATTTTGCTTGTAAGTGTTGTATAAGGTTAAATACTGATTTAGTATTCTCCAGAAGAAAGACATGAAAATTCAGGGTGGCGTTTTATTTATTGTAGAGCACTCACTGAAGACAGCATTTCACATATGACCTCTTGTGGTGCCCTGGGAGACTTTGTTTTCCTCCAGTGAGTGCCCTTTTTATTCGTGCTCCTCAATCTCAGACCCATTGGTGAACCTTATTAGTTCTCTTATCAAATAAAAATGAATTGTCTGTTTTCCCTTCAAATAGAAATTCCCTTTACATATTTAAAAAATGGTATGTGCTCATTAAAGAAAAAAAAAACAGTAAACAGTGCAGAAATACAGAAGCGGAAATGCCTTCTGCATCTGCTCCTACTCCCTTGGTACAATTAGAGTTAATAGTTTGGAAAGTATCCTCCTGTACTTTTTTATGTGATTACTTACATTGAAATAAATAAATAAATATTCATAGGATCATACTAAATATATATATATATATATACTATTCTGTAAGTAACTCTTTATTCATTTCCCTTACTCTTTTTAGAGTGTACATACTGTTCTTTCATATGAATGCATCTTTTTTTTTTTTTTTTTTTTTCCTCTGTTGCGCCTCATAGCATGCGGGATCTTAGTTCCCCGACCCGGGATCAAACCTGTGCCCCCTGCAGTGGAAGCGTGGAGTCTTAACCACTGGACTGCCAGGGAAGCGTCTGAATGCATCATATTTTAATAAATCAGTATATTAATATATTTACTTGTTTCTGGTCTTTTTATGTTGTTCTCGCTATCCATTTTTTACAATTATTTTAAAAATCTGCACTTCATATCCTGTACATCTTTTTTTTGTTAAGGTTTGTGCATTTTATTGAATGTGAGTTATAATTCAATTTTTTTTAATTTTTTTATTTTTTGAGGTGATACCTCATTGTTTTTTTTCCCTTGAATTTTATTTTATTTTATTTTTTATACAGCAGGTTCTTATTAGTTATCCATTTTATACATATTAGTGTATATATGTCAATCCCAATCTCCCAATTCATCCCACCACCACCCTCCCCCCACCCTTCCCCCCTGGTGTCTGCACACCTGCTCTCCACATCTGTGTCTCTACTTCTGCCGTGCAAACTGGTCCATCTGTACCATTTTTCTAGATTCCACGTATATGCGTTAATATACGATATTTGTTTTTCTCTTTCTGACTTCACTCTGTATGACGGTCTCTAGGTCCATCCATGTCTCTATAAATGACGCAATTTCATTCCTTTTTATGGCTGAGGAATATTCCATTGTATATATGTACCACATCTTCTTTATCCATTTGTCTGTCGATGGGCATTTAGGTTGCTTCCATGACCTGGGTATCATAAACAGTGCTGCAATGAACATTGGGGTGTTTGTGTCTTTTTGAATTACGGTTTTCTCTGAGTATATGCCCAGTAGTGGGATTGCTGGGTCATATGGTAATTCTATTTTTAGTTTTTTAAGGAACCTCCATACTGTTCTTCATAGTGGCTGTATCAATTTACATTCCCACCACAGTGCAAGACGGTTCCCTTTTGTCCACACCCTCTCCAGCATTTGTTGTTTATAGATTTTCTGATGATGCCCATTCTAACTGGTGTGAGGTGATACCTCATTGTAGTTTTGATTTGCATTTCTCTAATAATGAGTGATGTTGAGCATCTTTTCATGTGCCTCTTGGCCATCTGTGTCTTCTTTGGAGAAATGTCTATTTAGGTCTTCTGCCCATTTTTGGATTGGGTTATTTGTTTTTTTAATATTGAGCTGCATGAGCTGTTTATATATTTTGGAGATTAATCCTTTGTCCATTGGTTCGTTTGCAAATATTTTCTCCCATTCTGAGGGTTGTCTTTTCGTCTTGTTTATGGTGTCCTTTGCTGTGCAAAAGCTTTTAAGTTTCATTAGGTCCCATTTGTTTATTTTTGTTTTTATTTCCATTACTCTAGGAGGTGGGTCAAAAAAGATCTTCCTGTGATTTATGTACAAGAGTGTTTTTCCTATGTTTTCCTCTAAGAGTTTTATAGTGTCTGGTCTTACATTTGGGTCTTTAATCCATTTGGAGTTTATTTTTGTGTAAGGATGGTGTTAGGGAGTGTTTTAATTTCATTCTTTTACATGTAGCTGCCCAGTTTTCCCAGCTCTACTTATTGAAGAGACTGTCTTTTCTCCATTGTATATCCTTGCCTCCTTTGTCATAGATCAGTTGATCATAGGTCCGTGGGTTTATCTCTGGGCTTCCTGTGCTATTCTGTTGATCTATATTTCTGTTTTTGTGCCAGTACCATATTGTCTTGATTACTGCAGCTTTGTAGTATAGTCTGAAGTCTGGGAGTGTGATTCCTCCAGCTCCGTGTTTTTCCCTCAAGATTGCTTTGGCTATTCGGGGTCTTTTGTGTCTCCATACAAATTTTAAGATTTTTTTGTTCTAGTTCTGTAAAAAATGCCATTGGTGATTTGATAGGGATTGCACTGAATCCATAGATTGCTTTGAGTAGTATAGTCATTTTCACAATATTGATTCTTCCAGTCCAAGAACATGGTATATATCTCTCCATCTGCTTGTGTCATCTTTGATTTCTTTCATCAGTGTCTTATAGTTTTCTGAGTACAGGTCTTTTACTTCCTTGGGTAGGTTTATTCCTAGGTATTTTATTCTTTTTGTTGCAGTGATAAATGGGATTCTTTCCTTAACTTCTCTTTCTGATCTTTCATTGTTAGTGTATAGGAATGAAAGAGATTTCTGTGCATTAATTTTGTATCCTGCAACTTTACCAAATTCACTGATTAGTAGTTTCCTGGTGGCATCTTTAGGATTATCTATGTATAGTATCATGTCATCTGCAAACGGTGACAGTTTTACTTCTTCTTTTCCAATTTGTATTCCTTTTATTTCTTTATCTTCTCTGATTGCCATGGCTAGGACTTCCAAAACTATGTTGAATAATAGTGGCGAGAGTGGACATCCTTGTCTTGTTCCTGATCTTAGGGGAAATGCTTTCAGTTTTTCACCATTGAGAATGACGTTTGCTGTGGGTTTGTTGTATATGGCCTTTATTATGTTGAGGTAGGTTCCCTTGATGCCCAGTTTCTGGAGAGTTTTTATCATAAACGGGTGTTGAATTTTGTCAGAAGCTTTTTCTGCATCTGTTGAGATGATCATATGGTTTTTCTTCTTCAGTTTGTTAATATGGTGTATCACATTGACTGATTTGTGTGTACTGAAGAATCCTTGCGTCCCTGGGATAAATCCCACTTGATCATGTTGTATGATCCTTTTAATGTGTTGTTGGACTCTGTTTGCTAGTATTTTGTTGAGGATTTTTGCATCTATATTCATCAGTGATATTGGTCTGTAATTTTCTTTTTTTTGTAGTATCTTTGTCTGGTTTTGGTATCAGGGTGATGGTGGCCTCATAGAATGAGTTTGGGAGTGTTCCTTCCTCTGCAATTTTTTGGAAAAGTTTGAGAAGAATGGGTGTTAACTCTTCTCTAAATGTTTGATAGAATTCACCTGTGAAGCCCTCTGGTCCTGGACTCTAGTTTGTTGGAAGATTTTTAATCACAGTTTCAATTTCATTACTTGTGATTGGTCTGTTCATATTTTCTGTTTCTTCCTGGTCCAGTCTTGGAAGGTTATACCTTTCTAAGAATTTATGCATTTCTTCCAGGTTGTCCATTTTATTGGCATAGAGTTGCTTGTAGTAGTTTCTTATGATGCTTTGTTATTTCTGAGGTGTCCATTGTAACTTCTCCTTTTTCATTTCTAATTTTACTGATGTGAGTCCTCTCGCTCTTTTTCTTGATGAGTCTGGCTAAAGGTTTATCAATTTTGTTTATCTTTGCTATTGTTTTTTTTGTTTCTATTTCATTTATTTCTGCTCTGATCTTTATGATTTCTTTCCTTTTGCTACCTTTGGGTTTTGTTTGTTCTTCTTTCTCTAGCTCCTTTAGGTGTAAGTTTAGATTGTTTATTTGAGATTTTTCTTGTTTCTTCAGGTAGGATTGTATTGCTATAAACTTCCCTCTTAGAACTGCTTTTGCTGCATCCCATAGGTTTTGGATCATCATGTTTTCGTTGGCATTTGTCTCTAGGTATTTTTTGATTTTCTCTTTGATTTCTTCAGTGATCTCTTGATTATTTAGTAATGTATTGTTTAGCCTCTATGTGTTTGTGTTTTTTATGTTTTTTCCCCCTGTAATTGATTTCTAATCTCATAGCATTGTGGTCGGAAAAGATGCTTTATATGATTTCAGTTTTCTTACATTTACTGAGGCTTGATTTGTGACCCAAGATGTGATCTGTCCTGGAGAGTGTTCCATGAGCACTTGAGAAGAAAGTGTAATCTGCTGTTTTCAGATGGAATGTCCTATAAATATCAATTAAATCTATCTGGTCTCTTTTTTCATTTAAAGCTTGTGTTTCCTTCTTAATTTTCTTTCTGGATGATCTGTCCATTGGTGTAAGTGAGGTGTTAAAGTCCCCCACTATTATTGTGTCGATTTCCTCTTTTATTGCTGTTAGCATTTGCCTTATGTATTGAGGTGCTCCTGTGTAGGGTGAATATGTATTTATAATTGTTATATCTTCTTCTTGGGTTGATCCCTTGATCATTATGCAGTGTCCTTCCTTGTCTGTTGTAACATTCTTTATTTTAGTGTTTATTTTATCGTATATGAGTATTGCTGCTCCAGCTTTCTTTTGATTTCCATTTGCACGGAATATCCTTTTCCATCCCCTCACTTTCAGTTTGTATGTGTCCCTAAGTCTGACGTGGGTCTCTTGTGGCCAGCATATATATGGGTCTTGTTTTTGTATCCATTCAGCAAGCCTGTGTCTTTTGGTTGGAGCATTTAATCCATTCACGTTTAAGGTAATTATTGATATGTATGTTCCTGTGACCATTTTCTTAATTGTTATGGGTTTGTTTTCGTACGTCCTTTTCTTCTCTTGTGTTTCCCACTTAGAGAAGTTCCTTTAGCATTTGTTGTAGAGCTGGTTTGGTGGTGCTGAATTCTCTTAGCTGTTGCTTGTCTATAAAGCTTTTTATTTCTCCATTGAATCTGAATGAGATCCTTGCTGGGTAGAGTAATCTTGGTTGTAGGTTCTTCCCTTTCATCACTTTAAATATATCGTGCCACTCCCTTCTGGCTTGTAGAGTTTCTGCTGAGAAATCAGCTGTTAACATTATCGGACTTTCCTTGTATGTTATTTGTTGTTTTTCCCTTGTTGCTTTTAATAAGTTTTCTTTGCCTTTAATTTTTTTCAAGTCGATTACTATGTGTCTCAGCGTGTTTCTCCTTGGGTTTATCCTGCCTGGGACTCTCTGCGCTTCCTGGACTTGGGTGGCTGTTCTTTTCCCATGTTAGGGAAGTTTTCGGCTATAATCTCTTCAGATATTTTCTCGGGTCCTTTCTCTCTCTCTTCTTCTTCTGGGACCCCTATAATGCGAATGTTGGTATATTTAATGTTGTCCCAGAAGTCTCTTAGGCTGTCTTCATTTCTTTTCATTGTTTTCTCTTTATTCTGTTCTGCAACAGTGAATTCTACCATTCTGTGTTCCAGGTCACTTAACCATTCTTCTGCCTCCATTATTCTGCTATTGATTCCTTCTAATGATTTTTTCATTTCAGTTATTGTATTGTTCATCTCTGTTTGTTTGTTCTTTAATTCTTTTAGTTGTTTGTTCTTTAATTCTTCTATATCTTTGTTAAACATTTCTTGTGTCTTCTTGATCTTTGCCTCCATTTTTTTTTCTGAGGTCATGGATCATCTTCACTATCATTATTCTGAATTCCTTTTCTGGGAGGTTGCCTGTCTCCACTTCATTTAGTTGTTTTTCTGGGGTTTTATCTTGTTCCTTCATCTGGTACATAGTCCTCTGCCTTTGCATTTTGTCTGTCTTTCTGTGAATGTGGTTTTTGTTCCACAGGCTGCAGGATTGTAGTTCTTCTTGCTTCTGCTCTCTGGCCTCTGGTGGATGAGGCTGTCTGAGAGGCTTATGCAAGTTTCCTGATGGGAGGGAATGGTGGTGGGTAGAGCTAGGTGTTGCTCTGGTGGGCAGTGCTCAGTAAAACTTTAATCCGCTTGTCTGCTGATGGGTGGGGTTGTGTTCCCTCCCTGTTGGTTGTTTGGCCTGAGGCGACCCAGTACTGGAGGCTACAGGCTCTTTGGTGGGGCTGGTGGTGGACTCTGGGAGGTCTCACGCCAAGGCGCACTTCCCAGAACTTCCGCTGCCAGTGTCCCTGTCCCCATGGTGAGCCACAGCCAACTTCCGCCTCCACAGGAGACCCTCTAACAACAGCAGGTAGGTCTGGCCCAGTCTCTTATGGGGTCACTGCTCCTTCCCCCTGGGTTCTGATGCTCACACTGCCTTGTGTGTGCCCTCCAAGAGTGAGGTCTCTGCTTCCCCCAGTCCTGTTGAAGCCCTGCAGTCAAATCCCGCTAGCCTTCAAAGTCCGATTCTCTGGGAATTCCTCCTCCCGTTGCCAGACCCCCCAGGCCTGGAAGCCTGACGTGGGGCTCAGAACCTTCACTCCAGTGGGTGGACTTATGTGGTATAAGTGTTCTCCAGTTTGTGAGTCACCCACCCAGCAGTTATGGGATTTGATTTTATTGTGATTGCGCCCCTCTTACCATCTCATTGTGGCTTCTCTGCTGTCCTTGAATGTGGTGTATCTTTTTTGGTGAGTTCCAGTGTCTTCCTCTCGATGATTGTTCAGCAGTTAGTTGTGATTCTAGTGCTCTTGCAAGAGGGAGTGAGCGCATGTCCCTCTACTCCTCCATCTTGAACCAATCTCCCTTCATATCCTGTACATCTTTATGTGCAAGTAGTTCTAGAAAGTATCTAAGGTGTGATTGGTAGGTGGAGAAAATGCATTTTAATAATTTTGATATTGCCCACTTACCCTCCCACCAGCTACATACTAGTGTGTCCATTTCTCTGTGTCTTCAGACAAGATTTGTTTTTCAAATTCAAGGAACAGAGTTTATTTTCGCCTACTTTCACCTAGTCCTGGAAGTGGAACTTTTGCTGTCTGACGCCCCAATGGAAACTCTCTGGGCCTCCAGCCCTTCCCACTCAATTCCAAGATTATTATCTTTATAGAGGCTGTTGAGGAGGAACTGCCAAGGACTTCATGAAGCAATAAAATGTCCCAAAGAACAAATCAGCTATAGCAGTAGGTTTCCCAGGCCACGTCCAGGTAATAGGAGTAATACTTACCCTGTGACAGGCCCATTCCCCTACAGACAGGCAAAACTACAGCAAACAGGGACTTCCCTGGCAGTCCAATGGTTAAGACTTTGCCTTCCAATGCCGGGGGTATGGGTTTGATCCCTGGTCAGGGAGCTGAGATCCCCATGCCTCAGGGCCACAAAACCAAAACATAAAACAGAAGCAGTATTGTAGCAAATTCAGTAAAGAGCTTAAAAATGGTCCACACCCAAAAAAAAAACTTAAAAAAACCCCAAAAAACGAAACTACAGCAGCCAAGTTTCGCACACCTGTTGTTAAGCTCCCAGTTTTGTGGAGTGAGAGTTAATGCCTTGTTAGTGGGGGTGGGGGCCTGCGGGGGTGGTGGTGGTGGTGGTGTGTACTTTGGGACATCATAAAGCTTCTGTGGGAAGATACTTACATTTAAGTTAAGCGGCACTGGGCAACAGGTTTAAGTTTCCAAATCAAACAGAACAACAGAAAAACCAATCTCCCCATTTATGCCCCGTTTTTGTGTTTTCACTTGAAAAAATTAAATTAAGGTAGATGACCAGCTGTAAGCTAGGAAGATTCAGTGTGATCCAGGGCACATCTTGTGCATTAGCTTCTGTAAAGCTATGCTTAAATCTTTGATGAGGGTTCCTATCAATGAGAAATAGGTACTGATTTAAAAAAAAAAATAGTATCAACCGTTAACTGTCCTGCCCTCCTTTGATTAGTGTGAGCCACCCACCTGTTGACTAGATTATTACAGGGGTTGACTCTGAGGTCATTTCCTCCTCCAGTTTTTCTGTCCTCCTTTATTAAAACAAGGTACTGTACATTGTGTACTTATAGAATCTGCCCGCCAAAACTCTGTGCCGTTTGGCTTTGTAAGAAATTTCGTGTGGCCATTTATTCTGTGTGTGGGGTTGAGGAAAGCCACAGAGGAAGCTAGCAGAATTGTTGCGTATTTGATGCTGTGAGTGATAACTTTCTCTTCATTTTGATACCTTAAAAATAACTAAACGGTAGTTGAGTATGGGTATCAATTATCTACTGCTGTGAATTTCCAAGGAATTGAAAATTGCTGGTGAACTTTTAAAAACTGAAATACAGTTGATGTACAGTATTGTTAGTTTTAGGTGTACTACATAATGATTTAACATTTGGGTATATTATGAAATGATCACTATAAGGTAAGAACTCTTAATGCTTTTAGGTGCTCTTTCCAATGCCTTCATAGCGTTTACTCAATAAATGGTTGCTCATTGGTTGATAGATTGATCCAAGATGAAAAAAAGGACAGTAGACCTGTATGGCTGAATGTCAAATACTAGTGTGTAGACCATTTGCTCTTCTGTATGGAATCAATTTCCAGTGAAGTAGTTGGCTGAGTTACATATATAATCGAGGATTGGGTCAGCATTTATCATTCAGTAATTACTTCTTGGATGAAGGATATGCATCGTGAGAAGTGAAATTTTGGTTTGATGCATTGTGATATCATTTAGAAAGTAGTGCTAAGCTCTGAAATTATTTAGTTCAGTCCAGAGAGCAGGTCATCTTTATAACATTGTGCATTTTGTATTTTCATCTTGGCACAACTACTAGTTATTTCTGAAATCCAAGTGTAGTTTGGACACCTTTCTCCCAAACACACATGAAAGCTTGGACTTATTTAATTTTGGAGTTTGGCACTGAAGTTGAGAGACAGTCTTACATAATTTATTCTGCCATTTCAACCCTCATAGTTTTTGTGGTGCATCATGGTTATTGGCAAGAAGGGGTTTAGGTGACTAATTTGTAATGCTCTCTAGGGCAGAAGCCAGTTTTAAAATTCTTTTGTTCCATTTGTTTTTAAATATAATTTCTCTTCTCATTAAGTGGAACCTTGTCATCATTATATAGATCCAAGTGGTAACTGGGCATCACCGTGGCTTTCTTTGTTCCAAAATGCCAATCCTTTGTAGATTAAATTTACACACATAGCCTTATTTGGAGGACTTCCATGATATCTTAGATTTTCTTACATAGGCGCTTGCATAATCAGTTCATTCAGAAATGATTATTTTAGTAAACACTATACTATCCATGAAAAGCAGACAGCTTTAGGGTGACTTTTAGGTCTTTGACTGTTCCTTCTTGTTTGTGTGTCTTTCTAGTTTAAAAAAAAGAGTCCCTTGGAGCTGAGCTTTTTGGACTCAGTGAATTACAGTTAATTTGGACAGCCTCATTATACAGGAGGGTTATCAGGAACTGTCCTGAGTGGCTGCAGTTGGTGCAGGCATCTTGTTGGCCGCCTCAGCCTCTTTGAAAACACTGAGTAGTAAGTGTCCTCTTGCATCTTGAGTGTCTGACGGTAATGTGACTCTCGTGTATGAAAGAGAGTTCTGTTTTCCTCCCTGCACTGTTGACCTTAAGCATGCTGGAAGACTGGAAAAGATCGAAAAATCATAAGCAAGGGCCAGGGCACACACTTTTTGATTTTTAATATACTGGTTTAGACCAACTACATACAGTCCACAGAACAGAATGGCTCCCTTTTTTGTTCATTGCACGAAAAAAGAGGCATAGTAAACTTCTCTCTCACCACCTGCACTTAATCCCAAGACTCCTATAATAAAAACCTACCTTTAAGCCCTTGAAAATGAAATACAGGATTTTGTCTTTACCAGTGAATTTGTGTGCCACGTAACAGTCTGGTTTAGAGTATATTATTTACTGCTTTTTTAGTTGTTGCTTAGAAAAAGTAATACCACACAGACACACGCCTTCATATATTACAATTAAAGTACCTTCATAAAGTCTTATCTTTAGTGTACCTATTATATTTGTTGCCCCTTAAAAAATTCTCTCCTAGTCTGTATTAATGTGAGCATTCTGCCATATAAGTTTAATAATTAAGGATATGGTATCTGTTTAGGTCCAAGCCTTTTCCATCTTTTGAGGATATTACAAATTACCCTCAGTCTACCTTGACTTAATAGTTCGTAGTCTTCCTTCCAGGGAGGATTGGGGAGGAGAGGTGGTGGCGAATAAAATGTCCTTCAGGGTAGGAATTGAGGACCTGAAGCTTGTGTACCTGGAGAGGCGGGTGGGAAATCTGGTCTCCAGCCTCCTGGCTCTTCCTCATCCTTTGAAGGGGAAGAGAAGGTGCGGCCTTGAGTTCCGGGAGCCTGTGGTGCACATCATGCTTTGTCCCTCCTGACAGCTGGGGTAGCGCTGTTAATCCTGTTGTGTCGTGGTAACCAGATAAATACCCCTCAGCTGAGAGGGCCCTGAGTTGTCCCCACACCACCCCCTGCCCCTACTGACCTGACATGTGGGCAGCGTCCTAGTGAAATAACTTAAAAAGAAAAAAAAAGCGCATGTGGCTAGAGCACGTCACCCTGGCCTCATGTCCTTGAAAATGGAAGCTAACAAATAGGATGTGGGACCAATGACATTATAAAAGGTGTTTTAAACCAGGACTTGACAAACTTTTTCTGTAAAGGGTCAGATCGTAGCTATGTTAGGCTCCGCAGGTCACGTGGGGCTCTCTCTATCTTATCAACTCCTCCTCCGATGCCCCTCCCCGACCCTCAAAAGAGGGAAAAACCCTCTAGCTCCCAGGCTGTACAGAAACAGACTATAACGCCCGAGTTTGCTGATGCCTGTTTTAAATTTCAGTCATGAAGAAACTGAGCTGAGATGGATGGCTGTGATTTTTGTGCTGTGTGGGGAGGTGGCATCACGTTTTCCGCAGGCACTGTTGGATGGGATGTGCGTAGGAGCTTCGGGATTCTTCAGGGTTCGGCTCCTGGGTGGGCCTTTGCTGGCTGTACGCCCTCAGGAGAATCCCTAGAACCTTTCTGGGCCTTGTCTAGTTAGAACTGACGGCCTCCACCAGTGCGTAGGAGCAAAGGAGGACTGACTTCATCCTTCGTCCTCCTGATTCTCCTTGGCTGTGGTTTCAGGCTGGTTCCTGCTGGCCTGTCCCACAGAGGTGGAGAGTAGCAGGGCAGCGGGCTCATGGGATGGTTTCCTGTCTGTGAAGGCATTTTGAAGCATGCCACCCATTTTCAGGCAAATGGAGCGGGCGGTTTCTGAATATTTCTTCCTGAGGTCCTGACTCTGTGTTTTAAGGCACTTCGTCTCCCCTCCTGGTTTTGGCATCGTGCGCTACTTCCTTCAGCCTCATTCTCATCGCAGAGCAGTCGGTGCTGTTGCTCTGCCGTGTGCTTTCGGAGCTGGCCCCCGTCGTTACCTCCACCTCCTCCACGGCCTCAGCGGCGTTGGTGGTTTGTGACCTTGAGGAGATAACCGTGGCAGGGGCGGCGGGGGCCCTGGAGTGTGGCTTGCTTTCTCAGTTCATCACTGCAGGCTCTCCTCCAGAGCTTCCCCGTGCAGTGCCTTGGTTTCCACGCTGGCAAAGCAGGGGCTGTGCTGCTCAGGAGAAAGACCCTCTGGAAGCTGTGAGCCGGGCCTGCACAGCTGACGTAAGCCGTGGGTGCCGGGTTACAGGGAGTTCATGCTTGTTTTATAGTTTGCACATCAGAGTGTTAAGTACGAGCAGAGAATTGCATGCTTGCTACACATGCATTTAGAACAGATGTTTACATGTGTTTTGTCCATGAAGCTGGCTAAACTGTTAGGAAAAGTATTTCAACTCAAGTTCTATTTATATACAAGTCAGCAAACATAAATTAAAGGCCCCCAGACTAATCCGTCACAGGGCCTTCAGTCAAAAGATTAGTTTCCTTCCTTTTGCTGCCTCAGGATAACAGTTTGATTTTCTATTATCAGTACAGCCAGTTGCCTGTTTCCGGTTTCCTGTTCTGTGTGTTTTGCATGTTGCTCTTGGGAAATGATTTATTTATTTTTTCAAGCCAAGGCACATATGGGGACTCCACCCTACTGTATTCTTTTGTTTTGAATTAGAATTCTTTTTTTTTTTTTTTACCAACTCAAGAATTGAGCTTTAATGGATAAATTGTTAAAATTAGAATAAATTAAGTCTTGTGACTATTGGCTTGTTTGGGTCATGTTAAAATCATGTTATAATTATACCCTTATATGTTTTGCAGCTTTGCACTCTTACTGTATGGGCGTGTGGTGGCCATTGCCCCCAGAACAAAATAAAAACAAACAAAATTTTGTGAAACTTTTTAGGTTAGCTTTGGATCCCTTTGAATCTGAAAGACAGTACCACAAAATTGCATTTTTATCATTTATCAGACCCTGAAGAACAATTACAGTTCAGGTGTTAAAAGTTTTTAGTGACATGCAATGATAACGTTTAACTGCTTAGGGCCTGTCTATGTGATTTGGAAAATGTCTTTCTTCGTTAACAGTGGGGGCCGCCATCAGCAGCAAGACTTATTGGGAGCCTATTTGTTGGGCACTGGAGGTTTGTTTATTCATTCAACAAGTGTGTATTGTGATGTGCACCACCCCCCTGCCCCCTGCCCCACAGTCCCCAGGCACATGCTGAGGCCCTAAATGGATATAGAATTGGAGGCAGTTACAGGCTAGCTGAGGAGATAGGACACAGGATACATAATAAAAAGATGAGAGGGACAGAGACCTCATCCCACCAAGTGAGATCCTCTTGGAAGAATGACTCTTGGCCTGGGTCTTAAAAGAAGGGCGAAAGAAGAGCAAGTACGTTCCAGGTTAGGAGAATGGTGTAAGCAAAGGTGGGAAGAAGGAATGTGCAAGGTGAGAGTTGAGAACACGATGAATGAAGAAGATCTGTTGGGTTGTATTGGAACACAGAGATGGGTGGGTGTCAGGGAAGATCCCAGACGAAGCAGGTGCCCTGGGGGAAGCTGCTGAGGAGGCTTGAACACCAGGCTCAGATTTGGACCCTCTTGTAGATGGCTGGGGTCCTTTGAAGGTGTTGGGTTCAGTGGTATAACTTTGAAAAACCACTGTTTGGGGGAAGACAACTATGGCAGTGATGTTTAAGCAGAGTAAGAATGGGAAAGGCAGAAGGCCGGGGATTTTAGTAACTGTTGGATGACGGGACCCGAAACCATCCTAACTGTAGTGAGTTTTTTCTTCCAAACACCCAAAAATACATTGTTGAAATCATTCTCTTGGCACCTGATCCTGTACTGTTTTGTAATATCTTCTGTTATTTCTTTAACTTTCCATGTAGAAAGTTTCCCCAGCTAGACTTCTAGTCCATTGAGGGCAGGAGAGCTTGTCTTATAGAGAGAGTTCTGCATGCAGTATGCACTTTGTAAAATGTTGGAGTATTGTTGATTTAAATAGCCACTTGTGGGGATGTGTTCATGGGACACTTGCTTTACCATCTCCTTTTGATGTCTTTTCCGCTTCCATCCTTGTACCTCCTTTCCTTCTATGAACCCAACTCTGTACCTAATTTAGCTATGTGTTTATATGGAGAAAAAAGTAAGGGATTGCCAGCCCTTGCTTAAGATAGGCCATTTATCTTAGCACAATTGAGGAAGATCTTGATAGAAAACATTATTGGGTTATATCAGCAGGTTCAGACTGTTTGAAAAGTAGAAGAAAGATTTGCTGTCTTTCGCCAGGTATAAATTCAGTCTTTGAGGGAATAATAAATGGGGTCATTGGTCAGTTCCCGTTTCTGTATTTCCCTTATTTTCCATCCAGAGATGGTTACATGCCTTCAGGCCTTTCTTCATCCCTGGCCCCCGTCCCTTTCCATAGCTGGAGCTGTGGCATATGGTGAATGTGGTTATGTTTAGCATTCTGTACAGAGGGTGTTGCAGAAAGATACTGTACAATCATTTCCATAACACAATGCCCTTCTGTTCATCAAAGCTATTTCTGTATCCTGTAGCTTAACTCATGCTAACACAATGTTCATTTTTCCAGTTACAGCCAATTCTCCAGAGTAAGTAAGTTTTGAAGTGTTCCAGCCTTCCAATATTGATCATAGTCATTCCCTAAAGAGAAAGGAAGTTGATTATGTGCTTCTAGAAGGGGAGGATGGAGAGGATATTCACAGCCCTTTGGTTGATCCTAAGCAAGTACGGTTCTCTGTTCTGAATATCTCCTCCTCTTTCTGTAAGACGTCTTCTAAAAATTTCAAGTTAGGTATCACCAACAAAAGACAAGTGAGTCTCGATACTCAGAGGAAAGGATCCTAATCCTTCTTAACCTAAACAGTGGAAGAGACAGACCAACACCCAAAGACACCCACCCAGCACTCCCAGTGTCACTGCTGGCTGGTGACACTGAGCAGCCCACCACCTCGCCAAGCCTTGGGCTTTGCTGGCGATCACGCTGGTGTCCCACCTCCCTGACGGAGTTGGTGTGCAGATCTAGTGAGCTTTGAGAAAGCGTAAATTGCTCTTCAGATGCATGATGGTGCATTGCGGGCACATCATCTTGTGAAATTCTGTTTTCGGGAAAGAGCACCATAATAGAAAGCCATTTATAATTCAGTCCTTCCAATCAGAGGCCAACGCAGATGTTGTCACCCATTCAAGGTTGGGTTTCTTGTTGGCTTCCCAGTGGTCCTCATTGACCAGGTGGTTGGCTAGTTCATGTCTGAGGCTGTGGAGCTAAGAAGACTTAGCTGGCTGGATCTTCACACTTGGAACGGCTCTGGTTCCTAGGTTCTCGGGGTTCCACGGACATTCTGGTAGAATTTGTGGTTCTGGCAAACTTATTTTTGAGAGCTGCTTTAAGAGCCGTTCCTGACTACCACCCCTGCACTGACACACAAACTGCCTCACCAGGCTCTCTTCCACAGAGGGCTGCTGGGTTCTTTTTGCCCTTTCCTCACGTGGTTCCCCACTTTTGTTGCCTCCGGACTGCTGCTGCTGTGGCTGCCTCAAGTCCCGGCTTGTATCGGTCAGGTGTGCGGTAGGTAGGCTTGTGTCGGTCAGGTGTGCGGTAGGTAGGCTTGTGTCGGTCAGGTGTGCGGTAGGTAGGCGTGTGTCGGTCAGGTGTGCGGTAGGTAGGCGTGTGTCGGTCAGGTGTGCGGTAGGTAGGCGTGTGTCGGTCAGGTGTGCGGTAGGTAGGCGTGTGTCGGTCAGGTGTGCGGTAGGTAGGCTTGTGTCGGTCAGGTGTGCGGTAGGTAGGCGTGTGTCGGTCAGGTGTGCGGTAGGTAGGCGTGTGTCGGTCAGGTGTGCGGTAGGTAGGCGTGTGTCGGTCAGGTGTGCGGTAGGTAGGCGTGTATCGGTAGGCCACCAAGAGGTGGCTGTGTCTTCAGGTACCATCTTGGGTTCCACGCTGCCCACCACATTGTGACAGTCATGCAAAGAGGGGTCGGTGAGGAGTGTTCGCACCTGAAGGCCTTTACGTGGAGGAGTGAGGAGCCCTATTCTCTGTAGCTTCAAAGGTGGAGCAAGCTTCCTCGGCAGGTCACAGAGCCAGATCTCGTCTCGATGGAGACGGCATCCCAGCAATTGGAGCTACCCAGTGATGGAGTGGACCCTTTCACAAAATAAAGACTTGGGTTAGGATGGTGAGATTACGGGTGATTCTATATGTTGTATCATTGAAACTTTTTTTTTTTTTAATGTTGTGGTAGAGACATTATTGCATAGTGACTGAGAACCTGGGCTTTGGAGCCAGCCTGCCCTGGAGAGTTAACAGATCCTAACTAATGGAGTAGTTAGGAGTGTAAAGCACACAGATCAGTACCAGGGATGTAGTAAGTACGCTGTGTATGCTATTATTATTTTAATAAGAAAGAACGAGTCGTTTTCTTTCTGTACAACTATTAACCTCCTGCTGTGTACACACACAGTTCCCCCCCCTCCTTTTTTGGAATTTTAAAATAGCTGGTCCAGGTACAGGAGGAGGGAGTTTTTGCTTTTGAAAGAAAGCTGATTCAGATGACTTGTAAAGCCTTGTTCCACCCTGAGATGATATGATTCCCTGATCCCTGGTAAGTTTCTTGAATAGTTTGAGTTGTTGAAAGGGCTGCTTTGCTGGGGAAAGGGAGAGGGAACCAAGGTATGAGAGTTACAACACGCCGGGCACTTTGACGTCCTCGCATTGAATGCCAGAGCAAGCTTTAGGTGAGTCCCTCCATATAAGTATCATGTGGGGGAGAGGGGCACGTACAGCTGAAGGATACTCACAGGGAGCAGCTGTGGGGTCCCTGTTCCTCGGAGGCACCACTGCTGAGTTTGGGGCAGAGACGGGTGGGAACCTGCCGCAGCATCAGGCTCCTCCAGGTGAATACTCCTCGGGGGGAGATGCGGGCATGCTTTGGCTTGATTAACAGCAATACAAGGCCCTGAAAGGGAAAAGGAGGACAGAAATGGCACGGGGGACAGAAATGCCCATGTCACACTGACCCAGACTGAGCCCACCCCTGCGGTTGTCCTTCTGCCTTGCAAGGAAGGAGGCAGCTCTTTGTGGAATTGGGTGGGCCTGAGGGCAGGGAGTTTCTGCTGCCATCAGCTAACAGGCACACCATCCGGATCAAAAAGCCTTTGATGCAGGCATAGGGAGTCATGAATGAATAGTACCCCAACTCGGGTGTCCTAATGTCAACTCCAGTTGGTGTAAGCCCAGAATGTCTCAAGCAGGGTTTCTCAACCCAGCTCAGGCACTGCTGACATTCGGGGCTGGATAACCCTTTGTTGTAGGGGCCGCCCTTTGTGCTGTAGGGTGTTTAGCAGCGTCCCTGGCTCCTACCCACTATGTGCCAGTGGCACCTGCCCCCTCAGTTACGACAATCAATCAAAAATGTCTCCAGGCCTTCCCTGGTGGCGCAGTGGTTGAGGGTCCGCCTGCTAATGCGGGGGACACGGGTTCGAGCCCTGGTCTGGGAAGATCCCACATGCTGCGGAGCAACTGGGCCCGTGAGCCACAACTACTGAGCCTGCGCGTCTGGAGCGTGTGCTCCCAAGAGAGGCCGCGATAGTGAGAAGCCCGCGCACCGCGATGAAGAGTGGCCCCCACTTGCCACAACTAGAGAAAGCCCTCGCGCAGAAACGGAGACCCAACACAGCCAAAAATAAATTAAAAAAAAAAAAAATGTCTCCAGACATTGCCCAGTGTCCCCTGGGGAGCAGAATTGCCCCCAGTTGGGAACCACTGGTCTAAATAACCAGATCAAGTGGAGCTTGTGAGGACTCCCAGAGCTGCTCATCCTTGTAGAACTAGAAGTGGGCGCTCTTCCCTCTGCTGCCCCCACCACCTCCTCACGTAGCTCGGGCACAGTGACAGCAGCTTGAAGTTGGGAACACGCCTCTGGACTGTCTTCCATTGTCTGCGTCGAGGGCCTCCAGCTCCTCGGGCAGGCGTCTGGCCTGGCTTCACTGGGTTGGGAGTGGAGGGGTGATGTCACTGCGCCTTCCCAGGAAGGGTGGAACAAAGGACGGAGTCCCCAAGGACAGGCAGCCTCATCCTCAGCTGGCCCGCTGGGTAGGTTTTTTCCCTCCCTTTCCCTCCTTCCGGTTTCAGAAGCGTTTGTTGTTCACCAAGTGCTCCATTGTAAGAGGACACGCTGAGTTGGCTGGGCTTTGTGTCTCTCGGCTGAGCCCATTTCCTGCCCCTTGTGTGTCGTAAGGGTGTTGATTCTGGTCCAGTCCCTGGATGGAATCTTCCATGCCTTTTCCAGTAAGCCCGAGGAACTTGAGCCCTCCGTGATTTTTCTAGCATGCTCTCGCTACCTGGAGCCTGCTCCTGAGGCGGGGGGCAGAGTAGAGAGTTGGGAAGCAGGAGAGCAAGCGCTCATTCCTTCTGTTTAATTTTATTTTTGAACTTCTCTTCCTTCTCTTCTTTCCTCCCTTCTTCCAGGAGGTTCTGAGGACCCCAGCAGCCCTGGGGAGCCGTCCTCTCACAGATCCTCAGCCTGTCCTGTTTCCACTCGGTTCGCTCTGCGCCACCCGTGGCCTCTTTGCTTGCTTGCGTCTTCATGGGGAGGAAGGTTGGGGTCAGCCTCCAGCTCTTCAGGACAGGGCGCTGTGGGAGCGCACTGTCTTTAGGAGGAGATCCTCGAATCTGCTTGTAAAGGAACCTGTTAATTCAGAACCTGAAGGAAGCCGGGGGTGTTTCTGTAATGTGAGATTCACCCAAAGCAGTGACAGTTAGCTGGGGACACATTTGGTACTTGTTTATTTAGAAATAACTTAATCCAAGCAGGTTTTCATTTTGACCTTGTTCCCGTGATAGGCTGGGTGTGGTAGCGATTTGGAGCCCCAGACCCTTTAATAACAACCTAGGATACCCATCAAGGGCTTTATTAAAGACATTTCCAACTGTGTAGCACGTAAAAGATATTATAATTTAGAAAAAAATTAGTTGACCCTAAATGCACCTGAACCTCGAGTTACTTGCCATCTGTGACATGTCCCTAGGAGAAGCTTCATGTGTCTGTGTACTCTGCTCTGGACCTGCTCTTTCCAAACAGCCAACCTTCGGCCAAAAAATACAGCTTCTGTGTCACTGTCATAAAGTTACCGTCCATCATGATGATTGTGTGATGAATAACGCATGGGATCTTTTCTCTGCGACCGATCATGATGTTATTGGTGCAGTGCCTTTTTCAGTCTGCACTGTGTCCCTCACTGCCTTTTTCCTTGTTCCCCCATCCTGCCCTTTCTGATCCCTTGCTTTCAGTTGGCCTTTGTTGCGAGGCAAGGCCCTCTTTCCCTCTGGCGGGCTGTTCCCTCGGGGGAAGGCTGGGCCAGGAGGAGCTGCTGGCTTCGAAGGTGGGCGGCTGTCTTGGCAGGTGGCCCGGTGGCCTCACCTGCCAGGTTGGCAGCAGTAAAGGCTCATCTCTTGTTGCCTCTGCCTCATTCCCTCCCTGTGGTGGGTGGAGGCCTCAGCAGAGCCTTCCCTGCAGACATTCCCAGGATACCCTGGCCAGCCTGGGAACCCAGTACACCCAGGCCACCAAGTTCATGCCCCATCAGCAAGGGTGGCTTTTTAGCTGTCACTCAGTGATGCGGAAATACACAAAAAGTTGTTGGAGTCTGCTCCCTTTTTTGTAGATTGGTGGTTCATAAGCATTTGGTGGGTTTGGGCCTAACGCTGAAAGGAGGAAGTCTTGGGTCCTTTTAGGACAGATTTATGCTGATGGAACTGGAAGTGGGGTGAGTATGTGACCAAAGGGTAGCTCAGTAGAGAACAGTCAGGGAGTGTGAGTCGGTGGGTCCAGGGCACATTCTGTGGATCCCTGTCGAAGAGCTTCAACAGCCTGCATTTAGAACATTCTGCAGAGGCAAGAAGATGGGAAGCCTATTTGTATGAAATGTGAAGGGCCGGTTCTAGGCACGTGTGTCTAGAGTTTTGTGCTTTGAATTGGACAGAACTTGATCACTGAGGCTTGAAAAACTTAATACTGTTTCCTGGATGATTTAGATGTGCAGCTACCCCACCTTGGACCATAAACCAGCAGTTGCCTTTTCAAGGAATGGTTGAAGTTTGGAGATGATAGTCGTCTACTCACTTTACGGAAGGGAACACTGAGCCCAGGGTCTCAGCACATTTTTGACGAAACCTCAACCTCGGGCCCAGGCCCTGCTCTCCCAGTGCCTGGCCAGGTCTCCTTGTACTCTGCCAAGTTGCCCACCATTGTTTCTGCTGTTCACTGAACATCCCACTCAGCAGGTGAAAGGGTCATTGCAGATCAAGGTCATGAGTGAATTTATCTCGTCAGGTGTTGCCTGATCCTTTGTACCTGAGGGAAGCAATTTCTGGCTGTCTCCTGAGCTCTTCTGCCCCACGTCCTTCTGTGTACTGTGTGCGTCCCCCACACTGGGGAGGAATAATAGCTGACGCCCACGTTAGAAACTTTACCAGCCAAGTATTATACTATCGGGCAGGGCTGCAAAGGACCCCACCGTGACCTTCTCTGTCGTGTTGCCTCTTCAGCAGAGGTGGGAGGAAATGAGATGAGTGCGAGCAAAGGATGCCCTGCTGGTGGTTATGCTTAGGGGCTCCAGTGTTCAGGGATTGTATGGTTCCTCTATTCCCGAGTTGCTGACCATGCTTTAGAGGAGCTAAGGTTCATTACAGTTGAGTTTTGCTCTTCTTCCTTTGGCCAGCGTCTCATGCCCCCACTGGCACACACCCACCACTGCCCAGGCTGTGGTTGGTGGTAAAGTGAGCTCTCCTCTGCTTGCAGATGAACGTGAAGCCGTGCAGAAGAAGACCTTCACCAAGTGGGTCAACTCCCACCTCGCCCGGGTGTCCTGCCGGATCACAGACCTGTACACTGACCTTCGGGATGGACGGATGCTCATCAAGCTGCTGGAGGTCCTCTCCGGAGAGAGACTGGTAAGAGGGGATGTGAAGTGTGGTGCATTGTAGGTGGGAAAATGTTTTTTTGAAAAATCAAGTGTGGAGTTGTCTCCTGTTGATTTCTGCAGTTAACGGTTGATATTTTTGAGGAGGAGACTCTTCATAAGTGAGATGAGCACGCTGGGGAAAGCTCCAGGGTAACATTCTGAATCTGGGTGATTTTCTTGAACTGTAGTGAAGCGGCTTCGTTCTGGTTATTTGCAAGGTTACTACCTTTGGTCAGAAAGGTCTTGGCTGGTGTCCCCTGTTGAACAGGGCACGGTGCTGGAAATTTAAGGGCCAGCCTTGGGTGCTGGCTCCAGGATGTACCTGTATCCCTTGAAATCATGGAATAATTTTCAGTTTGTGTCTTACTGATTCTCTGGAAAATCTGAGCTGCTGTTTTAAGGTGGCAGGAATTGAATTCAATGGTCCCTGGTGTTTTTTTGGTTTCTTCCGTGCACACTTTTTGTTTTGGGGGTGGAGGGAGAGGCTGGTGCTGTGTCTCCTTGGAAACTTGGAGCTTTGATGAATTCCCCCGAGCCGCCTTTTTGGGCAGGGGAGTTGTCAGCCTACAGTGAAACTGTTCTCCCCATTCTGTTTCCCAGAGCTGCCATGGCTGTCTCTGATGTGACTTTTGTCTATGGACCTTTAACGGAGGAATCTTAAACCAGTCACTGTAACTGACCCAACAGGTTTTGTCTCGCCTTGGTGTGGAAATGGGTGCTGTCTTCTGCCAGAGCACAGGCAGTTCCATAGGTGCTGGTGGGGGCCCAGCCAAAGGCAGGCTGACGCCCAGGGATCGAGCCCACATCTGCAGTGACATCACCAGGAAAACATGATGCTGGTGGTTGGCAGGGCTGCCAGAAAGCCTCACTTTTAACTCGAGCTCCACCCTGTAACTTGACAGCCGCGGTGGGTCTGCATGCAGACCGACCCACACACCTCTGACCACAGGCCAGGGGCTGCGGTTGCACCCTCTCCCGTCATTAGCCCACAGGCAGAATGGCCCCTTTGCGCTCGGGTAAGAACATCAGGTTTCCCTTTCCCTGCCCCTCCGTTCCAGCACAGCCTCCTCTAAGAGACAGTGAAGCCCCGCCTCATCCTCAGTGCCTGTGGTCCACACGCTCTTTGTTCCCTGAGCGTGCATGTTTTGTTGCCTCGTTTTCTTGAGAGGTTGTGGGTCAAGCTAGACACGCTGGAGAAACAAAGGAGGCTCCTGCCTCCGTGACCGTGATGCTGCCCTGAAGGCGGTGTGTAAGGTGCAAGTGGGAGCAGTGGGTCCACAGGGGGAGGGCCAGTCATTTTGGTTTGTTTTTTGACGTGAGTCTAGGCCAGAATTATTGTGATATTCATCTTTAAATACAATTTTGGTAACCAGACTTTCTCAACCGCCCCACATTTTTTTCCCTTTTAATGTTTAACCTAGTATGATTGTCTATTGATTTTTGTTTTTTTTTTTGAATGATGTTTTGAAAGTAGCTTAAAAAAAAAATCATTAAAGGTCACCTGAAACTAGAAATTAGTTTGAACATTAATTTTTTGTCCCAATAGGGTCCCGTCTTCAGGGCTGTGGGGAGTAAATTGTTCACCCTGGAAGGTCCATAATTCTTTCATACCAAGAAGATTGTGTCCTTGATAATGTCCACATAATAAACGGGATCAGACCCTTTGCCCTTTATTCTGGAAAGGGCAACAAAAACATTAGGGAGAAAAAAAGCAACCAGCAAAGCATAATTCTTGGTTGTTTGCAGATACCTCCCACTCCTCTGTTTATTTGCTGCCAGCAGTATATATATTTATATATATATATTTTTTGCAGTGACCCAGAGGCCTGGGAGAGTAGAGATAGAGAAGCATGAGAGGGCTGCCATCTCCATCCTTTCAGGCAGTCAGTGGCAGAAGCTGTGTTTAGCCATGACTTACCACTTTGTAAAACCCCAAGAGCCTTGACTTCTTTTATTATCCTTTCTTCACAGCCAACTCTGACTATAGGTTGGGCAGTCTGATTAATCTTCTTGTTCCAAAAGTAAGGATACCGTAGATAGAGTGAGCTACAGCTCTTGTTCATTTGTACTGGAGATTTTCGGCCTCTTTGGCCCCATGGTTTATTTGGTTCATGGAGCCTTCTGGAAGGGACACAGACCACACTCTGCTGTTGGCTGCAGAAGCTGCCAGGGACTCAACGTTAGAGACCCTCCCCGCAGGAGAGGACATCCATCCATGAGGGCTCACCCCAAAGGATTCTTGCATCTTCAGATTCCAAAACGAATGAGGTTGCTAGAGCTTCCAGGCCTGGGTAAATTAATGTCCACAGCTAAATGGTTGTATCATCAGATAACGTTCAGTCAGCACTGGGCTTTTTCTGCACCAGTGATCCAAAGCCCGGGGTCACATAAACATTTGCACTCCATCTGGAGCCATGTCTCCATCGCCGTTTCAGCGCCAGCACTTACCACCAGCTTGGCAGTAGGTGGTAGATAAATGTTTGAGGGACTGCAGTATCTAAATTTATTTTATTAATAGATTCTTGGAGCCAACTCATCCCTCTTTACAGAGGGGGAGATTTGTCTTATTTTTACTAAGTTCAAAGAAATACATTAGCTTAATGATCCAGAGCATTCCACCCTAACCCCACCCTGCATTTCGGCTTAATGAAATTTGAGTTAGATTTGAGCAGGTTTTGGGTAGGCATTTTGGGTTATCAAGGCACTTGATTCCAGTGTACTGGGGAACACGAGAGGGCAGGAATCCTCACGTCTGCTCCTGACTTGGGCGGGATCTGTGTCCGGAAGTTGTCGCTCTCTTTGCCGCAAGGTATGTCAGATCCTGGAGCAGTGAGGAAACTCTTTGGCTGAGCCCGGAAGCTGCTGCTAATCGGGATTGGGTTGATGACAAAGAAAACCTTTCCTTTCCAATGTGTTACTCTGAAATTACCATGTACTATAAGTTCATAAATGTCTTGCTTTAAAGTTCCATAAAGAATATAGACCACCCTTTACAACATCAACTGACCAGGTAGAAGCGGTCACTGTGCTGGTCACTTTGTCATTGGTCCTAGGTCCCAGGGCCAGATGAGAAATGGGACTTGAGGCGTAAAGGTTTGTCCTGCGCAACCCACTGACATTTGGAGGGAGTGGAGCCTCTGGACTTCGGGGGTGAAGTGGAGCCCACGGGTCCTCATCCAAGTTCGAAGTTGGCCAGTGCCTGCCCCCTTCCCTCCGTGGGCCTCGGCATGAAGGATGGTTCTGAATAAGACAGTTTCCTGCCTTGCTCCTGCCAGACTGAGCCCTCGCCTCTGACCAAGAGGACAAGGTTTTCTGAACACTTCTGCCCTCCCCCCAGCCCCCGCCATTTCCAATAGCGGGTACCACTGATTTTTGGTTGCTTGATGTTTTCCTGATATTCTGTCTTCTTATTCTGTTAATCAATCTCAAAGAAGACAATGCAACAAAAAGAGGATTTTTTTTTTTTTTTTTTTTTAACCACCGTTAATTCCAAAACAGGCTGAGCTAGGTGGAGAAGATAGATTTACCATGAGATTTGCTAAGCCTTAGACAAATCCCACGTTGAACTACCCTGAGTGCGTTTTACATAGAGCCTTTGTTAGGAGAACATGCTGGCATGTATTGTTATAGAAACGGGGTTTTATGGACTGGCCACAGAACCTGCCTGTTGTTTGTAATGTCTCTTGTGTGGGAGAATTTGCTTTTGTTCTAAACAACCAGACACAGAAGAATGCCCCTGTTAAATTCGGGTCGAATTGCACAAATACTAAAAGTGAATTAATAGTAACAGGTAATAGTAATACCATGTGATAAAGTACTGAATGAATGGCCCCAAAGCCCTAGAGTTCAGAAGGGGAAACGGGCCTTCTGGGTGGGGTGTCAAGGAGGGGCCGCGCGTCAGCCGTGAGGAAGAGTGAAGAGAGCGCTTGAGGGTGGGTGGCAGGAGGGAACAGGTGTAGGGAAAGCATCCTGGCTGAATTGGAGTTTGTTTTTGGAAGGAGTGATGATGGTCAGTCACTTTTAGTGTTTTCTGTCTCATGCATAATGTGTTTAGTTCTCACAGTCTAATCAAGGAGACAACTTACGCTTTATAGGAGAAACAGGCAGTGAGTGACCAGGGCCTCGCCCAAGGCCAGTATCACTACTGAGGAATATAACTTGGACTCCAGCCTACTCTCCTGTCTCTTGGTCCCCTCCTTTCTCATTGAGTCCTGCTAAAGGAGAAGATTCTCCATGGGAGTGGGTCCCGACCAGGAAGGAGACGGGCAGGAATTAATGGAACAAAGTATGTTGTTTCCTGTTTAATTTTAATTGGGCAAGAATCGTTTATACTCTTCTTAAAGCTCAAAGTATGATGTGTAGGGAGGTGTTTGGGGACATAATGTGAAATGAGTTTGGCTGTTGTATCAGAGGAGATTGTGGAGTTCCTATCCCCAAATCCCAAATTCCTATCCCATCCTACCCTCTGTATTAAGTAGAGGTTGTGTGTGTGTGTGTGTGTGTGTGTGTGTGTGTGTGTGTGTGTGTGGCAAACACTGATTTTTGATTAAAAGGCAAAAATATAAGCTAGTATCCGTTGCTCTGATATACTGAGACCAGTAGTGTCTTTTCTCTATTTCTTCTTCACCTAAACGAGAGATCAGGAGGCACTTTAGAATTCACCTTGCATGCTAGTGAGTCTTTCACCCTCCAACACATAGGTTGTATTTTATAGCCGGAAGGGACTTTAGTGGCCACTAAGTTAGATCCCTTTATTTCATAGGTCCTGTAACTGAAAGTCAGCAGCCATCAAGCCCATCCAGCTGGCATGTGGCAGTCGGCCTCTCCCAATTCCCAGGATTGGTGTTCTGTCCACCCTGCAACCCTTGGAGAGCTGTTGCTCCAGGTGGCTTCAAGGTGGCTTTGGATACCCATGAAGAAAATCAGAGGGAGTGGGGCTTACCAGGGTAGAAGAGTGGCCCAGCTCCCCAGGGTCCTTCCCAAAATACCCTGCCAGGAATCCTCCTTTATGTCTTCCTCTTCTATTCAAGGAGGCTAAAAATGGCTCCAGGAAACATTTGCTTTTTCTTTTCCATCTCTAGACTCTGACAAAGAGCCTGCCATCGTGATTACTCCACAGTTCTGCAAATCCTGATGCCCCACAGCGTGTAATCGATCCAAACTCCAGGCTGAGTGACAGTCGGGGCAGAGCCATGGGGGGGGGGGCGGCATCCAGCCCCCTCCTTCCCTTCTAAGGGCCTTGGGCCCACTTGGCGAATTTGCCCAGGACCACACTGCTTCTCAGGGGCAGGGCTCGGACTAGCTGCTCTAATAAGCAATCAGAAATATATTGTCAGTTTCTGGAGGTTGGTTATTTAGCCCTGTAATTCCCACTCCTCCTTTGGAGTTGGAAAGAAGATGGGTCTGGAGTAAGGCCCAGATGGGTTGGAGCTGTGGTTGAGAGAGATTTGGGACTAGAAGGGACAGAAGGGACCTTGGGAAGGGGAAACAGGAAAAGCGCCCGCAAGACACAGGCCCACAGGCCCTGGTGCGGAAGAGCAGGGACACTTGTTAGATTGATTTAAAGGAGGATCCGTAAAAATCGGCATTTCCTCAGAGGAGCCCGCGCCTGCAGAGCCCCCCTTGCTTGAGTTGCACGCGAGTCTGGTATTGATCCTTGCCTCCTCCTAAGTGGCATCTCAAACTGCCCCATCAGAAAGGACACAGAGGACAGAAATGCGCATGTTGCCGTGGGAACGGACCTGTGTCGCACTAGGAACTTGACAGTAATTAATGGAGACGAGACAGGGAAGGTTCCTTTTCTCGGCAGGGCGAGCCACTCTTGGGGCGAGGCTTGTGTTTATCCCTGAGCGATGCACCCCTCCCCCAGTTGCTCTGTGTTCAGTTCTCTCCATTGTTATCTCTTCTTCCTCTTGAGAAGATGGAGGTTGAGTAAAATAAAAATAGCTCTTTTAAAAAAAAAGGAAAACTGTCTGCCAGATGGGAACCGAGCCTCGTAATTTCCTTTCACGTAGACGTGTGTGTGTACTGCCCTTGGTTCCCGGTGTAGCCTGAAGAGGGCGTGCTCTGGAATCCCGGCTCACCGCACACCAGCCAGCCGCGCACCATCACCTCATCCCTCTAAGCCGGCATGTTCTCATCTGCAAAACGACAAGAATAATAATAATTATTGCTGTGCAGTGTTAGTGTGAGGATTAAATAAATGTAAACCACCTAACAGATAGGTTAACATAGTGGCACAGGAAATGGCAGCTAAGAATTTTTAGATCTTGGGAGTTTTGCCGTTTATATGACCCAGTGTGTTTCAGTGTATATAGTTCTGTGCAGTCATTAACCCGTCTAAAATAAATTCCCTGTAATGATTGCCCCCTAAACTTGCCCAGGTACCGTGCCTTAAAACACTTCAGAAGCCCTCTCTGAAGCAGATACAGCATGAGTTTCAGGAGTTGGTATTCTTGAGTTTTCGTCTTGATTCTTACTCCCCCCTCATTGTGCTACCCGTACATCATCTAATCACGCCACATCTGGTTTATTCTTTTGGTTTAAAAAGGGGTTAATATGCCACCGAAGATGAGTGAGCTTCGATTGAGATGAAATGTGGGAAAGTGTTTGAAAAACATAGAGAGGTATAGTGAGGCAATGAAGCAACTTTCACTGCACAACATTTAGCCTAGTTTAAATTACTAGCTGCACAGCATAATAGTAATATTTAAAATATCTCTGTAAATCGTGCTTTCCAGCCTTGTTTCCTAGTAAGCTCTGAGTCATAGAGGTCTTACTGTGTATAGAGGCGTTAAGTGTTGAGGTTTGGGTGTTTTCACATCCTCTCCGCTCTCTCGTCCTATCTCCCCTCCCTCCAGGCAGCAGCCAGTCATAAGTTTTCTCTACCACCTTTTCCTTTTATTTCTGTCCAGAGTTTAATTTGGGGTGTCAGGATTAGAAGAGTAATATCATTACCATTATTTGGGGGCACATTCCCTTCTGGTATTAAATTTGCCTTTCAGTTGATGTATACCAACTTCTCTGCCTCTCAGTGGGAGAGTTCTGTCTAGACCCTGAACATGTCCTGTTGTCGAACAGAGAGGTGTGTTATTTCTAAACAGTTTGAAGCCCAAGTGGCATGGAGAGGGGGAGACCCCTCTTTTAAGTAGAATCGTTGGGAGGAAAATCCTTGAGGCACCCCTGTTGGTAGACACACTTTGTGGGTTTGAGAACACCATAATCATTAGTTCACCATTTCATTTATGTAGCAGTCCTTTGAGATAATTATTCATATTATCCCCATGTTATGGATAAACAGACATTTGAGAAGTAAGGCGCTGATTGGCTAGAAAGTGGGGAAATTGTAACTTAAATGTGGGCATTTTAACATTAGCATCATCTTCTACGCTGAATTGCCCAACAGAAGCATATACAGAGATCCGGTTTGTTCATGTTTTATGTTTTAAAAGATATAAAGGCCAGGAGCAGTAGGAAAATTAAAAATAAAAAGGGTTTAGGGAGAGAAGAGCAGAGTATCATCCCCCCGAATCTTGGTTTGATTTTTGGGAGAATTGCCAAAAAAAAAAAAAACCAAGTGGGGTGAGGGGGTCTCCTGAAAGTTTTCCATTTCCTCTGACTTTTGGAAATTGGTGAGGTTTGTTTTTTAACCATTTGAAGAAGTCTGATCATTTACCCAAAGGTGTTTCTCTGCCGTTTTTATTTTAGTTCCTTCCTTTGTGTTCCCATGCATTAGTGTTTCTGATGGCTGGTGCTGGAGGGGACTTAACGTTGTGTCCAGGTCTGGGGTGAACCATCCTCAGATCCCACCTGGCATGGCCAGTCAGCATCAGCACGGCGTCCCTGCCACGTGGCGTTGGGCTTTTCCAGCCTGCAGGAAAGCGTTTGGACCCCTCTCGCAGCCCTCCCCCTCCCACACCCTTGCACCCCATACTCACGTGGAAACGAACACACAGTCGGCTGGGATGTTGTAACGAGAGAACAGAGGCTTGAGCGGTGTCTCACACACGTTTGAAGTTGAGTGTTTCAAGATAAAGTCTAAAAGGACCAACTGTAGTTACGCCTGCTGCAACCTGGGAAGGTCCTGACAGCCCCCAGCCTGTTCCTTGTTCTCCTGCTGCTCAGGTCCTTCTGTCAGATGACAGAACTGAACAATTTAGTAAAGAGTTTGATGTCCTTTATTCAAGGGGACACAGTCCGTGGACAGAGGAGTGCCGTGCCTCACAAGTGGTGGAGCATGCTTCCCTAGGGATTTGGGGCGAGAGCAGGTTTCCAGAGGTTAGAAAAGGGGCAGCGCGGGAGCAGGGCGTGACTGGCTAGGAGGTTGGAGGCTTCCTTAGGAGGTGAGCAGGTCCTGTTTTCTGGGCGAGGTGAGCTGGAGGACTGGGATGGGTGTGTGTTTGGGCTCCTTGACAGCTGTTTCCCTCAAGGGCAGTCCAACTTAGGTTTGTGACGTGGGCCGAGCCACTGCGGTGGCCTCTCTTTTGTGGGTCCTGGTACTCGAATTAACTTTACCAATTCTAATTCCATCCACACTGTTCCTCTCACGCTCAGTTAGGACATAACCTCTTCTGGCCTCGCAGATACCTGCTGCCATTAGGAGAATGCTTCCGTCCCTGTTGCTCTGCGGTCCTGGGCGTATGGTGCCTGACACACGCTGTTTGGTCACAGGCTCGCTGGTCAGGGCACAGGCATTAAAGAGATGAGAGGAAGAGGCCTCTCTAGAGCAATGAGAAATGGCAGGAGCCCCTGCCCCAGAATTCACATGCTTCCTTAGAGGCAGTTAATCCCCACCCCTCGACTTTGAACAGAGTTTCAGCAGGAGCCACCTGGACACGAGAAGAACAAGGGACCGCTGTGGGTGGTCACTTTGTCAACCTCAAGAAATGACCGCTGATCCAGAGAAAATGAGAAGAACCGAAAGCTGGCCCGCGAGAACCGGGTGCAGAGTCCGGGGACTTCTCCCCCGAGGGCTCTGGGCACACCGCTCCATCAGGGCCATCTCCCCTGTTAGGAGGGGACCCAGGGGAGGAGGCTGCTGGGCGCGCCTTGGAAGAGGGGGGCTCCAGTGTCGACCTCAGACTGTGTCTACACAGTCGCTCACGGAATCCTAGATGGAGTCCACCGCTTTCTGTTTTAAATATCTGACCTTTTTCTTACCTCACCATATTGCTTGATTTTGATGTAATGTTATCACTTGACCTAACATGAATAACAAATCCTAGCATTTCTGACATACCTGAAATGTATTAGTTGTGACGTTTCTGAGAGAGGATGCCTTTTTGCGGGGGGTGGTGGGAGGTTGTAAGTAAACTCTTATAATGCAGACTTCCCTCGATGCCCGAAGAGGGATTGGTTCCAGGACTTGCCGCGGGCACGGAGGGCCGACTGGAGCGTGAAAAGCTTGACTTTTAGAGACATTTCTTTTTCCATTGCTATTATTTGAAAAAATCTGCCACTTGTGGTAAGGCCTCTGGCCATAATCTTATTTCCTCGGGGTCAAGGCACATTCTTCTATGCTTGCCAGTCATTTTTTGTAGAAGAGAAAGTCGAGAAAAAAATAATCTGAGACTGGGTACTTAAAGTGGTCACTTGTTAGCCAAGTTACCTTCTCTTTACATGTTTTCCATCTAGCACTTAACTGAGGATCTCAGCTACAGAGGGTAAAGTGGGAAGCAGGCAAGACCTTACCGTAGGACTAGCTGCCGCCCACACCTGCGTGTGCCCAGGTTGCTGCACACCTGGCTGCCTTTCCTCTGGGAGGCCGGCTCATAGCACACACCGTTGCCCAGTCCATCTGTGGGCGTTCAGGTCACTCCATGTAGGCCCTGGGTGCTGAACCAAACCAGAGGCCACCGAGGATATAGCAGGCATATAAAGCATCATCCCTGCTCTCAAGGCAGTAGTCAAGTTGGAAGTAATAAAAACAACACATACGAAATAACAGCAAAAATATAAGATATGTGATTAGTTCCTGAACTCTGTGGTCCAGACAGAGACCACAGGCGTATAGGTTTGGGGGGGAAGGGGAGACCTGTGAGAACTGGAATGGTTGGAAACGACTCCTAGAAGGAAAGATGTGCCTTGACCTGAACCTTGAAAGGTGGGTGGGGTACAACGAGGAGGTAGGATGGCAGCCAGGCCAGGTTCATCTTCTGGCCAGGGGCGTGTGGGCAACCTGGTGGCAGCTTTGTGGAGTAGTGAGATCAGCCTGAGGTGCAACCTCAGCTAGAAGGGGGAGTAACGGGCGACAGAGAGGAGGGTGGGAAGGATGGAGGCGGGCGATGGAGGCATGAGCTTGTTCTTGACACAGGAGATGATAGAGACCCGTTGAAAATTTCGAGTGTGTGTGTGTGTGTATCTTTACCTATTGCTTTGTTTATTTAAAATGCTCACCTTGAAAACGCCTTTTTTTGATTTTGATATAACTGATTAAAAGGAATAGATATTTGAGGTAGTCAAATTAGACTACTCTCATATTTTTTTTTTTTACTTTATCCTTTCTTTCCAGTAAGTCACACCTTTTTACTCAGCCCCCCTCCATCATCCTCACAAAACCAGCACTTGAAAATTCCGCTGATTTGGTGGAGTGTCCCCCCTTTTTCATTTTGAGCCAACCTTGGGAAACGACCCGAACCAGCAGGTGGCAAACCTGTTTTTACGTTTAAAGCAGCCAGAAAGTCCTCAGAGGTGTTTTCGCTGTGCATCTGCAAAAATTATACGGATGGCCGTAGTAGCTCTGAAATTCTTTATGAAAACTGGGTTCCTTTTTCTCTAAGCTTCCAGCTTCTGTGCTCATTTGTAAATTGTGTCACTTCCATGATTAAACAAAAACCTCTGAAGAGTGATCGGTTACCATCCCTTAAGTAAACTTTTCTAAGGCTGTTAGATAAACTCTGTCCTTGGACTGAATGAGCACGTTTTTTTTTAACGTTTTGGTATGGGTCGGAAAGCGCTGCATGAATGGGCACGTGTGCACTTTCTGGGCTGTAGTTCTGAGGTGGTTTCTGCCCTCTTGGATGATCTGTTTCCACCTTCTGCTCATCTGTTTTAGCCTAAACCCACCAAGGGACGAATGCGCATCCACTGTCTGGAGAACGTGGACAAGGCCCTTCAGTTCCTGAAGGAGCAGCGAGTCCATCTTGAGAACATGGGGTCCCACGACATCGTGGATGGGAACCACCGGCTGACCCTCGGCCTCATCTGGACCATCATCCTGCGCTTCCAGGTAAGGGGCTTGGCCCGGCGATTCGGCCTCCCTCCTGGGTATGAGCATCCCTGTGAAACTGGCCTCCCCATTCCAGAGGGACCAGGAAGACCAGGTTGAAATGTCATCTCAGCGTCAGCTGTGCAGAGCGGCGGGTCACATTTGGCTGCCCTGTAGGCATGTGGCAGCTAGCCATATCCTCCCTCAGTTTTGCCAGCCCCTGAAAGTCTTGACTCTCCTGGCAAATAAGAGGGTTTCTGGGCTGCGTCTCAGCCCACCACTTCGCCGACACCTACTGTAGACGTCTGGTGTCTGCTGCTCAGCGTTCGGGAGCAGAGGTGTAAGGGTGTGGTCGATGCTAGGTTACTACCACTAGACTGTGTGAACTTTGCCAGATTGTGGCATGCGTCATAGAATATCTTTAGGCGAAGCTGCTTCGGACCATGACACATGCGTGGGCTCTGTTTTCACCTTCTCCTTCTCCTTCGGATGTGAGGAAGCAGTTTTCGGGGGGGTGTGCCAAAAAGCCTTCTGCTTGTTTGAATTGATGACGATTTTATGGGTTTGTTATACCCGAGCGAAAGGTTCTAAGTATAGCAATCCTGTAAGCCAGAAGGTGCTCTCAAGGTCACTTTGTCCCGTTCCTGCACTTTATGAGGGAAGGGAGGAGCCTTGCCAAGGGATCACACAGCCAGTCAGGGCTGCTGTGCGTGCTCCTGACTCCTTGGAAGAGAGCTCAGCCTTTCTCGTCTGTGAAGCACCTCCGGCCCGATGACTGGTTCTTTCTCCAGGCTGTTGCTTCATGCCCCTGCTTTTCAGTTAAAATCTGAAATTCAGGAAACACTGCTTACCATGGCGTCAGGTTACCCTGCAAACAAAAGTCCGAACGGTCCTGTCTCCACTGTGGCTGTGTTCTCTGTATCTTCCCTTCCTGTTAAGCCCCTTTGATGAAGTTTGATTGTTTTTTTTTTTTTTTCCCTACGTAAATAAAAATCTCACCAACAAAGGGCCATGTCAGAAATCAAATTATAGCTCTCTTTGTATTCTTACTAAAACGCTGAAATCAACCTCTAACCAATCGTTTTCCTTCTCGCTTCCCTCGGGATCGGGCAGCTCTAGTTCAGTGGTCTGGGTGGGTATGTGGGAGGAGGGAGGGGGTAGGGGACCAAACCAGAGCTGTACAGAGACACTCCCTGCATGGGGGGTTCCTAAGCCTGGACCTGCCTTGGGAAAGCCGTTTACTCATTCAGGTTCCCTGGTCCCAGCCCCAGCGCTTCTGATTAAATAGGTCTGAGGCCGGGAACCACTGTGAAGGTGACATCGTTAGTGGAGATTTAATTGCAACAATCAGTGACTTTATTTTGCAAACAGAACTCTTCTGCAGGTTTCTGTCATTTAGTTCCTGAATGATTTGAAAACAGAGTGAATACCATTACATTCACTAACTATTGCTCTTGGCCTTAGGCCAACAGGACTCTCCTGGAGCATCGCCTCAGTTCTGTAGAGTAAAAAGTCCTGTTTCTCTTGCCTTTGGCCTGTGGTAATCAGAGCGTGGAAGGGCGTCCTGACAGCAGCTTCTCTTGACAGCGGGTCTGTGCCCCTGGCGGGGAGCTGGCGCACACAGCCCTTTCCAGGATTCTCCACATGAATTGGGTTGCATCATTGACTAATTAGCTTCCTGCCAGCTTGCCTTTTTCTGTGCTTGAACCTGTAAATACTGATACATAGTTTCTCCCTTTCCTTTGAGGCTGATGTCACTGCATGGCCTGCAGGGTTGGTGTCTGACATGACCCCACCTCCTGCAGCAGTTTTATCAAATCATCCCGCGCTCCACAAACATGTATTGATTCTGCACCAGCCAAGGCCCAGCTCACATTCTGCGTCCTCTGTGAAGCGTCCCACGTATCTACAAAGATCTCTCTCCCCACCGCCCCCCAGCTCCTGAATGTGCAACCTTGTCTTACATTTCCTCTGTGTGTGTGTGTGTGTGTGTGTGTGCATGTGTGTGTGTGTCCACAGTCCCCAAGACGTGGCCTGCCCTGATGTGTGTAGCAGGTGTGCATTAAATACCGATGATGACAGACAGGTTTTATGCTGCTTTCCCTTAAAAGAGAGTAAAAGATGGTGTGAGAAACTGGAATGAAAGTCGTCGAGTTTGCCTAGTCCACATAGGAAGCTGTCTTCACTTCAGAAGGGTAGATTTTGTTTCTAAAAGAACAAGTCTGGAAACAGATTCCCTTCACACTGAGGCATAGGAAAGCTGACGGGGGTTAATGTGTAAAATTCCACCTGCCTTTCTTGGTGAGTCTGTGTCTTACTCCTTGAGCGAAGGTTATTCTTGCACACTCTTTGGAGTTTATGCAAGCTCAGACTTCACTTACAACAGTTAAAAATGCAGAATTTTTTTTAGAAGTGTAATTATTTCAATTTCTAGGTGTTTTTCCTAGTTGAAAGTTTCTAACTTTTTAATCTTACATGTATGTATTTTATCCTCCTCCTACCTCTTTCTCTTAAAAAGAATTCTGGGGCGTGTTTCTAGCTTAAATGGAAAGACCTTTGACAGGGGCCAGGACAGGGAAGCTTGGAATGGTTAGAGCTGAAAGAGAGGCCAACACCCTTTCCCTTGACTCCATCCCACATTTTATCATTATAATCAAGGAACTAAAGGCAAAGGGGTATTTAGAGCATTTGTTTAAAATCACGTAACTGGTAGGCAGCCCATGATCCAAAGAGCTGACGTGTATGGATCCTTACTAAGAGCCTAACCCTTCATACTTTGCATTTGTTCAAGTGTACAGCAGCGCTCCGAGATAGCCACCCCTCAGAGGGGAAGCCAAGGAACTCGCCCAAGGACACGCAATAGGTGGGGGAGCCTGGATTCGGACCCAGAGAGTCTGACTTTGGTGCCAGTAGACCAGGCTCTATGTCCTGTTGAGAATCAGCGGCCTCTGAGTAGCTGATGAATACAGGCTGTCTTAGTCCATTCAGGCTGCTAAAACAAAGTACCACAGATTGGGTGGCTTCCAAACAGTAGAAATTTATTGCTTACGGTTCTGGAGGCTGTAAGTCTGAGATCAGTGTGCTAGCATGGTCAGGTGAGGGCCCTCTTCCGGGTTGCATACTTCTCATTGTGTCCTCACATGGTGGAAGGCGCTAGGGGTCTCTCTGGAGCCTCTTTTATAAGGCACAAATCCCATTTATGAGGGCTCTACCCTCAAAACTTAAGCATCTCCCAAAGGCCCTACCTCTTAACGCCATCGCCTGTGTGGCTTAGGATTTCAACATAAGAATTGGTGAGGGTGTGGGAGACAAACATTCAGACCATGGAAGCACAGCATTTAAGGGCACTCTTTCTCTGAGAGTTTGGGTCAGTTTTCAGGAAATGGTGCATGCACTGTCCTCATCAACGAAGGACTCACTCACCCTGGTGTAAAAAAATCTTTGGTTGTGAGAAAACAAACGGTATTTTTCTAGGGTCTGCTGAGGTTCAAGGTGTACCGTATGCACCACTGTTCTAGCTTGTAGTTGGAGAAGACGGGCTATGTTGGGGGTAGAAATGACCCCTAATAGGTTCTTGGAAGTCAGGCAGGTGACTAGTCTTCACTTCAGTCTTATCTTTGTGCAAAATAGAGAACCTAGTTCTGGTTGGTGTTTCTAAGAAGTGAACCCTGGATTCAGAAAGCAGTTCTCATTGACCCTTGGAGTAGGCAGTCTGCAGGGCTAGGTGTTGATCTAAAGTTTACTCTTTATGTATATGCAGACCTGTTCTTCTGTGGCTTTCATTAGGAAGCTAACGCATCTATTGGTCTAATATTTCTTTGTAAATCTTAGATCCAGGATATCAGCGTGGAAACTGAAGACAACAAAGAGAAGAAATCTGCCAAGGATGCATTGCTGTTGTGGTGCCAGATGAAGACAGCTGGGTGAGCACGAACTCAGGGGGTTAGGGGCTGCTTCTCCCAGGACTAAGTTCTACCAGAGTCATCACTTACAAGGTGTTGACGAGTATCTTTTTCCACCACTTCCATTGAGACGTCTTGTTGACTCGTAAGTAGTTGATGCGCTGACATTTCAGCTAGCTCTCAGAACAGGAGTTGATTTATATCCTGGACCTGTCATTTGCACAATGAGTTTCCCTCTGTTTATTAAGGAAGTTCCAGAGAGAAGTTAATCTTGAATTTTAAAACCCTGAAACCATGTTTAAGAATCTCATCCATGATATTTGTAAAAAGTTGTGGGTTTTCTCCTCTCTTTAATTTCTGTTGCTTTGGGAAGCTCTGTGCATTAAACTTAAGGGTGGGTGGTCTTTGTACGTTTTCTCAGTTTCCCTTTCTTTTATTCTCTCATTGAAATTTCAGTGAAGATATTTTTTAGAGACTCGCATCTTGCTTATTGCTCACTGAAACTGTCGGAGCTCCTAGGTACTAATTGAGAATTGGTTTTGTACCAGGTTAATTTTGCACCAAGTCAGGACTACTTGGAGGACAGATGTAACTGTAATGGACATGATCAGTTAGTGGTAACTATGGAAACCATAAAGAGTGTAAGGCTTAGTAAGGGGATCAAGTTAGGAATGAACTTTTAATCAACCACAGGTAGAAAGTTATGAATAATCAATGTGGTGTAAAGTAGCTGATTGACTGCGGGTAAGTTTCAAACATAGGGAAGTATTTCAGGGAGGTACTAGATTTACAAAACTTCATCCTGTTCAATGGGATAAGGAAGAAGGAGAGCTGAGTCTTTGAACAGGTAATCCCAGCTACTTCCTCTCCTGGAGTGCCGTGTGAACTCGGGTCTTGGTGTCTGCAGGGCTCTGATAGCTGTGCTGGGGGCGTGGAAAGCCAGTGAAGCAGGGAGACCTCAGAGGCATCTAGTTGTGGTCACTTTTTTCTCAGTAAGCCTGGTGTTTTCAGTCGAGGACGCAGATCACAGATCGAATTACCAAGAAAGAAAAGCCATGTGGACGTGTGTTTTATTCTTATTTTCCAACAAGGAGAAGTTGAGGCGGATCTTAGCTGCGATTTGATTGTCCTTATTGATATTCACTGCCCGACATTTTCGCAGTGCCTACAGACTTTTTTTTTTTTAAACACTGTGTTTAGCAAAAGCACAGACCTTTATTTGATAATTGTGTCGCTCTTGTCTTGTGCCTCGTGTTTGTTAGGTACCCCAACGTCAACATTCACAATTTCACCACTAGCTGGAGGGACGGCATGGCCTTCAATGCACTGATACACAAACACCGGTGAGTCCTTAGAGGTCATGCTAACAATTTGGGGGTGGAATGTTGACATCCTTGTGTAGCAGATCTGGGTGACTTTCAGTCCTCATGTCCGTTGCCCTCGCTGTTGCATCATGGTGGAAATTCCTGCCTTCCCTGTGAGGGAGGTGAGAGTGTGTAAATTCTCCCAAACAAAAGAAACAACTTCACCCATTCTCTTCATAAACTTTGAGGTTGTTTATTCAAAAATCGGGTTTCATTGTTTGATGATTAACTAATATCGTAGGCTTTTACTCTGCTAAGTGGACACTTTTGGAGTAGTAATCGAGTCCCACTGGTCACGCGGTGTGTTTTCAAGCCACGGTTTCTGTTGTGTTCCACTGTTGTTCTACACAGGCCTGACCTGATAGATTTTGACAAGCTAAAGAAATCCAATGCACACTACAATCTGCAGAATGCATTTAACCTTGCAGAGCAGCACCTCGGCCTCACTAAACTGTTGGACCCCGAAGGTAAGGACTCAAGGGGTAAAAGGTGGGACTGTCAGTATCTCTAGCACTGAGGGGTAAATATAAAATCTGCTTTGTGTCAGTTTGTTGTATTCGTACAGTGTGCTTTGGGAATTATCTAAGGAAGAGGAGTTTAATTTTGGTGTGGGAGTTACTTGAGGATTTGTGTAAAGGATTACGTCTGAAAAGGCCTTGAAAGATGAGTATGATTTAAACATGTGCCAGAGGAGAGGGCAGGGCAGGCAGGGGGATTTGTGTGAGCAAAGGAACCAGTAAAGAGGAAGGTGTGACTGGGGACTAACAGTTCATTGGGGGTGGTGTTAGCGTGATGTTGGGAAAAATACAACTGGAAAGGTGGGTGGGGGCCCAACAGGCTACAGTCTTTAGAGGTTATTCAGCAGGCAGTGGGGAGTCATTGAAGCCCCCTAGCCTCTGTGCTCAAGGAAGAGAACCTGCCTTAGGCTCTCATACATGCTTGTTGACTGGCGTTCATCCCACGGTGGCAAGAGCGTGGTTTGGCCTGGGTAGAGATAGGGGCAGGGGCCTCCTTAGGAGACTGTGCAGTGTTTGCTCCTGAGCAAGAAGAGCTTCAGTGAGGAAGGTGCACCCAGAACGTGTGGGTGGCAGAAGGAGTAACACGCGCAGTCCCTCCTCGTGGCTGGCTGGTTGGCGGCCCAATCTCTGCACAGAACCAACCTCTCTGCTCTGCAGATCCCTGCAGCAGGACCCTGAAGACTGACTGCGGGTGACATGGAGCAGACCTGTGTGGGACAGACCCATAGGTTGTAAATCCCTTGCTTACCAAAATCCTAACTGTAGGCTTCATCTTAGCATGAGCTATCACAGGAACGTTTTCTGATGTTGAGAAGCATTTAAAATGTAAGAGGATTTGTTTGTAGGGCTGGAGCTTTTTAGACCCTCTCAGCTGTTAGCAAATATTAGAGAGAAAAAACTGTATGTGAGTGAAAGTTTAAAGCTCTTATAAATATAGAATAGGAAGTTGAACTCCCCAAGGGCAGATCGAGGTCGTGAGGCTGCCAGGCAGGCGTCTTGCTATTTTCCAGTGCATCAGATGCACTGATAGTTTCACTACAGGAAGCTGAGATAAAATTATCTTTGTGCTAGCCCATTAAATGATTTCTCAATATAAACACAAAACTAAAATTCCTTGGACTGTGATAAATCTTTGTGCTTAACCCCTGCCTTACTCTGGAAAGGCATCCTCCCTGAGCCCGAGCTCTTTGTGCTTGGATAAAGAATCTTCTCTTTTTTTTAATCACTGTGACAAAAAGAAATTTAATAAGTTGCTCATTAGTTACTCTTTCTAATCACCACCCACTACGAAAAGGGGATTGATGTTCCCCAGATCATTCGAAGACAAGGAGCTAAAAAAAGCAGTCGATGTCACTTACTCTGTGGGTTTGATCTTGATTATTAGTTGTCCTTAGCTGCTGCTTAGTTGTCCGGTGCCCCAGAGAGCATCAGTTAAAATAAAATTGTAAACAAGTTAAAAAAGGTTTTGCTTGCTCACTCTTTCCCAGTTATGTCGACATTTTGTGTTTATTCAATTGCATACAGGGATGGCATTTTTTCCTGGCCTTCCTCCAATTCTGTATCCATAGGGCCCACTTTGATGGGGCCAAACAGACACAGGAGTTGGCCACAGGGGCCCTGGGGTGGGAACAGTAGCTGTGGCCCCCACTGCCATCAGCTGCCTCAGTGACTCTGGGCAGGGAACTTTCCCGCCCTGTGCCCTGGTAGTCAAGTCTTTAAAACAAGAGAAACAACCTGCCTCACACAGGGCTGCCAGGAGGATAGAAGTGAAGGCGCGTGTGCGGATGCACATTGAAAAAAGAGCCCCATACGTCAACAAAGAGCCATCTGTGTGTTCTCTCCTCTGTCTATCCTGAGTTGAGTGCTTCCCTCAACATTGCCATACCCCGAAGACTGACCACCTTCATTCATTTGCTCCCTCCCTCGATAAATATTTATTGACCACCCACCCTGTATATAGACAGCACGTTAGGAGGTGGGGAGGCACGGTGGCCCAGGGCTTCCCAAGACTGGTTTCCTGCCTTGGAAACTCAGTCTTGTAAGACTAATGAAATGTGCATAAGTAATCATAGGACCTGGCAGAAAGCAAACCATAAACAAAGCCCTTTAGGGAACAGAGGAGACAGTCATTCCAGCTGTAGGGATCGGAAATGGCTGTGTTGGAGTGGTGGCTTCTGAGCTGGACCTGAAGGGTAGGAAGAAGGTGGTGTGCTGGGGAAGGCCCTTTCAGACAAAGGGAGGCTGTAACCGGAAGGAATATTGGGAATTGAGGGGTGGTAAATAGTCCAGTTTGGTTTAGATCTATAGTGCCTTAGAAGAACCAGTAGGCTATAGAATGAGAAATGTCTAGAATGGCACTTGGCACTTAGAGGAAGCTTGATAAATATTCGATGGATAGATGGAAGGAAGGGAGGGAGGGAAAGAAAGTTAGGGCAAATTGTAGAGGCCTTTTGGGGTTTATACTTTATTTTTCAGACTGCAGGGCACTTCTGAGTGATTTGGGCTTGGAGGGAGCTGTGCTTCACAGCTGTGCTTCTGGAAGATCAGCCAGGCACAGTGTGTAAAGTGAATCGAGTAGCAGGGAGACCCAGTGAGGAAGCCATTGCTTCAGGTCTGGTTATGTGACCGTGAGAGCTGGACCCAAGAGTGACAGTAAGGATTCCATAAATAGAATCATCAGGTCTCAGACCCGGTGACTAACTGGATATGGGTAACAAGGAGATAAAGATGTCCATGGACTCAGTGGCCGGGAAAGATTCTGGTGCCACTGGCAGAAATAAGGACCACAGAGAAACACAGACCAGCTTAGGGGTCGGGGAGGCAGGGAGGTGAATGTGGTGTGTCTGGGTGGTAACCACACCACTGAGATATCTGACTCAGTTCTTACTATGTTCTTCATTTCTGTGTAGTAGTTTTGTATATATTTTGTCATCTCAGTAGCCTGGGATCCTCTAGAGAAAGGATCATGTCTGTTAAGACTTTTATGTCCTTCTGTCATACAGAGTGAAGTAAGTCCGAAAGAGAAAAACAGATACCGTATGCTAACACATACATATGGAATCTAAAAAAAAAAAAAAAGTGGTTCTGATGAACCTAGGAGCAGGACAGGAATAAAGACGCAGATATAGAGAATGGACTTGAGGACACGGGGAGGGGGAAGGGTAAGCTGGGACGAAGTGAGAGAGTGGCATGGACACATATACAGTACCAAATGTAAAACAGATAGCTGGTGGGAAGCAGCCGCATAGCACAGGGAGATCAGCTCGGTGCTTTGTGTCCACCTAGAGGGGTGGGATAGGGAGGGTAGGAGGGAGACCCAAGAGGGAGGAGGAGACATGGGCATATACGTACACATATAGCTGATTCACTTTGTTATACAGCAGCAACTAACACACCATTGTAAAGCAATTATACTTCAATAAAGATGTTAAAAAAAAAAAAAAGACTTTTATGTCCTTACTGCAGTAGAAGGCACTTATGAATGTTCATATAATAAAAGAGCCAGGGAGGTGATTTCATCCCTGTTAGTTAACTTTATAATTAACACACTGATGGCAGAACTCTCAGCCCAAAAAATGAAGATACAGGCCTGTGCAGTGCTGAGCAGCTGTTCCGGGTTGTTCCTGCTGCCTGGGTGGCGGTGCTGTGAGCAGAGTACTGAACAGAATCTTCTCTGGGTTGCAGATATCAGTGTGGACCACCCCGATGAGAAGTCCATTATCACTTACGTGGTGACTTATTACCACTACTTCTCAAAGATGAAGGCCTTGGCTGTTGAAGGAAAACGAATTGGAAAGGTGAGCTCACACCACTTTTGTAAGTTGTGAGACGTAATTAAGGTTCGCATCTTAATGTGTCGCCACCACGCACTCAGACGTTTAGCTATTGGGAGTTCGTGGCAGGTTCTCCACACGGCAGGGAAGTGGGCAGCAGCCTCTCGATCCCAAAGAGTAACAGGAGGCAGGAGTGGTGGGTGGCTAAAATACTGAGGAAGGGATTTCAGGGGGATCTCAGACCCAGAAACACCCCTCCCCTCAACCTTGCCAGAAAATTGGGTATTGAAAATCTGATTGAGTCGCCTGATGTCATGGACGTGAAAATCCTACTTACCACGCTTGGAAAGGCCTCATCAGTATTACATTTTTTTAATTTTTTTGTTTGGCTGATGTTCCCCTGCCATATATTTCAAAACACAGCAGATCAGATGACATTGTCTTCTCAGTGCAATGGAATGGAAAATTCATGGGCATTCATGGGACAGGACCAAGCAAAATAGAGCCCTTTTTGTTCCTCTAGGAATTTCAGAGCTGAGGTATCAGGAGTCATTCAGGATCTGAAACCCTTTGCCTGGGGGTAGGGAGGTTACAGAACCAATTACAGTTGAGTTAAGTTGTCATTGCTCACAAATGATAGCCACGGTCTGAGTGCTTATTAGCACATGGTTCTTGGAGTTTTAAAAACTCTTGTGCCTAAGTCTCAGCGAGTGCTGAAGTGTGTGCGGGCTCCCATAAGGCTGCAGTCATGTCTCCCTTACGTAGGGATGCGATCTTGTTTTTCCATTTTTCTGACTCTTGTTTACAGGTGCTCGACAATGCTATTGAAACAGAAAAAATGATTGAAAAGTATGAATCCCTTGCCTCTGACCTTCTGGAGTGGATTGAACAAACCATCATTATTTTGAACAATCGCAAATTTGCCAACTCGCTGGTTGGGGTTCAACAACAGCTTCAGGCCTTCAACACCTACCGCACTGTGGAAAAGCCGCCCAAGTAAGATGCAGAGTGTAATGCATTGCCCTTCTTATGGGGAGAGAGGTGATTGCAGCCGCAGACCCCTGTTTTCTGACTTGCATGGTCTCATCTCTCAATGAATGCCTCTCGCCAGCGGCCTGTCCTCCTCCTTTTAATCTGAGCCTGTGTTGCCGAGATGTATTCCAAATTATACCCTCTGTGAGCCCTTTCCAGCAGAAATGTGCCACTGGTACGTGTGATACGTGAGAGTCCCAAGAAACGGTGCAGGTCCCCAGTTCCTTATCCAAAGCTCTTGTGCCTAATGTGTTTCAGAATTCCATCGTTTCTGGATTTTAGAGAAGTAACAGGGTACATGCCAGGTGGTTCTGAGGCAGTTAACTCGTATCAGGCCTCCTCACATATCTGTAGCAAAACATGTAATTATTCACATTGTGTGAATTAAAAAAAACAATAGTTTCATATCCGTTCAGATCAGGTTTTGCTGCCCCCAGAAGTCTGATTTTTCACATATTTTAAAGCTACGTAGTTGTCCAGTAAATATTGTGGCCCTTATCTCTTGCTTATTATGACAAGAGTCATCCCTCCTTTTTCTGAAAACTTCACTCAGTTGTGAATTCCTGGCTGAGGTCTCCACAACCCATTGACAGTGACCCTAGGTGGACGTTTGAAATGATCCTTGTTGAATGCATTCAGCTGTGCTCTCGGAATGAAGCCAGTTCATCGTCCAGGGCTTGGGGTCTAAATCTTGATTGAGTTGATTAACAAAAGAGTAGCATTCTGTGCCCCTGACTGTAAATCTCAGCAACAACAACGAACCACAAAAAAACCCCCACAGTTTGGCACATACTGAGGTCTTCAGTACCCAAAAACTAACCCACTGCTCTAACACGCACGCGTTTCACATAAAAGTCAGACTGGAGATAAATGCCTTTTAAAATTGTGAGGCTGCACGAAGTGTGTTTATTTATTTATTTATTTATTGACTGTGTTGGTTCTTCGTTTCTGTGTGAGGGCTTTCTCCAGTTGTGGCAAGCGGGGGCCACTCTTCATCGCGGTGCGCAGACCTCTCACTGTCGCGGCCTCTCATTGCGGAGCACAGCTCCAGACGCGCAGGCTCAGTAGTTGTGGCGCACGGGCTTAGTTGCTCCGCGGCATGTGGGATCTTCCCGGACCAGGGCTCGAACCCGTGTCCCCTGCATCGGCAGGCAGACTCTCAACCACTGCGCCACCAGGGAAGCCCCGAAGTGTGTTTTTTTATTTTATTTTATTTTATTTTATTTTTTTCTCTAGAAGCAGATGCATTTTTCCTTTTGAAAGAACAAAATATAGTATAATGTTTATGGCTGGTTTTCTCTGCTTAGATTTACTGAGAAGGGGAACTTGGAAGTCCTGCTTTTCACTATTCAGAGCAAGATGAGGGCCAATAACCAGAAGGTCTACATGCCCCGGGAGGGGAAACTCATCTCTGACATTAACAAGGTAAAACCGATCCGTCTGGCCTCCTTCGTGGGCCCTGTCCTCCTGTGTGGGCGCCAGCCTCCTGTAGGTTTTCAGGTTCTATCAGTGGGTCTTGATTGCTAAGAGATCTTGAAAGGCTTCCTTCCTGGCCTGCCGAGTTGATAAGCGGCAGTCATTGCTCACGTAGTGCTGAGGGTCAAGGGAGTGCTTGTGGTGGTTTGCGGGCAGGTGGCTGGCGGTGTATGTGTGTGTGTGTGTTAGATTTTATCAAACCAGGTTCAGCCTGCTTACCTTGTCACTCAGATACATAATCAGTTTACCTGTCATTTGTCCCAGGCAATTGGCTCAAACATCTTTAAATTGCAAAAGGGAGAATTCAAAACCTTATTTCATGTATCTGGAATCCCTAGAGGTTAGAGCTTAGGATTTTGACTCCTTCTGTCAGAGAAGCTGTCAAAAAATTTGTTTCCATGCCTGTTATATCTGCAATTATAGAATTTCATGGTGGGCATTATTTCCAAGCAGAAATCTGAAAAATCTAGAACTGTGGTCAGTTGTACACATTTAGATTCTTTTAAGTCGAATTTTTTTTTTAATGTGAAGTAAGATATATTTCATAGGAATGAATTTAATTGGTGACTATTTTGGGAAAAAAATACTCAGATATGTGAATTAAAAATAAGTGACTTCAGAGTAGGGTGAATGAGAGATTCATAGTATGATTTCTTAGAAGATGTCATTTATCTTTTTTACATCAGAGCTGTTGAAGATACTTTGCTTCCTCTCAATTAAAGTTAAGGGCTTTGTAACTTAGCTACGTTGCTCCATATCTACACTGTTTTGTTTCCCAGATGTGACATAGGATCTTTAGATTTAGATAGGGGAGAGTGTTCCCATGTGGCTCAACTGAGAGAAAATGATTTTTTTCCCAAGGCTTAAGAGTCAGTGAGGTTGGGAATGGGATTTCCCTTTCAAGTTCTCAGGTCTTTTTGAGAAGCACTGGCTGTTAACTGCAGCCTAGGATTGTTCCTTGAACGTAGCAGGAAACTGTTCTCTTTCATCTCTGTAGGCCTGGGAAAGACTGGAAAAAGCGGAACACGAGCGAGAACTGGCCCTGCGGAACGAGCTCATAAGACAGGAGAAACTGGAACAGCTTGCCCGCAGATTCGACCGCAAGGCAGCTATGAGGGAGACCTGGCTGAGCGAGAACCAGCGTCTGGTGTCCCAGGTCCTGCTCTAGAACAGTGTTCAAGAAAACTGCTCCCGGGGTCCGCTAGAACCTAGACCACGCTCAGGGGCCTTAGGACAGCTGTTTGTCAACATCCAGTGTCCTGCAGCAGCTGTCAAGTCATCTCACCCACTTCCCATGAAGAGGATGTTTATAATTTCTAATATATTTTCTCTTCTATTTATCTGACTTTTTATAGATCTGGAAGTAGTTCAAACAAAGTTTGTTTAGAGCCAGTGAGTGTGTGTGAACCGTTCATATTTAAAAATTTGTCTCCTTCTCCCAGTCTTTGGCCTTCAAGGCAGCTAGACTGGCCATGAAATAAGTAAGTGGCTTCTTTTCTACTTGGCTTAACCAAAGCCATCGCCTGCTCCAGTCTCGTAAGTCGGGTGCTACCTATGTGCTGCACCCCTCTGTAAAGTGAGAAGTTGCTGGTTTGCTTTGGGGGCAGCATTTGAGCCCAAGCACAGTTCTAAGGGCCCCCAGGAAGGCGGAGACCAGTGGGGGTCGGGACTCGGGAGTCAGTGTTTGGCTTTGGGACACCACCCCCCCCCCCCGCCCCCGCCAAGATTAAGGGGTGTGCCCAGGACTCCACCTCCGTTTTCTGTTTCTTTGTTCCAAATTGGATGGCTTTTGAATTTTGTGCTTCTTTTCTTTTTGTTCCCTTTTCTCTTAGGACAACTTTGGATTTGACCTTCCTGCCGTCGAGGCTGCCACGAAGAAGCACGAGGCCATTGAGACGGACATTGCCGCGTACGAGGAGCGCGTGCAGGCCGTGGTGGCCGTGGCCAGGGAGCTGGAAGCGGAGAACTACCACGACATCAAGCGCATCGCGGCGAGGAAGGACAATGTCATCCGGCTCTGGGAGTACCTGCTGGAGCTGCTCAGGGCCCGGCGGCAGCGCCTCGAGATGAACCTGGGGCTGCAGAAGATATTCCAGGAAATGCTCTACATTATGGACTGGATGGATGAAATGAAGGTAAAACGTGCCAGCGTGGAGGCCAGAGCCCATCCAGTCAGGCCTGTCTCGTCTGGGACCCGCCCACTAACCCCCCAACACACAGCCATGCCCCTGGTCTGATCGCCCACTTACAGCCAGAGAAGGGCCATGTCACCCACGGGAAGGTTGTTTGTTAGCTCACAAGTTAAATGAGACGTGAAGTGAGAAGAAGTTGTGACAAAGGTCAGTTCCGTAGCTGGAGGGCTGCCGCTGTGACTCAGGTCTAATTTAGGTTATATCCCCTGGTAGGGGGTCAGTCAAATTGTGGTCTTCTGTGGTTTTAACTTTTTAGAGTTGGGGCTGCCTTTCCGTCTCGTTGGCCTATGTGTGAGTGGCTCTGCTTTGGGGAGAGGCCAGGCGGGTGGTACGGAAGAGTAGTAGGCAGTGTGGACAGAACGCATCCCGGGAACCGGGCAGCCAGCGTTCAGATGGTGAGCGCCGGAGCTTCCCGATCTCCTTGAGCCTCCTTCCTTCACCTGTAAGCGGAGAGCTTACTTACCATCTGCCTCATCTACCTCATCCGGTTATAGCGAGAATTAAGCGCAAGATGTGTGTATGTATCACAGGGCGGCGTGCTGGTTGGAGAGGGCTGCCAGTGCCGATTTGTGCCTCCCCTTCCTTTACTGACAGCTCTGGGCATGGTGTTCCCAGCTTTCCCCCCAACCCAGGAAGAGACCTGCCGTTGTGCCATAGTCCTGTGCCTGTCTGTGTCCTCTGATGCAAGCCTCTTAGGAAAGCTCATCCATGTCAAGCAGTTCTCCAGCTGGCAGGCCTTTAGCCACATAGCTAGGACAGAACAGGGCAGATTTCAGGCCGTACCGTGAAGCCTCCTTTATCTCAACATGCTGTGTTCCCCAGCTTGACCTCATGCGAGGGGTTTCCTTCCTAGGATGTAAGCCCTTGCCTTTTGCTTACCTCTTGAACTGTTCCTGGCAGGGGGAGCGAGGTCACTTCATACCATGAGTTTTCCCTCTTTATTGTCCCAGGTTTATGATGTTCTCATGTATGGTCTGTCTTGACCTCTTAAAATAGAAATGTTCATAAAATCTAGCAGAGATGTGCTTTTCATTTTAGAATTCGTCATGCACTTTATAATTCAGATTGGGCCAGAGACTTCCTCATAAGTAAGAATGAAGTAGAAATTCCATCTGGAGAGGATGTGTGATGAGAGCCCCAAATTGGGCTGATGGAAAAAATGAAAGAAAATATTAGTGGGTCCAAACTTAAACCAGAGATGTTGCTCGGGACCTCCTAAGCGTGACAGTCACCTGGCCCTGTTAGAGATTTGGTTAGAGATGTGGTTTGTAAGCTTTTCAACTAGGTGTTTCTCCCGTTGATTGTGTAAGTATCGCAGAGGTGTACCAATGAGCTTGCAGGTGAGGAGAGCATCCAGTTAAGGGGTCAGCAACTTCTAGGAGACTTCTTTAAACTTTGACATGAAACAGCTCTGTTACCTTTATCTTATCTTCTTGAATGGTTGTTATTGCAGGCACTTCCTTCTTGGAGGCTCAGTTTATATTTCATACTGGTTCCTCCTTTTTTTTTTTTTTTTTCTTTTTTCTTTTTTCTATTCTTTACTTTTTAGTATAGGTTTGACTTCTTATTCCAAGGTAGATGGTCATTAGTTTATAATGTCTCTCCTGCTACAGGCTTTTGGGTTTGTTTTGCTCTGATTTGCATGCCATCATCTTCCCCTAAAGATATGGGGAGGATGGCTGGCTGGAGGGAGGGTGCAGCTTGGTTGCTGGCTCCCATCCCATCCAAAGATTATGAGACGCTGACGTCAAGGTTGTATTCATGGATGTCTTTTTTGTTGCCTCTTGCGCGCAGGTGCTGTTATTGTCTCAAGACTATGGCAAACACTTGCTCGGCGTGGAAGACCTGTTACAGAAGCACGCCCTGGTTGAAGCGGACATTGGCATCCAGGCAGAGCGGGTGAGAGGTGTCAATGCCTCCGCCCAGAAGTTTGCAACAGACGGGGAAGGTAAAGACAGACCGTTCGAGCCGTTACCCCCTCGTCACCAGAAGTCCATCTCCAGAGATGTAAATGGGTTATGTGTGGCAATGGGACCTTTAAAGTTACTTTGCTATTGTGGGTTCCCAGTGGGCCGTGTCGTGGGTATAATGAGATGCAGTAGGGTGGCCTTCCATTACATTTTAACTGTCTTGCTATTCTGAAATGGACCTGTCTTTTCCTTCAGTACTCGAGTGCTGCTTGGTTTTTAGTGGCTTGATGTTGGCCACTGAAATCTGCCAGACCACACTCTGCACACCGATAGCCTGGTGTGTCTCTCAGACACCTCATGGCTTTCACTCCTGGCTGGTGCATATCTTTGTTTAAAGGATGTTTGGAAGGATTTGGTTTTGTTCTGTTTTAGAAACAATTAAATGCAGCTGCTGCCTTCTTTCTTACAATTTACCTGCTTTTTTGGTTCCTAAGTGATCAAAAAAAAATAATGCTTGGGGCAAAAAAAAAAAAAAAAAAAAAATAGCAGTTATCCTTTCCTCTCCCCCCTCATCCAGTCAAGATCCTAGAAGGTGCTCCATTGCCCCATAACATGGCCCTGCACTTAGCGTAAACTGGTGATCTAGGAGGGAGAGCGGGGGTGTAGCCGACTGCCTGCAAACGCGCAGGAGCCTGTGCTGCCGCTGTCACACCCACGTGCCTGCCTTGGCGTTAAACAGGTTACAAGCCCTGCGACCCCCAGGTGATCCGAGACCGCGTGGCCCACATGGAGTTCTGTTACCAAGAGCTTTGCCAGCTGGCGGCTGAGCGCCGGGCCCGCCTGGAAGAGTCCCGTCGCCTCTGGAAGTTCTTCTGGGAGATGGCCGAGGAGGAAGGCTGGATCCGGGAGAAGGAGAAGATCCTGTCCTCCGACGACTATGGCAAGGACCTCACCAGCGTCGTGCGGCTGCTCAGCAAGCACCGGGCGTTCGAGGACGAGATGAGCGGCCGCAGCGGCCACTTCGAGCAGGCCATCAAGGAGGGCGAAGACATGATCGCCGAGGAGCACTTCGGGTCGGAGAAGATCCGGGAGCGGATCGCCTACATTCGCGAGCAGTGGGCCCACCTGGAGCAGCTCTCGGCCATCCGCAAGAAGCGCCTGGAGGAGGCCTCGCTGCTGCATCAGTTCCAGGCGGACGCCGACGACATCGACGCCTGGATGCTGGACATCCTCAAGATCGTCTCCAGCAGCGACGTGGGCCACGACGAGTACTCCACCCAGTCCCTGGTCAAGAAGCACAAGGACGTGGCAGAGGAGATCGCCAACTACCGGCCCACCATCGACTCGCTGCACGAGCAGGCCGGCGCCCTCCCCCAGGAGCACGCCGAGTCTCCCGACGTGCAGGGCCGACTGGCAGGCATCGAGGAGCGCTACAAGGAGGTGGCCGAGCTGACGCGGCTGCGGAAGCAGGCGCTGCAGGACACCCTGGCCCTGTACAAGATGTTCAGCGAGGCCGACGCCTGCGAGCTCTGGATCGACGAGAAGGAGCAGTGGCTCAACAACATGCAGATCCCAGAGAAGCTGGAGGACCTGGAGGTCATCCAGCACAGGTGAGCGGCTGCTGCGGGGACACCGGCCCGCCCGCCCGCCCCTCGCAGCCGAGGTGACCGAGCAGGTGACCCCCCTGTTGAATTGCCTCTGCAGATTCGAGAGCCTAGAACCAGAGATGAACAACCAGGCTTCCCGGGTGGCGGTGGTGAACCAGATCGCTCGGCAGCTGATGCACAGCGGCCACCCGAGTGAGAAGGAGATCAAGGCCCAGCAGGACAAGCTCAACACGAGGTAAGCGTGAGACAGGCGGCGGGCCGGCTCCCTGTGTGCCAGGCCAGGATGGCAAGGTCACCTGCTGAGCCTCGCGGTCAGGAATTTCCTGCACAGGGTCACTGACACTGTGGCGCTGACGCCATGATGTCGGCATCTGCCTTTCGACATACCCTGGTTTTTCAAGAAGCGTCTCTGTGGGGAGGGGGGTGGGCAACATCGTTCGGGGCAGCCCCTCCCGACGTGGGAAGCGAGGGCCTGGGTGTGAGACCTGTGCCCAGCGTGGTGGATCACGGCATCAAGGCAGCACCTGTCCTGTGTCTTTTAAAACGATTTCTGGAACAGGGAGGGTTTTAGCATGTTTGAGACGTAATTGGTGGATGAAAGTCCTGATTATCAAGGTGGACCTTTGTCCCCGTCTTATCTTTCTGTTGAATAAATACATTTGAGTAGGTCGTGGTGGCAAGCTGGCCTTGGTTCTGAAGGCTTTGGGTGTGGGAAACGTTCATTAGGTGCAGCTCGGAGATGAGTAAAATGTGCATTGCAGACATGAATTAAGTGACTCTTTGGGGGACAGATGTGTTGTCACTGCTGACTTTGCAGCTCCTTTGGCAAGTCCCCCTCTTGTCAGGCTCTGTCCCGATTAGATTATAGTGTGTCTCTGAGCTGTTTCGATGGTGATATTTGGTGTCCGTATACTGAGGGAGATGATTTTCCAAAGCGCATGTAGTCAAAGCAGAGTTGGAGGGGGAGCCGCAGCTTCAACCGTCACTGTTGATTTCCTTGTCCAGCCGTGAGCTTCCGGCCTCTCTCCCACTCTGCTCTCTGCTCCGCCCCTGCGCCCACAGGTGGAGTCAGTTCAGGGAGCTGGTGGACCGGAAGAAGGACGCTCTCCTCTCCGCCCTGAGCATCCAGAACTACCACCTCGAGTGCAACGAAACCAAGTCCTGGATTCGAGAGAAGACCAAGGTCATCGAGTCCACCCAGGACCTGGGCAACGACCTGGCGGGAGTCATGGCCCTGCAGCGCAAGCTGACCGGCATGGAGCGGGACCTGGTGGCCATCGAGGCAAAGCTGAGCGACCTGCAGAAGGAGGCCGAGAAGCTGGAGTCCGAGCACCCCGACCAGGCCCAGGCCATCCTGTCTCGGCTGGCCGAGATCAGCGACGTGTGGGAGGAGATGAAGACCACGCTCAAGAACCGCGAGGCCTCCTTGGGAGAGGCCAGCAAGCTGCAGCAGTTCCTGCGGGACCTGGACGACTTCCAGTCCTGGCTCTCCAGGACCCAGACGGCCATCGCCTCGGAGGACATGCCCAACACCCTGACCGAGGCCGAGAAGCTCCTCACGCAGCATGAGAACATCAAAAACGAGATCGACAACTACGAGGAGGACTACCAGAAGATGAGGGACATGGGTGAGATGGTCACCCAGGGCCAGACCGACGCCCAGTACATGTTCTTGCGGCAGCGGCTGCAGGCCCTGGACACTGGGTGGAATGAGCTCCACAAGATGTGGGAGAACAGGCAGAACCTTCTCTCCCAGTCCCACGCCTACCAGCAGTTCCTGCGGGACACCAAGCAGGCCGAAGCCTTCCTTAACAACCAGGTAACGTCCCTCCTTGCCTTGGCTTCCTTCCTGTCGGGGCAGGCCCTGGCTGCCTTTGGAAGCGTTTCTGCCGGGGCTGCTGGTTTAAACCTCACCTGTGGGAAATGAGAAGAATGATGGAAAGACATTTGTTTTTTTCCTGACATCTAAGGCACTGAAACCCATCACAACGTAGGGGATAGAGTTGAAGATTTCCACAGGGGCTATCTTGCCTTGCAAAGTACAGTTCCACTGCAGTTACGGTCGAGGACCTCTTAGTGGGTTCATAGTACGTATGTCCTCATAGCAGTTCATTAAATTAGCGACATTCTGAGAGGTGTTAATTCAATCTAAAAAGTATTGGGTTGGCCAAAAAGTTCGGGTTTTTCCATAATATTACGGAAAAATCCAAACGAACTTTTTGGCCAACCCAATATTTTAGGGGATATTTTTTTTTTCTTTTTTTTTTTTTTTTCTGAATGGTTCTGTCTTCGTTGCTCTAGAAAGGTCAGGGACTTGACCCAGTGACCCAAGGACATTAGAGATTAGAGAAAGAGAAAGAGCTAAGGATGGTCACCAACATTGTGGTTGATAATCCCTCTTAAAAGATTGGGTTTGAACAGTCTGTTGCTGTCACCTTATGGGCACATGAGTGGACCCTTGTGGCTGATGCACAAACCTTTGTTCACTTCCCTCACTCTCTTTGGGAAAAAAATAAGAGCATTTAACCACTTAGGGAAATTTAGTCACTTGCGGTGTCCCACTGGGATTTTTTTTCCCGCCCAACTTTTTGTGTTATCTGACTCCATAGATAATTTCATATAAGTGTGACGAAGCAATTGTTGCAAAGTATGTTGCGTGGAAATGCAGGATGTAGGAAAGAGTGCTTTTTTGTTGTTGTTCTGAAAGCAAGTTGTATTTCATGATTTCTCATCCTGCTCTGATTTTGTTTTTCCCTTTTTAAATAAGGAGTATGTTTTAGCCCATACTGAAATGCCCACCACCTTGGAAGGAGCTGAAGCAGCTATTAAAAAACAAGAGGACTTCATGACCACCATGGACGCCAACGAGGAGAAGATCAATGCGGTCGTGGAGACGGGCCGGAGGCTGGTGAGCGATGGGAACATCAGTTCGGACCGCATCCAGGAGAAGGTGGACTCTATCGATGACAGGTGCGGCATCCTGAGGTTCTCAAGGGAGTCATGCACCCTGGGGCTGTCAAACGTCTGAATCACTGGCCAACGTCTTTGGGGCTGTGGGTATAAATTCCCCCGGTGGGCAGGACGTGGGCACCTAGCAAAATTTAATCTACAATAGAAAGAAAGCCTGAGACGCCAGACTAATTCTTAACCAAAGACTTAGGAGAGCCAGAGTGCTGGGTAGCGGTGGGGTGTGAGCCTTGCCCTGTGAGAGGTGACACGTAGCGTGTCACCCAGTGGGACCCCGAAAGCCATACACTTCCGCAGCCAAGCCCACATTCTCCTTCATCCACACAAGGCTCCTCTGAGGCCTTTCAGGAGGGGACAGGGAGGAAGGGCAAAGTTGGCTTGTCCTGAGTACCTGGCAGAGGCAAAAGTGAACACCATCAGGCCTTTCTTGGAAAATTGGCTTGGGTAATGCTGTAATAGGATCTTTCTCAAAATAAGAAACAAGACTCTTTTCCTCCTTTTCTGCCAAGGCCTCTCCAAGATTAGATGCTCTTGTTTTATTTTTATTTATTTATTTATTTATTTATTTGCAGTTCCAAAAGATTTTTCTCCCTGGCCAGTGTTCTCTGTTAGACCCTCACCCCTGACTCCTAACTCTGCCTTGGTTATTACTGAAGTAGGAGGTCTGGGCAGATCTGGTTTGGAAGCGCAACCTGAGCGGGCCCTGGCTTGGTTCTGGACTGGCCGCTTCTCTCTGGGTGTGGCCCATCTGGGTCGGTCACTAGCCTCTGCTCCAGCTGATCTTCTCCGGTGCCAGTGAGCCCTGGGCCAGATTTAAGGGCTCGTTGTGAGACTGATGTCATCGAGAAACAACCTCTTCCTCAAGGGTTCTCTGGCCTTCAAGTGCAGCGAAGAGGAAGAACTTCTTGCTGAGAGCGTTTCCTTACTTACCTTCTTACCATGTCTAAGAGGGTCTACTGGGACCCTGGGCCAGATGAACATTTTACAGTGTGCAGTGGAGAGGGGAATTGCTCTTGCCCTGTAAAGATTGAGCTCCTGGCTTTAACCAGTCTGTCCTTTGCAGTGATTCAGATCCTAAACCCATATGCTCTCAGGGTGGTACTATGGAATAGGATGTAAGGTATATTAATTATAATTTTGTATCTGTTGCTTTTAAAACAGCTACGAAAAAGAAAAAGAAAAAAATCCCTCCACCAAGCCCTTCTTCAGTGAGTGTGAGTAGCAAGGATTGGGCAAGACAGGCTTAACCTGGAGGAGAAAGGATTTCTTTTCTCGTGTTGTTTTGTAAACATGATACACCATGTTCTTCCATGTTAGGTGCACACAGCTGGTCTCCTGAAGGCAGGCCGGGCCACTGGGGACACTTGTGTTCAGGCAGGCGTGCAGCTGCCTGGCAGCTTCCTCAGTGTGTTTATCCGTCCCCTGATGCTGCAGCTGCAAGGGCTTGTTGGAAGCAGTTGACTCTGTCAAGACCGGAGGCTCCTGGGTGTGAGAGAATGCTTCAGCAGATCTCAAGTGCTGGCTTAACCTTCCTTTTGTCCTTGACTGAGAGCCTGGGCCCGTGGGGTTCCGAGGCCTCCTGGGGATTTCTGTTGTTAAAAAAGCATTGGGAAGAAGATTTCCTACTATCCATAAGCATAAGAGAGATGGAAGGGGGATGGGGCTTTCCAGTGATCTGCCCTCAGGAGGACTACATTTTCTTATTTTCCTCAGCACGTGTTAACCGAATTCTGGTTTCACTTTAATATCCCCAGAGGCCTCGAGATCTGAAACTTGACCCCAGAGGACACTGGTCTGTTATAAAAAAAAATACACAAATCTGAGTTCCAGGTGGTGTCAGGGCGCAAGCTAAGTAAATATCTAACTCTTCGGATCTGATCCCCGTCCAGAAACATTCTGACGCTCCCGTGAAGCTATTTTTGTAGAAAGCAAAATCATCATAACCTGCTTACGTTCCGGAAATCTCATCGATTACCACTGAAGTTTGTTGAGAAGAAGTACTAGAACAAAGACACTGACTCTTAACAGATGTGGGTGGGGCGTGAGTGTCCTTTAAAGGGCTTGTGACTGGATGGAAAGGAGCCTGCTGTCCAAGCCTGCTCAGGGGGGTGTTGAACGGGTGAGCTTCCTGGCTCAGAGGGAAATTCCAGCCCCAGTGCAGTCCTGGGAGAAAAGGAAAAGTGCCCAGTTTCATAAAGCCAGACCTGATCTCACGTGGGAAAAAAAGCTTAAAAATCACCAACCCACTTTACTTAGGTACCTGTGGTTGTTTATTTTCCGTAAGAAACACAGTTAAGCCCAATACCTGCCTCCTGTGGTGAGGAGCTTTTGAGTCTCATTATAGGGGTAGGTGATGAGAGATGGAAAGAAAGCAAGAGATTTAACCTTGCCCCAAAGAGCACTCTTGGGAGTGTGGAAAGCTACGGCCAAGTTTAAGAAGGTCCTTCCCTATAACTAAATCCACGATCACCCTTTGAAAGACCTTCCCAAGTTTCACTTCCTGTGAATACCATTGGTGACCACCAATGCACGGTTAAGCCACGCTCACTTCTCTCCAGGGTTTTCTGAAGCAACAGCCATCTCAGCTGCCTGTGTAGCTGTTTTTCGTTCCACAGAGCACATCACTCAGAGGCCATCCTCATGCCTTCCTGATCTGTGTTGTTTGGACATGAGGCCTTAAATCACCATTTGGCCTTTCCCTCCTTCATGCACCCACCGAAAGAGGAAAATTGTCCAGGCAGAAGTCTACTGGGCACGTGTGAGTCTTGATTATATAAGACAGACATTCAAGATTCCGTCTGGTGGTATTTCTCTCTTAGTAAATTTTCTAAGTGTTTGAAGTTATTTTTACTCCTATTATTTCTACGAGCTTCAAAGTTGCACGTCCTGGTTTAACTGCCCGTGTCTCTGATTACTCCTTGCCATCGTAGCACTTTTGTGTGACGCTGGGGAAGGGAATGGGAACTTTCATTCAAGGCCTTTGGCTAAAGGCAGGACTCTTGCATTTTGTGACTTAACTCCAACTCAAAATTACCTTCCTCTTGAAGGTTTGCTTTATTTGCTTTCTTTCTCTTAAACCCCCCTACAAATAGTGACTGGAATTTGAGGGTTGGGAACTTGAAGAACTTTTCTTGACATTCCTTCCCCACCCACATTTTTAGATGACTAATTCCTTTAGTCCGAAATCACTAACAATCTTTAAAAAACATTTAAAAAATTTTTGATCTTTGAGAAAGGATAGCAATGAAGTAAAGGGGCTTTGGCCTTTATTTTTTATTATAAAAGCTACAATGTTAAAAATTCGGAGGGGAGGTGGAAACTACTACTTTTTAATCTCACCCTTAGCACATGCCATTTTAGTTTTTGCTTTTCCAGTTTGTGCCTTGGAGTTTTGTATCATTGGCTGTGCATAAACTCTTTTCATTTAGCATTATATGAGAAGTACTTTTCTATTGTTGCATTTTGCCTAAGTGGTATAAACATATTAAGACCCCTTTTCCTGAAGGTATGAAACCCCTTTCAACCGAAAAAAAAAAAAAAAAAAAAAGTCATCCTATGTATCAAGTAATTCCCTGACAGTATTATTTCCATTCATGTTATTGCTGTGTTCTGTAGTCGCCAGTACCTGTAGGAACAGAGGGCGTTTCCCTTTGGTCCCCAGGCAAGATGGTAGCTACAGTGCTGCTACTGTCCCTTGTTGCCAGCAGTCACTGCAGGCCTGTGTGACACATGCATCACTGTAAGGTCTTTCTTGCTCTTGAAGAAGGTTCTTTAAAAGCCAGTTGGCATGAGGTGCTGCTCCCTGAGCTGCCTTTTCTTGGTGTTGTAGAGAATCAGAGGTCGTGTTCTTCTTCCTCTCTGCCAGGGGGGCGGGCAGGGCTGGTCGAGAGACCTTGCCCAGGCACTGCAGCAAGAAATTGCTTTGGGAATTGGAATGAAAAACCAAACCTTCCCATTTGCACTCTTCCTTTGCCCTTCTTCGTACCCTTCACTTCGGCTGGCTGGCGCTTGGGTCCCTTGGGAATATGGGGGAGCTGTGTTAGGGTGGTGCTTCTCGATTCTCAGTGTGGTACGGCTCTGCCCCATGGCAGTAGAACCACGTGAAGGTAGCCCTTTCCATGGCACTCACAGCGTTCACATAGCTCTTCTTCACAGTCTGGTGGAGAAGCCCCTGGGCGGCGCGTAAAGGAGGCTTGCAGGGGAGTTCTGGCACCTCCGCAGCGTGTGCCAAGAAGCCCTGTGCCCAGCATCCGGGCTGGGGAGCGAGCACTCCACGTCCCTTGTCGCTCCCCGAGTTCAGCAGCTCCTTCCAGTTCTTTTAAGTTTCTCTGTTAAGGTTTTGTGCTTTAACTTCTTTAAACTTTGGTGACCCTTATCTATTAATGAAGAGTGGGATTGAGTTAGGTGTGTGATGTCACAGGTCTAAAAATTTTCTTTCTTGGTTTATTGTTGATTTGGGTGAGTTTTTCTCCTGGCGAGAATCTCATTATCAGGGAAGGTTCCTTTAAGCCAGTTACATGGTTTTATGCATTTTCTTAGCCATGTACGTGGCCTGTCACCCAGGTATGAGTTTCTTAAAGATCAATTTCATATTCTCGCCTAGTTCCTAAAATGGAGACCCTTACTCAGCACATGCTCAGGGTTTTTCTCCCCTAACACCAGATTTGTGAAGCTCTTTGGCCTGCATCCTGGCCTGTTGTGTGGCTGGGACAGGTGTGATGGTCTCTTGTACCATGGCTTACTCATTTGGAGGATGCTAAACTCTCTTGGTTATCTTGTCTCCTTGACATGATTGAGAACTGTAAGCAAACTGCTTTCAGCATATGTTGAGACCCAGGAAAGAAGCTGAGTTGTAAATTCTGCATTTCAAGATTCCCTACTTCCTCTTTTTAAAATTATTTTTCTTATCTTTGTAACAGACATAGGAAGAATCGTGAGGCAGCCAGTGAGCTTCTGATGAGACTGAAGGACAACAGGGATCTTCAGAAATTCCTGCAAGATTGTCAGGAGGTGCGTCTCCTTTTAACCCCTCCTTTCCTCTCTTCTCACAAGAGCCGCCGAGCATTTGGCATAAGAGCCCTTGGAATTATAAAATTAACTGAGGCCAGAAATTCATATCACGTATATAATTGGCAGGTGGGGCAGTGTCAGTTCTCCAGCCTACAAGCTATCATTCAGAGTAACCAGATTATTACAATCTAGAATGTTGTAGTCTAGAACTGTGCTGTCCAATACAGTAGACACTAGCTACATGTGGCTGTCTCATTTTAAATCAAATGAAATTAAGAGTGTAGTTCCTCCATCATACTCGCTGTATTTTAAGTGCTCGGTAGCCAGCTGTGATTCGTGGCTGCCACATCACATGGACAATGCAGATGTAGAACATTTCCATCGTCAAAGACAGTGATATTCTCAAGTATTCCGTAACCTAAAAGCATCTAATATTATATTTTAAACTATTTACAATAACGCACATTTAATAGTACAGAAGGAAAGAACTAAAAGGAACTGCAGTTGGCTACCCAGGTAAGAAGAAAGATTTAAAAAAAATACAAACTGACTTTCTTATTCACTGAAGACCTTGAAATATCCATCTTTCAGGCTCCTCAGGTGTCTGTCTGATACGCCAAGAGCAGTAATCCTGATTTCAAGCTCTTGAGTTTTAGCATGTGGTATTAATCTGATGATTCTCAAACTATTTCATGCTCCCCTGATACATGCATAAACAAACTGGGGAAACTAAAGTTAGCCAGAAAAATGCAATCTCTCTGCAAGCTAGTTGGAAAAAAGCATCTAGCTGACTTCACATGTGTGAGATCACGAGCACATCGTATTTCACTGTCTGCCAGAGAACCACAGTGAGACCCAGTCCTCTCTGGTTTATTAGACTTAAATCCCACTGGAGGCAGAAATGGGATGAAGAATATCCAAGTGAAGCTGCAGGGACCTTGGGGACGGGGAGTTTGAGGGGTGGGGAGAGGATCAAGGTCATGTGCTAAAAATATGACTGGATTCACCACGAATCCCTCACATGCAAACTTATAGCTGTGTGTTAAAAGAAATGTGGCTCTAATAACAGCTGAGTCAGAGAGATGGTGACAGAAGCGATCCTTCATGTCCATTAAACTGCTGTCTTACTGTGAATCTTAAAATATGCTTTAGTAGCTAAACCTTGAGAAGGGAAGAAAGCCCCTCAACTATGTGGCTTAGGGTCTACTGGCTTTCAGGGCCACACTGATGGATCTAGGTCTCTCGGGGTTTGCCTGGAGCCAGACAGGCTGAGGACAGGAGTGCCTCTTCAAGTGACACCTGAGCATTAATAACCCATTTGAATAGGATGCTCATTTAAAGAGGCATTCACGTCCCCAGACAAGGCATAGGGAAGAGTAACGGGCTCCAAGGTTGGCTGTGTAGAGTTGCATGATGTGCTGCAGTGAATACCAAGTGGCCCTTCAGTAATGGAGGGAGTGAAAGTTGTCAGGAGACGTTTGCAGCCTGGCCTGTGCCTTCCCCAGATCGAAGGTCCCTGAAGTACCTTGATGTTTCCCTTGAAGCACCACCAGGGACTTGTTCTAACCTCAAGACATATTGGAAGTGCTGTGCTGGGGAAATCAGTGGGATTCCATACCCTTCCTTAAAGGACAAGTTACTGAGATGAAATTCATTGACCTGAACATGGCGAAACCTGGACTAAATTTGGGAAAAAGAATGCCAGGAAATGAGCAGGAAGTGAGAGGTCGGAGGAACCTTTGAGAGAAGCTCAGTTGAAATTTCCAGCCCCCGATTTTCCATTTACATACGTGTGGATTCGAAAATAGAAATGTGTGGGAAAAGTAAGCAGAAAAAACGATAGTCCTTCCCAGTTGAATCACAGGAAATAGTTTTAGTAGATTTTTAGATCTTTGTTAACACTTGTTCCAAATTAGCATCCTTAGTTACAAGGAGTTCCCTCCTTAACACACACCAGTGACTGTTAGGCACGCCCAGAGGGCTCAGCCCTGCACGATTTCCCCTCGAAGTATGCACAAAGGTTTTGACTGGGCTTTTTTGTCCTGGAGATGATTCGCAGGTCTCTTTGTGACTGCTCGGCCAAGTCTCCCTGGTTTATCTTTCTCTCCTTGAACCTCGTTAAGAGTTAGCACAACCATAGGATCTGCTAGGGATACCACATCAGCATATATAGTTTCCACATAGTGACGGAATTTAGGTCAGGTTTGGGGCTCCAAAACCCTCAGTGTAGCAGTACAAGCAAAGGGGTGATATTATTATTAAGAGATAACTATTCTTTGACTATAAACTTTCCATCATTCAGCCTCATTAAAATACACCCCTTTTAAGCCAGAACCCCTGAGAATGGAGCTTGTGTGTGGACCAGCCGAGCATTTGAAAACCTATCTATTATTGTGCTGGTGGATTTTTACAGAGCACCCAGAGGTCAGACTTAATACTATTGCTGGCTGTTGGTATTGTTCAAGGTCTAGAGAATCCAGGTTGTCTGGCTGTCATGCTCCCTTCCTCGTGGGTTAGAGGCTAGAGGGGGCTGGGTTGTGAAATCTGCCGTCATTGCTAACCCCCCACAAACACTTCCTGGATGGGGAAATTTATCGCAGCGGTGCCATGGGAATGAGCAGGGCCCACCTAGTCCCAGTTATAGATAGCGATACAAAGAGCATCATAATTTTTGTACTGTTATTTTAACGTGATATCCTGAAAAGTGAATGATTTAAAAGGTACTGCTTTTCTGTTTTATTCCCTCCCACCGTACCTCCTGTTTTCTGAAATTGATTTCTTTTTTCCCCAGGAGGACAGTATAACTAGACGTGGTGGCACAGGGATAGCGAGTTCAGTGCTTTGCTTTGAGCTTAATTCAGTGATCAAAGCATTTTTTCCTATCCTTTTCCAATCTGCACAGTGTTCTGTTCTGCAGAGAATGAGTATATTCTTAAATGACCTTTGTAAATGCCCACAAATAATAACTGTGGTTCTGATTCCAGAATGCTGATGGAGGGTTGATAAGCTAGCAAGTTCCGTAGCTCCATTTCATTGTGCTGCATTGCACGCTGCTTTATCTGTAGGATGATGTGTTCAGCAAAGAGCAGATTTGTTTATAAGCCTCTGATTTTTATGTAGCTCTTTTTTTAAAAATCTCTCTTGGGTAGCTGTTTATGAATAGTGCAAATATGTGAATGTCCTTTGCACTTCGGATAAATGCCTTTTATTGTGTTTAGTGTGTGTGTACAGAGTACAGGGGAAAGTTTTACCATTTGCTTTCCTTTTAACCTCTTTTCTCCTTAGATTGAATGGCCATAGCATTTCAGATCTTAGTTACTCAGGTAACTGGAAGGAAAATAGGTAATGCTTTTAAAGTAGGAAATTTAGTGTCTCGGCTGTTGTGTAACAAATCTATGCTCCTTGCTTACAAAGGGCTTTATGAGATTTACTGGGTTTTTTTCTCTTAATAAAGCGTGACATCAAAGATCTCACTACCTTTTGCTTTCAACCCCACTCCCTCCCGTGTGGTGGGTGAGTATCCTGAGGAAAGTAGGGATGGTGCCTGGGGGTTCACGCATGTGCAGATCCGGGGTGCTCCCATGACCCGCATCACCCTCCTTGACATCATTTTCAAAGAACAGACTTTGTATTGTTGAAGCAAATTTATGGGGAAGGCTTTCCTAGCAGCAGCCCAGGGTGCAAGTGAATGGCCTCGGAATTGTTGATTCTGTAAGCGTTTCTGTTGGTTTTATGCACCATTTCTAAACCTTTGGTGATGGGACCATGAAGCAGTTTGGGTGCAGATTCGTTGTGGCAGCAACTGGTGTAAGAGTGGCTTCTTGTGGTCACATTAGGAGAAAGGGCACAGCCCCTGAAGACGTTTGCTTCTGGTTCCAGGCTGATCCTGCGTTTGTTTGCGTATCTTTCGCCTGGGCAAACAAAAGCTCTTCCTGGTTAGTGCTGGTGTGGCCAACTACAGGCAGGCAGTGAGGAGCCAGGCAAATCAGGATGAAAGCCAGCAAGAGAAGTGTGTCCAGGAGCCAGGTTGGGCTGACTCCCGCCCCAGGCTTCTCAGATCTGTCTGTCAGTGGCTGGCAGGCTCTGTGAAGAGGCTTCCTAGAGTTCAGATCCAAGCAAGACATGTTGGGTCTCAAAATCAAGTCCTGTGAAGTGTTCTTGGTCTGAATGGAAGGTTCTTTACAGACAGAGGCTATAGAAGAAAAGGCGAAGGTGACTCAGACTTGAAGGGAGCATTGAGAGGGCATCGTTGCTGCCTTACCCCTATAGTGAGCAAGTTACTTATGCTTTTTGGCATCCCCATAGATAGGCCTGTGAAGGAAAAGGGAGGGATAAAAGAGTAGGGGCTTTGGTTTTTTTAAAATAAAAGAACTAAAAGGGTAAAAAGATTACCGAACAGAGTAGAAGACACTTAATCATGATTAACATGGTATAGCTGGCACGGCTATTTGAAGGAGAAAGAAGGTTGTGACTTAGCCTGGTTAGGGCAGAATTTTAAACACAAGCCTTTGGGGGAAAAGCTGTTTAAGGGTGCCAAGCAGTTTGAAAGCTGGGTCGGGGCACTTTTGTACTCCTGGATTTAATGTTAGATACATAGTTGGGAGCAAGGCTCCAGTACAGCGTCCAGACAGTGGGGATACCTGCTGTGACGGGTCAGAGTTGTAAAGTGAACGTTTGGCTGTCTGTTGACATGGAAGCATGGAGTGTGTGTAGTACGACATAATGGCTCTTTCCGGGCACAAGAGAGGCTGATGTCTGTGATCACAATCTCTGAAACCTTCCTGATTTTTTTTTTTTCTTTCCTAGCTGTCTCTCTGGATCAATGAAAAGATGCTTACAGCCCAGGACATGTCTTATGATGAAGCCAGAAATCTGCACAGTAAATGGTTAAAACATCAAGCCTTTATGGCAGAACTCGCATCCAACAAAGAATGGCTTGACAAAATTGAGAAGGTGAGTTAAGATGTTTGGTGGGGCTCCGTCAGTGTGGCCGTGGTGAGTAAACGAACTGGGTGGAAATGAGCTCCTTTGTATTTAGCACGTTTTCCAGCATATTTGAGTCATATCTGACCACATACAGAAGTTACACAGCCGGGAGCAGTCCCACCTCCACCTACCAACTCCTGACTTCAACCCAGCAGAAGGGAGAAAAGCAGAAACCCAACCAGGTGGCACAAAATGCCTGCTTTGTCTTTTTTTTTTTTTTAATTTATTTACTTATTTATTTATTTATGGCTGTGCTGGGTCTTCGTTTCTGTGCGAGGGCTTTCTCTAGTTGCGGCAAGTGGGGGCCACTCTTCATCGCGGTGCGCGGGCCTCTCACTATCGCGGCCTCTCTTGTTGCGGAGCACAAGCTCCAGACGCACAGGCTCAGTAGTTGTGGCTCACGGGCCCAGTCGCTCCGCGGCATGTGGGATCTTCCCAGACCAGGGCTCGAACCCGTGTCCCCTGCATTGGTAGGCAGATTCTCAACCACTGCGCCACCAGGGAAGCCCTGCTTTGTCTTTTGATGACTACTAGGAGTTGAGTTTCTGTGGTGTGTCTCATCTGCTGCACCTGATGGACCGCAAACCCCTGGGGCGGCGTCCTCACTCTGTTGATCATGTTATGTGTGCTGGACTGTGACAGAGACTGAGCGGATCCACAGAACTTAGAAATATTATATATTTTAAATAATCTAAAATGTGTTGCTTCGGCACAGGGAGGTTCTCTGCAGCACAATAGAACATGAATGTGACATTCCCCACCCACCCTTCTCTTCCTTCACACTCTATATTGTTTCAAACTCTTAACAGTTAAAATAATGTATTATGGTCTCTTGGGGGTGATGTGGAGGGGATGGAGTTTTAGGTTATTGGCATTAAGTGTCCCTAAGCCCCAGCAATCACTTGGTGCTCCACGCCTGTGAAAACCACAGTAGGCCAGGCCATTGTCAGTTTTGTTGAGCAGTTAACTCTATGTGGAAAGGCTGCGTGTGCGTGTGTGTGTGTGTGTTGAATGACTAGGAAACTCACAGATCAAATATCTCAGGTTTGTTTTTCATAGTGACACCTATTCTCCTGCAAACTGCATGTATGTGTGTTTTCCATTAACTCTACGTGGAAAGGCTGCATGTGCGTGCGTGTGTGTGTGTGTGTGTTGAATGAATAGGAAACTCACAGATCAAATATCTCAGGTTTGTTTTTCACAGTGACACCTATTCTCCTGCAAACTGCATGTATGTGTGTTTTCCAGGAAGGAATGCAGCTCATTTCAGAAAAGCCAGAGACGGAAGCCGTGGTGAAGGAGAAACTCACAGGTTTACATAAAATGTGGGAAGTCCTTGAGTCTACCACACAGACCAAGGCCCAGCGGCTCTTCGATGCAAACAGAGCTGAACTCTTCACCCAGAGCTGTGCAGATCTGGACAAATGGCTGCACGGCCTGGAGAGTCAGATTCAATCTGACGACTATGGCAAAGACCTCACCAGTGTCAACATCCTGCTGAAAAAGCAACAGGCAAGTGGCTGTTTCCCTGCCGTGGTCCTGATAGTCTTAACTCGCCCACCGTGTTCTCAGACATCCCCTTGGTGTGGGAAGGGATTTTAACCCAGCACAGCGGGCTCTGACAGCATCGTGGGACATTTCCAGAATCAACTGGAAAGACACAGTAGCAGTGTTGGGTGTCCATGCGTGGAAATATTCTTTCATTATCATCTTGGTTGATGGATAGTATCACCACTTAACAGTTGAGTAAATATTAATTTCATTTAGTCCGCAATTTACATGAAGGAAAGTTATCGTGTTTGCATACTTCGCTGTATAACGTCTAGATATGTGATAGTTACCTGAGTTGTTTGGGGCACTTTATAAATAATAAAAGAAATTTGGGGTTTTTTGCATCACAGTTAAAGCCCTTCTAAGGGCCAATGAATTTACTCTGAATTGAGGAGGAAACAGCTCTGGTGAGGTTGAGCAAGCAAGTTGGTGGCAGAACCCGGCAGGAGCTCCCTGGGCCAGGTTTGCAGGGTGTGGCCGAGTCCTCCCCTACCTAAGGAAAGAGTCAGTCTATTCTCAGACGCCAGCCCCTTGTCTCTAAGCCGGCAGTGTGTGGGCTTCCCAAGGTGGTCTTTCCTGAGTGAGAGACCTCTGCTTCTGCTTTTGCTCGTGTTCCTCATGTAAATACACAGTTAGGATGTTTTTAGCCATTATCCAGTGTTTTAAAAAAGAATAATCAGCTTTCTGATTGAAGAAATCAAGAGAAGATGGTAACATTGGCTGTCCTTCTGGCCTAAAAGAACTGGAAGCAGAAGACCTGACTCCTTCCTGGGAGTTAAACTGGTTTCCAACGTCGTTACGGCTTCTGAACAGGCAGATGAAGACTGGCCTTTCCCCATAATTAATTCTTGTTTCCCCTGTCATTTGCCTCCTAAGTTCCTGGATAAACTTGACTGTTGCTCCCAAGTTGAAAAAAATCTTTCTAGGGATTTTTTTTTGAAAGATCAGCTGACGAAGTGGAGAGCTAATTGCTGGTTCGCTGGCCATGCGGAACCATTTCTTGGGCTCTCCACTGTATCAGTGAATATTCTTGGGTCTTCCATTTTGGCCAGTGCCACAAGGGAACATTTTACAGCACCCTCCGTGTGTCCGTCGTCTCGGGTGTGAAGGTGGGTCTGTCTTCGCCCTCAGATGCTGGAGAATCAGATGGAGGTGCGGAAGAAGGAGATCGAAGAGCTCCAGAGCCAGGCGCAGGCCCTGAGCCAGGAGGGGAAGAGCACGGACGAGGTGGACAGCAGGCGCCTCACCGTGCAGACCAAGTTCACGGAGCTGCTGGAGCCCCTGAGCGAGAGGAAGCAGAACCTGCTGGCCTCCAAAGAGATCCATCAGTTCAACAGGGACGTGGAGGACGAGATCGTGAGTACTTCTCCGCCTGGCCAGCCTGGTGCCCGTGTTCTCACTTCTGGGCCCGACCCACCTCGGTCACGTCAGTGGGCTGAGCCGTCCCAACCCTGCTCCGTATATCCACACAAAATGTAACTCTGTTTTTCTGTCGGGTTTTCTAAAGATAACTCAAGGGTTTAATGCCCCTAGAACGGTAGTTTTAAAAACAATGAATGAGGACTCACGGAGAGTCCGGTATTGAGGATGAAGTGAGGTCTGGAAGACTGGCCCGTGCCCTGTATCGGAGAAGAAGGGCAGGCTCCCCAGGCCGCCCTTCCCAGTGGGATTCTTTTTCTTTTTCTAAATTTTATTAAAGTATAGTTGATTTATAACGTTGTGTTAATTTCCGCTGTACCGCAGAGTGACTCAGTTATACATGTATATGTCCTTTTTCATATTCCTTTCCATTACAGTTTATCACAGGATATTGAATATGGTTCACTGTGCTGTAAAGTAGGACCTTGCTGTTTATCCCCCAGTGGGGTTGAACACACTTCCTCTCTCACGCTGGCCTCCCTGCTCTCCCCTCCTGCCCTCGTTTGCATCAAATATTTGTTCTTTTTGAGGGGCCCTGACCACCTATTTACAATTCCTTCCAGTTGTGGGTTGGAGAGAGGATGCCTTTGGCAACTTCCACGGATCACGGCCACAACCTCCAGACCGTGCAGCTGTTAATAAAGAAAAATCAGGTAAGCGTGTCTGCTGGGGCTGGCTCCTCCTGGTGGATCGGCGCCACGCTACGAGGCGGTGAGCGGGAGAGCTCTGAGGGCTGGCGGTTCCTCCTTGGCCCCCGCGGCGCCGCGCAAGCAGCGAGCTGCCGCGGCTTAGCGAGCCTCCGGCGTGTGTGCCCTGCTCCCACAGACCCTGCAGAAGGAGATCCAGGGGCACCAGCCCCGCATCGACGACGTCTTTGAGAGGAGCCAGAGCATCGTCACGGACAGCACCCTCAACGCCGAGGCCATCCGGCAGAGGCTGGCCGACCTGAAGCAGCTGTGGGGCCTCCTCATCGAGGAGACGGAGAAGCGGCACCGGCGGCTGGAGGAGGCGCACAAGGCCCAGCAGTACTACTTCGACGCGGCCGAGGCCGAGGCGTGGATGAGCGAGCAGGAGCTGTACATGATGTCCGAGGAGAAGGCCAAGGTGAGGCGGGGGGGCCGAGCCCCCTCCCCCCGGCCCTGCCGCCGGAGAGCCTCAGACTCAGAGCCTGAGCTTGTGGGCCGCGGGGGCGACGTCCTCATGAAACGTGTCGTTGCCGCCTTGGTCGTGGGGGCAGTGTGGTGCGTACCGGTGGCTGGAACCTGGCTCTTTGCCCCTCGACGCAGAATTTTCTTGTCTGAATCCCGGTATTGTCGTTAAGACTGGATTCATCATGCCCTCCGCTTTTTTAAATAGAAATTTGCCAAAGTCTGTCTTTTACAGTATACTAGATGCTTTTGTTTTGAGACAATCTAGAAGTATTTGAAAGTATTCTCACCAGAATGCTGTTACCTACATCTGTTAGACCGTGGAGAGTGTTTCAGCCAGCCAGGATGCACTAGGTTTGCCTGGGCTTTACCTTATACTTCAGCGGGTCCCCGTCACCCTGCGTCATCCTCACGTCCGTCTTTCAGAGGCTCCCACGGGCCAGTCCACATTGATGCTCATGGAGCGCTCCGTGTTCCAGCGCCCATATCACACGTGTGGCTTTTTTCTTTCTGCCAAGTCTTCCTCCTGCCACACCACGCAGTCAGCCGGGCGCCCCTCTTCCGTGGGGTTTTGGGTCAGGGGTGGGGGCACGGCTGTGGTTGTGACGGCCCCCTCTCTAAGCAGGATGAGCAGAGTGCCGTCTCCATGTTGAAGAAGCACCAGATTCTAGAACAAGCCGTGGAGGACTACGCGGAGACGGTGCATCAGCTCTCCAAGACCAGCCGGGCCCTGGTGGCCGACAGCCATCCTGAAAGGTGAGTGCCGTTCTGTGAAGGTGAGACTGGCCTGTCAGTTCCTCCCCAGTCAGGGCCTCTTGCTCGAGTAACTGGTAACGTAGATCTTTGGGAAGCATTTTTAAAACAGACCCAGTAGGCCTGTGCTGAACAGGAAGGGTGCACGGTTACATTACAGGAGCTCACTCTTGCGGGTTGATTATCTCCTGCTGGCCAAGCCCTATTGAGAAGATTATTGGTGTCATGCGTCAGAAGTACCGATTAACTTGCATGGATATATAGGTGATAAAAGCACCTACCCTTGGGTTTAAAAGTCATCCAAAAAAAAAAAAAAAGTCATCCAGTTTAGGAAAGTAATTACTAGTTTTAATAGAGCCATGGATAAGGATACTTGGACCTGTAAATTAAAAGGGCTGCCGGGAGAAGAAAATGATGCCGCCTCTGAACTCTTATACATTGAGTCTTGAGAATGCCTCAGGAATAAGAAAAAGGAGTGTGTGGTACTCCTGCCCTGTTACAGACCAGGCTTGCACGCTCACTTCAGTGGCAGTCATTTTAGGCTTTCTCTGGAACTGCCTGTTACGGCTCAGACAGACAAGAATCGGCTTTGTGTGTTAACCAAGGCAAGTTGGAGATGAGGTCAGTGGCTGGGTTGGTACAGGGGTCCTTCAGGTGTTTGTGATCAGGATTCCCAGGGAAGTGGCCTTCCTCATCTCCCAAGGACAGGCATCAATAAGTCCTTGTCTGACTGCTTTCATGCTGGAAGACTGTCATTCTGGGAGAAGTTGGAGGGAGGGGGACGGATGCTGCACCCCCAGGACCCAGGAAATGGGAGCAGCAGGGCCCACCCTCCTGGCAGAGAAGAGCATGCAGCCCAGAGAAAGTCAAGGTGTGTGCAGACAGGGATGTTATCTGTCCCTTCGACAGCATGGCACCTGAGAACGGATCCTGGGTTAACTTCTAATGTCAGAGGAAATCCTGACATACGGAGCCAGCAGTGCAGAGTGTTTCGATTTCTCTCCCCTCCCTCCGTCATCACGGTCAGGATGGCCTTTGTCCTTGATTACTGTGTTTTGTTACACGTTGGCTCTTCATTACTTGAGGTCAAATTTCAGAGTTTTCTTTTTTAGGCTAAATAGGTTAACTTGAAGTTTCCTTTGAGAAATGTTGTAGAACGTGATCTCTTGGCATTTCTCCTCATTTACTGTCCCCCTGAAGAACATGTCCCCCTCATCTCGCCCCCCGCAGTGAGCGCATCAGCATGCGGCAGTCCAAGGTGGACAAGCTGTATGCGGGCCTCAAGGACCTGGCGGAGGAGAGGAGGGGCAAGCTGGACGAGAGGCACCGGCTGTTCCAGCTCAACCGGGAGGTGGACGACCTGGAGCAGTGGATCGCCGAGAGGGAGGTGGTCGCAGGGTCGCACGAGCTGGGGCAGGACTACGAGCACGTCACGGCAAGTACCGCGGGCAGAGCCCGGGCGGTAGTGCGGCGCGCGCGGGCTGTGGAAGGCCCCTTGCGTGCCTTGTCTGCGAGCGGAGAACGCACCCCAGACTCGAGCCAAAGATGGCGGGGTTTTGTTTCAGCTTGACACTTTGATCACCGGGCGGCTTGGGGGTGGTTGAACCTCTCTGCTGCGCCCTGTCCTCCTCTGGTCGGAGGAGATGGAGCCCGTGCCTTACTCGGCGGCAGTGAGCAAGGAGGAAGCCTGATTGATAAGAGGCTTTGGAGCTGAGATCTGTTAAGTCAGGCATTTCTCTCCAAAGGACATTCGCGTGATCAAGAAATAAAGTGGTCACAGTAGTCTCACTGATTTCTTGGTGCTCATCCCTGTTTCAGATGCTACAAGAGCGATTCCGGGAATTCGCCCGGGACACAGGGAACATTGGGCAGGAGCGCGTGGACACGGTCAATCACATGGCAGACGAACTCATCAACTCTGGACACTCGGATGCCGCCACCATCGCCGAGTGGAAGGACGGGCTCAACGAAGCCTGGGCTGACCTCCTGGAGCTCATCGACACGAGGACACAGATCCTCGCCGCCTCCTATGAACTGCACAAGTTTTACCACGATGCCAAGGAGATCTTTGGGCGCATCCAGGACAAGCACAAGAAACTCCCCGAGGAGCTCGGGAGAGATCAGAACACAGTGGAGACCTTACAGAGAATGCACACCACGTTCGAGCACGACATCCAGGCTCTGGGCACTCAGGTGGGTGAGGCGCTGCCCAGCGATGGTGGCAGGGGTTCTTTCCGTACAGCGTCTTTGTGCCTCTCTGAGCATCTCTCTCCATTCCTTGGCTCCTCCAAACATGCCTCAAAGAATTGCCCAAATTAAACGGACATGTGTGTGCACACACACACGTATTACACATATTGTTGTAACACTCCATTTGGGAGAACTTACCAGTCCGTAACATTCTCAGTTTGCCATATTTTGCAGACACTGTTGGATGAACAGTGTTTATGATTAAAATAAACAACCCAGACACATACACAAACATTGACAAGTTTTAGGCCTTCTCAACAAGAATTTGAATTACGTTGGCATATCCATCCGGAATAATTTCCAAAATGATACCTCATTATTTTCCATCAACCAGAGTCTGAGTTATATATTGGAGAAGAGAGAAAACAAGATTCTAACGTTTTACTATGCCCGGTCTTCCCCTCCCCCCTATGAAGTGGTTAACACTAAGACTTTGTTTAAGAGCTGTCTGGCAAAGTGATAACAATACAACAGTAACGATCTGTAGTATAATCACTCTCTAGTTCACACTCTCATTCCTGCACAGTTTACTGCTTAGTCTTATGTCTATTAGATGAAAAATAAATTGTATCTGCCTTTTTCCTTAAATTTCAAGATCTTAGAGAAGTAGTCCGTTTTCTTAAAGATATCAGCCCTGATGATATCAGGAGGTTTGTTTTTACCTTTTAGAAGCACATCGGTGGTCTAGTGCAGGGGTTAGCAGACTTCTGTAGAAGCCCAGACAGTACAGATTTTTGGTTTTGTGGGACATACAGTCCGTTACAATTACTCAGCTCCGCCATCGTAGCATAAAGCAGCCACGGACAATCCGAAAGTGAAGGGCGTGGCTGTGTGCCAGCAAAGCTTTATAAAAACAGGGAGCCCACATTTGCTGGGGGCCAGCCCCTGATCTAGTGTGCCAGCCTTCTCTAGTGTGCTTTGTTCTGTGGAAGGACTGCTGTTGTCTTCCCCTTAATTTGCCCCTTCTAGAAGCAAAGGTAGGTCACAGCTGGGGCTCCATTCACGTTAAGTGGCTTCCCCTTTTCCATCCTGGAGGTAGAAGGTGTGGGGGGGATAATTTAAGAGATTTGTGGAGTGGCTGAGGGTCTGCATCAGGCAGAATTTAAAAGCGCCCACCATGCATTGTGCGGGTTTCGAGTCTTTCCTTCACGGCTGGCGGATTCTCCATTCAGAAGCTTGTCAGCTTCCTGTTCGGTGGCTCTCACTGCGTGTAAGGCCCTGGAGCACCATGTGAGCGCGTAAGGATCCTGAGCTGTGCACTTAGAGCATGGCCACCAGAGAAGGGCCGACCCTGGCTTGAATTGAGCCTGTCACGCTGTATCGCTGCAAGTTTAATTTCCTTCCTAAGCTTCGGTTCCCTAATGCTTTAAGGACTGCAGTGTGTATTGTTACAGTTTTTAAAAAGCTTAAGAGAACTTCTGGAATGCCTGGAAGCCTTACTAGCAGCAGGTCTTTCCTCTGCACCTGTAAAATCATTTACTTTTAGAACTTCAGGAGACTCCAGAGATGGTAGAGTTGCTCCTTCATTTTTTTTTTTCCGTTAAATCCCTTCACTTTGTGAGGCTCAGAGAGATGCAGGAACGTCCAGGGCAGGAATCTGTTCCGTCAAGCCTGATAGTCTGCACCTCACCATACCCGCTGGGCCAGGCCATTTCAGCCACAAAAGTATGCATGCCCCTCCTGCAGTTAGAGCAGAAGGGAGGGCTCTCGGTGCAGCCTCCAGAAGCCGATGGCGTTTCCTCCTTGGCTGCTTTACTCTTAATGCCAGCTGACCCGCCACCATCCTCCATTCTGTGCAGGAACAGTGGACATGAGGGAACCTGATGATGGTCTGCAGTGACTCCTCAAAGCAGTAGTTAATTCTAGCGGGAATTTCTGCTTTTGCTCTCCTCATCTACCTTGTTTGTTGTTGTGAGAACAAATTGAAAACAGCTAGAGGCCCAGGAAATTTTCTTTTTCTTTTTTTTTTTTTTTAACTTGTTTGGAAAGATTTGGTTAGTCACATAGGAGATAAGCTTTTCAAATAATTTCCTAGGAACTTGCTTATTGTCATTTGAGTTAATACCTGAGCCATATTTAAAGAATGTTTCCAAAAGTCTCTTAGGATATGGGAATCAAATCACCAGGGAAACCAAACCCCATTGATTCTTCTTTGCATCTCTTGCAGAAATTTGTTTTTCCTTACCTACCACCACCTAGAGCCTTTTGAGTGATCAGGGTCGGTACACCTCCCCGTAAGCCCCAGTGTCCATCCCCCCCGTGATATTTGTCCACATACTCCCCTCACGGACCTCTGAAGGCTGCTATCATTCAGGCTGGCTGTTGTCTTCAGACTTTGATCAGTAAATGAAGATTGAGTGTGCGCTCCCCATACGTGTGTATTTTAAATTAGATGTTGTGCACGAGTATGGCATTACTAATATGTACTTTATATAAAACATAAGAGAAGGAAATTTTTGAATACAAAATAAGCCACGGTTATTAGTTTCTCTTGTAAAGGTGTATCTGCCCTCCACCACCACCCTCTCCCCCAACAAAAAGGTGAAAGCCGTTTCTTGTTTTTTTCCCCTTTTTTACACAGAAAATATTGATATTATGTACACTCTCTGGGCTTTGCTTTCTCTACATAGCCGTCATCTTGGAGTACTTCTCATATGAGTACACAGAGCCCTTCCGCATTCTTTTTCATGACTGCCTGGGAGCCTCCTGTATGAATGTGCCATTGTGATTTAACCAGTCCCTCATGGACGAACAGACACTTTATTTTCAGTCTTTTGCATTTACAGACATTGGTGCAATAAATAACCTTATGTGTATTTCATTTCCTAAAAGTGCAAGAGTATATGTAGGATAAATTCCCCACAGTGGAATCATAAAATCAAAGGGCACACGCATTTATAAGTTTGGTGGGTACTGCCTGTGCCTGCTTGTAGGAGCTGTAACCTTTTGTCCCATCAGCAGTGAATCAGCTCACTGACACATACATCATCAAGCTTGATTTTTTGCCAACTAGGAGATGACAAATTACAGTATCTCCATGTAGCATATTTTCATATGACTCATTGGCATTTCTTGTTCTCCAGAGTTTTTATTGAAGTTTGGCTGGTTAAGATTTTACCTTCTTTGGCATCAGCATTTTTAACTACATTAAATGCTGCTTTTTTGTTTTTCACGTTGGAATGTGCCGTTGTGGGAGCTCTTACAGGTGATACATACATTGTTTTCAACAGCAACATCACATAGCTAATGGAAAAGGTGTTTTCAGAATGAGTTCTTGATGGCAGTTTCTCATTCCTGATTTAAAACAACACCATCTGTACCATGCAGGAGCAGATTAGGTGTTTATTCTTTACTGTATCTGGGTGCATACCGTGTGTTTCTGTGCCGTCTTCACATCCTGGGCCACCTCCAGGGACCTTTCTCGACCAGGGCTCCCATCAGCGCGAAGGCAGAATGGTGTGCAGAGGGGGAGCGGGAGGCCGGGTGGTGGCGCGGAGGCCCAGCTCTGAGCCGTCTCGTCTCCTGGCGGCTTCACAGGTGAGACAGCTGCAGGAGGATGCAGCCCGCCTCCAGGCCGCCTATGCGGGCGACAAGGCCGAGGACATCCAGAAGCGGGAGAACGAGGTCCTGGAAGCCTGGAAGGCCCTGCTGGACGCCTGCGAGGGCCGCAGGGTGCGGCTGGTGGACACGGGGGACAAGTTCCGCTTCTTCAGCATGGTGCGCGACCTCATGCTGTGGATGGAGGATGTCATCCGGCAGATCGAAGCCCAGGAGAAGCCACGGTAACGCTGCCGGCTTCCCGGCTGGGCCCTGCCCCAGAGCTTCGAGGCCAGAGCTGGGGCGGGGAGGGGTTTGGGGGGCGCCGCCGCTGTTCCACTTGTCTCCTGCACACGGTTGTCAGGGAACGAGGGGCCCAGTGTAGTCGAGCCCTGTGGAGCCCTCCCCATTTCTCCCCGACCCTGTCACCTGGGTCCACGCTCACCCAGGCCCTCCTGCTCTCATCTGTGGGTCTCGTGCCTCAAAGCAGCCGCATACCTGGGACCGGACTAGCTCTACCTCACCGCTGGCATGAGATGGCTTTTCTGAGTTCTTTTTCAATGTCTGTCAGATCAAAAACCACTCTATCCCTTTTCAGACATATTACTAAAGGTGCCTCTTACACTCAGCATCTGCTTTAATGGTGTCTCGGGATTCGTATTTAGTATTTGTTCTGTGTCTTCTCTTTGGCCATGTTTCATGCAAAGCGGTGAAGAGGAGCTAGTGGGTGTACAAGCAGGGACATATATAGCCTCCTGTTCCCCACTGCCGGCTCCAGCCCTCACCGTAACTGAGAAATGGACTGTGCCCCAAAAGAAGAAATACGGTTATTATATACATGAGGCAGTTGTGTTTCCTTAGGTCAGGACTTCCCAGTCAGTCGGTTTTGATGGATGAGACCTTCTCACGGCTCTGCCAGTCGCTGATTGCTTGGCTGGTTCCTGCTCTGTGTGTCTTCAGGTCTAAATAAGGAGACAGTATTTGCTGCTCTTTAGAACACACACGTCCTGAACCTTGGGCAGCTAACTCACGGGGGTACAACTGGGAACACCTGTACCTTCTTGAAGAGTCTGTACCTTCTTGAAGAGTCTGAAGTGCATTTCAAAGTAAAAGGTTGAACAGAGATCCAGTGGTTTTTCTGGTCTCCACCTAGAAAAATTGTTTAAGCGCACACACAAAAATAAAAGTAGCCGTATTCTCAGCGTTAGGTTGTGAAGCTGTGCCTGAGTTACACCATCGTTGTGCTGCAGCTCAGTGACCCAGCCTGCGCTCAGACTGTGAATCAGATACTGTGCCGCCAGTTTCCTTCAAATTAATTACGTGTTTTGAAACCTACACATTTATTTGAAAAGCTTGGTCTCCTAAAGGAAGTATCGTTTGTGTAATTTTAGGGATGTGTCCTCTGTTGAACTATTAATGAATAATCATCAAGGTATCAAAGCTGAAATCGATGCTCGTAATGACAGTTTCACGACCTGCATTGAACTTGGGAAATCGCTGCTGGCGAGGAAGCACTACGCATCAGAGGAGGTAGGATGCCGCTTCGCTTTGGGGCCCCTGGGGTGAGCGCAGCTGGTGTTCAGATGTACAGTGACTCACTCTTGTGAGCGTATGAGTATACACACTTGTGTGTGTATGTGTGTGTGGGCATATATAGACACACACACACAGAAATCTATGCTTACATTCACACACACACATGCACACACTTATATGTGTTTCAGAGCTCCTTGCTTCTTTCCTGTATGTGTAGAATAAGACAGGCAAGTCTCTAGGTGTAGAGCCAATCAATCCATGGCACAGAAGACAATTTTTGAGGGCCTCTGGTCAAGGGTTCGTCCTCTCTCACCTCCTCCATCAGTTCTCGAAGGTGCCACCCCTTCTCTGTCACCTGTGCCCTAGATCTGTTTGCTCTTTAGTGGATGGTTGCTAAGTCGAGTTGGGATGCTGGTGACACAGAGGTGAGTGGTTACCAGTGTGAGGCCTCCGAGAGCTCAGGGCTTTGCCCCTCTCACCGCCCCCCGCTCTTAACTTGAGTGTGTTCGCCACAGGGAGCCCTGGAGTCTGGAGGGGGCTCAGTGCATTGTAGGCCTCCTCACGACAGAGCAGCTTTGGGTGGAGCCCGGCCTTCCTCCCAGCCCCTTCTGGAAGGAACGTCGCCATGCTTTTCTCTCCTCTCCCAGTACGCAGATCGACTGAGCAGTCCTTAGATCTTTCCTGCCTTAGTGGTGGTCTCTACATAAAAAGTGTTTTTCGTAGATGAAGCGGCCCATCAAGGGGCAGACTAGGAGGATGTGATCTACTCTATTAAGATGTCCTTGGGGTCCTCTCTTCTCACAGATCAAGGAGAAGTTACTGCAGTTGACGGAAAAGAGGAAAGAAATGATTGACAAGTGGGAAGACCGATGGGAATGGTTAAGACTGAGTAAGGATGTACCTAATCTCTCTGCTCTTTTTGGGTCCCCACTGAAAGCAAGCCTGTTTATTTACCTGCTTTAATTGATTTGATATGATGTTATCTCTTAATGATTTTTGGAGTCTTTCTGAATGCTGCTTTTTTAATGTCCTATTTCACCATTTCCTGCTAATAAGTATTTTTAAGTAGTTCCCTGTGACATATTCATTATCTTTCATCTCATGATTGACCTCAGTGTTGTGAGTGTGTAGGAACAGCGTGGGGATGACAGGATGTGGCATCCCTCTGGGAGAGTGCAGACAGGAGCCCCTTCTCCTCCAGTTATCTTTAAGAAGAATTGTTACCGTGGAGTCAAGAAGATGGAAAGTTGGCTTGTTAGGTCTTATGAAAGCTAACAACGATAAAGATTTTGCAGTGAACCAGGCATTATTCTAAGTGTTTTATATGTTTTTCTTTATTGACTTCCCACAATAACCCTCTGAGGTAGATTCTATTTTTAATCTCATTTTATAAAGGGAATATGTGAGCTAACACAGAGTTTACTTTATAATATACAGTATTGGGAATAGCATTTATGATTGGTATGAACTGCAAAGGTAGCCCAACTGAAGCATTATTTACCATACTTTGCCATTCTGTGTTTGGGGCTCCGGGCTCTGTCCTTATATTATGTTATATAACCTTATTCTCAGGCACCAGGAGTGCTTTCTAGAAGCAGAATCCAAGGGGCCTTTTCTGAAAGGTGTGTAAGAGACCTAGTGGAGGCATCTCAATTCTTTTGAAAAAGAAATCCCACTTTTGATCATTGTTTGGATGAGGATTTGGTCTGTAAATTTTGCCAGATCCCAGGGCAGGTTCAGTTCAGTTCAGTTCAGCAGAACCCAGATTACACTCCACTGTGAACTAGGCACCAGGGTGCATGCTGGGCACTCCTGATGAGGTGACAAGTTTCTCGAGCAGTGGGGGCATCTTCTTGTGCCGTGTTGGAGGCCGCCGGGGTGACACCAGTGCTGCCCGCAATCTTGATTTCTTACCTGAATGACCCCAACCTTTGCTGCTTAAGGTATAATGAAAATGCCAGCCATAGCGCAGGCAGAGCTGAGGTCTGGCCTGCCTTCTCACAGCTGCAGTGGGTGGAGGTCATGCTGTGTTTCCTCACGTGTGGAGGGACAGAACGAATAAAGCAGAAGCCTTAGCCCATACTGTCCCTACTTTCCATACTGCCTCCAGATCCTTCCCTGCCTCTCAGCCCCCCAAAGTAAAACATAGCACTTCCACCCGAGAAAGGGTGATTGGTGAATGGCTCTCCCATCACGAGTAATCTGGTTATATGTAGATTGTGAATTCTTCAGGGCTCTGAGGCTTACCTCACTGAAGTAGGGCTGAGTGAGCAGAGCATACCTCCTGGCCCTGCATGGCCGTATAGTAGCCACTGCCCACATGGGGCTCTTCAGAACTTGCAACATGGCTGGTCCAAATTAAGATGTGCTCCAAGTATAAAATACATGTCGGATTTCAAAGACAGAAGAAAAAAAAGATGTAACACAACTCAGTTAATTTTTATACTGATTACGTGTTGAAATAACAGTTATATCAGGTGGTCTAAAATATGCATTTGAAATCAACTTCACCTGTTTTTAATGCGGCTGCTGGGAAGGTTAAAGTTGTACACGTGTGGCTCACATGACGTTTATGTGGACAGCGCAGGTCTAGACTAGACTGTAAGCTGGTTGTGCTGGCAGCTGCCAGCAGAGGGCAGCGCCACCCCGAGCTGCCAAGTCACCCTGCCCTCCACACTCACTCTTGGCTCCCTGTGCAGTCTTGGAGGTCCATCAGTTCTCAAGGGATGCCAGTGTGGCCGAGGCCTGGCTGCTCGGACAGGAGCCCTACCTCTCCAGCCGAGAAATAGGCCAGAGCGTGGACGAGGTGGAGAAGCTCATCAAGCGCCATGAGGCTTTTGAAAAGTCTGCAGCGACCTGGGACGAGAGGTTCTCCGCCCTGGAAAGGCTGACGACAGTAAGTGGGCCCTGGGAGCCGGGGTGCTCTGCCGTGGTTCCCGTGGGCAGCCTCTCCTTCCTGCTCACCTTCTAGGCTAGGGAGCTCAGGTCATTGCTCTGATTTTAAAAGCAGTAAGGATCTTCCTGCAGTTGGTTTTCTCTTGGTACAGGACATGGGGAGATGGTCCAGGGCTCCTGCCCCCTCAACCACTTGCTGGGCACCTAGGTCTGTGGTCACTTCCTGTCTGGGAATTGATCGATTGGGATTTGCTTTTCTCTTTTGATCTACTTTTCTTCCTGTATCTCATAGAAGCCGTGGTTTCTAGGGAGCATAGCCTTACAGTTTTCTTCCGATTTCAGGATTAGAATTCTCATCAAGCACTAGTAGCTCAATCTTAGACCACTGAAAACTCTCCCCAGTCCTGGTAATCTCTTCTGCCAAAATAAAGGCCTTAGAATAGGCCTTGCTCACTGGTGTTTTCTCTCCCAAGACACTTGCACTCCTGGTGGAAAGCTGATTCTTTATGGTGTGCTTCCCGATTTCTACAGTTGTGGGCATCTAAAATGTACCTGTACACGTGTGTTAAAACGGAATACTTCTGGTACATGCATATTGCTCATGAAATGGCTTAGTTCCAGTTAGTCTGTTTCGTGGCTTTTTTTAATGTGTTATTGGGGCTTGGCTGAACCTGAATCCCTACCGCAGCACAAGAAGCCTCTGTGGGAATTATTGCAGCTCTGACTCAGTGGTGTCTGTCTGATCTCTGATGAGAAGTCCAGCACGGACCCTCATGCTCAGGTGCTTTCTTCCTCAGCAAAGTTGAGAGCTGCAGAGTTCATTTGGAAACTAAACCCGATGTCCCAGGGGCACACACAACTCACAGGGCTTCTGCCAGCCCATAGAATGGATCTGTTTCATCACTCAGACCTCTGTTTCCTGTGGTTTGAGGTTGTAGCTGCAGTTCTTAGGACCTTAATGAGATTTTGCTTAGGATGTTAGAGCTTCTGGTTGTCCCACGTGATCCAGCGTAGACCACTCAGACAGGAGGGTTTGCCTGGAGCCCTCTCCTTAAAAGAGGCAGAGTCCGGGGCTCTGCCACACATCAGCGTATTCTCCCTCAGTTGGAGCTACTGGAAGTGCGCAGACAGCAAGAGGAAGAGGAGAGGAAGAGGCGGCCGCCTTCTCCTGAGCTGAGCTCGAAGGTTTCCGAGGAGACCGAGTCCCAGCAGCAGTGGTGAGTCACGGGCAGCCCGCCCACTTCAGTCTCAGCTTCAGTGACAAGAGGGGTTTAGGGAGCACACTTTCCAAGCCCGTGCTGATGTGCCCTTCCTGTTAGTCGCTTCCGAAGACTCCTGAGACTCTCTCTGTACAGTCACCCCTGGATAGTATTTGAGGACAGTGACTTGTCCACAGTCACGTTGCTGTGTTGGTAGCGGAAGTGGAATGTCGACGGCAGCCATCTCTGCTGTGCACATGTGTGTGTACACACACACACACTTAGAATTTCCACATGCGTAAATGGATGGAGTGAACTACCCAGATTTCAGGCCAGTGATTGTGTGGTGATGCTTTCTGAAAGTTCTGGGTGACTTTCACACGAAGGGCAGAAATTACTCTGTATTTCTGAAAGGCTGATTATTTAGCTGGGGTCCAAGCTCCATGACAACCCTGAATGCCACCTTTATGGGCAGGGATGCCTGTGGTCTTACTCTCTATCTAGAGTCAATTTGAAACACTTAAAGAGTTTTTAGAAAGAAATCACGTCATGTGAAAGAGGGCTGCATATGTTTTCCTGAGAGAGGGGCTCTAATAAAGTTGACTTGTGTTCTCCCCCGTCTTCTTCTCTTTCTCCTCCTCTTTTCTTCCCCCCTCCCCTCCCTCCTTCCCCCTTTCCTCCTCTTCTCTCCTCTGTCTTCTTTCTCCCCCTTCCCCAACAGGGATACTTCAAAAGGAGAGCAAGTTTCCCAGAATGGTTTGCCGGCTGAACAGGGATCTCCACGGGTTAGTTACCGCTCTCAAACCTACCAAAACTACAAAAACTTTAATAGCAGACGGACAGCCAGTGACCAGCCGTGGTCTGGACTGTGAAGTTCGCTACCATTTGTCAAGAACCACTCTTTCCAAATCCTGTTGGTTTGACCTTTTGGCTTCCACTTCACCCACAGTGTTAAAAATTTTACTTAATTCATAGCCTTCCTTGGTTTCATATTTGTTTGCGTTTAATTCATGTTTATTTGAGTTTTTTAACTGATGGATGCTCAGTTGCCTGAAAGCAACATACGTATTTTTTGTTTATTTATCGTGAGCTTTTTACTTTATTAAGATTTTGCAGCGAAAGCCTTACGTGAGTAATTGAAATTAAATGAGATTACAGCAAAATGAAGAAGAAAACTAGAATCTGACAGGTATGACACATCCAGTTATACTAACAGGGTGCAGTCCTGCACTATACGTAGCCCCCTTTACAGAGTTATTAACCTGCAATAGTTCACTAGGAATTGAGGAGGGAGACTTCCAGTACTAAGATTAAAACCTAGAGTCAGCTGTGTAACATTCCATAAAGGATGCATTCATTTATTGAAAATGATAAAAAAAAAAAAAAGTTGAATCTACTTGGGAGGGTTTTTTAAACTTTAGGCGCAGAATCTGAACGGTTTTGAGACCCTCGGATCATTTATTACTTTTTTACAAACCAGGTCCTCTCTTTATTTTTTTCTGCCAAGTCCTGAACTGAGAATTGTAGGCTCGCTTGCAGCAGATAATGCAGCCAGCCTCAGGAGTCAGGGGCCCACTGACTGCTGCCACCACCTCTGTCTGGGTCACCGCCGGGACGTGGGGTGTGGCAGGTGTGGCAGCGCTTCTCGGCCCGTTGGGGAAGCCCGCCTACCAGACTTCCACGCCTCTCCGTTCAGTTGATGACTTCAGGGTGTCAAACTGTTTAAATTTTTCAAACACATGGAACAAAAGCCATTCTGGTTCACCCTGATTACTTGAACGACGCACTTGGGGGAACCACCCCGGGAGCTGTTGCCTGCCTCCAGGCTCCAGAAGTCCTTCAGTGTCTCTGTAGACAGAAACTCCGTTGTATGTCATGTATGGATCTTCTGATTCATTTTTCGTTTTCCTCTGACCTTTTGTGACGCTCTCTAATAAAGAGTCGTTTAGGATGACATTTATCAGACCACCAGCAGGGATTTGAAAATGTCTTAACAGAAATTCTGTTCACCAAACCAAGCCCATATTACATCAAAGCCTTGTGAGACATTCACTTGCTCATTTGCCATATTTAGATGTTAGTGGAATCAGAAAACCTGTTTTGATATGTGTTCTCCATGAGTTAAGTCTAATTTGTCTTTTCATTTCATGATGCATGTCTTTTTTTTTTTTCTTTTGTCAGGATAACATCATATAGCATCTTGTTTGTTGTTTCCTCATTTCTATGTACATATCTATCTACTTGCGACCGTAGATGGGTATATAGATAGATGCCAAGCTTCTTATGTTCTGGGAGTAGTATGCACCATTATTGGGTCTCTGCCTTAAAACACACCAAAATTCATTTTAGAAAAGAAACTACTGCTTCATCTTTGGTGATTAGGGAGCCCTGACGTGTGTTTCTGGCTCCAAATGATATGTGTCATTGATCTATATGTATATATGTGGTGTGTCCATATATATATGTTTAAATTTTGTATCATGAGGACTAATACCCAATTTTATGCCTTTCGTATTCAGAAGACCAAAAACAAAACAAAACAAAACAAAGCCACATAAGCACACAGGAAAGGAGTGCTGTGATGCTTTCGGCATTTGTTCTCATGCCTATTTTTATCTAGATTTTTAAATTGTAGCTTGCCAGACAAATTTTTTTAATTGTAATTGGATTGTATCAGAAGAAGAAAAGCTCTTTTCATTCTTCTGAGTTACGGTGCAGAGACTCAAGTTAATGAACTTGAAAATAGTGTTGCTTCTTGCACTTAGAAAACCAATCAGGTGTCCCTTGTGCTACTAGTTGTCACGTTGCATTTATGTTCACCTCCTGATTGAAATATTCTCAGGTGTACGCAGCCACTAATCGCTAAAGAGAAGCAACGTGGGGTGGGGGTAGGGGTGTATCCACATGTACCCACTGTTTGGTCACAGCACTACGATTTGCTTTTGATGTTTGTCTCTAGTGGCGTGTTGTCTGTTGGCATGCTTAAGCACATGTCCATTAAAATTCATTTTGTTCCTTTTATTTTCCTTGTTTTCTTGGTTAGTGATTCATTTGCATAAACATTAATTATCTCTGCATACTGGTTTGGGGTTTTCTCTTTCCTTCTAACTCTAAAGAAAAAAATTTTTGCTGCAGAACTTCCCCCAGAAGGGGCTTCCCCTGGCCGTCACCTACCTTGAAGTTTGACCAAGTGTGATAAATTTTAGCCTTTTTCCAGTAAACATTCCCCTATCCAGGTCACTGCTGTCACTAGCAGTTTTTGAGTCACACCTGCAGCACTAATTTTTTTTTGTTTAACCTGGTTTCTATAGACACTAACCCCATGTCTCCCTGGACTCATGCCTGGCACAGGCCTTCCAGACCGATCTCATACTTCCTCCCAACCAGAAGTTTCCTGAAATCTCACACTAGAACAGATGTGTCAACCTTAAAATCCACTCACTTAGTTTTGACTCGGGGGTTTTGTTTTTTTTGGTTACTATTTCCCCTTTGTCTCTCCTTTAAAAGGGAAAGGCAAGAGAGATATTTAAATAGCATATTTCTTATAAGCACTGGTCGACAGGCTGTCACTTGCAAGGCCAGGATAATCACCATGCATCTCCTCCCTGTGCCTTTCTACCCTAAGAATCCTTTTTCCACGTTGCTGTGTGGATAAAGGGTTCTAATCACAGACACCCTTCAAGTGCGTAGCCTCTAGTCTTAACCTTAAACCCCCGCTGCAGACAGTGATCGTTTGTATAGACAGAGTATAAACTTGACTCCCAGCCCACCACTTAGATAAGGCCCAACAGAGACATCCCAGTTCCTGGGAGTTGACATATCGGATGTTCAAGCGGTGGTAGGCAGTCTCCCCTTGATCCTGTTGAGGTTGTTGCTGCTAATTTTGCTGTCACCTGGTTCTGGGCAGCAGAGGTGGGGGACGTATCTAATGAGCGTGCCGTTGACACCTCCATGTTTGTCCGTGTACGAAGGGTGCAGGTTGTCTGTAATCCACTAAAGCATCAGCCACACCCAGCTTTAGTAACTCGCTAATCCCACACCCTGGGTGTATCAGCCAGGGACCGCTTCAGTTCATGGTACACAGTTGATGGCACACAGGCTGAAAGCGATAATGAATGGAGACCCTACTGCATTTCCCAAGCCGCAAAGCCATGAGGGTTACAATATAAATGAGCTTGGGAAGGAACAGCTCCCGAAGACGTCTCCAGCCCGAAGGGTCAGAGCCGCTGGAAGCCTGGCTGTCTGGGCTTTCTCGTCTCAGTGCAGCAAGGCACCGTGATCAACCAGCACGTGATGGGGAAGGCCCTGGTTCTGTCTTTGTTTGGGGGTAAATAGCTGTGTGGTGTTGAGTGACTGTGATTGGCTTTTCCAGCTCCTTTAACACAAACTACAACCCACTCACGATACAACTTCGGCAGATGTGGTTAAATTGATGTTCGTTGACTTGCCTCATTTCCTTCCAGCTCTTAAGTTCCAAAGTCTAACGGGGATGGTAGATGTGAAATGCATGATTGCCGTCCTAATTTCTGCATGTGTTTATGACGATGTGTCGAGGGGTGGTGGGAGGAGAGCCGAAGAGCATTTTCAGAAACCAAAGGTCTTTCTTGTCTGACTTTGGGGGAATGCCGTGTAGTACTGATAGAGTTGTCTATCCATCTGTTTGTGAATGCCCTTTCGCTTCAACTTCCAGCCCTTCTGGTGGCGTCCTTGGTTGTAAGGTGGCTGCTGTATAACGTCCACTCTCTCATATTTTAATATGTGTGATTGTTAACTGCTGTCCTTTTGTTTTAAAGTAACCATAAGAGGAAATGATCTGAGTTCTATTAGAGAAAATGGATTGATCAGAGGAACAGAGTGCAGTAAAACTCATCCTGGCATTTCGCTTTTCTCATTTCCCCGTAAACGGGCGGGTATTAATCCATTCCCACCTTCTAATGTCCTTGGTGTCCAGCTGGCTTTGTGGGATGTGCAATGGTTTTACTGTACTGCCTCGATCTGTGCCAGGCATTTATACACAGCCACGTGTGCGAGTCAGAGCGTATGTGGTCACCCCCGGGGCTCACGGGGTTAGCTGAACGGCCTCTCCGCTGTCCCTAGATGGCAGAAACGGTGGACACGAGCGAAATGGTCAATGGCGCTGCAGAACAGAGGACAAGCTCGAAAGAGTCCAGCCCCGTCCCCTCTCCCACCTCCGAGCGCAAAGCCAAGACTGCCCTCCCGGCCCAGAGCGCTGCCACCTTGCCGGCCAGGACCCAGGAGACGCCTTTGGCCCAGATGGAAGGCTTCCTGAATCGGAAGCACGAATGGGAGGCCCACAATAAGAAGGCCTCAAGCAGGTAACAGCACAGAGGCTGAGGCGGTCCCGGGGGAAGTCGGCCCATTAAGAGGTGGAGGTGGGCCACTCTTGATCGAAAGGGGAGTGTGTGTTTATGTGGTTGATTTGTTCTGTAGCTTCCCGGGCATTACATCCTTCTCGGGACTGACGTTGGGAAGTGGGAGTAGTGTGCTTTTTTATTCACCGAGAGAAGGAAGAGTTAAGTGTGTGTGGGAACAGCAAGAAGAGGCCTTAGTAGTTCCTCCTGAGAAGGAATACTGCTAGATTGAGGTGGGGGAGTCTTCCCTAGAGTGAAATGATTTCACTGTTGTTTCCCTCCTGGGGGATGTTTTAAGACATTCACCATTTCCCCTACCTTATCTCCATATCAGTCTTTATACTCGTTATCTCCCAGTAGCCCTACTTGTATTATCTCCATTTTACAAATGAAGAAACTGAGGCTCTGGAAGGTTAAGAAAGCTCACTCTGTGTAGTGACTTAGTAAATGGCACAGCTAGGGTAAAGCTCATCTGACTCCACAGCCTGTGTGCTTAACCAGTAAACTAAACTGCCTGGGACCACCATGTACAGTTGCACAGGTTGTACACTGTACAAGGGAATCCCATCTAAGAGCTGCCATCCACATTGGGGACATTATAGATTTATTTGTTTATACAGGCAGGTGGCAGTAAAGTGTCTTGTTCTAATAAAAGCAGTATAGTAGGACAGTTTGCCGTACCCTGGGGGAAAGGCTACCTTTTTCTAATTCAGCCAGTGTACCCTAAGTGCTAGTGGCCCTGGGTCTGCCTCCCCCTCCCTGTCACATTGCCAGGCCACTTCATTACAGAATGAAGCTGAGGTGGAAGAGCTGCTTAAGGACAGGCATGTTTCCAGTAAGGAGCTTGGCCTGTACCCTGTTACCACAAGAGTGTACCAAACACCAGCAAAAGTCTTTCCCGTCAGAGCCAAGAGTACCTTTATTTAATGAAAGAGGGCACTGTGGTTTTCTTCAAACTCAGAGTGAGAAGTGGCCCTCAAAAACCTGCCACTAGCAGTACGTGTCTTGTCTTGGGAGTCCACAGAGGAATTCTGTTCCATTGCGTATTTTTAGCAGGATTTAGGAAGGGCCTTTAACAGGGGATCATGCCATGTTGTGTGAGGATCGTTTTCGTGTTAATCAGACCCTTAGTTCTTGAGGGGAGTGTGGAGCAGAAACTTGAAGTTCCTTTTTTTTACTGCTCAGGTCCTGGCACAATGTTTACTGTGTCATAAATAACCAAGAAATGGGTTTCTACAAAGATGCAAAGACAGCTGCTTCCGGAATTCCCTACCACAGCGAGGTCCCTGTGAGTTTGAAAGAAGCCATCTGTGAAGTGGCCCTTGATTACAAAAAGAAGAAGCACGTGTTCAAGCTAAGGTGAGCGTTGCCAGAGAGTGGGTGTGTGTTTATTTTCACTCTGGGGGTTGGTTTTCTTAGATAGATGCTGTGACCAGTTGATTCCTCTCCTCTGCCGTTTAAAAAATCACCGACAAAGTGACAAACTGGATAGGCACACGTCTTGGTTAGGATCTCTGGGCTCGGTGGCCGGTTAACGGCACAACTGAACATGGAAGAAAAGGAGCTTTCCTTTTTATAAGCTGGAACTTAGTGTTTCCTGAGACACGGTGAGCTAGTCACTTTTCACAGTTTAAGGGGAGCTTAGAAAAATAGTTTCCCCGTCTTTGCAGCTAATCCAGACCCAGGAGATGCTGTTCTTTGCTCATGACTTATCTGGAGATGGGTCAAGTGAGTCATCCCGGAGCCAGGTGGAGACAAACAGGAAGGGGCGGGTGCTCCCCTGACTCACCCAGCAGATGTTCCAGACGCCTCTGGAACCATTCAGTTCCAAATGTCTCTACCCTGTAGAACACATACGACTCCCAGCAGAGTGGATCCAAGCTCTGAAGTTCTGCTTGTACTTGGGAATGGGCAGAAAAATCCGTTTTTCTTTTAAAAGCGTGAAAAGCAAACATGTTAGTGGTTAGGACGATACTTAGTCTGATACTAACTTGATCTGTTGCTTTGGGATTCGAAAAGCAAACTTTGGTCCTCAGTTACACGTGAGTCTCATGCCAGCTGGACGAGGCCAAGGACCGCAAATGAGAGCAGTTCAAATGGGGCGATTCTTTGAGCCCTGGACGGGCACTGGAGGCAGGCCCCAGGGACCTGGGACGCTTTACACGCTGTAAGACCAGGCGCGGCCAGCCTGGCACCCACCCTGGCTGCACGCCCACTTTGTACTTCCTTGATGCGGCTTCAGAGCGTCGGGATGTCGGCAGAGGGCACTTACCTCCTCTGCACTGGCAGCACCCGCTTCCTCTGGACGCAGCAGAGAAGGAGGGGCCCTCCCAGCCAGCGTCCTCTCCGTGTCACAGCGATAGCCTGGCCAGGGCAGTTTCTCTTGTTCTGAGAGGTGTATAAGAAGAGAAGTCTAGGAGAACTTTTCTGGGTGTCAGTTCAGAAAGCCTGGTATTTGTTAATGTGGGGGATGTAAGTCCAGTGGCAGAATTTCAGGAGGGCCCGTGAGTTTTAAAGAGCTTTTTTCTGTGTTCAGTTTAGAGCAGTGATCGGTCATCCCAGTGGTCTTTGCCACAACAGATCCAGGTGTTGACATGTTCGGAGCTTTTTGGATCCTTGCAGTGATTGAAACACCCATGTTACCTGTGCATATTGGCCCAATTATGTGGCTTCTTGATGCCCCGGGGCGCGGCTGCTGGGCCCGTGCAGGGCCCCCGGCACGGTGGGCGACGTGTGCAGGGTTCTCACGGGCATTTCTGGTGTGATTCCTGCGGCTTGCTTGTATCCCACATGAGAGTTGGGGGATTTTTTTTTTTTTTTTCCTTAAGTTATATTGTGACTGAGTTTCTTCCTTCAAATTACAGACTAAATGACGGCAATGAGTACCTCTTCCAAGCCAAAGACGATGTAAGTTTCTAAGTTTCATTTTTTTTCAAATACTTAGAAGTTTGCAAGTGTTGGTGGCCCGATGAGCTTTATTTATGGTGTTCTTCACATAAGTAATGATCCAGTGGTGGCTTCCGTCCTCTGGCCTCCACGGTCATGAACGCTGGCAGGTGTTCGGTTCTCCTGTATCTTCTCAGAGGCAGTGAATGTCATCTCGCCGTCCTCCCGCCGCGGCAGGAGAGCTAGCGCAGGGTCCCTTCAAGTCCACGGAGGAGACCTGTGGGTGAAGCACAGGGAGCAGGTCCCAGGACTGGGTGTGGATCCTGCAGCCCAGCCAGGAGCCTCCCCGTTGCACCCACTGCGCCCCGCTGCCTTTAACCAACCATTGCATGGCTGTGCTCCTCCTTGAGAGGAGAGAGGGTCGGCCGATGGGAAAACAACACGTATGCAGGGCTTTAAATTCGAAAAAAGCAACTTCTGTTAAATTTATACAATGTTATGCGTCAAATATATTGCAGTTTAAAAAAGGAAAAGAAAAAGCACCTTCTAGGGTGGGACCTGACACCCTACTGTAGACCTGTCTTCCAGCTCGTCCACATTTGTTAGGGCCACATACTAGAGTGAGGACCTTCAGGTACCGTAAACCGAATTCTGGTGAGCGTTCAATCGTGTTCACTCCTGTCCTGACAAAGCAGAGGTTCGTTTGGGAACTGCTTTGCCCTCTCAGGCAGACACACCGTTCCCAAGCCTTCCAGCCCCCAGAGGCTCACACAGTCACCCAGGGGGACTGAAGAGCGTCTCGTGCCCGTCCCTCTTAGTTGAGTCTCACCTGTGTCCCCTCCTTCATCCAGGAGGAAATGAACACATGGATCCAGGCCATCTCCTCTGCCATCTCCTCCGATAAACACGAGGTGTCCGCCAGCACCCAGAGCACGCCAGCATCCAGCCGGGCTCAGACCTTGCCCACCAGCGTTGTCACCATCACCAGCGAGTCCAGTCCCGGCAAACGGGAGAAGGACAAAGAGAAAGACAAAGAAAAGAGGTTCAGCCTTTTTGGCAAAAAGAAGTGAACTCCTTTCCGTCACCTCCTGCCCTTCTCTTAACCTTTTCAGTGAAATTCCAGCATGCAAGCTCAGAACCAACACATTACTCTCTGTGCCTAAATGTTCCTCAATGTGGTTGATTTTTTTCTTTTAATTTATAGAGCATTTCTCGGGGGGGTGGGGTGGGGAAAATACACCTAAACACTTTATCTCCAAGTTACAAAAAAGCTTGAGGTGCAGAGGGAAGACCAGATTTTTTTAAACGAAATTATATAGATTAGATCTCAATATTTAAACTGTTCCTCAATTTTGTGAGGCTGTGTTGGAAATAACCCGCCTCTAGTGCTGTTGGTATGCAAGGCAGCGGTGCTTAAACAGTATTTCCTGTGCTCACCACAGACAAAATGTACCAAGTTCCCAACACCATTCTCTTCCATTTACTTCCAGTGGTTACCTTGAGTCTTGACTATTAGAAGTGCCCACGATGGGTCTAACCTGGAATAAACAGATTGTGTATTATGATCTCGCTGCATCCACAGTGCAGCTCCATTGTTAACTCTACAGACCAAACCATTTGTATCTGGCATCACTTACTAACACACGACATGCGGCTCTTCTGCATCAACCTGGACGACGGTTAAGAATGTTGGGATCCAAGAAGGAATAGAAAACTGATACTGTTTTAAATAATCTGTAATTTCAATTTTTTTTTTTTTTTTTTTTTGCTGAAATACATTATATTGTATGTTTGAGATAATTCTAGTACAAAGTATAATAAAACTAGATGTATAATAAACCCTTTAAATCATTGGTAAGTGTACAAGTGGAACTGAAGCATTTACTGGACAAAGTCCTGTTACCCTAATGGTTACTTGCTTGTGCGTTGCCACACTGTGTTATAATTTGCTTCATTACCTTGCTATTTGATACATAGTGTGCATTTCTCTGTCACTGTAACGATTGTAATGACAAATTTTCATCTTACTGCACAATCAAAATGGCATTGATAGGAATGAACTCCAGAGGCTGGGCCTGAGCAGGGAGGTGGTCACTCAGGCCCGGTGCTCAGTCGTTATGACCTGTACCTCTCGACTTTTGCCCTCTCTGTTAAATATATGCTATGTCATTAAATGCTTTTAAATCTAGCATGGTGGGTAATTGTTGTTTTTCCTCTCCTTGCATGCACGCCATGTAGGGAATTTGCGAAGTGAGAAATAGCAAACGGGAAACATTAGACTGTCCATCTGCGTTCCTATTTCGCATTCTTGTGCATGTCTGGTACCCCAGCTTTGAAAGTTACAATAAACGGAGTAATAAATATGGAATGTTTTGCAGCTCTACATCCAGATTTTATCTTCTATTTATGAAAAAGTTATCAGAGAGCTTGCTAAACCTGAGCTCTGAGGCAAGGGTTAGAAAACGTTTTCAGTAAATGGCCAGAGATAAGTAAATGTTTTAGGCTCTGTAGGCCGTACTCTCTCTGTTGAAACTCTGCCATTGTGTAATACAGAGGCAGCCATCGATGATACGTAACCAGTGGGCACGACTGTGTTCCGGTAAAACCTTATGTGTGGACACAGATTTGAATTTCGTTCAATTTTCATGTGCCACACCATAGTCATTTTTGATTTTTTAAAAACATTTAAAATGTAAAATCTATTTTACACAGATTGTACAAAAACAGATGACAGGCCAGGTGTGGCCCGTGGGCCAGTTTGCTGATGCCAGCGTAGGATCGTGGGTTAGAGACGTGTGTTGTACTTGTCCTAGTTTATCTGTGTGTATCGACTCCGTACCACTTGCGTGTTTTCTTACATAGAGTAGCAATGGGTGCTAGTATTATAGACTTTTCAGTAGTTTATTCCCCAGAGGACATGCCTACCATGACATCAGTTCTGGGCCTCACAGCTGACTAGCATCAGGGCTTTCTGTTACCCTCAGGTGAACTGAGACCTCACTGTTTATTCCCCCTACCCCCACCTACACCCCCCAAGCACCCAAGGCCATTTATCTCACCATGACACTCCCTTGCCCTCGCCTTACTCAGGATTGGAATCAAGTTGTTCAATTCGCAACAGGTGAACCTCTGACCAAAATGTTTACTTAAGAAAAAGCATCTTAGAAAATAATCATGATTAAACTACAATGAGGTATCACCTCACGCCAGTCAGAATGGCCGTCATCAAAAAATCTACAAACAGTAAATGCTGGAGAGGGTGTGGAGAAAAGGGAACCCTCTTGCACTGTTGGTGGGAATGTCAATTGATGCCGCCACTATGGAGAACAGTATGGAGGTTCCTTAAAAAAAAAACTAAAAATAGAACTACCATATGACCCAGCAATCCCACTACTGGGCATATACCCTGAGAAAACCATAATTCAAAAAGAGTCATGTACCACAAAGTTCATTGCAGCTCTATTTACAATAGCCAGGACATGGAAGCAACCTACGTGTCCATCGACAGATGAATGGATCAAGAAGATGTGACACATATATACAATGGAATATTACTCAGCCATAAAAAGAAACAAAATTGAGTTATTTGTAGTGAGGTGTAGAAAGTCAGAAAGAGAAAAATAAATACCGTATGCTAACATATATGGAATCAAAAAAAAAAAAAAAAAGGTTCTGAAGAACCTAGGGGCAGGACAGGAATAAAGATGCAGACGTAGAGAATGGATTTGAGGACACGGGGAGGGGGAAGGGTAAACTGGGACGAAGTGAGAGAATGGCATTGACATATATACACTACCAAACGTAAAAGAGATAGCTAGTGGGGAGCAGCCACGTAGCACAGGGAGATCAGCTCGGTGCTTTCTGACCACCTAGAGGGGTGGGATAGAGAGGGTGGAAGGGAGATGCAAGAGGGAGGGGATATGGGGATATATGTATACGTGTAGCTGATTCAGTTTGTTATAAAGCAGAAACTAACACACCATTGTAAAGCAATTATACTCCAATAAAGATGTTAAAAAAAATAATAATCATCATGATTGATTACAGCCTACCTGACAAAGCCAGGCAGGTGGCAGGCAGGCCACACTCAAAAGGAAACTAACCAGCAATCCCAGATTTCCACAGAAAGTAGATGTGGATGGAACATTCTGCATGTAATTCCAGAGGCTTGCAGACCCCCGATACCTGGTTTTGGTGGTACATGCCCTCCTCACTGCCCTTGCTGAGGATGCCTGAGGCCTGAAAGTGGAAGGTGATGGGCGGCAGGAGAAGAAGCAGCTGCAGAAGAATGGCTTCTGTGGGTCATCAGGAGCTGATGTCAGCACATGTGATTAGAAAATCTGAATGAAGACATGTTCACAGGGGGAAGTTACAGGCCATATAAGATCGTGATCTTCAATCCTGTCACGGTAAATAATGGATTTTTGTAAAAATCATGCACTGCTTAACATTTTGAGAATTGTGCACATTTATTTTTGTTGCTATAATGTACTATTTTACCTGAATTTTTAGTGGTGCAGGATGGGTAATAAAACTGGTCTTTCTGTGTATACATCTGAGAATTGAGAAGCAGTAAATTAAGACTTTCAGGACATGAAGGAGGCATTCTTGATTGATGAAAGGCCGCTTTTGTCACATTTGAACGTCTCTGAAGTTGGAATGCATCTTCAGTTCCCAAGCCTCAGCGTTGTGTTTTCTTGGCGGTACTTAGAGTGATGATTCTTTGTACAACCTACAGGTCTTCAGTCAATGAAATAGAGTATATCAGGCTGAGCACTGGACACATGGCTATCTTCTCACCAACTTTTTGGCACTTTTAGGGTTAGTAGTGTATGGGGTGGGGGGCAGCTATGATATTTCCCTCTGGATACATTCTCTTCATTTATTAGTTGGAATATTTGAATATTTCATCTAGTGGTAGAATTCATATAGGAAAGACAGGGTAAATGCCTGAGTCTTTACCATGATTTAAGCTGGTCTTTCTAAGCATGATCATAACCCAAAAAAGCATAAATTAAAGAAAAAAAGTAAGACTTCTATCCACCAAAGCTCAGGACTTTTCTCACCATTGAGAATCATGGTGAAATCATTCACTTCCCACTTCCCAACACTGACCATTGATGAAATTACCCTTTTTGAAATTTAAAGATGTCCCATCTTTGGCTGGTGGAAGTCCCGTCAAGTTGGCTTCTGAGTCCTTTTGATATCCCCTTCCTCCTTATCTGGCATGACACACTGTCCCAGGCTCATCCAGTACGTGTCTTGCCCCCGGACCTGCAATCAGAGATTCCTCTTAAGAAAACCTGGTTTCTTTTAGTGTAAAATGGTATTTTGAAAACCGTAATTTGTGTGCTAGCAATGCTCGTTGCTCCTGGGTTGGTCCTTGTTTTCTAGGCATATCAGTAGATAGAGCTAAGAAAAAATAACTCGAATTCAGGATTGTAGAGGTTTTTCCTGTATTGTGTACTAAGCATTTTCACTCAGGATCATGGCTTTCAAGGATACAGGAGCCATAGAATTAGAATATCCTATAATTACTCATGTGCTTTATCCCCAATTACATGCATCAACTCAGAATACCAATAATACTACCACCAATATAATTGCTGAGAACAGTTTTTATTTTTTTAATTAAACTTTTATATTTTGTGACCATTGTAGATTCACATGGGGTTGTAAGAAGTAATTCGGTACCGTTTACCCAGTTTCCCCCAGTGGTGTCATCTTGCAAAACTGTAGCACAGTATCACATCCAGAATATTTGATATACTCAAGATACAGAACATGTCCATCACCACAAAGATCCTTCCTGCTGCCCTTTTATATAGCCACACCTGCTTTCCAGCCCCACTGCCTTCAACCTCTGCCAAACCCCAGTCTGTTTTCCATTGTCATTTCAAGAATGATGTATAAATGGAATCACCCAGGATGTAATCGTTTAGGATTGGCCTTTTTTCACTCGGCATACTTCTCTGGAGATTTATCCAGGTTATTGTGTGTATTGTATGTATCCATACCTTTTTTTATTGCTGAGTGCTATTAAATGGGGTGGATATACCACCATTTGCTTAATCATTCACTTACTGAAGGACATCTGGATAATTTCTAGTTTTGGGCTGTTACAAATAGAGCTGCTGTAAACATTGATGTGTGGGTTTTTGTGTGAGCATACACCTTCATTTCTCTGGGATAAAAATTTTTGCCCAGGAGTGCTGAGAACAATTTTTAAAAACATTTTGTATGTGGTCTCTCTGTTCTCCCCTTTACCCCACTTCTAGGTCGTTTTATTGTATCTAAAATGTCTGAGCAAGTAGTTCTGCTCTCTCCCTCTGAACCCCCTGTAGTCTTAGTTCTACAAATAATTGTTATATTTAATGCTCACCCCCCCATCCATATGTGGGTGTTCCCTAGTCATTTTGGCTGTCTGAAGCTCCTTACCTTGGTGTGGTTTATGTATATATGTAAGTTTTTTAATTAGTTTCTCTAACTTTCCATGCCCCACCTCCCCCCAGCAACCTTCCTTATTTTTGGCCAGTTTGCTAGGTCAAGCGCTTAATGTGAAGTGCTCTTCTGTTACTTTCAGAACTGAGTAAAGACTTTCCAAGGGAGAAATAAATGTGAGCTTCAAAGTTTTTCAAAGGTTAAAGAATGCAGGCCACTCTAGAAAAATAAGTTTTTCAACTTGTTAAAAAAAAAGAAAGAAATTCCCAGTTGGCCTGACTTTGAGAAAGAATGTTATATCCTGTTTGGAGCTCTGTATGTTTTTGTAAAAGGCCCTCCTTCTAAAAGGAGGGATTCAGGAAGTGGAATTGGAGGGACCTACTCTCTCCCATTACTTTAAATTAGGAGTCAAGACATGTGAGAAACTGATGCTTCTCTCCTATGCCGTTCAGGGAATTTTCACTCAAGCTGAGGCTGTGCCACCGACCCAAGACTCACATGAACTGGGGTGATTTAGGGGGTTGGTGACAGTGGGTAGAATTATTTGTAGAATTCAGATTTTTCCGAGGTAGCACCTCATTTGTCTCTTTCCTCTGCAGAGGAGCTTGGAAGACCAGTGTCCTCAGAAACACCCCAGTTTCTAATCCCCAAACGTGGGGTTTGTTGCCTGAGCTGCCCTGGTTGTCAGTGTTCACTTCCAACTCACATAATTGCTGGAGGGGCAGGGACACGGCAGGGTTCCCCCCTGCCTCGCCCCCTGCCCTGCTCCCCACACACAGCTCTCCCGCAGGGCTCCACATCCGGGCCCCAGCACAAGTTTCCACTTGTGCCTTCCAATGTTTATCACACTCTGGGGACCCACTGTGTCTGGGAGTGGGAATGGAGGAGGCGGAACATTAGTGGAGTTTCCTGGAACTGCTGCTTTAAAGGGAAAGGGAATTTTCTCTTCCCTAAGCCCACAGGGACTTCCTCCAGGGGTGGGGCCTCCTGCCTTCCGGAGCCTGGGCCTTCCTCCACGGAGCTGAGGAAGCCTTGGCTCACAGCCCTCTCCCTGGAGGATCTGCTCCATTCAGTCACCATTTGAGTTTCCCTGTCACAGAGGATGATTTCCAGCGTTCCTGTTCCTCAAGCTTTGGTTTTGTGAGGGAGACAATCTCTCAAGGTTTTAATCTCCCACCCAGGGCCGCCATCCTAGGGACAGGTGCCAGGGCTGCAGCTAAAAAGGCCTCGAAGAGCGTGTGTCTGCCGCCGTGTTTGCTGGTGTGCTGGCGGGCCCTTTCCCGCTGCCATCTGTTCCATGTGTCTGTCACATCTCTCCCCTGGGCTTTCCTGGGTACCTGATCTGAGTGCTGTATCTGGCTTGCCTGGCCTTTGCTCTTCTGGGGAAGAGCGTGGGCTCTGAGCCCAGACCGGTTACTGTGCAGCCAAGTGACGAATATTCCCTCATCACCTTGGCAAAGCGCCTACTAAGTGCCAGCTCTAGGGGAGCTTCAGTATGCTATACTCCATACCATGGGCTTTATCAGAGGCTGAGTCATCTTTTCTTTACAAGGGGGTTGAAGAAATGAGTCTGCTCTCACTGCCAGGAGGAGGCTCTCTGTGGTTTTTTTTTCCAAAGATGATTTTATTAGAGTGCTTCCCAGTTCAATAACAAGAACTCCACATCCCAGCGCAGTGAATAACAGACTTTCTGTCAGCTCATACAACTAAAACATCCTGGGGTAGAGCCAGTCCATGGGTTGATTTGCTCCAGAAATTCTCCATCTTCTCAGGACTGCAGGTGATATCTCTGTATTCTGTCAACCCCACCCTCCTCCATGGGTCAGTTTTGGCCTCAGCCTGGCTTCCCTCCCGGGGATGGGGACTGCCAGCACCTCCGAGGCCATGTCCTTGTTCACATCTAGGAGGAGCGAGAGGGCTCCTCTTCCCCCAAACATAGAACAAAGCCCTGAGTTTCACTCTGAAAGGATTCATTTAGGTTTTGCACCGTCCCTGAACCACACCTACTGCAAGAGGTATCCCTCAGGCACCCAGGGTGCCTTCCTGGTACCCAAACCACCGGCCATTACAGTGGACGTGGGTGGGATGGGCCCCCATTGTCCATTACGACGTAAGATTGAGAAAGCCACATCAATGAATAACAGCCTCAAGGGGTGGCTCGGATGAGGGGGTGGAGGAGGTTGATGGAGATTATGTGTGAGTGTCGGGGTGCTAAAGCCCCCACTTTCTTCCTGGTTCCTCAAATGTTGCATATCTCACCATGAGAGTGCTGGCCCCCAAAGAGGGGTGGGGTTTGGGGAAAGGGGGAGCTTCTCTGAAAGCTACTTTTTCTTTTAAAAAAGGAGGAACAATGGTTCTAGAAGAAACCACTTGGAATGAGGCCTGCAGCTCCCTGCACTTAAAACACCTGCTAATGTATCCAAGCTTGCCCCCTGACTGCACGGTGGGCCCTGGGCTTTCCCTCCAAGGTGCTTGTTTGGGATGCACCTGGCTTCAGAGAACAGATGCCGGTTAATGAGTCAGAAGAGGCCCTAAGGGTCTAGTCCTGCTTGCTCGCATCTGCAGGGCTCCCTTCTCCAGCAGTCAGTGGGGGGTTACTTCAGACATTGGCACAGCTCAGCAGGGAAAGGAGCTGATGTTGGGATGCTGTAAATTTATGCATTAACCAAATGCTTGGCTAAAGAATTGGATTTTTTTTTCTTTTGAAGTAAAGCCCTCACCTCTGAAGGTGCTAATTATCTGTTTCTCTGGGGAGTGCCGAGTGCCTGAGTTGGTGGTTGGAATCTCATTTGGTCGAAAGACAATCTGTGAGGGTCTGCACGCTGTCCCTGGGGGCCCTACACCATGAGGGAGCTGCTCCCTTGCCACTCAGCACCGTATTTCTTACAAAATCTCTCATCACTGACAGGAGGTAGAAGTACCCAGAATATGAATGACTCAAAAGGCCAAGGGTGTCCCATGGGACCGGGCTGGGGTGCTGAGGCAGGGTTCAGGGGAAGCCATTCGCTTGGGTCAGAGGTCTGGGTGGACGAGGCTGCACTGGTCTTTGGAAGAGAAGGGGAGGCAGAATCCTTGGCATTCCTCAGTTAGGAGGGGGAGGATTTAAATTCCATAGCAGAACAGTTTGCAGAGATGAACCTGTCTGCACATTATCTTTTTAATTGTGACACTTGGCATTTCCGTCATTTCTCTATCACAGCTGCTTCTGAGGGGAGCAGCCTGGCTGTGGGAACATCATCACATGCCTCCCCTCGTGTCTCAGATCTTTGGGATGTGAGCCGGGAGAAGTGGAGGGCCCGCGTTCCACCCAGGGCTGTCGTCATAGCTCTTGGGGCCCAACCAAGAGGAGTGCTATTTCTGCCCCAGCTGTGACTGGTGGCCAGCTTGCTGAGCTCTTACTGTATGCATCAGGTGCCACCTCAGCATTTCACACGTGCTAATTCAGCTAACCTCACAGTGACCCTGTGAAGCAGACGCTTGTTACGGGGGTGTTGTTACAGCTGAGGCCAGAACTGTCACTGCAGGGAACATTAGACAGTGAGCCCCGCCCGAGCTAGGAGAAGCAAGCCCACAGCGCCTCCGAGTGTCCTGAAGCTCTGACAAGTTCTAGCTGACGCCGTGACCGCCCCGGCCCCCTGCCTCACCCCCCATTCAGCTGTGTTACCTTCAGCTTCTAGAAAGGGTGTCGGCCCGGATCTCGCTGGCATCCTGCACGGCCAGCCCGGGCTCTGTGGAAGTGGGTGTGCGAGTGTGAACGTACCCCAGAGGAAAGGGAGAGGGTCTTTGCTGAGAAACGAGGAGCACAAGCTGGATCTGAATGCGCCAGAACCACTGGTTGTGTAACAGGGGTGGGGCAGACGCACAGCCATTAGCGCGAGACCCTGAGGGCTGCAGCTCCGCCTACGCTCAGCTCCCAGCGGTCCTCGCGGCAGAGAGCGCGGGGTGGGGGGGGGGGGGGGAGGAGGCGGGTCTCGGCCTTCTCCCCGGGGCCCTCGGGGCCCTCCAGGCCTTCCAGGCCCTCCGGCCTCGAGGCTGGCAGGTGAGCCGGGGGCCCCAGGGACAGGCCAAGGGCTGTGTCCTGCAGCGCTCCAGAGCCCTCGCCACGGCTGCCCACTGGCCGGACGCAGGACGTGAAGTCCGAGGCCAAATGGCGGCAGCGGTCTCCATGGGTATCGGTCTGCGGAGGCCTCGGCAGCGGGAGTATATGGACACTGGCATTAAGGTAACAGCTTCAACCAGCTTCAGTCTCTCCCTTCAAGTGTCAAAAGTTGGTACAGCTTAGGTCAGTTGTCTACTCCTAGGTGGTGGCCAGAGGTCAGGGTTAAGTTGCAAGGACATCGCGCATCATGACTTCAGGTCCACCTCTGTGGTGGGGCTCTTCTCAAATAGGGGCACTTGTTGTGAGCTGGGAATTCACCTGTTTGCTATTTGCTACAACATGTATTCCTATTGATCCCATACAAATGATTCTCTCCAGTTTAAATGAAAAAGCCTGAGGGCCGGCTGGGTGCTGGGTTCCTGGCTCCCTCAGTGATGACGGCTGGGCAGGGTCTAGAGACAGGCTTACGAGATGTGTGCCCAGGCAGGTGATCAAAGGGGAGTATGGCCTGTGAAATGGCCCTCCCTGGAGGGAGTTCATGCCCCCAGAGAACTGCCGCTGGGAAGAACGAAGTCAGAGCTTGGTCAGCTCCACCTTTGTGGAGATGTTCTCTCTGGGGATTCACTGCCCTTTCCAGCTCTGGGTCTTGACCTTGGTCACCTGACAGCTTCAGGAACTTTACATTTCGGGAAACTGAGATTGGGTCTTTATCTCTTGCTCCCTAAAATCTTCTGGGGTCCTAATGCAAATTTTATCATTCCCAACCCAACACATTTTAAGCCTGCATCAGTAGTCTCTCTCACAAATACACAAATAATTGTTTCATCTTACCACACACTTTGCCACATTTTATTGGGTATTGGTAGGTCAAAATCTAAGAACATGTTTACAGATTTTACTTCATTTTCCTATTACTGCTTTCCAAACAATTCATCTGTTTATTTACTAGCTGTAAACAGAAGTAACCTTCTTGCCACAAAAACGATTGTTTTTATTTTTAGTAATTATAATACAGCATCTCGAGCTTGCTTTGAGTTTCTTTGACTACCAGCTAGGGTAAACTTCCTCTCCTGAATATGACAATTTCTTTTTCCTTTTGAGTAAATTATCTGTTCATACCTGGTTCACTGAGGCTTCTGAGTCACAATCCACAAACACCAACTCTGGCTAATTAGGCAGAAAAGGAACTTATTAAGGCTCCCAGCATCTCCAGGAGGGCCAGGGCACCAGGCTTACAGTTTTTACAGCCATGCAGGTGCATATATTTGGTAGACATGAGGCCATGGCCCCGTGCCCTCACTCACTGCAAGGGAGATCAGGAAAAGGCATTCTAATTTTCTATTAGGGAGGGTTCTGCCTCAAGAGGTGATGGACTCCAACAATGTAGGAATGGGGTTAAAAAACTGAGTGGCAGCATGAGTTTCCCTTTGCTGCCTTACCAAGTTACCATAAACTTGAGACTGAAAACAGTACAATCTTATTCTCTTAGAGTTCTGTAAGTTAGAAGTTGGACACAAGTGTCAGTGGGCTGAGATCAAGGTGTCAGCAGGGCTGACTTTCTGAAGGCTCTAGGGAAGAATTTGTTTCCTTGCCTTTTCCAGCTTCTAGGGGAGCTGAATTCCTTGACTTGTGACCCCTTCCTCCATCTTCAAAGCCAGCAACAGTGGACGCAAATCCTTCTCACGACACCGTCTGAACATCTACATCTCTCTTCCATTTTTAAGGACCCCTGTGATGACATTGCACCCACCTGCATAATCCAGGATAATCTCCCTGTTTTAAGGTCAGTTCATTAGCAACCTTAATTCCTCTCTGTCGTGTAATGAATCTAACATATTCCTAGGTTCTGGGATTAGGATGTGGATATCTTTGTGGGGGGCATTATTCAGCAGAACGATGAAAAAGTGTGTCTGCTAGGTCAGCACACATGTGGAACCTCAAAGACTGTTTGATTAGTCCTTAATTTCATGTTTAATCAATAACATCTAACCCACAGATAGTCCACAATATGGTGGAAATTTGGGGGTAGAACCTGAGGCCTGTTAAACTTATTTGCAAATTTGTCTTCACAAGCATACATTACACTTTTGTCCTGGGTATAAATAAAATAGCTCTCTTAGAAAATATAATAAAAATAATTTTACTTTTTCACTTTTTACACATTTATCTCAGTTTATATTTTTGATTTTGTCCTTATGGAGGTATATTTATCAAGATAGGAGGATAAAGCATATTTTATCTATCAGTTTCCTAGACTGATTTATAACTTTTTTTTTTTTAATTTTATTTATTTATTTATTTATTTTTGGCTGTGTTGGGTCTTCGTTTTTGTGCGAGGGCTTTCTCTAGTTGCGGCAAGCGGGGGCCACTCTTCATCGCGGTGCGCGGGCCTCTCACTACCGCGGCCTCTCTTGCTGCGGAGCACAGGCTCCAGACACGCAGGCTCAGTAATTGTGGCTCACGGGCCTAGTTGCTCCGTGGCATGTGGGACCTTCCCAGACCAGGGCTCAAACCCGTGTCTCCTGCATTGGCAGGCAGACTCTCAACCACTGCGCCACCAGGGAAGCCCTGATTTATAACTTTTAAAAATCATTTTCATGATATGTGGCTTCCATCTGTACTTGTGCCCCAAGCCCTGCAGGTGTTAGTGGCAGAGCTGTCTATTGATGTAATCATGTGTGTTTTTTCTCCTTTAATTTGTTGGAAAATGAATTACGATAGTGATATTATCTAGCCCAACTTTCATTACTAAGATAAACTAGTCATGATGTATTATTTTGTTTGTTTTTACATAGCTATATTTGGTTACTAAATTAGTTTTAGGATTTTTACAGTCACGTTCATGAGTGAGCCTGGCATCATTTTCCTTTCTTATACTGTTGCTTCATGTTTGTGGTGTCAAGGTTATGAGAGCTTCACAAATTGAGTTGGGGATTATTCTATCAATATTGCTTTATGTTGTTTCAAGCTTCATTATTAAGTCTATACAAGTTTAGAATTTTTATTATCTTCCTGATGAATCGAAGTTTAGAAATTTTATGTAGTTACCTTCTTTCTGTCTAGTAATGATTTTGCCTTAAATTTTATTTTGTCTGATATTATTTCATTCAGTTAGTAAAGAAATTTCATTTGGCTAACGTTTATTTTTCCATTCTTCCCTGACCCTCCCCCCAACCTAGTCTTTCTATTATTTTATGTTTTAGGCATGTCTCCTGTAACATTTACCTGGATTCTTAAAAATTTAGTCTGGTGATCTCTGTTTTTTAATCCTTTATATTTATGTAACTACTCACATATTAGATTTATTTCTACCATTTTATTGTGTCTTTAAAACAAAATCTCTCTACGTGGCTATATTAGTCTGCTCAGGCTGCCATAACAAAATACCACAGACTTGGTGGAGTAAACAATAGAAGTATATTTCTCATAGTTTTGGAGGCTAGAAGTCAGATCAAGGTGCTGGCAGATTCAGTTTCTGGTGAGGACTCTCTTCCTAGCCTGTAGATAGCCCCCATCTCTCTGTGTGTTCGCGTGACCTGTCAGTGTACACAGAGAGAAGCAGTTGGGAGGGGAACTCTCCCGTGTGTCTTCTTATAAATAAGGACACTAATCCCGTTGGATCAGGACCCCACCTTTAATTACTTACTTAGAGGCCTCATCTCCAAATACAGCCACACTGGGGGCTAGGGCTTCAACATATGAATTGGTGGGGGCAGGGGGGCATATTTAGTCCATAACAGTGGCATTCTACATAATCTCTCTGTATTCCAGCTTTCAAATTCTTTCTTCTGTTGTATGCCCTGTCCCAAGAGATCTTAAATTTTAATGGTGACACCCAGACAATTAACAATACGATGTATAATATTAGGTGCTCTTAAGTGCTGACGAGAGATTAAAGAGGTGCATGTATTTGGTGGAGGTGTGGAGTGGGTTGCAGTTTAGGTAGGGGGTCCAGCGATGGCCTTACTGAGAAGATGACATTTGGGTAAATATCAAAGAAGGTAAGGGAATGAGTCATACAGCTAAATGAGGAAAAATTGTTCCAGAAAGAGGGAACAGCCAGGGCAGAGATTTTGAGGACAAAATGTGCCTGGTTTGTTAGAGCAACAAAACAAGGCCAGAATGGCTGGAGATAGGTGAGCAAGGGAAGGGTAGGAGGAAGAGGTTAGAGAGGTAGCAAGGGACTAGACCATAGGCAAGATGCAATTAGTCTAACCCACCCATTTTGTAATCTAAACCATGTTTGTATTTCAGTAGGCCATGGTAAGGACTTTGGCTTTTACTCTGAGAGTGATGGGGAGTCGTGGAGGGTTCTGAGCAGAGAAGAGTATCTGGTTTTATTTCACAGCATAATTCTGGCTACTGGATGGAAAATCAACTTGGGAGGAGGTGAGAATGAGAAATGAGACACAGACATGGATCCTGCAGAGCACTAGCATTTAGTGAAGAAGATAAGGTGGTCTTTGAGGTGTTTCTCTTCATCTGAAGACATTTCAGTATGTTGAAGGCTGAGAGAGAGTTGTCAGTGAGGAGAGACTGTTTAACTGCCTTGAAGTAGAAATGGAAGGGGTGGACCTTGGAAGGTTGAGGGCTCTGATAAATTTTGCCTCTTCCCAGCCATGGTCCAAGCCAACTGAGAAATAAGATGAGGTATTCTTTGGCCAAAATATCAACTTTATTACTGCGTCAAGTCTAGGTTGGAGGAAGTGACTTTCTTAGGGCAAATGAGCTTTTTTGAATTGAATCTGAGCATTAGACAGACATACCTGCCCAGTTACAGAGGTGCTGGACCATCTCAGGCCTCCTCCAGTGAGGGCAGGACATTTGCTGTTAAGCCTACAGCTTGGTCAAGAGCAGGAAATCTGAGCTCCAAGCAGGCAAGGAAGATTTCCAAGAGCAAAAGATGGAGGGGCTGAGCTGAGCCGAGCTTGAATTCAGACAAAGAGCAAAAAACCATACTAATTTAGCTCCAAGAGGAGGTGGGTGCATTTCCTCTTAGCATTACCCAACTTTTCATTCTGTTGACTTCTCAGGTTTAATTACTGTTATGTACTCTATAATTTACTTTAAATTCTTTAGCATAGGCACTGCGGTCTAAGTATGCATGTTTGCTTTAATCTATACTCTGTATTCAGTTTTCCTAATTCAGGAATATATACTGCAAGGGTCATTAAGCTGCTAAAAACGCTTCAGCTATCTTTATCTTGGACTAGCAATAGAGGCTCTGTTACTTAGACAAATGGATGTCATCAGTAAAATGAGAGGTATACAAGATGTGGGTTGGAAATTACAGACATTCCCACTCTTACCTAAACAGGGTTTAAAATTTTAGTGATAATGGATAACCACCCATTGAATAACATTCTGTGAGTTCATACTGGAATAAATAAATAAATAAATAAATATTCTTTCTCATAATAGAAATTCAACAATAAAAATAAAAGAAACGATGGAATTAGAAACTCACCAATGTTGCCCAAAATAGTGGGTGAGTTTCATGATGAACCATATATTTATGTAGGCTCACAATGTCTTCCTGGATATTGTTTATTAAATATGAAGGGGGGAAGCAGTAACTTTATAGTGAGGAATCTTGGCGTGCCCATCTCAACTAAGTCATCAAAATTAACATCACCCAGTAATGGAGCAAGCCATTATCATGTGCCTCCTGATATGGTGCGCTGAGGACACAGCATCACTTCTGTAGCATTCCTACCAAAAATGCATAACCTTAATCTAATCATGAAACATCAGACAAAGCCAAAATGAGGAACATTCTATAAACGAATTGGTCTTTTCTCTTCAAAATGTCAAGGTCAAGAAAGGCAAAAAATGACTGAGGAACTGTTCCAGGTTAAAAAAGCAGGCAATGTGTTGTTGACTAAATGCAGTGTGTGATCCTGGAGTGGATCCTGGACCGAGGCAAAAAAGCTACGAAGGACATGACTAAGACAATGACAAAATTTGAATATGGACTGAGAATTAGATAATAGGTTTGTATCAAAGTTAAATTTCCTGATTTTAATATTGGTACTGTTCTTATGTAGGAGAATACCCTTATTCTTAGCAAACAAAAAACCAACACTCTGAAATATTTAGTGGGTGATTCATGTGCCTGAATCTGACTATATCCTGTAACCAGAATATTGTGACATTTGCATCTAGTTAACCTTCCATGCACAGAACAGAGCTGGGACTTCACAGAGGTCCCAGAATAGGTTGTAGGACTGTTTCTTGCCTGCCTGCTAATTAGCATTTGCATGGGTGGCAGAACTCAAATCTAAGAATTACTTTCATTGTATCTTGGTAGGGAGGTTACAGAGGAGACCATAGATGTTCATCAAAGGAGCCTGTTGTGAATAAGCAAATTGTTTTAGGTGAGTTTGCAACAACTGTTAAGCCTGTGGTCAGCCAGGGGTGTGGCTCTCTTGGGGGAGACCAGCAACTCATCAGGAGGGTCCTGCTCCCATCTTTGTGGACTAGCCACTGTTTTGGGGGGTACCCTCCACACCGCTGGTGGGCAGCAGAGGTGGATTTATCACAAAGCTGAGGACGCTGACGCTTCATGACCCCTCACTTGCTCAGGCCCCTACCAGGGCCCTATACCTGATTTTGTATTCATCAACTTATGTTCTTTTTTCCTTAAACTGCTCCCTTCCTGAAAATTGTATAAGCTTCAGGCTTCAAAAAATCTGCTGGCATTTTAGGTTTTGCCTGCAGAAGGCTCTGAGATGGGTCAGAACCGCACAGTGAGCTCACAAAGCTGGACACTCACTCCCCATTCTGTTTCTGACCCCCATTTAAATCAGTCACATTGTCTATCGTCAGAGGTTCTTTGATGAGAGCAAATGATCACATTAAGATATTCCACAAATAAAATGCAAACATTATAAGGAGGTCCCAGGTGTGAATATAAATCCGTTTTCCATTATAAATTCTCAGGGAGAAATGAAGTTGAAAGGTTAGACCTACTTGCATATTAAAGTCCAAAGACAATGAAGTTTTGAAGGAATTAAGTTTCGAAATCAAATTATCTTGCCCTTGTGAGTTGAAGCTCAAATAAGTGAAAGTCTAAAATTGATAAAATCCATCTCCCCATCCCAAACCCAGTTGCTAACGGCTCCATCTCAGCTAGAGGTGTCTCAAGGCCTGGGTGGTGTTGAGGCCCTTCTGGCAGCTGTAGCCTGGGCCAACTCTTCCAGGAAAAGAGGTGGTTCCTTAAGACACAGCCTTGCTCCCCTCCAAAGTAAGAAAACGAGTGACTCTCCAGTCCTGGATCAATTTTCTCAGGAAAAAGCCTGTTTTAGGTGTTGACAGAGATCACAGCAGAGACTCAATGGTATCTGAGGAAAGCAGGATAGAAGAAAAGTCCCTTTTCCCTCTGTATCAAACCCCAGTTCTGAAACAGTGTTCTGAAGGACGGGAAGTCCTGTGGAGCCTCAGGAATGAGCAGACACAAAGTGGAAAATACGGTTTGATGTGAGCCTTCATTCAATAATGATTGTGTCCCCAATGGTGTCATACACTGTGTCATGCTCTGGGGGGCAGTGGTGAGCAAGGCAAGCAAGGCCCTTCCCGGAAAGGATGAGACCTGTGCATCCGCAAGTGCAGGAGGTCAGTTCGTTCAGAGCTTGGAGGAAGAACATTTACCAGCACAGGAGATTGCTTTGAACTCATTTCTCCCCAGGTAACCGAGAATGACAGTTCATCCTGATTTTATACCAGAGCGAGCCACAAAGAGAGCAGCCGTCTAAGAGAAGGAAGGGAGGGAGACTCTGGGTCAGAACACACAAATAAAGAAGAAAAGAAGCTGAATGCTTGTCTCCTCTGGCCTTCCAGGCACTGAGCTACATCAGCCTGAGGGGGCTTCTCCTCTGAGTGGCATGCCACTGTGCTTCCTGACTCTGAGTTTCTGGGCAGGGGTCCCTTGTCACAGATCTTGTCAGAGAGATTGCCAGCTTTACTTTTACTTCCCGATTGTAAAAAAATGACCTTTTTCTATCGTCTTCCAACTGCTTCTCAGAGCACAAGTCATTTCTCTTACCTCTTTACTAGCTGTGTTACTTTGAAACTCCTAACATTTGATTGGCATTGCTCAGTGGAAATATTCCTGCTAATGCATGTGCACCCCTCGAACTTTCATCCTCTGCCAGATTGCTGCTCCAGCTGGACTTTTCACTCACCTTTTCGACAGAAACAGGAGCTTTAAATAAATGCGGCAACTCACATGTTATGGCCCTTTCTCTTCACCTTTCTCCAGAGAATGGAGAGTCACATCTTAGGTAACCCCTCAACCAGGCCTTTAGCAGTTGGAAGGCAGGAAGTTACAGCCATTATCAGAAGGAAAATCTGACTTTTAGATGCTGGAGGATACACAGAGTGCAGAGGGTGGATTATAACAGGTCTTTTTTTTTTTTTACCCTTAAGACATCTATCAGTCCATACCAAGCTTTTCTCAGCTTCCCTCCCCACTCCTAATTGTCCTCTCAGTGTTTTTATCCCCTGCCCTCCTGCGGGTGTTCCTTGGAGTAGAATATCCTGCTCCCATCTCTCTTCATCCTTGTTGTCAGGGGCCTGAGCAGGGCAGCTTCTCCCCGGAGAGGCAGCACGGTTGCCATGTTGGCTCCTGGGATAAAACGAAGGGAGCCAGAGCCCACTTCCATGTGTTTCTAGAGGAGACTTGTGATGAAGAGGACAAAGAGGGACCTTGTTTCCGGGCTAAGATGAAGGCAATAATGGGTATCTCCATAGCAGCACTAAGGGATACATATCCATAAAGCCAATGCCTTTCCGATTCTTTTAGGAATCTGTCTGTACAAAGGTGGCACCAAACCTATCTATACAAAGTTAGAGCCAGTTAAATGTGGAATGGACTCAGACATCTGGGCAGACTGAACCCACCACTGATCAGTCATTCTGCTGATTTCTTCAATTTCCTTTCCATTTTAGGATTCTCACTTCTCCTCACCTGCGATTGTCAACACAGTGAGAGTTAGCTGGGTGCCCTGCTCATATCTAACTCAAGAACTGTTATTGTACTTGTAATTCATCAGCATACATTCACATTTCTAGTTTTACAAGATTCCATGCTAACATCCCTAAAACAGGCTGTGTCCACAAAACAGTGTAGTTGATGGAAAGTAAACATTCAAATCAACCAGTTGATTGGCCATTGTGATACCATTAATGATTTTTGTTTACTCCATGAATTAACAGAGTTCCAGGCCCACTTAAGTGTCAAAGCAACTTGTATTTCCAGAAAACCTAAACTGGAAATCGTTTCCCAGTGTGATAGTAGAGCCACCAAAGGGGCCAGATTCGAGGTAAATGCATGATCAATAACATTCCTCTATATAAGGAATAATCAGTTAGAAAAATATAATAAAAAGAGACCCCATTCACAATAGAAACAAGACCCATAAAGTACCAAGGAATACTTTTAATGTGAAATATATGTGACCTGTGAGCAGAAAACCAACCAACCAACCAACTAACCAACTGAATAAACAAACAAAAATGTGGTGAGCTACAAGAAGGCCTGACTGAATGAATATAAGAAATGTGCTCCTGTTGGAGGCAAGAACATCTTAAAGAAACAATTTCTACTTAAACTAATTTATAGATTTATACAAATTTCCAGTGAACACCATGGAACATTTTTGAAAGATAAAATTATTACCTGAAATAGATAATGAATAAACGTCAAAGAAAGAGATGGCATCAAAGAAAATGATTGTGATCGTCCTAATGGGTACTAGGGCTGCCATTTATGAAAAGATATTCTCAAACTATGTAAAGAGTATGATACTGATGCACATCAATGGAACATAGTACTTACTACAGAAATGGACACTAGTATGTGTAAGAAACAAAAATATTATAAAGAAGGTTACATGATCAATGGGAAAAGGAAAGATTATTCAATAAATGCTATTAAGGAATTTGGATGTCTTTAAAATACCTATTCAAATCCTCTTCTAACATTGCACAGAAATTAATTCTAAGTAAGTTAAAGAAGTTTTTAAGAATCTAAATATATCAAATAGAAGAAAATAAAAAGGAATCTTGATTAGGCCTCTGATGGAAGGGATCCATGCAAAGCATATAAGCTAGATATGAATACATAAAAACCAACACTCTGAAATGCAATAAAATAAAGCAAAATAAGATGCAGAAGACAGATGAAAAATATTTCCAATGAAAAAGACAGACAAGGTCTAGAAGTTCTTTCCATATCGGCTCAAGAGGACTTGCTCATTTTTTTATAGTTACATAGCACTGCATTGTGTAGACATACTGGAGTTTATTTAACTAGTCCACAGTTAATGTTCATACTTTTTCTATAGGTAAACTTTCCCTTTATAGGTTTCTCTAGTTTCATAATTACCTTTCATAAATGTACATTTTAATGAAAAAGGAAACTTTATTAAAACTATTGATTGAGCTATTAAAGTTTCATCAGAATTTGCAGATATTAATTATAATTCAGAGATACTGACTTTCCAATTTCAAGGATTCAACATAAACAGTTATAAATATCTAAAAAGATAGGACCAATCCCTGCAGAAATCTGCTATCATGAAGGCAGCTCAAGATTCAGTGACACAGATGACGATATTCTGTGAAACAATCTGTCAGCATTTTCAGAAATAAGATACGCAATGCCTGGAGCACCAGCCAGCCAGGCTCCCTGGAAGAGATGTCAGTGAGGACAGAGCTGCCCTGGGTGACATGTTTTTAAATAGCTCAGAGGCCAAAAGCACACTGCAGGGTGTCAGGCATCCTTCTGACATTTCCGTTGGTTATAAATTGAGTTGAATCTTTATCAAAATGAAATGTGTATACAGTAATGCTTTCCTAAGAGGAAACCTAGCATAAGCACCACGTGTAATTAAGAAGATAACTTTTTAGCACGTTTTGCTGTTTATTGCTGTATAACAAGCCATCCCAAAATATCGTAGCTAAACAACAATCTATTATTTCCGTGATTCTGTGGGTTGACTCAGCTCCATTGAGAGGAACTTCTGCTCTGTGTTGTGTGGCTGAGGACACTCATGCTGTTGCATTCTGTTGGCAGCTTGGTTGGAACTGGAATGTCCAAATGGCCTCCAGGGCCCCTCTTCACTTGGCCTTTCACCCTTCAGGGGTCTAGCTCCAAGATGAAGCATTCCAAGAGGACAAGCTCCCATGTGCAAGTGCTTATTAAACCTCTGCTATCACCACATTCACTCATGTCCCATTGGCCAAAGCAAGTTACACAGTCAAGGCCAGAGCCAAGGACTTGAGTACACAAGAGCATGAATGCCACAGAGTGGTTTTCACTGGGGCCACCAGAGTAACATACTGACACACCATGTTTTTCTCTAATGTTTTGTCTGACAGGATGGGCTTACTTCCCTCTGATAAAGTCATTAGTAGGAAACAAGTGAAACACTGAACCTGTACCAGAGATCACACAGGTGAAGTTTCTCTGACTTTAAAAAACATCCCTCAAAAATCTTAGAGTACGGCCAAGTAGTGTTGATTATAAAGGTAAAATGTGTAAACTGCAGCATAGTTTTAGAAAGCATCAGTTTATCCAGCTATTGGGAGACAAGCTTTACTACACAGATGGGTCCTTTTGACTCTCTTTGCCCAGGATTCATAGGAGGATCTCTGTCTGTGGCCGCAGATGTCTCTGTAGTTCTTGCCATCAGGCTGAAGCAGGGGGACATGAGTGTGGATGGATGGTATAGTGCCAATCATCACTGCCACCAAAGGGCTTGAGTCTCACTGATAGTGAGTAGACCAATATGAGAAATGATTCCATCCAGTGTAAAACATTCAAATTCAAAAAGACAGCTCTGTGTAGGGGATAAATTATTAGCCAAGGGATGCTAACAGGAAAATTGGAATTTTATGGTTAAATTGAATCTGTTTAGAAGAAAAACAAAACAGACTAAATCAACAGACTAACTGAATCTCAACCAGCAGGGAGCAGGCATATTGCCTGTTAATATGAAAAATTATTTTGACAATTCTAAAAAAATCAATGACGGTGGAGAGAGTGAATGTTGAAAGAACTGCTTAAATCCTAATATAGTTAACAGTATCAAGAAGGAAAGGCAAAAAGAGGATAGTAGTAAAATAAAACCAAGCATCTCCTGCAAATACGAGATGATTGGACTTGCTCTTTAAGGTCATGTAATTTGGAAAATGGTGCTTATTTTTATTCTCTTCTTTTTCCCCTAATAATTACAGAGTAAATGCTGATAGAAACATGGATTGGGGTATGTAAAATCTATTTAAAAGAAGAAATAGGTTGGTAAAAATGTGGCCTTCTGCATAAATTTGCTTTATGTAATATTTAGTTAAAGCAAAAATTATAAAGATTTGAAATGACAAACAGAATAGAGTGATTCATCCATCCATTTGATTGTATTAAAATGAAAAACTGAACAATTTATTTTAAGTAATGAGTCAAAGATATTCAAATTATATAATACTCTTTAGCCCCTCAAGTATTTTTCTCCTTGTCTGGGATTGGCCAATACCAAGAACCATGCTTCTTCCTGAAATATGGTGAAAGAAATGCTTTGATGAGTCTTCCTAGGTAGCACAGACATGACCATGATAGTGGTTTGGTGATGACTGCTAATTTATTGCATGTGTAGTGTGTGCCAGGCACTGTGTTAAGTGCTTTACATGCTTATTCTCAGTAATCATCATCCCCACATTACAAATGAGGAAACTAAGGCACAAAGGTACATGTTTAAATCACATGTTGACAGTTTAGTAAAAGGCGAAGATGGGATTTGAAGCAGGCACTCTGCCTGCAGCTCCAACATCCCACTGACTTCCAAGCTGTATCAAAACAAGGGTTGGGGGACTTCCCTGGTGGCACAGTGGTTAAGAATCCACCTGCCGGGGCTTCCCTGGTGGTGCAGTGGTTGAGAGTCTGCCTGCCAATGCAGGGAACACAGGTTCGAGCCCTGGTCTGGGAGGATCCCACATGCCGCGGAGCAGCTGGGCCCGTGGGCCACAACTACTGAGCCTGCGCGTCTGGAGCCTGTGCTCCGCAACAGGAGAGGCCGCGATGGTGAGAGGCCCGCGCACTGCGATGAAGAGTGGCCCCCATTTGCCGCAACTGGAGAAAGCCCTTGCACAGAAACGAAGACCCAACACAGCCATAAATAAAATAAATTAAAAAAAAAAAAAAAGCAAACCTTTAAAAAAAAAAAAAAAGAATCCACCTGCCAACGCAGGGGACACGGGTTTGAGGCCTGGTCCAGGAAGATCCCACATGCTGTGGAGCAGCTAAGCCCGTGTGCCACAACTACTGAGCCTGTGCTCTAGAGCCGCGAACCACAAATACTGAAGCCTGCGCGCCACAACTGCTGAAGCCTGTGCGTCTAGAGCCCGTGCTCCACAGCAAGAGAAGCCACCGCAATGAGAAGCTCGTGCACCACAATGAAGAGTAGCCCCCACTCGCTGCAACTAGAGAAAGCCCGCCTGCAGCAACGAAGACCCAACACAGCCAAAAATAAGATAAATAAAATAAATTTATAAGAAAACAAGGGCTGGGATGAATAAAACTGTGAGTTCCATAGCAACCAAAGAAAGGAAGCTGAAGAGTTGTTGACATACCCAGCTCAATAAATAATCTGCTACCCCAATTTTCTTCTTTCTACTCACATCCTTTTATTTTTCTACTGTTACTTTTACAAAGCGAAAAAGCTATCCAAACAGTCCACCCTTTAAACTAACAGGAGACTAGAAAAATCTAGTCCTGTAGATATCATTTATTTGCACTTTTCTTCCTCTGTAGATTCAGTAAGATAACAAATTCTGTATTTTCCATTTAATTTAATGGAATTAAATTACGGTTGATCTCTTGGGACGCAGGAGAGCTCCCTGTTTTAAAGACATAGTCCTATGTCGCCATCTAGAGGAAGAAATATAAAAATCTCTTTTATCTTGGGCTGTCAATTTTTAGCAGTTTCATGATTCAAACAAAGATTATTTATTACGTACAAAGAGATAAAAGCAGAATTTAAAAAACAAAATTTTTAGTGCACTTTGAATCAAACATTTCAAGAGTATAACAAACTGGACTACGGTTTAGAGAAATAAGAGTATTATGAAAAGTTGATTCTTGTATTTTTAAGGAAGATTTGGCGTTTTCATCAAGTTCTAATGTACTGAAATTTTTTTTTTCATAAAATATACTTGTGAGCATGGTCCTTTCTTTTTTTGAAAATTTTATTTATTTATTTATTTATTTATTTTTGGCTGCGTTAGGTCTTTGTTGCTGCTCGCGGGCTTTCTCTAGTTGCGGTGAGCGAGGGCTACTCTTCATTGCGGTGCGTGGGCTTCTCATTGCGGTGGCTTCTCTTGCTGTGGAGCATGGGCTCTAGACACACGGGCTTCAGTAGTTGTGGTGCGCAGGCTTCAGTAGTTGTGGCTCGCGGGCTCTAGAGTGTAGACTCAGTAGTTGTGGCACACGGGATTAGTTGCTCCGCGGCATGTGGAATCTTCCCGGACCAGGGCTCGAACCCGTGTCCCCTGCATTGGCAGGTGGATTCTTAACCACTGCGCCTCCAGGGAAGTCCCGGTTTTTCTTTCTAAAGGTTTAGGTTCAAGGAGCAGAAGACAAACTGCATCTCCTTCTAAGGTTACTTCTGTTGGCGTGGCACCAACAGAAGTTTAGAACATACCTGAACTCTTTGCTGGCAGGACCCTATGGATCTCACTCACTTTCCATCCTCAGCAACCAGAGAAGTTCTGGCCCATTGTTGGTACTCAATAAACACTTGTCAAGTGAATGTTTTCCTTCTTGTGTTCTATAAGTAATCAACCTTTGCTGTATAACTGTGCAGATAACCTAGAATAAACCAAAAATCCTGGTCAGGGCCCAGCCAGTGAGTAAAATGAGATTTCTTTAAGGCAAGTCAGCCTCCAGAATTAAAAAAAGAAATACCCCTTGATTTTCACAGAGCCTAAAATTCCATTATGAACAACTCACCTCTTTGAGTGATACCTTTTAACAATATCCTATTAAAAGTTCACACTTCATAGGAAAATTAGCATCTTAAGTGCTATTAACTCTAAATTTGGCTGGGTCAAGGGCAGACCTAACCCCTAGGTACAACAGGGATTGTGAAAGGTGATGGGTTGAGATATGGGAGGAAAATATTAGAAGTTCTATTGATGGCATCTTTAAAATGTCTTTGTTTTGCATGATTTATAAGATACATAATTTAATAATACAGTAGTATATGTACATAAACATTGGAATATTCATTCAAAATTTTTTCCTAATAAATTTTTTTTAAAATTAATTAATTTATTTAGTTTTGGCTGTGTTGGGTCTTCGTTGCTGCATGCGGGCTTTCTCTAGTTGCGGCGAGAGGGGGCTGCTCTTCATTGCGGTGCGCGGGCTTCTCATTGCAATGGCTTCTCTTGTTGCGGAGCACGGGCTCTAGGTGCACAGGCTCCAGTAGTTGTGGCGTGGGGGCTCAGTAGTTGTGGCACATGGGTTTAGTTGCTCTGCAGCATGTGGGATCTTCCTAGATCGGGGATCGAACCCTTGTCCCCTGCATTGGCAGGCGGATTCTTAACCACTGTGCCACCAGGGAAGTCCCTTTCCTAATAAATTTGAAGACCACTGGTGAAAACATGACTTTGGAGTCTGGCCTAAGCACGAAGTCCTGCTCTGTCCTTATCAGACTGTGGGAAACTGGACAAATTCTTTAACCTCTTTCAGCCTTTATTTTCTCTTTCATAAGAGGGGATAATAATATTACTTTTGCAACATTGTGGTGGAAATTGAATGAGTTGTCTGTAAAGTGTTCAGCCCTGGGCCTAGAAAATCTTAAAAGTTTGATAAATACAGCCGACTTCACAGGTGTGTGACCTGTGCAGTTGCACAGGGCCCCGCTCAGAAGGGCCTCGAGTTTAGTTTAATGCTCTGCTATCTCTGTCTTGAGATTTTAACAGTTTTTTGATCAAGTGCCTTGCATTTTCATTTTGTCCTGGGCCATGCAAATTATGTAGCCGGTCTTGGTAAAGGGTAATTCTCGATGTTGGTCTAGCTAAACTTGCCATCCATGTTTTCTTAGTTTAGTTGTAAAGCTTCATACTTTGGTCCACATCCCCATTTAAGCTTCTTTAGGTCACCAAGAATACTCCCTGGGGGATGAGAAGTCTTTTAAAAAAATTTTTTTTTCTTGAGGTGTAATTCACATACCATAAAACTTAACATTTAAAAGTGTACAATTCTGTTGTTTTAACCCCCTCCTCCAGTTTCACTGAGATATAATTGACAACATTATTTTAAGTCTAGTCACAAGGTTAGCCTGGTCTTTCTAAAGAGCCCTAGATTGGGAGTGAATAGCGCTGATTCTCTCGTTTTCACCATTTTTGAAGTAGAATCTCAACGAATGATGTGTGGTTGGACTGTACTACTTCCCTGAAATACATTTTACCAGTAACAGACTAATGCTCTTAATTACCCATAACATTTTAGAGGTGGAAGAGATCCTACAGATTATTCATTTTACAGCTGAGTAAACTGAGACCTGAAGAGATTGAGTGCCTGTTCAATGCCGTGCAGGAAGTGATTAGGGCTGGAACTCAGGTCTTGTTTTCATTCCATGTGCCCCTGGCTCGATAATTCTGTTCTCTATTCAGATTGCTCACCTTTCCTCAGTGGAATCAAAACCTTTTCTAATATGGAAGATTAGGTATTTGTGGGTACCAGCACCAGGGTTCACAAAAGGACATTTTTTAGTCTCCTTTCCATTAGTAAAATGTTTTCAGAAATTCAGGATTTCAGGGGTCAGGATATTTGTATTATAAATATTTCTCTAACTTTCCTCACTCTAGGGCACGACTAATTGATTCTGAGGGCTTCACGTTACCATTCATTTGATGACCTTACTGTGCCTTCTGTGTACCATTTTGAACTTATTACAGTCTATAATGGTAGTGATTTAATGAACTTGTGGCATATTATTTAGCTCATTAAAGTCTTTGCATTTAAGCAATGTTGATGCTTTTAAGACTGTGGAGAATTATTAGTTCGATGCAGCATTAGTTCCGATATATTCTACAATTTGGCAGAAAACTTTGGTTTAGAGAACAGACACCAATTTCATGGCCGGGCAGCATATAAACACAACAATAGTAACTCAGGCAATCACATAGACACATGCATAATTAAGTCCAAATCTTATTTTAAATTCTTTGGGAGCCTTCTGTGGGAGGATATTTTAAATAGTGATTATATATAATATTATTAACCATAAAAATATTTTGAATATTTACCATGTGCTAGGCATTCTAAACATACATTATTTCATCCACAACATATTTATGAAGTGGGTTATTATTTCTATCTCCATTTTACAGATGAAGAAACCAAGATGTTAGGAGGTAAATAACTTGGCCAGGGTCTCATATCCAGATGGCAGAGGTGGATGTGATTGTAAGCATCTGACTCCAGAGCCTGAATCCCTAACCATCACCATGTGCTTCCTATTTCTCATTGGATGAAGTAATAAACCAAGATTTTACTTGTCCTATTTTAATGAAAATGTAATAAAGAAAACACTTGCAGGGGTAATGAATAAACACCTTCAGATGAAAATAAGCCCAAGAGAAGATTCTGTAGGGGATGCTACTTTTCTGACTGTGCCACTTGGAACCCTGGCTGGAGCAGTCAGAGAGGACGGGCCCTGTTCAGAATCCTGGCTCTAACAATAGTTGAAGCAGTTTTTTAAAAAATTGGAAATATGAAATATTTAAACAATTTTAAACATATACAAAAGAAGAGAGAATAGTATAGGGAACCTGTCCATAGCCGTTACCCAGCTTCAGTAATTATCAGCTCAGAGCAGATCTAATTTCATCTCCTACCCTCTACAGATTACTTTTAAGCAAATTCAGACCTCAAAATTTTTCACACGTAAATATTTCAGCATGTATCTCTAAAAGATAAGGATTCACTTTAAAAAGCATAATCACAATGCTATTATAACACCTGAAAATTCTAATACCTTAAAATAATCAAATATTGAGTATTCACATTTCCATGTTTATCTCATAGTGGTTCTTTTTTTTTTTAATGGTTTGTTCAAATCAGAATCCAAGTAAACTCCATGAGATTGGTATGTATTTTAAGTATCTTCTTACAGTTTCCCCCTCCATCTGACATTTTTATTTCTTGTAATTTATTTGATTAAAATAAAAATAACCAAAACAGGTTTCCTTTGGAATTGCCCAAAACTGGATTTTGCTGATTGCATTTCTGAGGTATAATTTATTATGCTCCAATATGATGACTGAAAACGTTTTAATTTTTATAACTTTAGAATCTATCCTCAGGGACATAACCATTTTATTTTATTTTTTTGCCTTCAGGTACATCCTTGGGAATGTACAGTCAATCTTCCTTGTTTTAAAATAGTGGAGTTTTAATTTGCATTTCTCTTATTTTGAGCATTTCTTTTTTTCCGTATTATTAAGGACCATTTTTATTTCTTACGTAGACTGCCTATTCATATTTTTCCATAGAATTAGTAGGCTTATTTTTTTATCAAAAGAAGTTCATATATTAGAGATATTTATCCCTTCTCTGTGATTTTGATTACAAATATTTTCCCCAGTTAATCATTTTTCTTTTCACTTTCTTATGCTATTCTCTGCCATGCAAGAGTTTCTTAATTTTTTTTTTTTTTTTTTTTTAGTTATTGAGTGTATCAATTTTTGCCCATATTACTTCTGGATTTTGCATCATAGTTAGAAATATTTTTCCACGTTTTAGGTGAATTAACTCACGTTTTCTTTCAGTGCTTGATGATTTTATGTTTACATTTACAGTTGACTCTTGAACGACAGGGGTTTGAATTGTGAGAGCCCACTTACACGCAGATTTTTTTTCAATAGTAAATACTACAGAACTAGACAATTCCTGGTTGGTTGAATCCGGGGATACGGAACCATGAAGACAGGGGAGTTGCATATACAGAGGACCAACTATAAATTATACTTGAATTTTTTGACTCCCCAGAGGTTTGGATGCCCCTAACCCCTGTGTTGTTCAAAGGTCAACTGTATATTTCTGTATACATATATTTAATGTATATAACGGTGTCAGGTGGAATGAATCAAATTCTATCTTCTTGAGAGCAGGTTTTAAAATTCAGGACTTAATAAAAATAACAAAGTGATCTGTTGGGAAGGCGTGGGCCCACATTTTCTGGTATAATCCAAGCAGAGAAGTAAAAGCCCACAGCAGGTTCTGCTCTGCACCTGCGGCTCGTTCTTCCTGAAGAGCTGGCGTTGACACTTAGGCCCTCAGGCTACTAGAATAATACACGCTCTGGTCCACTCATGGCTGGCTGCTTCTCCTCCCTGGCCCTCTGGTCACCCTCTTGTCCTAAGGGCACTTACCCTGTCACTCGTGCTGCAAGTGCTGACACTGAGTCCATGCTTAGTAGGGAATCTCTGTTAGTTGATCTTGGCAGAGGGCTTTGCCTCCCTCCGTGTCACTCTCACTAACCTGAAAAGTGGTTGGGCCTCTGCTTGGACCTTTAGAAATCTGTAATCTGAGTGCTTGCACACCAGTGTTCTCTTGGCAGACTGTGTTCTCTCAGATTAGTGGGGAAAGGAAAGCTTCTATTTTGTTACCGTTTGTGAGAAGAGTCACTTTCTTACAGTAATAATGACAATAATACTGGTTAAAATGCATGGACTTGGTGGGAATGTAAATTGATACAACCACTATGGAGAACAATATGGAGGTTCCTTAAAAAACTAAAAATAGAACTACCATATGACCCAGCAATCCCACTGCTGGGCATATACTCTGAGAAAACCATAATTCAAAAAGTCATGTACCACTATGTTCATTGCAGCACTATTTACATTAGCCAGGACATGGAATCAACCTAAATGTCCATCGACAGATGAATGGATAAAGAAGATGTGGCACATAAGTACAATGGAATATTAGCCATAAAAGGAAACGAAATTGAGTTATTTGTAGTGAGGTGGATGGACCTAGAGTTTGTCATACAGAGTGAAGTAAGTCAGAAAGAGAAAAACAAATACCATATGCTAACACATATATATGGAATCAAAAAAAAAAAAAAAAGGTACTGATGAACCTAGTTGCAGGGCAGGAATAAAGAGGCAGACATAGAGAATGGACTTGAGGACGTGGTGGGGGAGGGGGAAGCTGGGGCGAAGTGAGAGTAGCATCAACATATATACACTACCGAATGTAAAATAGATAGCTAGTGGGAAGCAGCAGCATAGCACAGGGAGATCAGCTCAGTGCTTTGCGATGACCTAGAGGGGTGGGATAGGGAGGATGGGAGGGAGGCTCAAGAGGGAGGAGATATGGGGACATATGTATGCATATGGCTGATTCACTTTTGTGTACAACAGAAACTAACACAGTATTGTGAAGCAATTATACTCCAATAAAGTTCTATTTTAAAAAAAAGATAAAAATAAAATAAAATGTATGGAATGCTTACTGTGTACAAGGCACCAGGCATACCCCAACACTCGTGGGGGCAGGGCAAGAACACTCCAGGAGTTCATCCATATGTCTACATGCTTGAAAGTTAGATATCGAGCAAGCTGTCTCTTACCATGTCAAATATGCTTTCATAGCAACCTGGAAGGACAGAGTCAAATGTAGAATTCTTAGACTCCCTTGAGCTCCATGCCAGAATGCGGCAGTATGAGGAGAAGTGGCCCCCTGCCTTCAGGCTGCTTTCCTTCTCATCCCACCTCCTACTCCGTCCGCACCACCAGGGGCCTTGAGCACAAATTTGCGTGCACTCGGCCCATACAGCCAAGCTTCAGATTCATGCCTTCCCACCCCACAGATAGCGTGCCTTCACATCATCCTTTAACTTAGGAGAGTACACCCCAGCAGAGCAGTCCAGAAGAGAGCCCTGTATGCGGACTCAGGCATTTTTGCACAGGTAATTCTAGGGTCTCAGATGCCTGTAGTAAAGGGAGGGAGGAGTATGGGTTCTGGGTGGAAATGTCTCCTTGGCCCTGAAAAATCTTTACCCATAAGGAAGAGGAGAGTTCATACGGGGCCTCAGGTTGCTTATGTATTTATTAACTCATTCAGTCCTTACCGACAATCCTATGAGATAGATGCTATTATGTCCATTTTACAGATGAGGAAACTGAGGCTTGGATTAGGTAACCTGTCCAAGGCCAAAAGACTACTAAGTGACAGAGTAAGGATTACAATTTGGTCAGTCTGCCTCCAGAACCTTGTCTTCTGAACTGAAAGGATTTCCCCATATCACACTATTCCCATGATACTTTCTGTGCAGCATTATTAATCCCTCCCCACAGCAGTACTCAGGAGTTACCTGTTTGATAACTATACAAGCAGTCAATAAAGTTGTTATTGTGGATTTTCTTCATTCTTGGCCATGACCTGAGCCTCCTTTAGTAGTAAAATTTAGGTATTTCTAAGTTACTTTCCAGCTCTAGAATCCTGTGATTCTTTTTTTTTTTAAATTTATTTATTATTTATTTGGTTGCATTGGGTCTTAGCTGTGACATGTGGGCTCCTTAGTTGCAGCTCACAGACTCCTTAGCTGCTGCTTGCTGACTTCTTAGTTGCAGCATGTGAACTCTTAGTTGTGGCATGCATGTGGGATCTAGTTCCCTGACCAGGGATTGAAACCGGGCCCCTGCATTGGGAGTGCAGAGTCTTATCCACTGCACCACCAGGGAAGTCCCTAGAATCCTGTGATTCTTAAGTGGAGATGATTATGATTTCCCCTTCAGTGTAAGCTTAAGCAGTGTTCTAGAAAGTATACCTGAAGGTAACACAAAACTACTAATAATTAAGAATTATAATTAGAAATAATAATTAAATTATTATCATAGAAACCTACCTATCAGTGAGTTTGCCATACATCTTTAAAGTTTTGGAACACAACATCTTCTATGGGAACCTCTCATTGTTCTCACTAGGAAATACTGCAAAAATTTTAGAGAAGGCACATTAATTAGCCTATAGGGTTCACTTAGGAAGAATATGTAGTGATGTCAGCTTCAATGATCCAGATCTAACAACTAGATGTTACCCCTAATATAATCAACCTAAAACATTTAAAATGTACTGAATGTATAGCATATGTCATTAGCTATGTGACTAATTTTTCATATTCTCTCTTTGAGGTTAGAAATCTCATGCAAGAGTTTCAGTAGGGGCTTTATTAGAGAGGAACACTATGACTAAATTATTACCAGGAGCAGAAAAAAAGAATTATTTGCAGGGCTAATGTTTGGATTAAGAAATATCAAATGATGTGCTGAAGTTGTAGATGTCTGTATGTTGCAAGTTGGTCTTCAGGTAAACTAGACTTTACATAGAGTCATAGCTAGTTACATTTTAAAGGCAGACTTTCTGTGTATCTAGGAATGCTTTTTAGAATGGGTCCTTTTCAAGCATGGATTTAAAAGGCCTTTTCTTACTTGTCTGATCGGATTCTTTCATGTTATCTCGATTGAATAGGGAATATACAGGAATTCTATCTTCAATAAAAAATCATGGAAGCTTTTCATTGATTAGATCTCCTCTTGGACTGTAGTGTCTACTTCTAGCTCAATAGACAGAGCCTCTTTATCCTTTGTTAAAAATGTTTGAAAAGAGACGGGGGAAAAACTTTAAAAGTTCTTTCTCTACGAGTTAATGATAATCGCCCATTCCTTTTAGACCTAGCATTTACATCTTCCAATGTGACCTGTATAGTTTACCTAAAATGTTTAATATTCCTATAAAACATTAAACATAGGATAAGTTCTGAATGATAGATTAAAACCATGAACTTTGGGGCTTCCCTGGTGGCGCAGTGGTTGAGAATCTGCCTGCCAATGCAGGGGACACGGGTTCGAGCCCTGGTCCGGGAAGATCCCACATGCCGCAGAGCGACTGGGCCTGTGAGCCACAATTACTGAGCCTGCGCGTCTGGAGCCTGTGCTCCGCAACAAGAGAGGCCGCGATAGCGAGAGGCCCGCGCACCGCGATGAAGAGTGGCCCCCACTTGCCACAACTAGAGAAAGCCCTCGCACAGAAACGAAGACCCAGCACAGCCATAAATAAAAAAAAAAAAAAAACAAAAAAGAACCCCATGAACTTTAATTTAAAAATCTTTTCCTCTATGAATATGAAATAATTTCTGCTGTAAGAATGACTGGCATTTAAGGAATCAAAAAGCAAGAAATTATTAATATGTATAATAGGAAATCTGCATGTAACAGCCAAGTAAAATGAGTCAAACTTTGTTTTTATTTTTATTCTTAATAGCTTTGATATATAATTTACATACTATAAATTCATCCATTTAAAGTGTACAATTCAGTGGTTTTCAGTATATAAAGAATTGAGCAATCATCAACACAATCTAATTTTAGAACATTTTTATCACCCTCCCATACCACAATCCCATACTCATTAGTAGTTATTCACATTTCCCCCACCTATCCATCTTCTTCTCTAGTGAACCACTAATCTACTTTATGTCTATACAAATTTGCCCCTTCTGAATATTCCATCTGGAAATAGAATCATACAATGTGTGGTCTTTTGCAACTGGCTTCTTTCATCTAGAATAACATTTTCAAGGTTCTATGTTGTAACTTGTAACAATTCTTCATTTCTTTTCATTGAGGAATAATATTCCATTATATGGATGTATATATTTTACTTATCCATTCATTGATTGATGGGCATTTAGATTAATTACACTTTTTGACTATTGTGGATAATGCTGCTATGAACATTCATGTATTGGGTTGGCCAAGAAGTGCCTTCGGTTTTTTAAATAAAAATAAAAGACACATTTCTCATTTTCACCAAGACCTTTATTGAACAATGTATTCACCCTTTTGTCCCACTACCTTCTGCCATTTTTCAGGCAACTTCATAATTCCATCTTCCCCAAACTTTTTATCTTTTTGAGCAAAGAACTGTTCCAGGTGCCTTTTACAGTCTTTCAGGGAATTGAAATTTTTTCTGTTAAGAGAATTTTGTAAAGACCGAAGTAAATGGAAATCCGAAGGTGCAATGTCTGATGAAAATGGCGGATGAGTCAGAACCTCCCAGCCAAGCTGTAACAGTTTTTACCTCGTCATCAAAGAAACATGTGGTCTTGCGTTATCCTGATGGAAGATTACGCATTTTCTGTTGACTAATTCTGGACGCTTTTCGTCAAGTGCTGCTTTCAGTTGGTCTTATTGGGAGCAGTGCTTGTTGGAATTAATCGTTTGCTTTTCTGGAAGGAGCTCATAATAGAGGACTCATAATAGAGGAGCTCATAATAGAGGACTCCTTTCCAATCCCACCATATACACAACATCACCTTCTTTGGATGAAGACGGGCCTTCGGTGTGGTTCATTTTGCTTGCCCCACGATCTCTTCTGTTCCATATTATTGTACAGTATTCACTTTTCTTTGCCCGTCACAATTTGTTTTAAAAACGGAACGTTTTCATTACGTTTAAGTAGAGAATCTCATGAGGAAATACAGTCAAGAAGGTTTTTTTGCTTAACTTATGTGGAACCCAAACATCAAAGTGATTAACATAACCAAGCTGGTGCAAATGATTTTCAGTGCTTGATTTGGATATTTTGAGTATGTCGGCTATCTCCTGCGTGGTATAACGTTGATTGTTCTCAATTAATGTCTGAATTTGATCGCTATCAACTTCAACTGGTCTACCCGACCATGGAGCATCGTCCAGTGAGAAATCTCCAGCACAAAACTTCGCAAACCACTTTTGACACATTAGATCAGTCACAGCACCTTCTCCATACACTGCACAAATCTTTTTTTTTTTTTTTTTGCATTTCGGTTGCGTTTTTATCTTTCTTGAAATAATAAAGCATAATATGCCGGAAATGCTTTTTTCTTCCATCTTCAATATTAAAATGGCTACACCAATTCACCAATTTTGATAAGTCTTTTTTTAAATGCTCGCTGATTTGACAGCTGTCACATACAATCTAACAAAATTGTTTCTAATGAAGTTAAAGACAACTAAGTGCTAGTAGAGCCATCTTATGGAAAAAAATGAATGAACCTTTTGGCTAACGCAATAAAAGTTTTTGTGTGGATGTATTTCTCTTGGGTATATATCTAGAAATGGGATTGCTGGATGACATGGTGACTCCATGTTTAACTTTTGGAGGAACTGCCAGATTGTTTTCCAAAGCAGCTGCATCATTTTACATTCTCACCAGCAGTGTATGAGGGTTCCAGTTTCTCCACATCCTCTCTGATGCTTGTAATTGTCTTATTACAGCAGGTGTGAAGTGGTATTTCATTGTGGTTTTGATTGCATTTCCGTGGTGGCTAATGATGTAGAGAATCTTTTCATGTGCTATTTTTATTTTTAAGTATATTTTACTTGGTCAAAAATGTGGACTCTAACCCCATTAGTTGATTGCTGGTGAAATATCATCGTCAATTTTTTGTAGTTCAATGGTATCTAAAATGTAATGCTAATGCGGTCAAGGCTACATGGTCTAGCTCCAAATAAATTGGTTATCTTTTACAGAGAAAACTCTGGTTAAACAACTACACTCATATGCCCTAACTCTGTTCAATGATCTGACAGGCTCTTGATATTGCCAATTAACAGAGTCTAGAAAGATCAACCAAAGGGTTTGTCCTAATGACTACAAATAACATTTCAAGAAAAATACAGTCTATCATCAACAGATATTTTTAAGAGCAATGACTTATTTTTTTTTGAAGTATAGTTGACTTACAATATTATATTAGTTTCAGGTGGACAGCATAGTGATTCAATACGTTTATAGATTATACTCTGTTTAAAGTTATACAAAATAGTGGTTATATTTCTCTGTTCTGTACAATATATCCTTGTACTTATTTTATACATAGTAGTTTGTATCTCTTAATCCCGTACCCCTATCTGGCCCTTTCCCCTTCCTTGTTCCCACTGGTATCCACTAGTTTGTTTTCTATATCTGTCAGTCTGTTTTTGTTTTGTTATATACATTTGCTTGTTTTATTTTTTAGATTCCACATATAAGTGATAACATAGAGTATTTGTCTTTCTCCGTCTGACTTATTTCACTAAGCATAATACTCTCTAAGTCCATCCACGTTGTTTCAAATGGCATAATTTCATTCTTTTATATGGCTAATATTCCATTGTGTGTGTGTGTGTGTGTGTATAAATATATATCACATCTTCTTTATCCACTTATCTGTTAATGGACACTTGAGTTGCTTCCATGTCTTGGCTATTGCAAATAATGCTGCTATGAACATTGGGGTGCATGTATATTTTCAAAACAGTGGCTTTTTTTTCAGATATATACCCAGGAGTATATATTCCAGGAGTGGAATTGGTGGATCATATGGTAGTTACATTTTTAGTTTTTTGAGGAACCTCTGTATTGTTTTCCATAGTGGCTGCACCAATTTACATTCCCTTCAACAGTGTACAAGGGTTTCCTTTTCTCCACATTCTCGCCAACATTTGATATTTGTAGACTTTTTGATGATAGCCATTCTGACAGGTGTGAGGTGATATCTCATCGTAGTTTTGATTTGCATTTCTCTAATAGAGATGTTGAGCATCTTTTCATGCTTGTTAGCCATCTATATGTCTTCTTTGGAAAAATGTTTATCCAGATCTTCCACTCATTTTAAAATCGTGTTGCTTTTTGATATTGAGCTATGTGAGCTGTTAATGTATTTTGGCTATCAGCTTCTTGTCAGTCATATCATTTGCAAATATTTTCTCCCATTCAGTAGGTTGTCTTTTCACTTTGTTGATGGTTTCCTATGCTGTGCAAAAGATTTTAAATTTAATTAGATCCCATTTATTTATTTTTGTTTTTATTTCTTTTGCCTTTGGAGATGGATCCAAAAATTATTGCTATGGTTTATATCAAAGAGTGTTCTGCCTATGTTCTCTTCTAGGAGTTTTATGGTTTCAGGTCTTTTATTTAGGTCTTTAATCCATTCTGAGCTTATTTTTGTATATGGTGCGAGGAAATGTTCTAAACTCATTCTTTTACATGTAGCTGTCCAGTTTTCCCAGAACCCCTTATTGAAGAGACTGTCTTTTCTCCATAGTATATTGTTGCCTCCTTTGCTGTAGATTAATTGACCATAGATGCGTGGATAATGACTTATTGTTTTAATAAAAATGGTACATGCTCATTTCAAATATTTTTTAAAACTCAGAAAGGTCCAAAAGAAGGCAAAAAGTTATTCTAAATCTCACTGCTCCAGAAATAACTAGGTTAGGTTTTGGTGAACTATATTACAATATCTCTATACAGACATAGTTAGATGCATGGCAGATAACTAAATGGATAGAAATAATTTCATGAGAATGGAATTATACCATTCTCATGAATTTTTTTTAAATAAAGGGTTTCAACTAATTTTACTTAATAACAAAAAAAAAGTGAAACTGAAGAATGAATGAGGAGAACTGTTTCCTTAATAAACTGATTCATTGCTCCCCTCCCATCTTTTTACCATGCTTTACCATTTCTGATTCTTTTGTTCACTTCTTGCATGGCTGAATATCATTGTCAGGTAGTTTTTTTATGAATGTGTTCACAGAAACTTCTGGTGAACACCAACATTGCTTTTCCATTTCCTTCTTAGTAAAATTTTCCTGATTTTAAATGTACACATTGCCCCCATTATATATTGTATAATCCTAGCCTCCCTTGCAGCTAGATGCACTCTAAGTTCTGGCCAATGTGATGTAAGCAGAAGTGTATGAAACTTACAGAAAATATTCTTAAAGGGAGGGGATCTTCTTTTCTCCTTCCTGCTAGCTGTATTGCAAATGTAAATCCTGAAGTTTGATCTGTCATCTTAAACCATGAGGTGAAAGATCTGTATTAATGTATAACAAGACAGGAAGATTCTGGGTATCTGAAAATTTCCTTAATCTGCTATACTTCCAAACATTTTATGTGGTAGAGAAACTTCTACCTTCTTTAATGGTTTATTTGGGTTCTTTAGTCACTTGCCATTAAACTTCATTATAACTGTCACAAGGGCTAAAAAATGCCCTGAAGTTCTTTAATGTCAGAGAATGTCTGGCTGTTGCTTTTACACTTAACAGTTTAGCTGGGTATAATTCTAACATTATACTTTCCTTTTCTATCAGAACTTATAAATACTGCTCCATTTTTTCTGGCATTGGAGGTTGCAGTGCAGAATGTGAGGCCAGCCTGATTTCTACACGCATCCTCCATTTTTGTTTCTGCCTAGATCCTTGAGAAACATTTTCCCAGTCTTTTATAATAAAAAATTTCAGACATACAGAAAAAAGATACATAAAGCAACTGCTAATATTTGCCATATTTGCTTTATCTCTCCTGTGCATGTGTGTTTGTATGTACATAGAGAACACATTTCTTCTTGAATCACTTGAAGGTAAGTTGTAGATGTAACATTTTATTCCTAAATGCTTCAGGATGTGTTTCCTTAGAATACAATTTTCCAAAGAATAAGAACAGTAATTTCCTAATATCCACTAGAACAGGGGTCCCCAACCCCAGGGCCTTGGACTAGTACGGGTCCTCGGCCTGTTAGGAACCCGGCCGCACAGTAGGAGGTGAGCAGTGGGCAAGCCAGAGAAACTTCGTCTGCTGCTCGCTCCCCATCGCTCCCCATCGCTCGCATTACTGCCTGAATCTTCCCCCCCCACATCCGTGGAAAAATTGTCTTCCACGAAACCGGTCCCTGGTGCCAAAAAGGTTGGGGACCACTGCTCTAGAATAACCCTTTTTGTATTAAAATTCCCCAATTGTTCGTTCTCCTACATTGTCTTTTGTGGCCTTAAAAAAAAAAAATCAGGATCCAAGATCCAATCAGGAGTCACCCATTGTATTTGGTTGTTATATCTCTTTAGTCTCTTTTAACCAAGAATAATCCCCCACCTTTTTGTTATGTATTTTTTGTTTCATTACATTTGCTTTTTTGATCAAGCCAGACCACTTGTGTTGTGTGCTGCCCTATTTTCTGGCTTTACCTGATTGTTTACCTATGGTTTCAGTTAACTTGTTCATCTATCCTATATTTTCTGTAAACTTAGAGTTAAGTCATAAGGCTTGATTAGACTTGAGTTAGTTATTTGGCCAAAAATATTTTATGCAGTATTTCATACTGCATCACATCAGGAGGCAGAAGGAGCAGATTGTGCCAGTACTGGTGATACTAAGTTTGATAATTTAATTGAGATGGTGACCTCCAGAGCACTCCATTTAAAGTTACATAATTTGTAGGGTGATTCTTTAGCATTATGGGAAGGAATATCCTCTCATCTAATCATTTTGGTATACATTTACAACCTTTTCCTGCATCAGTTACATCATTGGATGATTTTCTAAATCTATTATTTTCCCTACATTTATTAGCTAGCATTCTTATGTAAATAGCTTTCCTTTATCAACTGAGGATAAACTTCAGTTCCTCCAAGAAGACAAAGTAAATGCTTAAATGTTTCTCTTTAACTACTAATTGGCAGAGGTGGTATAACAGTCCTCTCTAAAGTTGGCAAATGATTTTGAAGTATTATTTATTCTTGAAGTTAAATAATTTTGCTAGGATATGCCTCCAAGGAGACTATTCTATATCATCTTTTTTTTTTTCTGATATACAGTGTACCACTTTAATCTGCAGATTCAGTTAATATATTTCTCTATTTTATTTTCTGTTCCATTTGTTGGCTTCTCTAATTTAGGAATGCCAATGATCTGTAGGTTGGGTTAGCTTTGCTGTCGCAAGCATTATCTATTTTAATATCCTTGGCTTTTTCCTCCGCATTTCTTGTGATAATTTCTGGTGTTTCCTCCATACTGGTAATATGATTTCCAGTTTTTTTTCTGATGTTTCAAATGTATTCATTAGATCTGAAACTGTGTTCATATTTGATTACTTCTTTAGCTTGGCTTTTATTTTTAGTATCCATCTTTAAGCTCTTGATATTTTGAATTCATATTGTAACTAAGTTCTTCTTTGGTAGAGAATCTGCTTCTTTGACATAAATTTTCTTCATCAATCTTTCGCATATAATGTACCTTTCTTTCAAGATTTTGGTTTGCTTTTGCTATGCCCTTACTTTTTTTTTTAAAGGTATTTTTAAAAAAATTATTATTTTTAACATTTATTTATTATTAATTAATTAATTTATTTTTGGCTGCGTTGGGTCTTCGTTGCTACGTGCGGGCTTTCTCTAGTTGCCGCGAGTGGGGGCTACTCCTCGCTGCGGTGTGTGGGCCTCTCATTGTGGTAGCTTCTCTTGTTGCAGAGCACGGGCTCTAGGTGCATGGGCTTCAGTAGTTCTGGCGCATGGGCTCAGTAGTCGTGTGTGGGTTCAGTAGTTGTGCCTCACGGGCTCCAGAGCGCAGGCTCAGTAGTTGTGGTGCACGGGCTTAGTTGCTCTGTGGCATGTGGGATCTTCCCAGACCAAGGATCGAACCCATGTCTTCTGCATTGGTAGGCAGATTCCTAACCACTGCGGCACCAGGGAAGTCCCTGCCCTTACTTTTTTTGTTGCTTATGTTTGATGGGGCAGCTCTTTCCAAATCATTTATTCAGATACATTATGTATGAATTCTTCTAGACATTCTTCTCACCTTATCTGAGAATAAGTTGATCTTCTCAGAGCTATAGTGGCTGGATATTGATTTTTATCCACTTTCTTGTAGCCTAAAATTGGAAAAGGGTGGAGTAGGAAAAACAGTGAGATCTATTGGGATTGAGCATAGCTTCTGCTAGGGAATAGGCCTTTGCTATTTCTTGAGATCCTGTGAAATGTCCAGTTCCAGAGCCCCTTCCATGCAGCCAAAGGTGTATCTCACTCCTGTGGATTCTGGCTTATTCTCTTGACTCTGCAGAGTGCCCTGATGATGGCAGATACTGGTAAAACATTTGATTTCTGTTGAAGACCCAAGGTAATACACAGGGTCTTCTTCTCTAAAAGTATCCTCTCTACAACCTGGAAACTATACACTTACTCTCTCATTTTACTTTTATAAATGGAAGTATTTTAGTGAGAATTTTCATGAGTTCCTGAACTTACCTTATGTCCTTAATACTGTTTCTTGAGAATATTTTTCCCTCTCATTGTCTAAGAAACTTGAGGTGGAAAATTCTGTAACTGTGCCTTACTCTGCTGTATTTTCTCATCAGTTGTTTAATAATAAATAGATCTATGTCTTGAGTTGGGAGGTATAGGTATACTCATTTAACTAAAAGTACAATATGGTATAGCATGGTGGTCACTAGTTATATTAAAGGTAACTGAGGAAATGAACATGTCATGTTATATCCATTTCTATTTGTTGAGGAGACTCTTTTCAACATCCTTTTGTAATTTTTCTGGAAGATGTCCCTTCCTTTCTGGACCATTGCTACTACCTCTAATGTAGAACCCCAACCAAGGTCTACCTTAAGCCTCTAATACCTGAAGCTTTGACTACTACTGTTTTCATTGTTATTCCCTTCTTCCCCGCCCCCCGAAAAAATCCAATGGCCTTCCATTATTTTAAGAATATGGTGCAAACCTCTAGGTTCAGCTCCATCCACAATCTAACCTTTCAGGTTTATGTCCCCTTCTCATCTTACATGAATTCTCTCTTGCACCAGTTCTATTCTCTAAATCTGTTTTTCTGTATCTACCCTTTTACTCTATAGACCCATGCAGAGTGCTTTCAATTTATGTTTACTTATCTCAATTCTACCTTTATTTCCTATTTCCTCCATGAAGTCCTTACTGACTTATAGCTGGAAAAGCTCTTCATCTTGTGAATTTTTATATAGAATTTACTGTCTCTATTTAATTCATTGGCACTGTTTTATGGCATGGCATTATTGGTCATTATATTTTAGCTTATGTCTCAGATCTTTCAGACCATGTTTTTTTGTTTGTTTTTGTTTTTACATTTGGTAGTGCCCTTATTGTCTAGCACAGCGCGACTTCATGGATTTGTAGATCTTTGTTTACTTAAAAAGAATGATGAGACCAATTCACATCCTCTTCACTGCTGCAGGCAGCAACCGCTCATCCAAACTCTGGCACTTCTAATCTCCTAGAGGCTTTCCTACCATTCAGAGGGCTGTGCTAAAGCTTAAGGTAGTTGAAGAACTGAGTAAGGGATTACTCTGAGAGCACAGAAAGGAAAGGGCATGCTAAAAATGTCCCTTTAATCGTCCTTCTGCAGCTTTTTAGTCAGTGAGATTTTGAAGCCTCTTCTCGCAGGTCAGCTGTTGCCCGGATTTGAAAAGAGGCTACTTCAGAACACACTGGAATTCACAGTTCACTTGGACAGATGCCACCGGCTTCTGCGTTTGAGGGTCAAGGTTAGTTGTTCGTGGCGTGAGCACCTTCCCATTTGCAGAATCTGGTTATCCTTAACTACCCAAGTCTTATATAAGCAGCTCATAGGAAGGCGCTGGTTCTTAGGACAAAGTGAGACCACATCCCCAGCATTTTTCTTAAACGCGGCATTACTGCACTTTAACAGATTAGAATCCATCTGAATAAAAAGTAAAACTGAAGTGGGAAACAAACTTGGGCTTGAGTCGGCTACAGTAGCCCTCAGGGACAGGTGCAGAAGAAATTCTCGACGTGGGCAGTAGAGATGTTATGGTCTCTATTCCTGCTCCACTGCTCTTCTTTTTAGATACACACGCACGCGGGCCGGCAGCCTTAGTCACTAGGTAACGCAGGTCGCTGGTCAGCGGTCGCCCTTGGTGCGCCTTCCTCTGCTCAGCAAAGAACAGCAAGCACCGCGGACGCAGTTAACGGCCTCTCTACGGAGCACTCTGGGCGCGCGGAATCCTGGGACTTGCGGTCCGGCCCCGTGCACTCACTGTCCGGGCCCGCGTGGAGCGGACTACATTTCCCAGGATGCATCGGAGGAAGGAGGCAACAGGGGAGGTGGAAGGAGGGGGCGGTCCCAGCGCTCAGGGGCACCGTTTCTAAGCGCCGAGATCTCGCCTAGTAACCCGCAGCCGCGGTTCCCGAAAGCGGCGCTGTGGCCCCGCCCCCGGAGCCTCGGCTGGAGGAAAAATCTGTCTCCCGCGGCGCCCCAGTGACGAAGCCCATCCTCGGGTGCGGGAGGCGGGGAAGGGTTGGGAAGTGGGGGGCAAGCAGAGGATTTCGCTCGCCCGTGCGAGATCCAGGACGTGCTCGCGGCTGCCGCTCAGAGCAGAGGTTAGAGGCGGCAGAGCCGGGATGCTCCGCAGGCTAGCCTGGATCGGGTGTGGGAGGAGTGCAGGACGCCGCCAAGGCGGCACTGTGCGCGGGCCGGGGTGTCCCCTGGGGCCGGCATCCCTCAGGTCGGCAGCGACCAATGCCTGGGACGTGTGTGCGCGTATGTGGGGGCTCGCCGTCCCCAGTGGTTCCTCGGGCGCTCCCGCCCCACGCCGGGCTAGAGGCGTGACCCTTGCGCCTGCGGGACCCCATAGCTAGCGCAGACCTTCCTGGGGAGAGGTACAAGGTTTTGGTCACTTGTTAATTAATTAATTTCTTGTGGACCGGGAGCGTTTGTAGGTTGAGCTTTCCTGCCTCTAGCTGCACTAGTGTCTCAGTTTCCTCCGATTCAGAAAAATCTTTTATGGCGCTTTCAATTGGAGTTGCTAATTAGTAAGAGCTGCTAAGTTCTTGTGGTTTTCTCGGCCAAGAGACGGTTCACGGAGGATATGAATTATGAACACATACACGACAACTAATTGGAACATCTAAAAAATGACCGTTGCATATTTGCCCTGGCTCAGTGGGGAAACAGCAAATGTTCTTTTTTGGGTTTTTTTTTTAAACATCTTTATTGGAGTATAATTGCTTTACAATGGTGTGTTAGCTTCTGCTTTATAACAAAGTGAATCAGCTATACATATACATATATTCCCATATCTCCTCCCTCTTGCAGCAAATATTCTTTCAAATCGTATCGGCAGCCACCAGCCAGCAGCATTTAGGGCATATTTCATATCATTAAGAAGATGGATCTGGAGGGAGAGAGGAGGAATAGTTGACAATTTTTTAAAAACTTGGTTTAGTTTGGGGATCATTTTCTTGGACTGGGTGACTTACGCAAAATATATTTCTTTCTTCCTCGCTCTCGCATCCTGGATGTAGACTGTCAGTTTCGGATCCAAGGATGGCGATGGCAAAGCTTACTCGAGTTCCTTGTCAAATTAAAGCTGTCACAGAATAAATCCCGCTGCCTGCTGCGAGGCCCCCGGGCACAGCAAACTTCAGTGAGCGAACTGGTAATCAGTGTTTGGATATGCAGATCCATGATTTAAAAGGCGGGGTGACCCTCCCAAAAACCTCTCACGGGGGCCGTAGCCCGCAGGTGCAGTGAGGCGTGCGCGCGCGAGTGCTGGCGCCCCAGAAGACGCCTCTCCCGTGGAGAGGGAGCCGGAGAGCCCGGCGAGGTCTGGCGGCCGCGCACCTGGCGGCTCGTCTCCGGCGGCGGCGGCGGCGGATGATGGTTGCGGCCGGCGCGCTGGTCTGTGTCTGTGCGTCGCCGCGGAAATCAGAGCCCGGCGCTGCACGCTGAGCCCTTGCAGGTCCTCCGCATCCCGAGCCTTGGCGAGGACAGACCCGGAGCCCAGGGGCCGCGGACCCGCGTGCGGAGGGACCGGGGGGCGAGTGGGGTCAGCTTATCATGGCGGATCGGACAGCTCCCAGCTGCCAGCTCCGGCTGGAGTGGGTGTACGGGTACCGGGGTCACCAGTGCCGCAACAACCTGTACTACACCGCCGGCAAGGAAGTGGTCTACTTTGTGGCTGGCGTCGGGGTGGTTTACAGCACCCGCGAGCACAGCCAAAAATTCTTCTTGGGACACAACGACGACATTATCAGGTAAGGAGGTGGCCTGGGGCGGTGGGGAGGGGTTGGGTGTGAAGGTTGGAAGGGTGAGGAGAAGGATGACCAACTGGGCTTTCCTGGGGTCAGATCCGGAAGCCCCATGGAATAAAGGAGTCTCTCTGGAACCTCATGGAATTACAGACGGGCTACTGATTCTAAGGCTGGGGCAGAAGCAGGGTAGGGGGTGCAGGTGTGGAGGGAGAGATTTCTTTTTATTCCTCCGGAGGTCTTTTAAATCTCTAAGGAGTTAAGGGTCCTGATGCTTTTTTGGTGTTCATTCCGGCTACAAGTGGAAGGATCCTGGGTAAACTATCAAACACTTCTCCTTCCCTCCCTAACTAGGAAAATGTAGGACCAATAACCTGAACTGTGGGTATCATCTTTGGGGGGCTCTTTAGAAGGTTCCTCAGCAAGCAAGAGGATTGAAAAAAAAAAAACCCTAAAAGAAATTTTGCTAAAGGTAATTGGGATCTTCATTCCAGATGCTTTGAAACTAAGAAATTTCTGCTGTGGGTGGGGAGTTTGTTCTCTAATATTTCCCTTGGTAGTGACTTAGTGCCAAAAAGCATATTTATGGATGCTTCCACACCATCACTGAGGTTATAAAAGGCTGGCAGTTGCTGGACCACAAAACCCTACCAGCCAGCCCACAGAATGACCAACATCTAGTAGTGGATGGCGGGACTGATTAGAAGAACAAAACTGGATGAATAGACATTTTAAGGGTCCTCCTTATTAAATTGTAGAGGGGTATATTTTGATTTTTGGCCCTGTCTTCTCATCTTTGGACCAGACGCATTTTCCTCCAGCCCTTGTCAGCTTCTTGTGTGACCAAACAAGGTGTGGTCCAGATGCTGTTCACAGGGAATCCTTTTCAGCCTTCAGCAGTTAGGGAAGATTTCCACGATATGGGAGCCTCAGCCCACAGGGAAAATGACTTGCTGAGGATGGACCACAACTGACAGAGACCATATTTGTACCTTCCAGACCTGTGTGTTCATTGATGCAGAACACACTAACACCACGTTTCAGAATATTGCCACTTGTGCTCTAAGTTTCCTTTCATAATGAAGTAAATGGTTAAGTGGTGTAATGATAATGGTCTTAATGTCTCTGTGGGAAGAATGATTTTTAAAAACTAGCTTTTTCCCCTCTTATAGTGTTGTGATTATTCTGTATTCTGGAGCCTTCTTTCCCCCCAAGCCCTAAAGTTGAAAAAATTGTTACAGAAAGTAAAAACTTAATATTTGAAAATGCAGTGAGATATATTTTTTAAAAAGTCTTGAATTTTAGAAGATGAAGACTTTAAGTACTAGGAGCTCTACCGTTCTCAAGATTGGGTGGAACTGACATGTAAAACTTTCTTCATGTCATGTATGACAGAATAGCTTTCTTCTCTCCCTGCTATGGTAATGGTTGTGATTGGGGCATCCTTACCTAGTCCCATCCTGGAGATTTTGCTTCTGTAATTGCTGAACTGATTATTAAAGTCACAGGTGCAAATGATTAACAGTGACTCGTGAAAAGGTTAGATATTTAAAAATTAAAACCCATTATGTTTTTGCTCTTTCTTAATGCAGTGCTTTCCATTACACCATCAAAATAAGTTGTAGTCCTTTGGGGGAAGGGAGAGAGTGGCAATTAAACAGAAAATTCCCTGCAGTTAAATAATAGTAATGTGACAGTTCACTGAACTACTTTGAGGATTTGAACTCCTAATCTTAATTTTTTTTCTCTAATAGGAAAAAAAATTAAATGCCCTGTTGAAACTGAAGGTGGGAAAAGGGTGGAGTTGCAGTGAACCACTGTTATGACAGGCTATCGGACTAGTGGGGATGTGATGATATCTGGCTTAGTTGAAGAAACACTCAGATTTGAAGATAAGGTGAATGAAGTTATTTGTGTAACTGGGTTTGCAAGGAGCTTCAATTTTGAAAAGAAAAAAAAAGATAATTTAGCTTCTGGTCTTTTTATTAAGATAGTTATATCTTTATGCTTTACAGTGACATAGTAGCAAGGCTGCCTGCAGAGAAAGGACTTTATTGCTAAATTTTCGATGATATTTGGTTGGGTCTGAGTATAGGTGAGCAGAGTTCTTTAATATCCATGTATGTGTTTGCACATAGGAATAAAATTAAGTCCAACAGATTAAAAAACACAGACCACAGATCATTATATAATTAAGAGCTGTAAAATTAGAGACTGTAGAATGTTTATGTTGTTATTTTGCTTTATCTTCTATATGTAAATATCTTTTTCCGGTGAAGGTAGTACACAAGCAATATTTGGTTTTATCCTTAGTATATGGGACTCTTAAGTGCCATTTCCTTCATAATTTTATTCCCAGAAACATACTAGATGTTTGAAATTAGTATTGTAAAATGTTAGGAATATTAATGTATTAACTGTATATATGGAAAGGAAATTTGTACTCTTATCTTTATGAATTTCAACTCATTTCTGTATAGCCAGTTATACTACTGATTTTCTATTTAAAATATTGACGTTTCTCATTGAATGAGGAGGACTAAACCTAAGGTACTAGTGCAGAAATGTTCGGGGTTTTTTGGAATCATGACATAAATATTAAAACTTCCAACTCTTGATTCCATCAAACGAGATAATGTAAGTAATTGTCCACATAGCTTTTGCATTAGTTTGAAAGATATATTCATAATGCATACATTTCCCACTGTTTTATTTATTGTGCTACTTTCCCGAGAATATTAACTAGAAAGCAGCCCAACAAATATTGATACCACACTCCATTTTAGAAAACCGTGTCATCTCTGAGATCACGATGAACTTTAATAATAATACTGTAGGATTTGGTAGAGCTCATTAGAGTTCAGCGTATGTTTCCTCCTGATTTGACAGACTATGTGTTTAAGTCAGATTTTTTAAGATGTTAATATGTGAAGCATAATGTGATTTATTGGATATGGAGGCTTAGTTTTATTCTCTTGAATGACTACACTTCAATACAGTTAACAGATTGGCGGATGATGCCATACTTTAGCTCTGATAACATTGTGATGGGACAAATAAATATTAAAGCAACACTCAAATCAGGGCTTGAAGGCAAGGACAGTAATACAGGCAGGAATAATTACTAACTTGGTTTCTGCTGCAGGTAGCAGACCATGACACAGAACTGGAGCAAATGAAAGAAAAGGTCATGAACACATTTGCTCTCTGTCACTTCCTGTCCATTTTCACAGTGACTCCAGTTGAGACATTTCTCTCCTTACTCTGGATCCCTATTTTGCGTCTGACTAGTCCCCTGTCTCCCTTTTCGTTTCTCTTATTTTTCAGCTCTCTGTTGCAAGGGAGGTTTTTCGGGCAGTACCATTTTAGGGGAAAGGGCGCTGACTTTGATTTCACACCCACTTGGGTTTGAGCCCACTCTGCTGTTTGTTTACTAGAGGTATCCGAGTGAGTGGCTTGACCTCTCAGGGCCTTGTTTGTTTGTGAAAGGGTGGGTAACAACACCTAAGTTGCAGAATTGTAACTATTAGAAGTAATGTTTGCAAATAGTTTAGCATGGGGCCTGGCCCTTTATCGTTGCTCAATAAATGCTCTTAGTAATGATAGTAGTAGTACAGTATTTAATCAAAAACACACACGTACACCAAAGACATAAAAATGTTTCCTCACTGTCCATGGTCTGAAGTCCAAAATTCTGAGTTTTCCATTCTGCCTGGCCTTAACCCACCTTTCTACCTTCATTTTCCTTTTCTTTAAAAAAAATCATAAATTGTTTGCTTCCCACTTGCCATGTAATAAGATTACTCTGTTCTTTCCTGTCTCACGCTGCGGTGATTTATCTCCCCCTTCGTCCTTCTTCTCCTGATCCCTTTCCCCCAGTGGCATAGTGGTGGGAGCATGGGCCTTGGTCAGACAGACCTGATTTTGAACCTAGATGTTCCACCAGTTGGGTGGCTTGGGGAAGCTACTAAACCTGTGTGAGTCTCAACTATCATCAGTAAAATAGCTTCTCATACATGCAATGGAGGTTTAGAGGTACCTAACTTGTAGCTTGTGGAGATAACATACAAGGTTCCCCACAGTGTTTGGCAAATAGGAAGTGCCCGCCGCAGGGAGCCTATTTGTATCTACGTCTTGCATGGCCCCATCCATTTCAATCTCACCTCTCCCGTGAGACCTTTTACCATCCTTAGATGAAGGGGTGCCTTAGATGAAGGAATGCCTTGCACTCCTAAAGTTTTGCATCTTTCGTGACCGATGCTACTCACTTGATATATATCATTTAGTGCCGTTGTTTCACTCTGAATATTTTCATTTGTAAATGTATGTAAGACCCTTGAGGCTGAGAATGAATTTAATAATCAGAGACAACATTTCCTGAGTGCAGACTCGGTGCTAAACGTGTGTACAGATTTATCTCTTCCATCTTCTCGACAACCCCATGACATTGGTACTGTGGTTAGCCTCAGTTCCCTGGTGAGGAAACTGAGGCACAGAGAGGTTAAAGATGTTGCCCATGGTCACTATTTAGCAGATTGTAGAATGGGAATTGGAACCCAAGTCAGTCTGATTCCAAAACTTTACACACTTTTTTATTTTTCTCGGTTACTGTGGTCCCTACCATCGTGCCTTGTTTCTAACCAGAACTCAGTAAGTTTGTGATTCCTTGTAACTGTTTTTCAACCTCGTGCTTTATTTAAGGGTATTTGAAGCAGATCACAAGAACTCTGTTTAGAAATGGAACCATGTTCAAGTTCACCTTAGGAACATCACCAGCTTTGAAGCAATGACCTGAAACAATGAACTGCTGGAGATTTTTTTTTTTTAATATTTACATTTATCATCTTTTATATTATTCCCTCAGCAGGGGGTGACCTAAGATATTCTTCCTTCACTTAAAATCTCTCAAAGGCTTGCCACTACTTTTTTTTTTTTTTTTTAATTAATAGCTACTCTATTTATTTATTTATTTATTTTTAGCTGTGTCGGGTCTTCGTTTCGGGCGAGGGCTTTCTCTAGTTGCGGCAAGCGGGGGCCACTCTTCATCGCGGTGCGCGGGCCTCTCACTATCGCGGTCCCTCCCATTGCGGGGCACAGGCTCCAGACGCGCAGGCTCAGCAGTTGAGGCTCACGGGCCCAGTTGCTCCGCGGCATGTGGGATTTTCCCAGACCAGGGCTTGAACCCGTTTCCCCTGCATTGGCAGGCAGATTCTCAACCACTGCGCCACCAGGGAAGCCCTGCTGGAGATGTTTTTAAAAAATTTGTTAAGTCTCAATTGTGACATGGCTAAAATTATCTGGTGCTGCAGGTGCACTCAGTTGCACTTGTTGAATTTGAAGAGATGGGTGTAACAGCCATGGCTGGGCCTGGAGTGTTGGGTAAACAGGTTCACATGAAGGCCTGGAGATGTGATTTCATATTCTTCAGTCCCTTGACCAGTTTGAACAAGGGAAGCACGGGGGTAACTATAAAGAATCAAACATGTATTGAGTTGAGTGCTTGCTCTGTACCAGGCACTACACACACACACACACACGCACACACACACACACACACACACAGAAATCCCTTTGCCCACAACTCTGAGAGATAGCCTTTATTTTACAGGTACAGCTCAGAGAGGGAAAGAGATTTAAGCGAAGTCACTCAGTGGTACCATCCACAATGTTCGTTGGATCTTACTTGCTCTGTTCATTGGCATGAGCATGTAGTGAAAGGTTTTGATGGAAGCTTACGGTCTATTCATAAATGATTTTACTATTGTTATTTTTGTTAATAAGCTATAGTCTGGTGATTTTTTATTAAGATTTATTTATTCTCTAAATTGGGTAGATTTTACTCTTTTTCATTTGTTTATTCATCAAAAACTCATTTCACATCTAGAATGTACCAGATACAGGGGTGCAGCTTTGAACATGACCAAGTTCTTGCCCCCATTCTGGTGGAGGAAGCCAACAATGAATGAACAAGAAAGCAAGGTGAATATATCAATAGATTGTGATAAGTACTAACGAGGGAATGGCCTTGGAGGGGAACTGGGTTGAGTGGGAGTATGGGAGCTACCTTAGATAAGGTTTCCAGAGCAGCTGTCTAGGGAGATGGCATTTAAGCTGAGACCTGAAGGATGAGAAGGGGTAAGTAAGCGAAGATGTGATGGAGAAGAGCGGTTATGTGTAACGGCACCAGGGTGAGAAAGAACTTGGTGTGCCCAGAATTCTGGTATAGATATCCAGAGAAAGACCAAGGTCATAGTACTTCTCATCCAGGTCATTAATGCCTCATGGGTTTTGGCACCATATGTCCTAGATTTCGCAGGACAGTCACAAATATTCCATTCAGTTATTGTTATGGGTATACTTGCTATTGTCATGTCATTATTCTCTTTTTAATTCAGAATATATGACCATGTTTTTATTTTTAAAATATGGTTACTATATAATGGATCACTGCTTGAAAAACATTACACTGGAGTATGCTCTCTTATAAAGAATTATATTGGCTCTACCACCAACAGTCAATCAGAATGTAGATTATACTGTGGTAAGTGAAAAACTGTTTCATGGCAGCATCTCTAAGCAGGGCTGTTCTAGGGCCTCTCCTACTCACAAGGATGTGGATCTCAATAACTTTGCAATGTAGGTGATGTATTTGCCAACAAAAAAGAAAATGCAAGCTGTTGGGAAGGTTACCTTGCTGACTCTGCTTCTGGAACTGACTTTCCCCAATAAGCTGGAGCCGCATAGAAAGCTATCCTTTAGCCAGCAGACCTACACATCTTCAGCAGTCAGCCTCCTCTTGTAGGTTTAACTCGATTTGTCATATGTGAATTGGACTTAAATGTAATTAAAATGTTTGACAGCAAACAGTTCTTCTCAAATATCATTGTGCATAGGAGTCACCCAAGCACTCACTAATAAAATCCAGATTCTGATTCAGTAAGTCTGGTGGTGAGGGCTGACCTCCTGCATTTCTAACCAGCTCCCAGGTGACGCTGATGCTGCTGGTCTACTCTGCAGCAAGATGTTCAGATCCTCATTTGTATGTTTCAGATCTCAGTAGACCAGTGTTTTTTTTTTTTTCAACCCAAAAGATGTTGCCATCTTGTGAAATAGACTTTTAATAATATATGTATATATAACTCATTAAATTCTTAAATTAACAGAATCAATTTTTTCATTAAATTGGCACCTAGCCCAGTGTTCTTTTTTTTTTTTTAACATCTTTATTGGAGTATAATTGCTTTACAATGGAGTGCTAATTTCTGCTGTATAAAAAAGTGAATTAGCTATACATATGCATATATCCCCATATACCCTCCTCTTGTGTCTCCCTCCTGCACTCCCTATCCCACCCCTCTAGGTGCACACAAAGCACCGTGCTGATCTCCCTCTGCTATGCGGCTGCTTCCCCCTAGCTATCTATTTTACATTTGGTAGTGTATATATGTCCATGCCACTCTCTCACTTCGTCCCACCTTACCCTTCCCCCCACCCCACCATGTCCTCAAGTCCATTCTCTATGTCTGCGTCTTTATTCCTGTCCTGGCCCTAGGTTCTTCAGAACCTTTTTTTTTAGATTCCATATATATGTGTTAGCATACAGTATTTGTTTTTCTCTTTCTGACTTACTTCACTCTGTATGACAGTCTCTAGGTCCATCCACCTCACTACTAATAACTCAATTTCGTTTCTTTTTATGTCTGAGTAATAATCCATTGTCTATGTGTGCCACATCCTCATGATCCATTCATCTGTCCGTGGACACTTAGGTTGCTTCCATGTCCTGGCTATTGTAAATAGAGCTGCACTGAACATTGTGGTACATGACTCTTTCTGAATTACGGTTTTTTCAGGGTACATGCCCCGTAGTGGGATTGCTGGGTTGTATGGTAGTTCTATTTTTAGTTTTTTAAGGAATCTGCATACTGTTCTCCATAGTGGCTGTATCAATTTACATTCCCACCAACTGTGCAAGAGGGTTCTCTTTTCTCCACACCCTCTCCAGCATTTGTACATTTTTTGATGATGGCCATTCTGATTGGTATTGGGTGATACCTCATTGTAGTTTTGATTTGCATTTCTCTAACGATTAGTGATGTTGAGCATCCTTTCATGTGTTTGTTGGCAATCTGTATATTTTCTTTGGAGAAATGTCGATTTAGGTCTTCTGCCCATTTTTGGATTGGGTTGTTTGTTTTTTTGATATTGAGCTGCACGAGCTGCTTGTATATTTTGGAGATTAATCCTTTGTCAGTTGCTTCATTTGCAGATATTTTCTCCCATTCTAAGGGTTCTCTTTTCATCTTCTTTATGGTTTCCTTTGCTGTGCAAAAGCTTTTAAGTTTCTTTAGGTCCCATTAGTTATTTTTGTTTTTATTTCCCTTCCTCTATGAGGTGGTTCAAAAAGGATCTTGCTGTGATTTATGTCAAAGAGTGTTCTGACTATGTTTTCCTCTAAGAGTTTTATTCTGTCTGGCCTTACATTTAGGTCTTTAATCCATTTTCAGTTTATTTTTGTGTATGGTGTTGGGGAGTGTTCTAATTTCATTCTTTTACATGTAGCTGTCCAATTTTCCCAGCACCACTTATTGAAGAGGCTGTCATTTCTCCATTGTATATTCTTGCATCCTTTATCAAAGATAAGGTGACCATATGTACGTAGGTTTGTCTCTGGGTTTTCTATCCTGTTCCATTGATCTATATTTCTGTTTATGTGCCAGTAGCAAACTGTCTTGATTACTGTATCTTTGTAGTATAGTCTTAAGTCAGGGAGACTGATTCCTCCAGCTCCGTTTTTCTTTCTCAAGATTCTTTTGACTATTTGGGGTCTTTTGTGTTTCCATACAAATTGTGAAACTTTTTGTTCGAGTTCTGTGCAAAATGCCATTGGTAGTTTGATAGGGATTGCATTGAATCTGTAGATTGCTTTGGGTAGTATAGTCATTTTCACAATGTTGATTCTTCCAATCCAAGAACAAGGTATATCTCTCCATCTGTTTGCATCATCTTTAATTTCTTTCATCAGTGTCTTATAGTTTTCTGCATACATGTCTTTTGTCAGGTAGGTGTTTTCCTAGGTATTTTATTCTTTTTGTTGCAATGGTAAATGGGAATGTTTTCTTAATTTCTCTGTCAGATTTTTCATCATTAGTGTGTAGGAATGCAGGAGATTTCTGTGCATTAATTTTGTATCCTGCTACTTTACCAAATTCATTGATTAGCTCTAGTAGTTTTCTGGTAGCTTCTTTAGGGTTCTCTATGTATAGTATCATGTCATCTGCAAACAGTGACAGTTTTACTTCTTCCTTTCCTATCTGGATTCCTTTTATTTCTTTTTCTTCTCTGATTGCTGTGGCTAAAACTTCCAAAACTGTGTTGAATAATAGTGGTGAGAGTGGGCAACCTTGTCTTGTTCCTAATCTTAGTGGGAATTATTTCAGTTTGAGAACGATGTTGGCTGTGGGTTTGTCATATATGGCAAACCATGTATGGCTTACCTTATTATGTTGAGGTAAGTTCCTTCTATGCTTACTTTCTGGAGAGTTTTTATCATAAATGGATGTTGAATATTGTTGAAAGCTTTTTCTGCATCTATTGAGATTATCATATGGTTTTTATCCTTCAATTTGATAATATGGTGTATCACATTGATTGATTTGCGTATATTGAAGAATCCTTGCATTCCTGGGGTAAACCCCACTTGATCATGGTGTATGATCCTTGTAATGTGCTGTTGGATTCTATTTGCTAGTATTTTGTTGAGGATTTTTGCATCTATGTTCATCAGTGATATTGGCCTGTAGTTTTCTTTTTTTGTGACATCTTTGTCTGGTTTTGGTATCAGGGTGGTGGTGGCCTCATAGAATGAGTTTGGGAGTATTCCTCCCTCTGCTATATTTTAGAAGAGTTTGAGAAGGATAGGTGTTAGCTCTTCTCTAAATGATAGAATTCGCCTGTGAAGCCATCTGGTCTGGGGCTTTTGTTTGTTGGAAGATTTTTAATCACAGTTTTAATTTCAGTGCTTGTGATTGGTCTGTTCATATTTTCTATTTCTTCCTGGTTCAGTCTCAGAAGGTTGTGATTTTCTAAGAATTTGTCCATTTCTTCCAGGTTGTCCATTTCATTGGCATATAGTTGCTTGTAGTAATCTCTCATGATCCTTTGTATTTCTGCAGTGTCAGTTGTTACTATTTTTTCATTTCTAATTCTATTGATTTGAGTCTTCTCCCTTTTATTCTTGATGAGTCTGGCTAATGGTTTATCAATTTTGTTTATCTTCTCAAAGAACCAGCTTTTAGTTTTATTGATCTTTGCTATTGTTTCCTTCATTTCTTTTTCACTTATTTCTGATCTGATCTTTATGATTTCTTTCCTTCTGCTAACTTTGGGGTTTTTTTGTTCTTCTTTCTCTAATTGCTTTAGGTGTAAGGTTAGGTTGTTTATTTGACATGTTTCTTGTTTCTTGAGGTAGGATTGTATTACTATAAACTTCCCTCTTAGAACTGCTTTTGCTGCATCCCATAGGTTTTGGGTCGTCGTGTTTTCATTGTCATTTGTTTCTAGGTATTTTTTGGTTTCCTCTTTGATTTCTTCCGTGATCTCTTGGTTATTTAGTAGTGTATTGTTTAGCCTCCATGTGCTTGTATTTTTTACAGATTTTTTTCCTGTAATTGATATCTAGTCTCATAGCGTTGTGGTCAGAAAAGATATTTGATATGATTTCAATTTCTTAAATTTACTGAGGCTTGATTTGTGACTCAGGATATGATCTGTCCTGGAGCATGTTCCATGAGCACTTGAGAAGAAAGTGTATTCTGTTGTTTTTGGATAGAATGTCCTATAAATATCAATTAAATCCATTTTGTTTAATGTGTCATTTAAAGCTTGTGTTTCCTTATTTATTTTCATTTTGAATATGTCCATTGATGAAAATGGGGTGTTAAAGTCCCCTACTATGATTGTGTTACTGTCGATTTCCCTTTTTATGGCTGTTAGCATTAGCCTTATGTATTGAGGTGCTCCTATGTTGGGTGCATAAATATTTACAATTGTTATATGTTCTTCTTGGATTGACCCCTTGATCATTATGTAGTGTTCTTCTTTGTCTCTTGTAATAGTCTTTATTTTAAAGTCTATTTTGTCTGATATGAGAACTGCTACTCCAGCTTTCTTTTGATTTCCAGTTGCATGGAATATCTTTTTCCATCTCCTCAGTTTCAGTGTGTAGGTGTCCCTAGGTCTGAAGTGGGTCTCTTGTAGACAGCATATATGTGGGTCTTGTTTTTGTATCCATTCAGCAAGCCTGTGTCTTTTGGTTGGAGCATTTAATCCATTTACATTTAAGGTAGTTATCAATGTATATGTTCCTATTACCATTTTCTTAATTGTTTTGGGTTCGTTATTGTAGGTCTTATTCTTCTCTTGTTTTTCCTGCCTAGAGAAGTTCCTTTACCATTTGTTGTAAAGCTGGTTTCTTGGTGCTGAATTCTCTTAGCTTTTGCTTGTCTGTAAAGGTTTTTAATTCCTCCATCGAATCTGAATGAGATCCTTGCTGTGTAGAGTAATCTTGTTTGTAGGTTTTTCCCTTTCATCACTTTAAATATGTCTTGCCACTCGCTTCTGGCTTGCAGAGTTTCTGCTGAAAGATCAGCTGTTAACCTTATGGGGATTCCCTTGTATGTTATCTGTTGCTTTTCCCTTGCTGCTTTTAATATTTTTTGTTTGTATTTAATTTTTGATAGTTTGATTAATATGTGTCTTGGCGTGTTTCTCCTTGGATTTATCCTGTATGGGACTGTCTGTTCTTCCTGGACTTAATTGACTATTTCCTTTCCCATATTAAGGAAATTTTCAACTGTAATCTCTTCAAATATTTTCTCAGACCGTTTTTTTTTCTCTTCTTCTTCTGGGACCCCTATAATTCAAATGTTGGTGCAGTTAATGTTCTCCCAAAGGTCTCTGAGACTGTCCCAATTCTTTTCATTCTTTTTTCTTTATTCTGCTCTGCGGTAGTTATTTCCACTATTTTATCTTCCAGGTCACTTATCCTTTCTTCTGCCTTAGTTATTCTGCTATTGATTATTTCTAGAGAGTTTTAAATTTCATTTATTATGTTGTTCATCATTGTTTCTTTGCTCTTTAGTCCTTCTAGGTCCTTGTTAAATGTTTCTTGTATTTTTTCCATTCTATTTCCAAGATTTTGGATCATCTTTGCTATCATTACTCTGAATTCTTTTTCAGGTAGATTGCCTATTTCCTCTTCATTTGTTTGGTCTGGTGGGTTTTTACCTTGTTCCTTCATCTGCTGTGTATTTCTCTGTCTTCTCATTTTGGTTAACTTACTTTTTTTGGGGTCTCCTTTTCACAGTCTCCAAGTTCATACGTCCCATTGTTTTTGGTGTCTGCCCCCAGTGGGTAAGGTTGATTCAGTGGGTTGTGTAGGCTTCCTGGTGGAGGGGACTGGTGCCTGTGCTCTGGTAGATGAGGCTGGATCTTATCTTTCTCTTGGGCAGGACCGAGTCCGGTGGTGTGTTTTGGGGTGTCTGTGACCTTATTATGATTTTAGGTAGCCTCTCTGCTCATGGATGGGGTTGTGTTCCTGTCTTGTTAGTTGTTTGGCATAAGGTGTCCAGCACTGTAGCTTTCTGGTCTTTGAGTGGAGCTGGGTCTTAGCATTGAGATGGAGATCTCTGGGAGAGCTTTCACTGTTTGATATTACATGGGGCCGGGAGGTGTCTGGAGGACCAATGTCCTGAACTCGGCTCTCCTACCTCAGAGGCTCAGGCCTGACACCCAGCTGGAGCACCAAGACCCTGTCAGCCACACTGCTCAGAAGAAAAGGAGAAAAGAAAGAAAGAAATAAAGAAAAATAAGTAAATAAAGTTATTAAAATAAAAAAAATTTTTTTAATAAAGAAGTTTAAAAAGTAATAAAGAAAGAAAGAAAAGAAGAGAGCAACCAAACCAAAAAATAAATCCACCAATGATAATGAGTGCTAAAAACTATACAAAAACGACAACAAAAAAACGGACAGACAGAACCCTAGGACAAATGGTAAAAGCAAAGCCATACAGACAAAGTCACACAAAGAAGTATACACATACACACTCAAAAAAGAGAAAATGAAAAAAATATATACATAAAAAAAAAGGAAGAGAGCAACCAAATCAGTTAAACAAATCTACGAATGATAATAAGCTCTAAATTCTAAACTAAGATAAACATAAAACCAGAAACAAATTAGATGCAGGAAGGAAACCCCCTGTCTACAGTTGCTCCCAAAGTCCACTGCCTCAATTTTGGGATGATTCGTTGTCTATTCAGGTATTCCACAGATGCAGGGTACATCAAGTTGATTGTGGAGATTTAATCCTCTGCTCCTGAGGCTGCTGGGAGAGATTTCCCTTTCTCTTCTTTGTTTGCACAGCTCCTGGGGTTCAGCTTTGGATTTGGCCCTGCCTCTGCATGTAGGTCGCCTGAGGGCGTCTGTTCCCACCCAGACAGAACAGAGTTAAAGGAGCAGCTGATTAGGGGGCTCTGGCTCACTCAGACCGGCGGGAGGGAGGGGTATGGAATGCGGGGTGAGCCTGCGGCAGCAGAGGCCAGCATGACATTGCAACAGCCTGAGGCGCACCGTGTGTTCTCCCGGGGAAGTTGTCCCTGGATCACGGGACCCTGGCAGTGATGGGCTGTGCAGGCTCCCGGGAGGGGAGGCGTGGATAGTGACCTGTGCTCGCACACAGGCTTTTTGGTGGCGGCAGCAGCAGCCTTAGCGTCTCATGCCTGTCTCTGGTGTCTGCGCTGATAGCTGCAGTTCGCGTCCATCTCTGGAGCTTGTTTAGGCGGTGCTCTGAGTCCCCTCTCCTCACGCACCCGGAAACAACGGTCTCTTGCCTCTTAGGCAGTTCCAGACTTTTTCCCAGACTCCCTCCCAGCTAGCCGGTGCTAGCTCCCTTCAGGCTGTGTTCACGCAGTCAACCCCAGTCCTCTCCCTGGGATCTGACCTCTGAAGCCCGAGTCTCAGCTCTCAGCCCCCGCCTGCCCCGGTGGGTGAGCAGACAAGCCTCTCGGGCTGGTGAGTGCTGGTCAGCAGCGATCCTCTGTGCAGAAATCTCTCTGCTTTGCCCTCTGCACCCCTGTTGCTGTGCTCTCCTCCATGGCTCCGAAGCTTCCCCCCTGCCCACTCCCCATTTCCACCAGTGAAGGGGCTTCCTAGTGTGTGGAAGCTTTTCCTCCTTCACAGCTCCCTCCCTGAGGTGCAGGTACTGTCCCTATTCTTTTGTCTCTGTTTTTCTTTTGCCCTACCCAGGTACGTGGGGAGTTCCTTGCCTTTTGGGAAGTCTGAGGTCTTCTGCCAGCGTTCAGTAGGTGTTCTGTAGGAGTTGTTCCACATGTACATGTTTGTTTGATGTATTTGTGGGGAGGAAGGTGATCTCCATGTCTTACTCCTCTGCCATCTTGAAGTTCCCCCTAGCCCAGTGTTCTTTCTTCTCCAGAAAGAACCAAGCAGGAACTGGTTGGAACAAGTTAAGGAGATGGCTAGGGTACCCCTGTGAGCAGCAGATGAGTATGCCACAGTCTTTGTGTAGACATATGGTTTCTAGTCTCTTGAGTATATACCTAGGAGTGGAATTGCTGTGTCTTATAGTAACTCTATGTGTAACTTTTTGAAGTACTGCCAAATTGTTTTCCAAACAATTTCATCAGCAATGTATGAGAGTTCCAATTCCACTACATCCTTACTGACACTTGTTATTGTCTTTTTGACTATAGCCATGCTGTGGGTGAGAAGTGGTATCTCATTGTGGTTTTAATTTTCATTCCCTAACAACTAATAATACTGATCACTGTTTCATAATTTTTTTGGCCATTTGTATATTCTTTGGAGAAAAAGTCTATTCATATCCTTTTCCCATTTTTAATTGGCTTGTCTTCTTATTGTTGTAAGAGTTCTTTATATATTCTGAATATAAATCCCTCATCTGATATATTATTTGCAAGCATTTTCTCCCATTCAGTAAGTTATCTTTTCACTTTCTTGATGGTGTCCTTTGAAGCACAAAAGTTTAAAATTTTGATGATGTCAAATTTATTTATCTTTTTCTTTTGTCACTTACACTTTTAGTGTTATATCTAAGAAACCATCACCTAATCCAAGGTCATGAAGATTTATTTCTGTGTTTTCTTCTGAAAGTTTTATAGTTTTAGCTTTGACATTTAGGCAGATAATACATTTTGAGTGTGAGATAGGGGGTCCAACTTCATTTTTTTGCATGTGGATATCCAGTGGTCACAACACCGTTTGTTGAAAAGACTTTTCTTTTCCCGTTAAATTGTCTTAGATGTCTATAGCCTTTGAATTGCCCTACCAGGCAGCCCATTCCTTGCACACAGAAGATACTGAACGTTTGGGGACCCAGAAACAATCATTAAAAAGATTAACCTAGAACTAATAGAAATTTGAGGCTTTGGTTACCATTCTGTGTTTGTAAAGATGCCATTATAGCCTATGAAAGATATATAGATTTTTGTTTTAACATCTTTATTGGAGTATAATTGTTTTACAATGGTGTGTTAGTTTCTGCTTTATAACAAAGTGAATCAGCTATACATATACATATGTTCCCATATCTCTTCCCTCTTGCATCTCCCTCCCTCCCAGCATCCCTACCCCACCACTCTAGGTTGTCACAAAGCACCGAGCTGATCTCCCTGTGCTATGTGGCTGCTTCCCACTAGCTATCTATTTTACATTTGGTAGTGTATATATGTCCATGCCACTCTCTCACTTTGTCCCAGCTTACCCTTCCCCCTCCCCATGTCCTCAAGTCCATTCTCTAGTAGGTCTGCGTCTTTATTCCTGTCCTGCCCCTAGGTTCTTCATGACCTTTTTTTTTTTAGCAACTGCTGGTTTAAGGACCAGCAACAGTCTATACATTGGCTTTGTTTACTTCCAGAGATTCTTGGTTTTTGAAAATGAACTTGTAGTCTTCAGTCTTGCTGCTGGAGACAGACCTACTGAGACAGCTGAGGGGTTGGAGGTGGTCTGGAAAGCAAAAGAGAGTGGTCAGGGAGGGTACCCCTTGACCTCTTTATCAGTTTACTCCTTTCTTCCCTCAATGGGAGGCAGACACCTGGATGGCCTCAGCCTAGAAGCTGAAGGATTCTAGGATTGCCCACTAATTCTCCACCATTCCTTTTCCTATCAGCATGAAGGAGGGGAGTGGCAGGCCAGCTCTACCTCCCTGAGAGGAAAGAAGCTTTCTTTGGACTGGTAGTACATCAATAGGCTGGCTAGAGAATTATTCTAAGGTTATTCAGAATTATTTTAAGACATGAGGATTTTTGTTTAGTTTAACTCCTGTTTAATAATGTCATTAAATTTTTTTTCTGTGTTATGAATTGATTTCATGGGTAAGAATAAAGCAAGTTCTACCAATGACAGGATGCCTTCTAAGTAAGAGATTATTAGTTGCAAGAAACTGAAATTTTCTCAGAGAAACACAAGGAGGGGATCATAAGATGACAAGAGAACCTTTGGGAACTCTATTACAGAGAGTGTGGCTGGCCTCTCAGACACTGCACAGTTATCAAGCGGCTACTCTTTTCCTATTTCTTTCTCTTGCAAGTGTTCCCATCATCACAGGGATTCACATCTCTGCTTCTCTCTGGATAAAATATGCTTTGATTTCCTCCTGCTGCAGACTGGCTTCTTAACTTGATGATCCATTTTGCACATAGCCACCAAAAAAATAAAAAAGCCATCTTGACCCCCTCACTGTACGTGACTACCCAGCTTGATCCTACAAAACCAATTGATTGGACACAGTGGGGGAAGGGGAGGGTGGGATGAATTGGGAGATTAGGTTTGACATAAATACACTACCATGTGTAAAATAGATAGTTAGTGGGACTCTGCGATATAGCACAGGGAGCTCAGCTCGGTGCTCTGTGATGACCTACATGGGTGAGATGGGGGGGATGGGAGGGAGGTCCAAGAGGGAGGGGATATATGTATGCATATAGTGATTCACTTTGTTGTACAGCAGAAACTAACACGACATTGTAAAGCAATTATACTCTAAAAAAACCCCCAAAAAACCCAATTGATTAGGTCTTGTGAGTCTTAATTCCAGATTTCCAGGAAATAGAATCTAATTGGCCTAGCAGGGTCAGCAGGGTCAGGATGTCCACCAGTTCCATCATCTGTAGCCTGGAGGGTGGGACTAGGTTTCAAAGGGCTGCCCCTTTAAGGAAGATTGTCTAATAAGGGAGATAAGGACTGAGGAAGAATGAATGGCAGCTCTACTATAGGAGGTGGATTAGAAGAGGAGGTGGCAAATGGTTTTTTGATGGACAGAACAGAGCAGGACAATGATGAGAAATACTGATTTGAGGGCAAGAAGAGGTCAGGAAAGAGATATTAAAAGGTTTTAAAAACAAAATACTGGGGACTTCCCTGGCGGTGCAGTGGTTAAGAATCTGCCTGCCAATGCAGGGAACATGGGTTCGATCCCTGGTCCAGGAAGATCCCACATGCTGCAGAGCAGCTAAGTCCGTGCACCACAACTACCGAGCCTGCGCTCTAGAGCCTGCAAGCAACAACTACTGAGCCCGTGTGCCACAACTACTGAAGCCCATGCACCTAGAGCCCATGCTCCGCAACAAGAGAAGCCACTGCAATGAGAAGCCCACGCACCACAACAAGAGTAGCCCCCGCTCGCCGCAACTAGAGAAAGCCCGCACGCAGCAATGAAGACCCAACGCAGCCAAAAATAAAATAAATAAATAAATTTATTAAAAAACAAAAACAAAAAACCCCCACAAAATACTGGTGATACAATTCATCATGGAATTTTCAGTTCTCGTAAGAGGCCATGCGAGGGAGTCCCTGGGAAATGCTGGCCAATGGCTGGTAACCACAGCCTTGGAGGGCTAGGTGGACATCAAGCGTTTGCCTACTGGGGTGCCAGTGCTCCTACTAAGAGTGTTCCCTCTCCTGCTGGGGTCTGGTGGTAGGGGTGGTGGTGGAGGGGAGCATATGGGAATAGGGGCTGATGGTAGCAGGCACCAGACAAATGGCCTGATGGCATGCACAGGAGGCTTCCTGGAGCTGGTGCAGGCTGCCCAGGTGAGGGAGGTGAGACTTGGGGCAGCAGCTGTTTACCAGCTGGTGAAGAACTATTTCCATACTTTAGCTGGCACAGATACTGGTGCATACCTGCTGAATACCAGCCTTGGCAATGAGTGAAAAAGTTGCATGAGTGAACCCTGGATGATTTAGTGAGCTTGGCCATCTTACAGACATTGAAAAAGAATCTTCCTCAAGCCAGACTTAAAATCTACCTACAGTTCCCCATTACCAGCAGGATAAGGTTCAAGCTTATCCATGCTCCTTCAGCGTGGTCTCTTAGGGCTATTATGATCTGGTCCCTCTCTCTTCCTCCAGCTTGATGTCCCTCCCCATCCTAACATCCTCCAGCCACATCAAACTCCTTGCAGTTCCCTGGACCCAGCATCCTATTTTGTGTATCCTCATCCTCGCACATGCCAATTTAAAAAATAATTTTTATTGGAGTATAGTTGATTCACAATGTTGTATTAGTTTCTGCAGTACAGCAAAGTGAATCAGTTAGACATATCCATATATCCACTCTTTTTTAGACCCTTTTCCCATGTAGGCCATTACAGAGTATTGAGTAGAGTTCCCTGTGTTATACAGTAGATCCTTATTAGTTATCTATTTTATGTATAGTAGTGTATATATGCCAATCCCAATCTTCCAATTTATCCCTCCTCCCCCTTTCTCCCCCTGATGACCATAAGTTTGTTTTCTACATCTTGCACATGCCATTTTGACTGCCTGAAATGACCCCTCACTTGTCCACTTATACCGTCTTTTTCTTCCTTCAATCTCAGTGCAGTGTCATCTCCCCTGAAGCCTTACCTTGACAGCTCAAGACTATTTAGGCCCTTCTTTCTCTGTGCGTCCAGGCCACCATGCAAGGACCTCCCTGCTGGAGTCATTGCATTCATTGTTTTGCATTTATTGACTTACCTATCTCTCCACCTGATCCGTGATCCATGTTTCCCCTGCCTAACACCTGTCGTGGACATAGTAAGTGCTCAATGTATTGTTATTTGTTGTTAGTTCTTTATATCTCAAATTATTTGGAAGGAGCAAGGTATGAAATGGGGATGAGGACTGAGTGAACTGATGAGAATGAGTATAATTTTTGTGACTTTCTGTCTGAATTAAAAAAAAAATCCCACAAGCACTCAGAGGCAAAGAATATACAAATCAATTTTCACTGCAAAGTAAAGGAGCTGTTGCAGTGGAGGATTACTGGACTGAATGTCAATATTATGACATAGTATGAGTGTGTTTCATGTTTGGTAATTGCAATCATTGTTGCTTTTGTTGTGGTCATCCATGTACAATGCTTGGTGTCAGTCTATCTATCTCTTGTAAAAATAAAATACAGTGTGTGTGTGTGGAAAAAAAAAAAAAAAAAAAAAAAAAAAAGAAATGGGGATGAGAGTTCTATAGAACTCATTCTGTACATACTTTGTAAGGAGAAAATCCTGAAAATATATTCTCAGTTGGCACTTAGAGGCAGGATTAAGAATCATCTTTTCAAAAAAATATTTGAATGGCAGCAGTTACCAATTACTTCATTGCTCTTAAGTCAGATACCAAATTCTGTGTGGCTTCCTCCTTCTATGGCTCTCCTGGTCTAGATGGAAAAATAACCATTGAAAACATATATCCATGGATCCATTGAAATATATCCATGGATCACAGTGAAACATTCCTTTTGAATGACTTAAGATTTTTTGACTGTATTATAAGGAAAATCTTAATTTTTTTTTTTTTAATTTATTTATTTTATTTATTTATTTATTTATTTTTGGCTGTGCTGGGTCTTCGGTTTGTGCGAGGGCTTTCTCTAGTTGCGGCAAGTGGGGGCCACTCTTCATCGCGGTGCGGGGACCGCTCTTCATCGCGGTGCGCGGGCCTTTCACCATCGCGGCCCCTCCCGCTGCGGGGCACAGGCTCCAGACGCGCAGGCTCAGCAGCTGTGGCTCACGGGCCCAGCCGCTCCGTGGCATGTGGGATCTTCCCAGACCAGGGCTCGAACTCGTGTCTCCTGCATTAGCAGGCAGATTCTCAACCACTGCGCCACCAGGGAAGCCCGAAAATCTTAATTTGTATCCCTTTAGATTTAGGAAACACCAGGGTCTTTTAAGCACCTTTTGACAATATGATGGAACATTTGTAGGGGGGATGTCTGCAGAGATTGTAAGGTAACACCTGTCAACTCTAAATAAATTTAAGTCCTTTCTGGCCCAGAAGAGTTTCACCCAAAGGGACAGAAGTAGGTGTTCAAAGGCAGGCCTCCTGGAGAAAGTGGTTTTTGAAGGATGAAGAGCAATTTGGCAGGCAAGTGGAAAGGGAATAGGGAAAGGAGGGAACACCAGGGAGGGAACAGTTTGTGCAAAGGGTCTCCTGAAGGGAGAGGAGTTGAGTGTTGCTAGAGTGAGGAATATATTGTGGGAGAAGAAGCTGGAGAAGTGGGCTGGATTTACAGCTCACCCCACAACTTACAGGGACCAGGGAGAGGATTTAAACAGAATGAGACAAGGCCAATTTACATTTTAGGAAGATCACTGAAGGCATAGGATTTCTACTTCACTTATATTAACCTTTTCTTTGTGATTCTTCTCCACACTCTTTTCCTTTAATGCCAGACTTCTTAGAAAGGGAGCAAGGCATTGTACGAGGGGATTGGGTCCCATGGAATTTAACACTGCTCTGGCTCTGTCTCTAACCAGACGTGTGACTTTGGGCCTGGGACTTAACATGGACCTCAGTTTCCTCCTCTACAAATGAGCAGGCTGACTCACTACATGATCTTGAAGATCCTTCTGAAATCCTTTCTAAATCAAAGTGTTGAGATTCTGAGTTGTTGCCGTTTACTGCCTCCTTTTTTTAATCTTTTGATCACTCTTCAACATAATGAACTGGTTTCTACTTCCACCAGCCACTGGAGTCATTCTCTGGAGCAACTCCCGTGACCTCCAGTGCTAAATGGGGCCGCCCCCTGCGTAACCTCTTCACTGCACTGGGTAGAGTTGATCACCTTTTACTCAATATCCTCCCTTTTCTCTCCTTGAGATTGTAGCCTCTGTAGCCTCCTGCCTCCCTGACTGACCTCTGTCTCCTCCCCCTAGGCCCACCTTTTACACAAAGGGGCTCCTCAACATCGCTTATCATATTTTCCTGCCAAAAATGCATGACCTGAAGCTAATCATGAGGAAACAGATGAATACAAATTGAGGGACAGTCTACACCACAACTGGCCTGTACTTTGCAAAAAAATGTCATTCTCACAAAAGACACTGTTCCAGATTAAAGGAGACTAAAAACACAGAAGTAAATGCAATATGTGATCCTGGATTTGGGTGGGTAGGGATTGCTATAAATGACAGTATTGGGACAGTGAGTGAAATTTCAACATGGGACTATATGTCAGGTAATAGCATTGTGTCCACATTAAAATTCTGAATTTGATTGTGCGGTTATTTAAGAGAAAGTACTTGTCTTAGGAGATATGTGCTGAGATATTTAGGAGTGAAGAGTTATGAAGCTGCAGATTGCTCTCACGAGGTTCAGTAGCAACAGCAACAACAGTGATAAGGTGTCTGTGTGTGTTTGTGTTTCTTGTGGCATCTCTTCTCTCCTCTTCTCGTTTCATGCTCTTTTTCCAAGACCTCTTACCCACTGCTTCCTCCCTGCTTCCATCCTTGCCCTCCCTTTTTATTCTCAACACAGCAGCCAGTTGATCTGGCTGCAATGTAAGTCAAGTCATGTTAATTCCTGCTCAGAACTCTCAGAGTAAAGACAGAGTCCTTATAATGGCCTCTAAGACTCTTTGGGGATTTGGTCTCCTGTTACCACTATGATCTAATCTATTTTCTCCCCATCCCTTGCTCCACTCCAGACACACTGGCCTCCCAGCTGCTGCTTGAATACCTAAGCACTCTTCTGCCCCAGGGCCTTTGCACTGGCTTTTCCCACCTTTTGGCTCCTCCTTCTTCCAGACGTCACATGACTCCCCTCCATTAGGTCCCTGCTCAGTGTCATCTTCTCAGTGAGGCCTTTCCTGACTACCCTTTTTAAAATTCAGACCCCTCCCCAACACACTCCTTATTACCCATCCCTGTTTTATGTTTCCCCTTAGCTCTTTTTTATTTTGAGCCTTGTTGACTCTCTTCACTAGATTATAAGCTCTACTTGGGCAGAGTTTTTTGTTCACTGCCCTGCCTACAGTGCCCCAAATGATGCCTGGTATGTATCAACAGAAGACACTTAGTAAGTATTTATTGAATGAATAAATGACTAGTATATGTTGACTTTCGCTTGTTTTGAGATAACCCCTTTGGAATTTCTGCTTAGAATAGGATTTTTTTTTGGGCGGGGGTGGCGGGATTGCCTTTGACAGACTGTGAAGCTTGTGGATCCCATCTCAGAATAATAGGTTTGTTTGTTCTGCTTTATCCTTTTACCAAAGTACAATCTAGATAAAGAAAAGTGCACATATCACAGTGTACAGCTGGATCAATTCTCACAACCCAAATGCACCTGTAACCCTCACCCACATCAAGAAATAGAACCTTACCAGCATGACAGAGACCCCTGAGCACCCCCTTTCAGTCACAATCCCCACTGTGAAGGTGACCTCTATCCTGACTTTTAACACTGTAGATTAGTTTTGCCTGATGTTGTACTTTTAAAAGGAATGGTACAGTATGCATTTTTTTGTGTCTGGCTACTTTCGATCAACATTATGTTATGAGATTTATCTGTGCTTCTGCATGTTTATTCTCAGTTCCATATTTTCCATTGTGTAGAAATATCATAATTTATCCATTCTACTGTAGATGGGCATTTGGATGGCTTCTAGTTTCTTTCAGCTACTATTAACATTCTAGTACAAGTGAACATATATATGCAATTCTACCTAGGAGTGGTTATTTCTGGGGCATGGGGTGCATATATGATCAGTTTTTCTTGGCACTGCCATACACTTTTCCAAAGTGGATATATCAAATTATACTGCCACTATCATGGAATAATGTTTCCTAGTACATAAAATAAAATACATAAATAGGATTACAAAGAAAATTAACTATTCGGAAATATAATTGTAAAAATATTTTTAATATGTTGTGATGTATTACATGTGTTTCTTTATTAACTCACACAATTGAAAGGTCTAGCAGTTCTAATAATTATCATGATTTCAAAGTAGTGATGAGTATACATGATGTTTGAAAGATCTGTAACAACTGTAATATGATATGAAAATATCTGTGATTTTATTGATCTCTAGGTCACAGGTACTACTATAGTTTGTTGCCTACATTCTGAATGATAGGAAATACTAAAGTCTGTTACAAGTTAGTGAAAAATAAAGATTTTTAGTAATTTTTAGACTATCTAAATACATAAACCCTCCTGAATTCTATTAAGGGGTACATGGACTCTAGGTTAACAATCCCTGGATTAGAGGAACAAAAATGGTTTACGTCAAATATTTCCTAGGTGTCTACTGCGTGTCATATACTGTGCTAGGCACTGGGGACGCAACAGTGAATAATATGTATCTCTTCTCAAGGAACTTATAATCATGAGGGCAATATTCATAAATAAGTTGGCAGCTGGGTATGTGTGTTCAGGTCTGCGATAGTTAGCCCAGGACATATCCCTAACCCATGCATGGGAGTGCATGGTGGTCAGAGAACGTTTTCTGGAGGAGGGAGCGTCATTAGCTTTGGGCTCTGGGCTGGTCACTCTGGCTGCAGTGTGAATAGTGGATTGTTGGAAGGGAAGTCTGGAGGCACTTGAAGTGATACAGCTGTGAGATCATTATGATAGTATGCAAGGAGAGCAATGAATATATTCTGGAGGTTCTAGATTCCTGGTGATTGACTGGATATAGGTGAGTGGGGAGAAGGAAGGTGTAAGGTGGTAATCAGCTGGTTGGATGGTGGTTATCTTTCACTGAAATAGAATGAGGAGCAGGCTCAAGGCCAAGGAGTGATGAATTCAGCTTTGAACATGTTTAGGTTGAAGTGTCTGTGGAACATCCGAGAGGTAATCACCATATATGTGGGTCTCTTGCTCAGGAGAGAGCAAGAGAAGCAGACCTAGGTTTGAATCTGATTCTACCACTTCTTAGTTGTTCCCAGCCAGGCTCAGCTTCTTCCTCTAGATCTACTGATAGGTTATTAGGAGAATTCAGTTAAATAAAGCATGTAAGGGGCTTTGCAAAGTGAGTTAAAAAGAAATAAAGGGAAGAAAAACCCACCATATATGTGGGTCTCTTGCTCAGGAGAGAGCCTTGTGAGTTGCAGGGGGCATGTGGGAGTGGATGAGATAACCAGGAAAGCACACGGAGGAAAGAGAAGAGGCCAGGCTTAGGATTTTGAGGAAGATCAACTTTCAGGGGATCAGCAAAGAAAGAAGTGCTTGTGAACAATGAGAATAGTCACAGGGGTAGGAGGAAAACCAGGAAAGTGGAGCGCCCTGGAAGCCAAGAGCAGAGACAGTGTCAAGGAGATGCTCAGCAGTTTCACTAGAGTGCAACAAGGTTAAGTCTAGAAAAGGGCCCTGTGGATTTAGCAATGAGAAGATCGTTGATGCATTGCTTTTACTACAAAAACACTGGGAATGATTTTTTTCCTCGGGGTTGTACTTTTATCTGGGTTTTAAACTTTCCATTATAGCAGTTAGAATTCTAAGGGCCATTTCCTTTTAGCTTTACTTTTCTTCCTACATCTCTTTTATACATTTCGCTCATGCTCCAGTGACTTTTATGCTGCACTGATGGTAAGCAGTCATCTTGGCTTAATGACTTTTATCTCTAACAAACTCTAGCCCCCTTTTTTTTTTTTTTTTTTTTTGACAATGAGAGATATAGCTACAGACATTGCTTCTTAAAAAGCCTTCCGGGTCTGTTATTCTGCATAGTGGACATGAGTACAGTCACTTGAACGCAATCACTTTGGCCAGGCCGTGTTTATCTATGTGGGAGCCTTGCCTGCTGACAATGAATTCATGTCATCCTTCTTGTTTTGAGTAACACTCAGTTTTTAGTCCATATGATAAAATATAATGGAGGAGATATAAATTCTAGAATGTTTCGTAATTATTTTCTTCCCAGAATGTCACTTGGATTTTTATACAAACTATAGGAGCAAAGTGGGAAGATGTTCAATGAAATAAGCCTGTGTTCAGTGCTGACTGTGTAAATGACAGTGTTAACAGGCCACAGCGATAACAGTCCTCCAAGAAGGAGGCCTTGAGTGCCTATTACCCCCTTCTCTTTCACCTCCATTATCCATCAGCCCCAAGTCCAGTTGGCCACGTCCTCTCTGTCTTGCTGCTTCTGCCCTAGTTCACACCCCTGTTAACCTATGTCAGAACAGTTATAGAGCTTCTTAACTAGTCTTCCTGCCTCTACTATCACTCCCCTGGTCAATCCTCTGTTTGAAAACCTGGCTAAACTTAAAAAAATACAGATTTATGAGCCTGCTCCTAAAGATTCTGATTCAGTAGGTCCAGCAAGAGTCCCCAAAGTCTATATTTTAAAGAAATTTCCCACAGAAATATAGATATAGGTGTATATAAGTGCATATACAGTGTGTATATGCACTTATATACACCTATATCTATATTTCTGTGGGAAATCAGAGACTTTCCTTGCTCTGTCCATTGAGAGGACTGACAAGCAATGACACATCACGATGAGGCACACACCTAGCACCCAGAACTTGTTTCTAAATATCATTCTCCACAACAAAAAATTAGAACTCCTTATAAATAGAGCTGATGCCAGGCCTGGGGCAGGGAAAATGCAAGATGAGTCTGAAACAGAAAGTATAGCAGTGCTTAAAGAATAAAGGGAGATATTAAAATGACATAAGAGCCAGCTTGAAAGGACTTCCTTGGGTCACATCTGGAATAATTTGAGCATTAATTATAATCCATTGAATAAAATAAAAAACCCATGTATCTATAGTGATATAAAAAACTAATGGGGAGAAGAGAAAGCTCTCCCTTGAGTAGAACATCAACTATTAAATATAAATGGAACGATGGAGTTAGAAAATCAGTTGATGTAGTAACTAGGATGAAAGTTTGTTGAGGAACGTGGTACTTACATAGTACTTCACCACAAGATACTTGCTAATTACAATGGGCAAACAATAACTACAGTGGACAACCTTGGCAGACACCACCTTAACAAAATGATCAAACATTCACAATAAAGGAACAAACCAAGCCATTAAAAAAAGAGGTTCCCCAAGTGGTTCTGGGTTCCAGAATCCCTGCACTATGCTAGCATTGGGATTAGCTTTCGAAACTACAGATTTGATCTCTCCCTGTCCTGCTTCAAAACTCCTGCCAGCTCTGTTGCTTCTGGAAGGGGCTTCAAACGCTCGGGCCTGGCCCTGCCCTACCTTTTTGCCATCTTCTCCTACCACAGCTCTGTTCTCCACCTTTCCTTGCTTTTGCTCCTGTCACACCATACTCCTTGCGGTGACTCACACGGTTTCATCTCTCTGTTACTGCACACGACCCTGCTGCTTAGAATTTCCTACCCGGTCGGTCTGTCTGTGGGGCAGATTCATGTTGTCCAAGAGACAACTCCATCACACCGTCTCTGAAGCCCTCTGTGATTTCCTGAGGCAGAAGCAGTGTCTCTTTCCTCAGGAGCCCCATAGCGTTTTCTCCATACCTCTCTCACAGCACTTCTCATGTTACGCTGTGATTTTCCGTTTGTATGTCTCCTCACCCCACCCACCTAGCATCCTGGAGGCACTTTATGCGATGGAAAGAACTAGGACTTTAAAGCCAGCAGACCTAGGTTTGAATCTGATTCTACCACTTCTTAGTTGTTCCCAGCCAAGCTCAGCTTCTTCCTCTAGATCTACTGATAGGTTATTAGGAGAATTCAATTAAATAAAGCATGTAAGGGGCTTTGCAAAGTGAGTTAAAAAGAAATAAAGGGAAGAAAAACCAACCAAACAAACCTCACTAGGCCCTGAGTAAGTTTTTAAAAATATAAACATACAGATATTTTACATGTATACATTTTCCCTGTAATCCTGCAGAATTTCAAAGGTATATAGTTACATAGCTAGTAATTGACAGACCCCAGATTTGAATCCATCTGACTCCAAAGCCATGCTCTTTCTGTTACGTGGAGACTATAAACCAGAAGGGAGAGACAGAGAGGGCCACAATTACCTGAAATAATCCCATTGTGGAAAATGTCAAACTAGAGCCATAGACTCCAACCCATTCATGGGAGTTGTAGTCTCTCAGCCATTCATCAGGGGGACATGGTGGTTAGAGAAGGAAGTTGGATGGAGATCCAGATTAGATAGTCTCTTATATGGGTGGCCGCCAGAATGGATGAGGGTGAGGTTCTTCTTACAGATATTGATTGAGTGCCTGCCAGAGACCCTCATGGTGATCATCATATGTGTGAGATTGAAGGAGAGCATGAGAAGTGAAAAGGACGAGGGCTTAAGATAGAACCCCAGGACACACCCTTACCTTTAAATTCTAAAGCACAAAGGGGCCCGAGAAGGGGCAGAGCGACAGGAAGAATTGAGGGAGTGCAGGGACATGGAAGGCCAGGGGGAAGCAAACACCTGTCTCTCTGTGTTTCGGTGGGCCTGGTGGTGAGGGCCGCTGGAAGCCTCATCCGTGGAGCCCAGCAAAGAGATGGGCCAGGATTGGGACTCAAAAGAGGGCAAGGGAAGAGCATTTTCATTCCGGTCGTGTGGGGGCAGAATTCAGATTGCTGGAACAATGAGTAAGAATCAAAATCTGGGGCAAGAGGAAAGTGTAGACTAATTAGGGCTATATTCCCACGGACTTGGGCAAAACGCTTCCTGAGATCTGGAAGATTTAAGAGTCATCTTGCTCATAGGCACCTATTCTGGGAGATTAAGCACCCCCAAGATGCCATCTGTTTCAGTAGGGAATACTGAACGAAAATGCGAGTTGACCACCAGCTATGTCTCTTCCTCCCCAAAGTTTCCTTAACCAAGAGGCATGTCTGCTTTAATGGAGCTGCAAACCATAGGTTTAAAAATCTATTTATTGTTTTCCTAAGGACAGGCTTGTGATTTCATCTGGTTTCATAGTGATTTATTATTTCTTTTCAAGACTTAGCATACTGTTTAAATGGTTTAGCAAAATAAACAAATAAAGGAAAACAGGTTTGTTTGGGGGTTTTTGGCATGTTTATTAATCCTTATACTCTGTCACACTGCAAAGATTAAATTATGGACTCAAATTTCACATAATTCAGAGTTCTGGATTTTTTTTTCTGAGCTAGAGCAGATTTTCTCTTTAAGTGATAATATTTTTGTTATTTTGTAGATGAAAAATGATTATCTGTTTATAGGTATATTTAATTCCGTATGTGACCTACTTTCACCTAAATCTCTCACGAATCTCAGAAGCTAATTCAGCAGCTAGGTTTTTCCTTCTGGGTGCCACAAAAAAGTAGAAATCATATTTCCAGAAATAAATCAATGAAAGTATTGAACAGTAGCATGCCACGAGTAATCACACAGAGGTGCCGTAACAAGGAGACGATCACACTGGGATGGAAAACATCCCAGAAGTGGTTACAGGTTGTCAGTTACTGGATGTCTAAGTTACTTGTCTCCTGCCCTGTACGTACTTCAAAGAGACTGCAATATAGGCACTGTGTATTTTCCACAGCCTATGCTCATTCAGAGTGAACACACATCCTTGACCTTTTCCCTTATGTATTCTTAGGAATTCTAACTGTAGGGTTTTAAAAAGTGTTTTTTAAAAAAATATCAAAGAGATATGGAACATTTTGGTAAATATGTGTAAAGTGTAAATAATAATAATTTTAGAACTTCACCATACGCCCACCATGTTGGTGGATAAAATGTTTTTATAATTAGACCATCCTATACAGTGACTTGAGAGTCTAAGGTCCTCACATATTCAGAGCAGGCCACTTCACCTCCCTTAACCACAAAAGAATCACGTCCAGGAAAGGACATCCTTCTTTTCATGCCAAGTGTGCTTTCTGGATAATAAAGTGAAAGGTCTGCTAGATTGGTATTTCAGTGGTAGCAGATGAAAATAGGTAGAGAAAATATAACAAGGCAATCTCCCAGAAATTCAGAACAGTGGAAGTTAATAATGAGATGTTAAAACTCAATTTTTAAAAAAATTTAGATTAGCCTTGTTTGGGGGTTCCAAAAATCCTGATACAGGAACTAAACAAATATTTGTGAAGTGACAGAAAACAAAATTGTTAGCTCTCTTTAGATTTCTGCTATAACTTTGCTTGTCACTACGCTATGCGGAAACTACCATGTATGTCTGAAGCCCACATAATGAATGACCTTAATTCTTATTTAAGACTAATATGGCAATATTGAATGGAAATGGTAAGGGAAATGGGAACTTGGTAAATTATTTCAGGCTCTTTGTTTTATTTTATTTGGGCCCTAAGCAAAGCTGTACTAATTGTCATGATTGCTTTTATGATGTGATATTTATCCTTGAAATATGTGAAATTATGGGGAATAAAATCCTTGACGTATACATGGAAGAATGTGAAACAGTTCTTGTTTCTGTTAGTATCTTGTTTTAATGTTGTTTATTCATAACTAAATTATAGAAATTTATCTAGGAGTACTACTTTATATTAGTACTTGATTACAGAACTGAGCTATTATTACTTACCCTAATTTTGCACCTGATTGTATTTTTTTATAATTTATCGGTTAAGAAAGTTTCACTTTAATACGTGCAAGGTGTTCCAGTAATTCTAGAGGAAACCGATTCCTTTTAGTGCAATTTATTACAAAAATTATAAGGGGTAAAATTGTTTATTGATTTTTGGCAAGACACCAGAAAGAAATTACAGCTATTTGACAGAAAACTCAGGAGAGATAAACAGTGAGATGACATAAGAAATGATCAAAACTATGATTATGTGATGCCAGACAAAGGCTCAATGAAGATTTATTTCCATTTCATACAAAAGTTTGCCCCAGTGCTTTCAGTGGGCATAATTGATCCTTAGTTGAAGTTATAAACTAAAAATCACGTGTGTTACTAAAAGCAATCTTATAAGAACCTCCTTGGATTGGGAGAATATGGAATCTGGTTTTGGGTTTTCTTCTTCTGGCTAAAGGGCCAGAGTCTATCTTGGTCACCATTGTCCTTACACGCCTAGCACAAGGCCTGGCATGGGGAGGACACTCAATGAATTTTTGTTGAATGATTCAGAGGCCAGTGTTCACCTACATGTGGCTTTTGGAAGAATCCCTGGACTTCTAGTTTGTCAACTCAGTCTCTGTTCTGTGTCTCAGCATTCCTACTGATGGGTACTTTGTCCACTATTACAAGCAATACTGTAGCAGCCATACTTATATGTGCTTTTCTGGAGCGTATGCATGGGTATTTCTGTAGCTGATATTTCTAGAAGTAGAATGGCTGGGGTCGAAGAATGTGTACATTTTATATTGTGATAGATACTGACAAACTGCCTCCCCAAAAGAGATGTACCAATGTATGTCTAGGACAGTGACATACGTTGGCTTCTGCTGATCTGGTATGAGATTAATTTTAACTCTCCTGAAGTCAGAAAGTGTGGACATTTTATAATTCAAGAAAGTGAGGCATTTCTGGATGACAGTAAACATAAAGTTTCTTCTTTTCTGTTTGGTCCTTTTAATGGTGATGCCTACATCCTATACATGTGAAGATGCACAGAGATAGATTCAATTAAAATATTCAATAATAAATATTATGTTCAAATATCTTCGGCTTGATGATTTCATATGTGATAGTTTCATTGCTATCATAATGTTATAAATAAGGATTTATTTTATGATAGTGCCTATAGAATAGTTCTGCTAATATATATTGTTGGTGTAGAGAGAAGATAAAAATCAACATTTTGTATATGTACTTCGTTGATTAATAATGTATTATTATGTGCTGGGCACTTTGCTGAGCATTTTGTGTACATTATCCTATTTATTCGTCACAAGTCCTTAAGGTAGACACTATTATTCCCTTTTTACTAAAGGAGAAACTGAGGCCTAGAGAATTTAAGTAATTTGCTCAAGGAGAATAGCTAGTAACTGTCAAGATGGGATTCAAACCCAGGTGTCTCTTGCCCCAGGGCCTAGTTGCCTAATTTACCATTTGCCTAATTGCCCGGCCTGTTTTTGTCACTCAGTTATTGTCATCTGACGGTGAGAATCAAGGATATTTTCTAATAATAATAATAATAAGTCTAACATGGATACCCATTAAGGTATATCCATTCATGTCTCTCAGAGTGGTGTCTGTTGAAAAATCTAGATCTCTCCTCCTAAGAACTTCTGCTTGGTTCTAGGTCCAGATTAACTTTTTTCCCTTGATGGATCTGCTGAAAGCAAAGGTAACAATCCCTATCACCTGTTTCTTGAACATGGAGGGATCAGTTACTTTGCACGGAATAGACATTGGTGATGACAGAAACACGTGCTTCAGCACAGGGCAAGGCCCATGGCTGTCCATGCTCACCACACAGCATCCCCTGAGCCTGGCCGCCCAGCATGAAAGCCTGGAGTCTGGCTTCTGTGTGGGGCCCACAGAGAACTCAGGGGACATGCAGATTGGTAATCCTGGGCTCCTGGGACTGGATTCGCTTTTTAGACCTGGAATGGTCGACCTGAAAATCTCCCATTCAGAATGGCTCCACAGCCACCTACTCACTGGCCAGTCCACGCCCTGAGATGCTCGCTCCTCCGGTTAGCTGTAGGGAGCTGGGGAGAGCAGCTAGTGATTGGCATCACCACCACTGCAGGGTTTTGGTGTTTTAAGACTTTGGTTCAGGGTAACAGAACCCAATTTAAATTGGCCTGAGGAAACAAAGGAATTTAGTGGTTTATGTCACTGGAAAATTCCAGATTGGTGCTGACATTGGCCTACGGGGACTCACGTGACACTGTCAGTATTCTCTTAGACTCTCTCTTTCTCCATCTCTTGGCTGTGTTTCTCTCTGGTCATTGGCCTCTTTCACTCCTTTTGCTGATAGATTTCTTTCAAGCTATGGGAGCAGGCAGCCTAGTGATGCCGTGACCAAGGATGGCTGCAGGTTTCCAGCCTCTCAGCTAGAGACATCAGAGGACACAGGGAACTTTTCCGGCACTAGCGTATACCATTCCAGGGAAGCACACTCTGATTGTGCACATGGGTCCTGTGTCCATCCTTTGGACCTGTCACTGTAGCCAAGAATTGAGTATCATGCTTGTCTAGCCCGTGTAAGGAATTGTGATTGGCAGTCCTCCCAGAGCCACGTGGGATGGGGAAAGGTTAATTCCTACAAAAAGGGAGAAGTGTTATTACCAGAAGGAGAGAGAAATGTTGGGCTTATTAAAACAGTAGGTATTTCAAAGTGGTAGTCACAAGAAAGCCTGGAAAATGATAGGGGACTGAGCTTGAAGTATCGTTCAGAGAATAGATGAGTCCAGGGAGCAATAGATCTGTTTGTTATCCTTTTGAATGGGGTGGTCAGCTCCCCATTGTCTTTTTAGATTGAGAGTTAGAGCCATTTTATGGTGACAGAGACGGTTTGCTTGGGAATTTCCCTGGTGGTCCAGTGGTTAGAACTCCGCGCTTTCACTGCCAAGGGTGTGGGTTCAATCCCTGGTCAGGAAACTAAGATCCTGCAAGCCACATGGTGCGCGGCCAACAACAACAACAACAAAAAAATCAGTTTGCTTAAGCAGAGCGCAGAATGATATGGGGCATGCTAAATAGCAAATAAGAAACCAACTACTGGTGTGGAGAACAGGGATCACTTCCTTGGATTAATTCCTGAGAAACATACAAAGGCATAAGGGAGTTTGGGCATGAGCTTGCTCTCAGCTTGGAGGGCTCTAATGGAGTACAGATAAATGGAAGCTTCTGAACAGAAGAGTCCCTTTAGAATACTGAGCAGAAAGTTCACAATAAACTTTAGTTATTTCATGCAAAACACAAGGGAACAGAGAGGAATAAATTGGAGTTTCTACTTCTAGAAAAAAATATGATTACATTTAAAGAAAGAGAAATTTACAAAAGGAAGGACAAATGCTCTGCAACATACAGTACACACATCCCTCCTCATTGCCCTGTCCCCATATCCTTATTAAATTTTAGGTTCATTTTTAAAAATCCGTGAGGTTATCTCATTGGGTTATATTTAAATTTTATTTTTCAGTTCAGACAAAACATGTTACTCCATGTTGGCATATGGTAGCTTAAAAGTTTTCATGACTCATCATGCAAGGTTTGTTATTCAGAAGATACTGTGCCATCTATTGTAGACTTTTGGGCTAATAACTGCCTTCAGTTTGCTTTCTGAAAGCTAAGACAGTAAGAGAGTATCAAAAATAGAATGTGAATTTTGTAATCAAGTTTCAAGAAAAAAGGGCAATAGAATTTGGGATTTCATGATACCCCAAATACTTTAAAAGTCTGGATATCACATGATTAACTGTTTTGAAGGTAAACTTTAACATCCTCTATTTGTAACTTAGCCTTCCAAACCTTTATTTCTTCTTCCCCACCTTAAGGATGAATTCATTCTAGGTCATCATTTTCAGCATGTCTAGCAGCCCAGTGTTTTTCAGTTACACTGTGTTTAAATTACACCCGGTACTTAGATTTGGTGGGAAACTCACAGAATCTCAGTTCTGCTATGTTTTAAAAGTTGCTTCCCCCCTATTATTTCCATATATGCTCATTAAACAAATTTTTGAAAGTAAGGCCAGAAAGAAAGAAAAAATTGTCCATAGTTAACACCAAATCTCTCTCTACATTTTATTTTATTTATTTTTAAATTTATTTTTATTTTTTGGCTGCGTTGGGTCTTCGTTGCCGCGCGCGGGCTTTCTTTAGTTGCAGTGAGCAGGGGCTACTCTTCGTTGCGGTGCGCAGGCTTCTCATTGCGGTGGCTTCTCTTGTTGCGGAGCACGGTCTCTAGACACGCGGGCTCAGTAGTTGTGGCACACGGGCTCAGTAGTTGTGGCTCATGGGCTCTAGAGTGCAGGCTCCGTAGTTATGGCTCACGGGCCTAGCTGCTCTGCGGCATGTGGGATCTTCCCGGACCAGGGCTTGAACCCGTGTCCCCTGCATTGGCAGGTGGATTCTTAACCACTGAGCCACCAGGGAAGCCCTCTCTCTACATTTTTATAAACTTTAAAATTCAAGTACACACATATTAAAAAGCACACAAATTGTCAGTATTCAGCTTGATGAAATTTAGCAAAGCAAATACACCCATGTAACTACCATACAGATCAAGAAATATAACATTACTGCATTCTAGAACCTGTCACCTACTACTTCCTAGGCATTATCCCCTCTGGAAGGTAACCACTATTCTGACCACTTTCATTTAGATAAGTTTTCCCTGTTGGTGAACTTTATATGAATTTATTTTTTGATTTTTGAATTTTATTTTATATTTTTATACAGCAGGTTCTTATTAGTTATCCATTTCATACATATTAGTGTATATATGTCAATCCCAATCTCCCAATTCATCACACCACCACCTCCCCCCACCACTTCCCCCCTTGGCATTCACCCGTTTGTTCTCTACATCTGTGTCTCAACTTCTGCCCTGCAAACCGGTTCATCTGTACCATTGTTCTAGGTTCCACATATATGTGTTAATATACGATATTTGTTTTTCTCTTTCTGACTTACTTCACTCTGTACGACAGTCTCTAGATCCATCCACGTCTTTATAAATGACCCAATTTCGTTCCTTTTTATGGCTGAGTAATATTCCATTGTATATATGTACCACATCTTCTTTATCCATTCATCTGTCGATGGGCATTTAGGTTGCTTCCATGTCCTGGCTATTGTAAATAGTGCTGCAATGAACATTGGGGTGCATGTGTCTTTTTGAATTATGGTTTTCTCTGGGTATATGCCCAGTAGTGGGATTGCTGGGTCATATGGTAATTCTATTTTTAGTTTTTTAAGGAACCTCCATACTGTTCTCCATACTGGCTGTATCAATTTACATTCCCACCAACAGTGCAAGAGGGTTCCCTTTTCTCCACACCCTCTCCAGCATTTGTTGTTTGTAGATTTTCTGTTGATGCCCATTCTAACTGGTGAGAGGTGATAACCTCATTGTCGTTTTGATTTGCATTTCTCTAATAATTAGTGATGTTGAGCAGCTTTTCATGTGCTTCTTGGCCATCTGTATGTCTTCTTTGGAGAAATGTCTATTTAGATCTTCTGCCCATTTTTGGATTGGGTTGTTTGTTTTTTTTTATATTGAGCTGCATGAGCTGTTTATATATTTTGGAGGTTAATCCTTTGTCCGTTGATTCGTTTGCAAATATTTTCTCCCAATCTGAGGGTTGTCTTTTCGTCTTGTTTATGGTTTCCTTTGCTGTGCAAAAGCTTTGAAGTTTCATTAGGTCCCATTTTTTAATTTTTGTTTTTATTTCCATTACTCTAGGAGGTGGATCAAAAAAGATCTTGCTGTGATTTATGTCAAAGAGTGTTCTGCCTATGTTTTCCTCTAAGAGTTTTATAGTGTCCAGTCTTACATTTAGGTCTCAAATCCATTTTGAGTTTATTTTTGTGTATGGTGTTAGGGAGTGTTCTAATTTCATTGTTTTACATGTAGCTGTCCAGTTTTCCCAGCACCACTTATTGAAGCGACTGTCTTTTCTCCATTGTATATCCTTGCCTCCTTTGTCATAGATTAGTTGACCATAGGTGTGTGGGTTTATCTTTGGGCTTTCTATCCTGTTCCATTGATCTATATTTCTGTTTTTGTGCCAGTACCATATTGTCTTGATTGCTGTAGCTTTGTATTACAGTCTGAAGTCAGGGAGTCTGATTCCTCCAGCTCCATTTTTTTCCCTCAAGACTGCTTTGGCTATTTGGGATCTTTTGTGTCTCCAAACGTATTTTAAGATTTTTTGTTCTAGTTCTGTAAAAACTGCCATTGGTAATTTGATGGGGATTGCATTGAATCTGTAGATTGCTTTGGGTAGTATAGTCATTTTCACAATATTGATTCTTCCAATCCAAGAACATGGTATATCTCTCCATCTGTTTGTACCATCTTTAATTTCTTTCATCAATGTCTTATAGTTTTCTGCATACAGGTCTTTTGTCTCCCTAGGTAGGTTTATTCCTAGGTATTTTATTCTTTTTGTTGCAATGGTAAATTGGAGTGTTTCTTTAATTTCTCTTTCAGATTTTTCATCATTAGTATATAGGAATGCAAGAGACTTCTGTGCATTAATTTTGTATCCTGCAACTTTACCAGATTCATTGATTAGCTCTAATAGTTTTCTGGTGGCATCTTTAGGATTCTGTATGTATAGTATCATGTCATCTGCAAACAGTGACAGCTTTACTTCTTCTTTTCCAATTTGTATTCCTTTTATTTCTTTTTCTTCTCTGATTGCTGTGGCTAGGACTTCCAAACCTGTGTTGAATAATAATGGTGAGCATGGACATCCTTGTTCCTGATCTTAGAGGAAACGCTTTTGGTTTTTCACCATTGAGAATGATGTTTGCTGTGTGGTTGTCATATATGGCCTTTATTATGTTGAGGTAGGTTCCCTCTATGCCCACTTTCTGGAGAGTTTTTATCATAAATGGGTGTTGAATTTTGTCAAAAGCTTTTTCTGCAGCTATTGAGAGGATCATATGGTTTTTCTTTATCATTTTGTTAATATGGTGTATCACATTGTTTGATTTGCGTATATTGAAGAATCCTTGCATCCCTGGGATAAATCCCACTTGATCATGGTGTATGATCCTTTTAATGTGTTGTTGGATTCTGTTTCCTAGTATTTTGTTGAGGATTTTTGCATCTATACTCATCAGTGATATTGGCCTGTAGTTTTCTTTTTTTGTAGTATCTTTGTCTGGTTTTGGTATCAGGGTGATGGTAGCCTCATAGAATGAGTTTGGGAGTGTTCCATCCTCTGAAATGTTTTGGAAGGGTTTTAGAAGGATGGGTGTTAGCTCTTCTCTAAATGTTTGATAGAATTCCCCTGTGAAGCCATCTGGTCCTGGACTTTTGTTTGTTGGAAGATTTTTAATCACAGTTTCAATTTCATTACTTGTGATTGGTCTGTTCATATTTTCTATTTCTTCCTGGCTCACTCTTGGAAAGTTATACCTTCCTAAGAATTTGTCCATTTCTTCCAGGTTGTCCATTTTATTGGCATAGAGTTGCTTGTAGTAGTCTCTTAGGATGCTTTGTATTTCTGTGGTGTCTGTTGTAACTTCTCCTTTTTCATTTCTAATTTTATTGATTTGAGTCCTCTCCCTCTTTTTCTTGATGAGTCTGGCTAATGGTTTATCAATTTTGTTTATCTTCTCAAAGAACCAGATTTTAGTTTTATTGATCTTTGCTATTGTTTTCTTTGTTTCTATTTCATTTATTTCTGCTCTGATCTTTATGATTTCTTTCCTTCTACTAACTTTGAGTTTTGTTTGTTCTTCTTTCTCTAGTTCCTTTAGATGTAAGGTTAGACTGTTTATTTGAGTTGTTTGTTGTTTCTTGAAGTAGGATTGTATTGCTATAAACTTCCCTCTTAGAACTGCTTTTGCTGCATCCCATAGGTTTTGGGTCGTCATGTTTTCATTGTCATTTGTCTCTAGGTATTTTTTTATTTCCTCTTTGATTTCTTCAGTGATCTCTTGGTTATTTAGTAACGTATTGTTGACCCTCCATGTGTTTGTGTTTTTACGTTTTTTTCCCTCTAATTGATTTCTAATCTCATAGCGTTGTGGTCAGAAAAGGTGCTTGATATGATTTTAATTTTCTTAAATTTACTGAGGCTTGATTTGTGACCCAAGATGTGATCTATCCTGGAGAATTTTCCATGCACACTTGAGAAGAAAGTGTAATCTGCTGTTTTTGGATGGAATTGTCCTATAAATATCAACTAAATCTATCTAGTCTGTTGTGTCATTTAAAGCTTGTGTTTTCTTATTAATTTTCTGTTTGGATGATCTGTCCCTTGGTGTAAGTGAGGTGTTAAAGTCCCCCACTATTATCGTGTTACTGTCGATTTCCTCTTTTATAGCTGTTAGCATTTGCCTTATGTATTGAGGTGCTCCTATGTTGGGTGCATATATATTTATAATTGTTGTATCTTCTTCTTGGATTGATCCCTTGATCATTATGTAGTGTCCTTCCTCGTCTCTTGTAACATTCTTTATTTTAAAGTCTATTTTATCTGATATGAGTTTTGCTACTCCAGCTGTCTTTTGATTTCCATTTACATGTAATATCTTTTTCCATCCCCTCACTTTCAGTCTGTATCTGTCCCTAGGTCTGAATGGGTCTCTTGTAAACAGCATATAGATGGGTCTTGTTTTTGTATCCATTCAGCAAGCCTGTGTCTTTTGGTTGGAGCATTTAATCCATTCATGTTTAAGGTAATTATAGATATGTATGTTCCTAAGACCATTTTCTTAAATTGTTTTGGGTTTGTTTTTGTAGGTCCTTTTCTTCTCTTGTGTTTCCCACTTAGAGAAGTTCCTTTAGCATTTGTTGTAGAGCTGGTTTGGTGGTGCTGAATTCTCTTAGCTTTTGCTTGTCTGTAAAGCTTTTGATTTCTCCATCGAATCTGAATGAGATCCTTGCCGGGTAGAGTAATCTTGGTTGTAGGTTCTTCCCTTTCATCACTTGAAGTATATCATGCCACTCCCTTCTGGCTTGTCGAGTTTCTGCGGAGAAATCAGCTGTTAACCTTATGGGAGTTCCCGTGTATGTTATTTGTTGTTTCTCCCTTGCTGCTTTCAATAATTTTTCTTTGTCTTTAATTTTTGCCAATTTGATTACTATGTGTCTCGGCGTGATTCTCATTGGGTTTATCCTGTATGGGACTTGCTGCACTTCCTGGACTTGGGTGGCTATTTCCGTTCCCATGTTAGGGAAGTTTTTGACTACAATCTCTTCAAATATTTTCTCAGGTCCTTTCTCTCTCTCTTGTCCTTCTGGGACCCCTATAATGAGAATGTTGTTGAGTTTAATGTTGTCCCAGAGGTCTCTTAGGCTGTCTTCATTTCTTTTCATTCTTTTTTCTTTATTCTGTTCCCCAGCAATGAATTCCACCGTTCTGTCTTCCAGGTCCCTTATCCATTCTTCTGCCTCAGTTATTCTGCTATTGATTCCTTCTAGTGTATTTTTCATTTCAGTTATTGTATTGGTCATCTCTGTTTGTTTGTTCTTTAATTCTTCTAGCTCTTTGTTAAACATTTCTTGCATCTTCTTGATCTTTGCCTGTATTCTTTTTCCGAGGTCCTGGATCATCTTCACTATCATTATTCTGAATTCTTTTTCTGGAAGGTTGCCTATCTCCACTTCATTTAGTTGTTTTTCTGGGGTTTTATCTTGTTCCTTCATATAGTACATAGCCCTCTGCCTTTTCATCTTGTCTATCTTTCTATGAATGTGGGTTTTGTTCCACAGGCTGCAGGATTGTTGTTCTTCTTGCTTCTGCTGTCTGCCCTCTGGTGGATGAGGCTATCTAAGAGGCTTGTGCAAGTTTCCTGATGGGAGGGACTGATGGTGGGTAGAGCTGCTGTTGCTCTGGTGGGCAGAGCTCAGTAAAACTTTAATCCGCTTGTCTTCTAATGTGTGGGGCTGGGTTCCCTCCCTGTTGGTTGTTTGGCCTGAGGTGACCCAACACTGGAGCCTACCTGGGCTCTTTGGTGGGGCTAATAGTGGACTCTGGGAGGGCTCACACCAAGGAATACTTCCCAGAACTTCTGCTGCCAGTGTCCTTGTCCTCACGGTGAGACACAGCTACCCCCCGCCTCTGCAGGAGACCCTCTGACACTAGCAGGTAGGTCTGGTTCAGTCTCCTGTGGGGTCACTGCTCCTTCCCCTGGGTCCCGATGTGCACACTACTTTGTGTGTGCCCTCCAAGAGTGGAGTCTCTGTTTCCCCCAGTCCTGTCGAAGTCCTGCAGTCAAATCCCACTAGCCTTCAAAGTCTGTTTCTCTAGGAATTCCTCCTCCCATTGCCGGACCCCCAGGTTGGGAAGCCTGATGTGGGGCTCAGAACCTTCACTCCAGTAGGTGGACTTCTGTGGTGTAAGTGTTCTCCGGTTTGTGAGTCACCCACCCAGCAGTTATGGGTTTTGATTTTATTGTGATTGTGCCCCTCCTACCGTCTCATTGTGGCCTCTCCTTTGTCTTTGGATGTGGGGTATCTTTTTTGGTGAGTTCCAGTGTCTTCCTGTCGATGATTGTTCAGCAGTTAGTTGTGATTCCGGTGCTCTTGCAAGAGGGAGTGAGAGCACGTCCTTCTATTCCACCATCAACTTTATATAAATTGAATCATACAGTATGTGCTCTTTTATGTGGGGCTTGACTTGCTCACCAGTCTGTCTATGAGATTCATACATGTTGTTGCATGTAGTTCATTCTTTTTCATTGTAGCTGTCTAGTATTCTACTGTGTGAATATAATTTACTCTGTTCACTACTGGACATTTGGGTGGTTTCCAGTTTGGGGCTACTGGAAGTAATGCTTCTTTGAACATAGTTAAACATGTCTTTTGGAGGATGAATGTACTTTTCTTTTGGTGTGTACCATAGGGCATGTATCAATACATGTTTAGTTTTAATAGGTACACTACTAAACAGTTTCCCCAAGTGGTTGTATTAATTCATGCGCCAGCAATATATGAGAGTTCTAGTTCCTATACATTCTTGCTAACAGCTAGTATTGTGTGTCTTTTTCTGTTTTAGCCATCCTTGTGGTTAGTATAGAACATTGTGTTTTTAATTTGAGTTTCTCTGATGATCAGTAAAGTTGAGCACATTGTAGTCAGAATAGTGTCCCCTCTGAAGATGTCCATGTCCTAATCCCTGGAACCTGTGAATATGTGACTTTCCATGGCAGAAGGGACATTATTGATGTCATTAAGTTAAGGATTTTAGAATGAGGAGATTGTCCTGGATTATCCCAGCAGGCCCAATGTAATCATAAGGGTCCTTATAAGTGAAAGAGAGTGGAAGGAGAGTTAGGGAAGGTGTCACAATGGAAGCAGTGATGCAGCATGAGAAGGACTCAACTAGCTTTGAAATGCAAGAGGCCCACTAGCCAAGGAATGTGGGCAACCTCTAGAAAGAGAAAACAAAGGAACAGATCCTCCCCTAGAGTCTCCAGAAAGAACACAGCCCTGAGGATATCTCAGTTTTTGCCCATTGAGGCCTATTTTGAACTCCTGGCTTCCAGAACTGTAAGATAATAAATTTGTGATGCTTTAAGTCACCAGGTTTATGGTAATTTCCTATTACAGCAGCAAGAGGAAACTGATACTGGCACCTTTTCATAGGCTTCTTGATCATTTGGGAACCCTCTTTTGTGAAGTGCCTGTTCAGGTCTTTTGACCGTTTAAAATAACTGAGTTGTCTTTTTCTTACTGATATATAGGAATTATTTGTATATTCTGGGTATGAATCCTTTGTCAAATTTATATAGCAAATATCTTCTTCCACCTTGTAGCTTGCATTTTTTACTCCGAACAGTGCCTTTTGATAATTAGAAGTTCATCATTTAATGAAGTTCAATTTAACAATCTTTCTCAATCTTATACTTTATGGTTAATGCTTTCTGTGTCCTGTTTATACAAGTTTGAGTCCTGATTTTATATTGTTGTATATAACAAAGTTTCCTTAACTATTTCCCTTATAGTTGGACATATAGTTTGTTTCCTTTACTTTCCTTTTCATAAATGATGCTCTGATGAGCACTTTATAAAAATCCTAGTCCAGATTTGGAATTTCTTTTAAGTAGAATTACTCATTTATTTCTGTTGTTGTTTGTTATTTTCTCTGAAGCTTTTAGGATCTTCTTTTTATTCTTGGCATGCTGAAATTTAACAATAATATGCCTTTGTTTGAATCTCTATCCATTTTTCTAGCTTCTCGTGGAACCTTTCAGTCTCCAAACTTGTGAGCCTCAGTTCTGGAGTATTTTCTTGCATTGTTGCTGCGATAATGTCTTCCTCTCCATTGTCTCTGCTCTTTCTTTCTTTTTTTTTTTTTTAAATATTTATTTATTTACTTATTTTATTTTTGGTTGTGTTGGGTCTTCGTTTCTGTGCGAGGGCTTTCTCTAGTTGCGGCAAGCGGGGGCCACTCTTCATTGCGGTGCACGGGCCTCTCACTATCGCGGCCTCTCTTGTTGCGGAGCACAGGCTCCAGACGCACAGGCTCAGTAGTTGTGGCTCACGGGCCTAGTTGCTCCGCAGCATGTGGGATCTTCCCAGACCAGGGCTCGAACCCGTGTCCCCTGCATTGGCAGGCAGATTCTCAACCACTGCGCCACCAGGGAAGCCTCTCTGCTCTTTCTTTTACAAAGTCCCCTTAGTAGTTTTGGGACCTCCTGGGTTCATCTGTAATTGTAATCATATTTTCCATATCATTGTTATGTTTTCTATTTTCTGTTAATTTTTTTCAATTTTATCTTCTAGACTTTCCATCAAATTTTAATTTCTACTACCATATTTTATATTTTGAAATGTTGTTTTACATTTACTGAATGTTTCTTTTCTAATAGCTTCTGATTCTTGTTTCAGCATATTGCAATATTTTCTCTTATTTCTCTGAGGATATTAATTATGTTGTTTTTAAATTTTCTTCTATCCCCTTCATTGTCTCTATTACCTCAGCATTCCTTTTTCCACCCTATTCATTTGTATTGGTGTTTATCTTTCAGGTTCAAGGCTTTCATCACACAACTTTTGGCTTTCCTTTTGTACTTAAGAGCAAGACTCTGTAAAACTGGTTGGAAGCATGGTGTGCGGGGTAGGGCTTGTTGAGTGGCTTTACCATACAGTGCTAAGTTGGTGGGCCAGCTTTTCACTGAAGGATGAGAACATGTCAGAACTGAGAGGTATTTTCTCTTGTGTTGGCCAGTCTCCCTAGAAAGGTATCCCTGAATCTCTTGCCTGGGGTAGGATGGGCAGCTCTAAGCCTAAATGCCAGGGTTGTAGGAGCTGAATGGGGAGGGTTCTAGGATTAAGCAGACTCTTGCTTCACTGCCTGAACGCGCCTTAGCCCTCTCCTTAGCTGGGCAGCCTCCCAGAAAGTAAACCTCCAGACGTCTGCTAGGTGGGAGGATATCTGGTGGACAAACTCCTCTACAAACCACAAACTCTAAGCTGGCCCTCCTACCTTCCCACACCCTCCACTCCTGCCTGCAGAGCTATCTCATGTCTCCAAGCCCTGAGCCTTTGGAGGTTTCTGGCTGTGAACCGGCTTCTTCTTTCTGGCTTCCCCCTCCCTCCTCCCACTCCAACCCCGGTTAGGCTTAGATTTCAGCTTTCCTAGGGCTCTAAAATCAGTCACCACTTAATCATTTGCTTTCCAGCTCCTTTTTAAAAATTTTCTCTTGTATATTTTCTCCTTTCCTGTTCTCTTTGTGAGTTTATGTCTTTTAAAATAACTCCCTATCCTTTTAGTTTGGTTTTAGAAAGAAGCATAGATAAATGTTTTAAAACTAGAAGTTTTGCATTGGTTTTGAATGTCAGTGATGATACTTTCTACAAATTCTATTTGATTTTCAGTGTTCTTTGTTCTGTTTTCTTCTGTATTATTCTTGCCTTGTGGTGTCTATACCTTCTTTTATCTTTTTATTGACTTTAAATATACATAGAATCTTTCAAATTGTTCTATAATTTCCAAGTCTTTGGGTGTATGTGTGTGTGCTCATTCTCTTGTTTGCTGTGTCTCCTGACTCTTCCTCAAGGTGGGTTCTTTCCCTCTGTAGTATGTAACATTGTTTTTGGTGGGAATCCTGCTGGCCCTGATTATAGAGACTTCCTACAGAGTAAGCTTAGCCTTTGCTTCTGCTTGACCAGAATGCACTCTTATAGTTTCTCTAATTTCTGGACCTCTACACATGTGGTTTCTGGAATGTTCTGTTTTCTCACCTTTGCTTGGCTGTTACTCATCTCTCAGGGCTCAGTTTAGGAGTGATTTTCCTGGGACACTTTTCCTGATATCCTATTCCCAATATTCTCCTCTAGTAGCCTTGTACTTCTTCCATCATAGTATTTATTATTCTGTAGTACAGTCATGCATTTATTTCTCTTTCTCTTCTGTATGCCTAGACTAACTTCTGGGAGGCCAGGATCATGTTATCTTGTTCACCATTAAATATCCAGTTTCTATCAAAGTATCTGGCTGAAACCAGGTGTCAGTAAATATTTCTTAAATGAGTATGATGCTGTATCTTATTTTAAGATGCTTGCGGGGATGGGTTACAGATTGGTCTGGGGACATTGTTCTTGTCCAGGTTTTGCTGTGCTCCAGCTGAAATGTAGGGTGTAGGCTATCTGGTGGACTAACTACTCTTTATACAAAGTGTGGGGCAGTGTAGGTGGTGCAGGGATGCTGCTCTCCAAGCATAAAATGTGAATGGTTCATAAGTTGATTTTTAGTGTATAGGGGTTCTTCCTGTTATCACGTCCATATAAATCAATGGATCACAAGCTTGACAACAAAACATTGTGATGGAATGCTTGGCACTCAGCATATGACACAGCTTCTGTGTGGCTCACTCTTATACACAATGAAGCAGCTTCCATTAAGTGAATGTTTTCGATTTCTTTTTCATTTGTGAAATGCGTGACTACAGAACAGTTGTGTACTAATCCGTTGTTGTATCTATAGTGCCCTCTTTTCAGGTAGTAAGAAATGGCAAGTTCATATTGGATAAATAATATATGCATATCTGATAATTAGGCCCACAGTTTACAGTGACTTTGACTTGTATTCCTTGTAGCTACCCTCAAAATTTGAGTTTAGGAATACTGTCTAAGGTTTTTGTATATTTTTTCAATAGCTAAATAAATAAATGACTTTAGTTTTCTGGAGGATTTCTTATGGTAATAGTGGAATGAAGAATAATGGTGGTGACTTGTAAGCTTGTAAGGATTTGCTTTTTTTGGAAATAGAATAATAGTATTTGCTAACGCTTATTGAGTGCTTACTATGTGCCAGCCAGCCTTCTAAAAACTTTACATGTGCCAACTCATTTAAATCCAAAGAAAAGTTGGATTTACATTAGTAAATCTTCATCATTAAGCTACTATGTGAATGTTCAGGAGAGAGAGCATCAGAACCTGTTTGGAATTGGATACATTGTAATTACATCCAAATGTTAGACTGTGCTAAGGTGATTACTGCTGCTGTAATTCTTTAACTGTTTTTGAGTATACTTACTCTTAAGTTTCCAGTAATGCCTAGTAATTCCAGGCAGTGTAATTTGGGCTAGTTCTCCCAATGAAGACAACCAAAAAGTTTAGATGAAATATAAAAATAAAATCTTCTAAAAAGCTTCAAAAAGATAGTAAGATAGTAGTTACTGGGGCTGAGATTTCAGAGAAGCTGAGAGTCCAGAGGAGAGAAGCTGTTTTTCCCCTGGGGATGCCTCTATAGGAGGCTGAAGAGCTGGGCTTTTGGAGGCTGTAACGGGTTAGGGTGACAAAAATTGGACTCTGGTATGAATTCATGATTCCTGGTATATTAATCCTCTGCTTTGAGCTGCACCCTTGGAATAAAGATGAACTGGAAGCAAAGTAGCCCTCATACAGCTTGAATCCTGGATTCCTGTCGTTTAAGTAATTCAGGGAACCCGAAGTGAGGAGCTTGGCTTGATAGGCCTTCTAGGGTCTCAGGAGTCAAGAAGAAGGAGCAAAAGTCCTCTGTGGAGAATAATGGCATCCACACTTCAAGTTACTTCTACAAATAATCTTTCAAATTTAGTGTCCAGTCACAATCAGAGTTGACCAGGCATATGAGTAGACAAAACAAAAGGAACAAAAGTCAGAAAAAATGTCTAGCATATATTCATTTGGTGACTTAAAAGAATAGGAAGAGAGAGAGAGAATGAGGGGAGAAGCAGTATTTTAGGATATAATTGCTGAAAATTCCATAACTGATAGGAGACATCAACCCTGGTACTTAAGATGCCAAAAGAATTCTAATCAGGATAAATAAATTCACACCTAGACATATGGTAGTGAAACTGCAGATAATCAAAGATGAAGAGGAAATCAGGACAGTCTCCAGAGAAAGAACATCAGCTACCTTTATAGGAAAGCAGTTAGACTGATAGCTAACTTCTCAATAGGACAGTGGAAGAGAAAGGGGAAATAAGACATTTTCAGACTTAAAAATCAAAAAACAAAAAACAGAGGATTTGCCACCAGCAGACCCACACTAAGAATACCCTTTAGAATTTGTTTTAGTGTGGGTCTGCTGTTAGCAGCAATTCCTCGCAGTTTTAATTTTAGTGTTCTTCACACAGAAGGAAAATGATCCCAGTAGGAAAGAGAGGTAACAGAAAGACTAGTGGTAAATATGTGCATAAACAAACACTGTATGAAACAATAGTAAGTTTTCAAAATGTGTGTAATATTTTAAAAATGCATAACAACAATACCATTTCAGTTGAAAGGGACTAAATGGGCTTAAAGTGTTCCAAGTTCTTTCTGGAAAGAGAGGAAAGGTATGGATTAACATTAAGATTTAGGAGTCAAGGTTATATGCTGTAATTTATGGAGGTAACCACCAGAAGAACTTACAAACTAACACATGAAATAAATGTAATAATAAACTTCTCAGCTTTTATAGAAGATAGCAAATTTGCCAACACAGCTACTCTGTGTCGTCTCTTCCTAGTGCTACTTTCTTTTGCATTTAAGGAAATAAATTGACATATGTGAGCAAACGGTTCCTTAAGTTTTACTTATTAAGTTCAGAGCAAGATGTAAATTAATGTATCCATCTTCTCTCAGTGGAAATTATTAAAAATAAATGGATTCCTTCATCTTCCTAACTGCCTACTTGTCCTAAATGTATTTCCCTAGGCTTTGGGAGTTATTTCCATATTGTCTATTGAAAAAGAGTTGATATTTTCAACTCTCTAGAGTCTAGCATTCTCAAGGTCTCTGTAGGAGAATGTCCCCCTGCCTCCTTGTTTTGCTTTATTTTAAATCAAAGATCTTTTTGGAGAGAATTTTCTGCTGGTATTCCTCTCCCCACCACTCAAATATTATACATGATTCAATATTGAAGTTTGAAGTCAGACAAATAAACAAAATTAGACTTAACACTTGGGGAAACTTCTCTCCCTCCCTTTCTTCCTTCTTTTCCTTCCTTCTCTCTCCTTTCTTCTTAAGAATGGGTTTCTTAAAAATTTTAAGTACAGATGAGAAGTAAGATAGTTAACTCTCTTTAGGAATTGGTAGGATTCATTATATGCAGCAAGATCAAGATTCAGACTCTGACTCTGGGCCATTGCACTGATGTATTAAAAATGTTAGGGCTTCCCTGGTGGTGCAGTGGTTGAGAATCTGCTTGCTAATGCAGGGGACACGGGTTCGGGCCCTGGTCTGGGAGGATCCCACGTGCCGCAGGGCAGCTGGGCCCCTGAGCCACAGCTGCTGAGCCTGCGCGTCTGGAGCCTGTGCTCCTCAACAAGAGAGGCCACTAGAGTTAGAGGCCCGCGCACCGTGATGGGGAGTGGCCCCCGCTCGCCGCAACTAGAGAAAGCCCTCACACAGAAACGAAGACCCAACACAGCCAAAAAATAAAAATAAATAAATATTTTAAAAAAAAATGTTAGTAGTTCAAACTTAGTCTAATTAGTATTTCTCAGTTTCCATCATTTTCTAGTCTAAGTGATCTCTGTCTTAGATTTACTTGGTGTTTAACTTGATTCTTTTTTTAATCTTTCAAAATTAATTTTTAATTACTTAAGTAATACATAAATGCATTTTCCTTTAAACTTTAGAACATCTCAGACTTAAACTTTAGTTTCCATTCCTGAACTCCCTCCACAATCCCCAGAGGTAACCACTGCTATGAGTTTGACGTGTATCTTTTTAGATCTTCACATATCTATCCCCGAATTTACATAGAATTCTTTGTGCATGTGTTTCTTCTCTTTCTAAATAAGTTCTCTTGCTGAAAGAGATTTAGGTTCTTTTGCTTTTCAAACAGTGTTTTGGTAAATACCCGTATACATGGGGAGTGTCCTTCTAGGGAGATATATGGAGGTAGATTTAGTTAGTCATAGCAATGCCCATTTTCAGGTTAATATATTCTGCAGAATTGCACTACCAAGAGGCAGCAGGCTTGAAGAGGACCTGTTTCCCCATTACCTTGCCAGTATATGATCTTATCAAATTTAATTCTTTTTGCCAAATGTGAGTCTATCTGGGTTTCCTTTCTTGTATGAAAAAGTGAGTTTGTGAATGTCCTGTCTTTTCCTCTCAAAGTGAATCTTGAAGCCAACTGCTACTCTTGACCGAGAATTTAGATTTCAAAGATGATGGAGGTGCACATGAGACTTGTCCCCCACCTCAAGCCCCTCCCTCCCAACCTCTTCCTATTGCTTTGAAATGAAGGGGATGCATTTACTAGAAGAAGAATCGGGGACAGATGGAAAGAATGGAGGTTACCCTCTGGGTCTCGGGGAGCCTGGAAATACAAACTTCCTGAATATAGAAGAGATGAGGCTTAGCATGATGAATGGTGATCAATGATGTTTTTATTAATCTGGGAAATTCTGAGTTCAGTAATCAGTATTTTTGAGGTTTATGCTAGTGAAGTTAATACCAAGTTATTTTAAAAACTAGATTTTTGGCTTCTTAGCTTTATGATATTAATTCCCATTTTATTCTCATTAGTAGTACAGCTGAATGACAATGAGTCTCATCATTTTTGAGAAATTGGGGAATTGTTTTCCATGCAGGTATTTCAAATAGAGAATATAATTTTAAATGGATTACAAATGTCATTAATACTCCCAGTTTGTGGAGTGGTCTTGTTCAATGTTATAAACCTGAATTTTGCATAATTTTATAAACCGGAAAGTAGACTAGTAAACAATATGTTTTGTTTTTTAATAAATGCTTAATTGAAAACAAAGCATAAATTTAGGTGCCTGTTTCCACTAATTTTGGGGGAAGTATCAGGAATTTTAAACATTTTGGTACTTCCATGTTTATAATTACTAATAAGAAAGTCAGGTAAGGTATTTTGCATTTCCAGAGCAGTTTACCAGTTTAAAGTATGCTTTAACATATGACTGCAACAAATTAAAATATAAAATATTTGGTTAATCATTTTGAAAAATCACAAAGGCATAAAGTAGACATTGATGAATCAGATGTAATTTGATTGAAAGTGCTTCTTTCACTAATGTAAATTATAAACTCTGTGGATTTAGCTTGACTTTAATTTGTCTGAATTATAATATGGAAACATTTTTAGGGGTTTAGAAAAACTAGTTGTAGGTACCTATACTTTAAATTCAAACTATAAACTCTCAATTTTTAGTTTTGGAATAATTTCAAACTTACAGAAAAATAGCAAGAATAGCTCACAGATTTCACCCATCTTTAGTATTTCTGACACAATTGCCTTATCAGTCTTCCTCTTTATAGATATATATTAATATTGCTTTTTTCTGAATCACTTGAAAGCAAGTTTCAAGCATTATTCCCTTTATTCCTAATATTAAAACATGCAACTTTAAGAATAAAGACATTATCTTATGAAGCCATAGTACAGTTATTAAATTCAGGAAATTTAATATTGGCATAATACTATTATCTATACATTCTATAAATCAGTCTATATTCTAATTTAGTCAATTGTCCCAGTAATTTCCTTTAGGGCATTTTTTTCTAGTACAGGTCCCAGTTCAGATCATGTGTTGAACTTAGTTGTCATGTCTCTTTAGTCTCCTTTCATCTGGAAAGGCATCTCAGCCTTTTTTTGTTTTTTAGGAAATTGATACTTTTGAAGAATCCAGGCAGTTATTTTACAGAATAAAGTTCAAGTTGGGTTTATCTGATGTTTCCTCATGAATAGCTTCAGGGTATGCATTTTTGCCAGGAGTGCCTCAGGAGTGACATGAGTCCTCCTCAGGGCCTCCTATCCAGAGCTTCAGGGTGTCTATTTGCCTATTATTGGCAATGTTAAATTTTATCATTAAAGTGTTATCCATTTGCTCCACTGTGTATTTACTATTTTTTCTTTTGTAATTAATAAGTAATTTGTGCGGAAACACTTTAAGACTGTATAAATATCTTATTCCTCATCAAGCTTTTCCCATCCCCAGATTTAGTATCCACTGCTACTAATTTATGTCTGAATTTATGATTTTTTAAAACTTTATCATTCCTTCCATATTAGTCAGCATTCTGCTAAAAAGCAGTGCCTCCTGCTCTTAATTATTTGGATGCTCAAATTATCCCCAGGGCCAGTAGGAAGCCCCTTTATTTCCTGCATCCTTTTGATAGGCTCTTGTAATTTTTTTAAAGCACTATTGCTGTTTGGCATAATTAGCTGTTCCAGGTCCATCTAGTACTTTCCGTGCCCTAGCACTGGAATCACCTGTTTCTCCAAGGAGCCCTGGTTCTTTTAGTGAGGATTGTAATTATTGCTGTGGTAGAATGTCATCGCTTCTTGACCTTTTCAACAGACAGAGCTTGGAAATACATATACTACACACTCTCATAGATGCAGCTAAAAAGATGGAGATATATTTTTAAATCCCAAGTTTATACTGATACTTACAACTTAGAGCCCCACCCCAAGTTCTTCCTTGCCTCCCCCCGTTCTTATCTGTATCTCCCTTCTTCCACTGTGATTACTCATTTGATCAGTCCTGTAATACACATAAAATAGTTTCAGGATTGCTATACCCAAGGACTATAAAAAACAAACCTACTAAGAAGAGTTCAAGATTCTTTGCAGTTCTTTTATTTTTCTTTACATTGAGAGTAGTCAAAGTTCTGTGTTCAGATGTTACTTGGATTAGGTCTATTTTTAAAAATTCAGTGTGGTAATGTTATTCATTTTAAATATAGTTGGGTTCATTTATTTTAGTTTGCATTCAGTTTTAGGATCCGTCCCCCATCTTTGATGGTTTAATTTTATATCTGACTATGTGGAAAATTAACATGATTCTAAAATTCAAGACTACAAAGCAAGATATACTCAGAGAAGTGTTACAAGTTTCTTTTATTTTTTATTTTTACGTTCCTATTCTGCTACTAAGGCATATTGATAATTTAAAGTCAAACAGTGTATGGTTGGATGTGTCTGTGTTGCTTTTTCACGGGTATGTGGGTAGAGGATATTGACTATTCTCCAAGACATAGGTAAAACGTACAAGTGAAATATCAGGAGCCTAAAGGAGTGAATGTAGTTCAAAATGGTTAAGGTACAAATTGGGAATTACATTAATTTCATTGGAGAAAAGCCTCAGCAGTCATGGAGCAGGGTGCTCCAAAAGGCTGTGGTGCTTTCTTTGTGGGACACTAGGGGGCGCATTGGCTCAGACGCGCCTTCAGGCCTCCTCCTCTGCCAAGCTGAGGCTGGGAGGTTAGGTTCAAGACCCCCGGACCTGGAGGCCTCCCAAAACTATCTTGGTGGTTCTGTGCCACCTCTTAAGGTTTTGACCCAAGATTTGGGTGAAAGTTAAGAGAGAAGGTCATTGTCAGGCCTCTGGTCTTCTCTTTGATCATATCTTCTTGCCTTTTAGTTAACGTTTTATTTTTTAGGTTGGCAAAAATGACTAAGAGTTAAGTAACCTGTCCAAGGTCATAATTCAAACTCCATGTCTAATTCTTTTCATTCTGCCATTTGAGAATGTCTCTTTATGCATGTAAAATAAGATCAAGCCCATATAATTTCCTAATATAAAACAAACTGGCACAAAGTGGACATGGAGAAATATTATTAGTCACATGTTATGAAATCAGAAAATTCAAATGAGATCCAATTAAAGTAAATATGGAATTAATGAGATTAGGCCAAGAGGAAAAAAAGTCCAACTGATAATTAACTCAACATCTGATTCCCCAAAAGTAATCATAAATAAATTCATTATCTCTATTGCTTGTGAAACCTTGGGGCACTCCACTTGTGTAAGGAATCTGAAGTACATTAACCTTAAATTGCTCTTGTTTGCCTCTTGTTGCTGATCTAGGCTTATTTGCATTGCTTCCATCAATGCTTAGTTCCTCAATGGCTAAAGCGATGTCCTCCAGCTTTCACTTTGGGGGAGACAAAATTAAACTGTGCCCTCATCAGTAAATACAAGGATGAGCTGAAAGATGAACTTGATTTTTAAGAACATCACCTATCTTATCAGTGCAGTGACTAGTTAAATAATATTCTGCTCAGGGTAGAATCAAACCCAAGTTGGAGAAATGGGGCAGCAAAGGGCCAATGTGGCTTTTTCAGCTTTATTTCCATTCCGTGTATGAGTGTAGGAGATGCCAGCTTCTCCTGTTTAACCTCTTCTATTTACCAGATCACTTATGCTAAAACTTATCCGTTGAGTGCTTCCATTAAAGCTTTTAGTGGATTTTCTTCATCTGGGGTTGTTGACGTTTGATTAGTGGGAAATGGTTAAGTCACACATGTGAATAATTAGCTACTGTTTGTGCTGGCAGTGTATATTTATTTCGTTTTTTTAAAATTAATTAATTAATTTATTTATTTATTTTTGGCTGCATTGGGTCGTCATTGCTGCATGCGGGCTTTCTCTAGTTGCGGCAAGTGGGGGCTACTCTTCGTTGCGGTGCGCGGGCTTCTCGTTGTGGTGGCTTCTCTTGTTGCGGAGCACGGACTCTAGGGCTTGTGGGCTTCAGTATTTGTGGCACGTGGGCTCAGTAGTTGTGGCTCGTGGGCTCTAGAGTGCAGACTCAGTAGTTGTGGCCCATGAGCTTAGTTGCTCCTTGGCCTGTGGGATCTTCCCGGACCAGGGCTCGAACCTGTGTCCCCTGCATTGGCAGGCCTATTCTTAACCACTGCGCCACCAGGGAAGTCCCTATATTTATTACTATTAAAATTTTTTTTCTTTCTTTCACCATCATTAGGATATTTCTTCTATTTCCATTTTGTTATAATAACATTTTCTGGATATCTTACTTTGAGTGGAAAAAGTACCTGCATTTCAAATCCAAGTGATTGTAGAAGTTTTGGAAACAGTAAATATTTTATTATATCTGGCCTCTAAATTCTTGTGTGTAATTATATGCATACATGAGATACCTTTTGAAGTTATTTACAAGTGTGTTTGTAAGAACAGAAATGCTGATAGGTCTTATATTTTTGGTATGGTTTATCATTGTTTTAAATCCTAAACAGTGGCTCAAAATTGCTATGAATTAGTTATGCACACCTAAAATCTTTAGCACTTAATTATATATCTACTCTTTTGAACTGTTCTCTGATTATTTTATTATATTAATCCTCTTTCCTCAATAAGTTTAAGGGCAAGAACATTTCATGCACTCTTCTTAGTAGTATAGTCCCTACAGCACCTGGCACTGTCTCTATCACATAATAGGTATTTACTCTCAATTATTATTTTTAATCCTTAGTAAAAACTTGAACCATTCTTTATGTATATATGTTCTACCTTCTTTTTTAGTTTACTTTTTATTTTGAAATAATTTCAGACTTACAGGGAAGTTCCAAGACTAATACGAAGAATACCCATGTACTCTTCACCCAGATTCCCCAAATGTTAATATTTTGCCATTTTTGCTTTAATATTCTCTCTCTTGCTCTCTCCCTTCTGCTTCCTCCTTTCATCCCTTTCATCCTTCCTCCCTCTCTTCTTTCCTTCCTTCCTTCATCTATCTATCTATCTACCTACCTATCTGACTGCCCACAATGTATCCATCCATTCATCTGTCCATCTATAATACATACATACACACATGCATACATATATGCATATATAATATAATATATATATATGCATATATTTTTTCTTGAGCCATTTAGAATAAGTTGCAGACCTGATGGCTCTTTTCCCTTGAATACTTCACTGTGTAGTTCCTAAAAGCAAGGACATTCTTTTGTATAACTACACTACAATACTCAAAATCAGTGAATTAACATTTAAACAATATTATTATTTGCTCTACAAATCCAATTAATATTTTGGCAATTATCCCAATAATGTCATTTAGAGCAAAAGAAAATCCCAGGTCATGTGTTACATTTATATATCAAGTCTCTTTAGTGTTGTTTAATCTAGAACATTTGCTCCATCCTTCATGAGCTTGATATTTCTGATGAGTACAGGCCAGTTATTTTGTAGAATGCCTCTCAGTTTGTGTTTGTCCAATTTTCCTCATGATTTGGGTTATACATTTTGGGCAGAAATATCAAAGAAGTGATGTTGTATTCTTCTCTGTACATATTATCAAGAGGCACATAATGTTGATTTGTACTATTACTGATGATGTTAGCTTTGGTCACCTGGTTTAGGTGGTGTCTGCCAGATTTCTCTACTGTAAAGTTACTATTTTTTCCTTTGTAATCAATAAGTATCTTGTGGGAAGATATTTCGAGACTATGTAAATGTATGTTTCTTATCAAACTTTCATCCAAGAGTTTTAGGATCAGTTGATGATTCATGCTTTAATCATCATCGGTCGCCAAAGGGTGATTTTCTAATTAGATTCTATGTTTTTTATTTTGAGTATAACTATCCTTGCTATGCCAGAATTCTCTTGTAGTTCTCTTAGCACTATGCCTTATTCTGTTTGTGCAATACCCGTGTTTACCACAAATAAAAAACTTCATAACCAGTACTTTTTATAATAGTAGGATCATCTGTTCCACTTTGTTTGAAATTACAGCTAAAAGTAGCATCTAATATATTAAATATTTTTAGCAGAGTAGCCTGCGTTTACATAATTTTGTCAAAATTACTCTCCGTGAGTGAGGTAAAGTCAGTTTTTGTAGAGCGTCTATTTGCTGTCGCTGTTTCTCTGAAGCATCTTGAATCTTCTTCTGACACTGTTGTTGTGACAAAGTATTAACTGTTGCAGCATAAACACAATTTAACTTAGTATTAACATGACAGTTTGACAGTTTCTAATCTGTTCAAGATGTATATCAATGAAGAAGAACCTGCAGCTGGAAAAAACCTAGATTCTCACAGATCAACATAGAGATAGTTTTTTAGTTTTATTATACGATGATAAAGTAGAATCTACTAGATAAAAATAAATAACATGTACGTCGGTATTTTTATCAAGACTGGAAAACATATTTTATCTAAAAAGCCACTCGAGCTTATACTTTTAGTCTGAAGTCTAAAAAGCTGTTTCACATGCAGATTATTTTATTTATACCGTTTCTATTTCAAATCAGTTCTGTGTAATGCATATTTATTGGGCCTATGCAGTAATTAGGTAATGTGAAAAATATATACATATGTGTATATATGATACACACAAACTATTGTGATAACTTTAACTTGCATTAAAATACTGGAAGAAGTACTTCTGATTTAATTTTAAATTCTGCTTACAAACATCTGCATGAGATTGCATTCTGGATAAAGATTCTTAGGCTTTGCAGAAATTATGGAATTGCCTTCTAAGTAAATTTTTTACATTGGTTCAGTCGACCTCCTGAAAGGTAGCATGGATGAGATATTCGAAGGCCTCTTCTTGATTGGTGATACCTTGGTTCAGTTCTCATCATAGGTCCTAAATAGATCAGAAAAACATTTTTGATGATTCACTGGTCTTTAAGAAAAATGGTCTTTAAGAAAAATTTAGCTTTAGCTGATCTCAGAGATACCACTCATTTAGGTACTCATTTTTTAACTAAAAAGATTCAGCAACTGTCAAAGAATCAAACTGATTTAGCAATGTTCTGGCTTCTTATTGCTAGAACCTACTGAGAGATAAGCATCTCAAGGAGTCCTACGTGCAAGGCCTTTTCTCAGTCTGCCCCACTGCTGTTCTTCCCAGTGTGAGTGGAGGCATTCTGAATTGACTCTTGTAAAGTTTTCAGGGTGCCAGGCAACACAACGATGAGAACACTTGTAAACAGTTTATTTATATCAAGTAGATTGTATTTTATAATTGTATAGTCAACATGCATAAATGTCTCTTTATGGGGTGTCCATGAGAGTTCACTTTGTTCGTGGTAAGCAACATGGCAGAGATGCTGAGTCAGGAGACCAGATTCTAGTCCAAGGTCTGCTATTGACATTGTGTGTGATCTTGGACAAGCCATTATCTCCTCTGAATCTGTTTTTTCATCTACAAAAAAGATAGATTAGATCATCTCTAAGGATTCTTGCATCTCTAAAACTTTTCTAGTTCAATATATATTTGTACATATTTGATTCTACTTAAAATTATCTCTTTTTTCAGAAAATTAATGGGATTTTGGCTTCTATACAGATGAAAATCACACAAAAATTTTAAATCCAAATATATGATTTATTGATTCTGATTTAGATAATATATGTAATTATATCTACATAATGCCAACACATATGGATAATGATGACTTAGACTTTTAGCATGACTTGGAAAAATATGGGATAGTTTCTGTTGTAAATAGGGCTCACATAGCTGCCCTGAAATTTCTTGCTTCTGCATCACAGAGGTGAGTTGGGACAGGCTCATGTGGCAGTGAGAGCTGCAGAGACTATTTGCATAAGATTTTGGCTGTGTGGGTCTTAGCCTATAGCTGAAAGCTGGGCAGCTAAGAACCACACTAGCCAAGATGGTAAGTGACTTATTTTAATTAATCAAAATACAATGTACAGATAAGCTGGTTGAGACACCAGAATCTGACAGGACTTTGTAAATAAACTGGCAAAGATTTATACGAGCCAGTCCGGCTGCAGTGTGTACCTGGAGGGTTGTCAGGAGGCTTTGATGAATTAGTAGTCATGGCAGGAGACTTCACCATAATTCAAGGCTTGAGTATTGCCATAGAGGATGCTGCAGAGGACATCTGGATTCACTTCAGTTTATGTGTCAGAGGCAACAGCATCGGGTACTATGGGACCAGATCTGGAAATATAGATTTTGTTACTGTGCATCGATCTATCAAGGATTCTTATTTTTGAGAAATGGTTAAGTATCGGTTTAAATAAATTTTAAAAATTTGAATTACAAAAGTAGTGTATGTTCACTGTAAAAATAAAACACTGAAAACTACTGAAGTAGTATAAAGTAAAAGGTAAGAGCTCTTACCCCCATCCACCCAAGCTCTCACTCCCTATGAGCAGCCGCTATAAACAGTTTTATGTGGGTCCTCCTAGGTCTTTTTCTAAGCACACCACCATTTTTTGTATACTATGATTTAATATTAACTGTTACATTATGTTATTGTAATTTAGGATTCAGCACTTGACAATATAATTTTGCATTCTATGAAATAGTATGATGAAACCTTTAATATTTCCCTGGTAAATTGATATTCTACCAACATAATCAGATATTTGCCCTTAGCTTCTTGACTGGAACCAGTCTTGGGCAGTTTTCTAACTTAAATAGTGATCTTAACTTCACTTAAGTGATAGGGCTTGTCCAGTGTTGGGTAAGAAGACAGTGAACTATAAATAGAGAAAAGATAGAATTTATTATCCAAACCAGGACACTTTGAGAGTCCTTAATAATTACTCTGGGACAACAGATATAAACTGGGACTGTCCAGATATATGTCACTCTAAAGGTTGCCGTCAGTGCACCGGGAACCACTTGTTCCATGGTTCCTGGTTCCTGTTGAGTGACAGGGCTGTGAACTCTACTGTACCTGGGCACTGACTAAATGAATTGATGACTGATTCCTTTCATGCTCTTTGGTTTTCCTTATAGGGAATCTTTGGTAATTCTTAGGGGAACCTGTTAGCACTCAGACCTCAGATTGTTAAATTTCTTGATTCTTAATGTAAGGATAGTCTAGCATCCCTCTTTTCCACTTCTCACTTCCTGTTCTCTTCTCAGTCGGCTCCAGCTGGGCTTCTCCTGCCACCACTCCACCAGACCTGCCCTTTTTAACATCATTAGTAACCTCCATGTTCACGAATCCAGAGTAGTCACATCTCTGTTCTTATTTGATACAGTTGATCATTCCTTCCGTCTTAGAAGGTGTTCTTCTCCTTATTTATGTGACCCCCACACTCTTCTGGCTTCTCTCCCCTTTCCAGTGTCGCCTTCTTGGTATCTTTGGCTGGAGGCTTCTTGCTCAACCTCTCAGCATCGCGATGCCCCTGGACTCTCCCCATCCACAGTCTCAGTTTCGTACCTGTAATTATCATCTTCACATTGACGCCCATGTTGGTATCTTCAATCCTGATCCTTCCACTGAACTCAAGACTCATGTATCTAAGTGCCCACTTGACATCTTCATCTGAGGATATAAACCTGACACGGTCAGAACAGAACCTTTGGTCTCCTCCCACCCCCATCGCACCTAATCCTCTTCCAGTCTTCCCGTTTCAGTACATGGCACCACCATTCATCCACTTGCTCAAGCCCAAGACCCAGCCATCATCTTTGATTCCTTCCAATGCCACCCTTCCCTTCTTCCCAGCAAGTCCCGTCAACTTCATCTTTAATATTCTGTTCACTCTGCTGCTACCCCTCTGGTGCACACCACCATCATTGATGGCTAAAGTTTGTCAGTAACCTTCTAACAAGTCTCCCTGTGTCCTCTTTTGCCTTCCTGCAGCCCGTTTTCTACATCATGGCTAGAGAGTTTTTAAGTTACTTTCCTCCTCAGAATCTGCTTGCGGCATCATATTGCAGATAGAAAAAGAATCCAAACTCCTTGCATGACCTGTGGCTTTCTGTTTAGCCTCTTCTCTTGCGCACCTCTGATTTGCTGGGCACGGGCTCGTTGGTCCTCAGCACCACCCAGCTCACCCTGTGTCACAGCCTTTGCACCTGCTGCTCCTTCTGCCCTGGGCTTTGCATGACTGATTCCTTCTTGTTCAGGTTTCAGCCTCCCTTCCTCTCCTCAAAGAGGCCTTTGCTGACCAGATAGTAATAGTCTCCCTCCAAATCACTGTTTATGCCATTACTTTATGTACTTTCTTTATAAAGTAGGTATTTGTTGTCATCGCCCTCCTCCTTTACCTACTGGAATGTAAACTTCTTAACAGCAGGGATCGTGACTGTTTTGTTTACTTTCTTGTCTTGGCACATAGAACAGTGCCTGGCACATGTGAGGCACTTGACTCTTGCTGAATGAATAAACAATGGTCACTGCGAACCAGGATGACTTGTGTCCCGGGAGCTCTTCAACATCATCAGTGACCCATTTTCATTTCAAAATCAACATTGTTTGTTCCTCTGTGTCTATCTCCTCTATTTCCTGTTCCACTCTGCATGGTCTTCCTGCTCCAGACCTTCGTAAGCTTTGTACATGCTTTTTCTTGTTACCAAATCATTGCTTTCCCCATGGTGTTTATGTGGAGGCTGATCCACTCATTAGGAGACCATTTTATTCTGTTTACCAGGTTAAACTGATCTAAGCACCCAAGTAGTCACTTTGAAAATTGGTTCCTTAACTCCCCCTACCTATTCCTAAGGAGGTTCTATTAACTCAGTGCTTTGTGGAGATGACAAAAGAATTAGTCAAGAAAAACTGAGCCTTGTCATCCAACTTATGTAATTTACTGTGCCACTAATCTTAATGGTATGCTACAAACTTTTGCAGTTATAATTACAGTTAGGGGTTCACCACCTTCTCACCAGATTACTCCTAAAGCCCTTAACCTGGACTGGCCAGATTAAGTGTCCTTTGGTATTGTGGTATCCAATTCTTTCTTTCTTATCATACTCATTCCCTGTCATCCTCTGAGTCACCATGTCACCTGTAGTGCCACAAGCAACCATGTCTACTTATACTGGAGCAGATATGTTAACTGTAGATATATCACATCCTGTCTGCTGTTATTCAAAAGCCAGTCTTTATATAACTATTCTGTCTCAACTAATCTTCACCAACTGTTTATCAGCTGCATTTCTATTGCTAATTGCATAAATAAATGCAAATGGAGGTAATTCGAGATGCAAGATGCCTTGTGTGAAAATGAATTCTGTTAATGCCATTTTCAAAATGTCTGCTCCAAAATACCTTCTATAAAATGGTAGCTATCACGTGTGTGTGTGTGTGTGTGTGTGTGTGTGTGTGTGTGTGTGTATGTATGTATGTTAACATACACATAGGCATATCCATAATTGGGGTTGAGGCTGTTCTTAAGTTGTCCAATAATCTGTTGACTGATGTTGTATCCACATAGTTTCCTTGATGTATAAAACAACTGTACACTGGGCAGCAACACTGAAGCCTATTTTTCTACTCTGGTAGTTTCATTTGTGTTACCTCTTCAACATGAGGATTAGAATTAAATTGACTAGGCAAGCAAAGCTGCAAATTGAATTAATTTCAGATTTGTAATGAAAAATGGGATCTCTCTTACTCAGTGTTAACTAGGACCCTGTGGGCTATGCAAACTAAATTGACAATCTCTCATTCAAATGATATTTTCTCCAGTGAAATGTACTGGCACTAAATAGTCTCTGAAATGCTTTGTGCTCCAAGATCCCAGCTGCCATCAGGATTTTGGAACTCAGGGCAATTTTTATGAAACCCATAGAATCCACAGCATTTATTAAATTCAATGCTATTTTGCCAGGTATTTGTGGAATTCCTACTCTGTGCTAGATGCTGTGCTGGGCAATTAGGATTAAGGATGACTAGCTCATGATTCTTGTCATCCAAGGCCTTCCAGTCTAATAGGAGAAACAGCTATACATTAAACCAAGCTTCAAGTGACTTGTTTAGTGATGTGAGAGATGTCCTGTGGAAATATTGATGGAGAGGGACTAATTCCATCTGGTTAGTTTGGACAAAAAAAGAAATAGGTGATAATAGATTTGGACTTTGATGGATTTCACCAGGCAGAGAATGGTCATCCAGGACTGTGGAACTTACAAAACGTTTCATGAAAAGTAAAATACGATGGATACCAATTCAATTTTTATTTTAACTGTATTGTTTACCTTTAAGGAGATTTGATAATTTCGTTCCAAAATAAAATTTTTCCTGAACTGAGGCTACATTTTGGTTCATGAGAATGAAAAACATTTGTTGAATACCTACAATGCAATGGATGTCTTATGCACATTCACTGATACTACTCAACAGCAGCTCAGCAATGTAGGTAAGATTATCAATATAATCTAGACGGGAGAGGTCAAGAGACTTGCTGATGGTTACACAGCTGGTAAATGGCAAAGCTGGGCTTCACGCCCAGGTCTGTTCTACTTTAGAGACCACTCCCCACACCCCTCCCCACCCCTCACACACAAAATACTGTCTCTTTCACACAACTGTTACAGTCGTGACTGCTGTTTGATGAAGGTGATGACATTGGCAGAGTCCTCGTGTACTATTCTGGATTAATTTAACCAAATGCTACATTTGGACGAGGCTTGGAACCGGGCACTTTTCAGTATTTTGGTGGCTTGGGTACTAACAGTTTAGGCCCAAGCCATGACAACACTGGCCTGTTTCACTGTTCCCATGTCAGAGGGTAACTGACTCATGCAGGATGAGGCCCAGATGCTTAAGAGAGCAGAGAGCCCCTCATGATCCCAGATGCGCCTCCTTAGTAGGGGTCAGTATGTGGGTGATCTTCATGAGCTAACTGTCCAGCTAGAGGCTGTGGCTCTTCCCTGAGGCGCTGATGCCGCAGACCCCTGGCTCCTCTAAGAGAAATCTTTTCTCTCCAGAGGAACCAGAGCTATAGCGAATGACCTTAGGATCAGAAGGCACCACTCAGCAGTGAGGCCCAGTGTGTAGCCCAAAGCTGAGAGGACAAGATGTTTCAGACAAGCTTCAGAACTGCTTTCCCTAGTGCTTCTTGTGTGCCTACACCTCTCTCTGTCAGCGTTCTCAGCCATGCTGTCACATTGCTTATCTCAGGTCCCTAACTGAGCCTGTTCTTCCTCTCCTGGGCCAGTAGCCTGGCCAGTATGGCTGGGATGACCACTACTCCCTTCCTCCCCTGTGCCACTCCTGAAGGTCTGAGCTTTCTTTCACCCCGCTTTACGAAAGATAGGAAAAGGCATTGCTCATGTTTAGAAAGAAATTGCAGGCCTAGAAGGAGATTTCCGAGCTGACATCTGTATCGCTACGCAAAGCATCGCTAGATAATTACTTCCCATTTACATTGCCTAATCTCTCGGCTCTTCATGGAAGGAGCCATCTCTCTGTCCTCTCTTCTCTAATCTCCTACAATATTTACAACTGGGAACCTCTTTCTTGCAGCTAACTTAAAGTCTGTGTAATGGATTTGAATATCCATATCTCTTAATTATGTGCTCAGAAGAAATGGATAATCATAATTTACGCTTTTCCTAAGCAAAATTATCACTAAATTTCTTCCCAGAGGCTCAGTCTGGCATAGGAGCATAAACTTTGGAATTAGATCTGGATTCAAATCTAATTTTGCTGCTTATTTTCAGTTTGCCTTTGGACCCAATGTTTAACTCTTGGTCAGTTTCTTCGCTTGTAAAGTGGGGCAGTATTACCTACCTCACAGGATTAAGTATAAAATGCCCCCACCGATGACTGGCACAGAGCCTCCTTTTTGTCTTGTTGCTTTGCTATCCTCAAGAAGATGGCTGCTCCCACTCCAGCCCTCATGTCTGCATTCCAGCTGACAGGAAGGAGAAAAGGGGGCACAGGGGAGGGCCCTTCTCCTCCCATTTCCTGGAAATTGCACACATAACTTCCATGTTCATCCCATTGGTGGGAGCTCTGTTGCATGGCCACACTTGAGTGGTTCCAAGGGAAGCTGGGAAATGTAGTCTTTACTCCTGGCATTTATTCACATGCCCAGCTGACATTTAAATGTTCTATTTCTGAGAAAGAAGAGGAGTATTATAGGTTGATTTCCCCAGGAGGCAGACTGAGACCAAGCTTAGCTTGCATGATGTTTATTAAGGGGTGCTCTATGGGTCAAAGGCGATGGATAGGAGGATAGAAGGAAAAGTCAAGCCACAATGCTGGTCCCATGACAGCCTCGGGGGGGCCCCAGAGGTTGCTCTGGAGCTGGGATGGCCTTTATATACTTGTATTGATCAGCTGTTAGGTATGGACTGGCCTGGGAATAGGTGTGATCTTGGGCAAGGCAACTCTTGGGAGTTGAAGTGACCCCTGAAGAGACTGACAACTGAAGGATGGACCAGTTGGGCCAACAAGTCCTTCATGAAAGGGGATTCTGGGTGACTCAGCGTCCAGTGCAGAGAGAAAGGGAGAACTAGTATATCTGCTACCCTACATCTTAGAATGGTTGTGAGGGTCAAACAGCATAAAACATAGAGGGCTTTTGCAGAGGACCTGACTTATGGTAAGCACCCCGTCAGTCTTAGCTGTGGTTTTAGCATTTCCCAAAGTTATTTTAACAGAATATTTTTCTCCTAGAACATCCTGTGGGACTAAAAGAGTTGGTCATCCCTGGTCTAATGATCAAACTTAGGAAATGTTATGTTGCCAAATCTTTAATTTCTACTTCATGTTGGCCAGTGTTCAGTCAAGGCCTCTTCTAATAGGTTGCATTAGATAAGATAGTGTTGACATTGCTCGTGCCTTTGGTTTTCTCCAAAGTGGAGATACAGAAATGCTTCCTGTGTTTCAGATTCTGTGTTACTGATATCCATCACTTCTGTTGACAAATCTGTTACATAAAAATTTCCTGAAAATAAGATCAAGAAATGAAAAAAAATCATTCCTTAAACGAATGCTTACTGAGAACACATCTGTGGGTGGGCCCATCCCATCCAGTCCAAGCCAGTGTTTCTCACTTGGGCCTCACTAGCAGTCTCCTAACTGGTCTTCCTGTTTCCATTTTTGCTCCCTTTATGGTCTGTTCATTACAGCAGCCAGAGTGATCCTTTAAAAATTTTTAATCAGTCTTATTACTCCCTTTACTCTCAACCCTCTAATAGCTGCCCAGTGTACTTGTAGTGAAATTCCAAGTCCTGGCCCTGCACGCTCTGGCCCTTAGCCGCCTCTCTGACCTCATTTCTGTCCTGGCCATTTTGCTTCAGCCATACTGGCTGCTGCTGTCTCTCAGACATCCAGGCAAGTCCCTGACTCAGGACTTTTGCGCTTGTTGTTCTCTGTGCCTGGAATGCTCTTCCCCTAGGTTCATGTTTGGCCCCCTCCCTTCACGCAGATCTCTGTGCCCCTGTCGCCTCATCAGACAGGGCTTTCTGGCTTGTCTCTCTAAAGTGGCCACAGTGGTCCCTCTCGCTTTTACCCTCACTCTCTCACCCTACTTAATTTTTCTTCTTATTACTACCTGCAATTGTATATTCACTTGTTTACTGTTCATTGTCTATCTCCCTGACCAGACTGTAGGATCTGAGAGAGCAGGACTTGGTTTTTGTTTACTGGTGTGTCCCAGAAGAGTATCAGTAAATTTTTGTGAGGGAAGGAGTATGCTAGTTTCTCAGAACATAATGATAAATAAGACAGTCATGGACTGTGCCCTCATAGAATATATAGGCTACAACTAAGGCTCTTTCCAATGGAAGAGGCAATAAAAATGATAGAATTTTCTCTCTTAATATATTATAGTAGTAAATAATTATACAGATGTACCTCAGAGATATTGAGGGTTCAGTTCCAGACCACTGCAGTCAAGTGAATATCACAATAAGTGAGTCATGTGAATTTTTTTCTTTCCCAATGCATTTAAAGCTATGTTCACCCTACAGTACAGTCTATTTTTTTTTTTAGTAGATCTTTATTGGAGTGTAATTGCTTCACAATACCATGTTAGTTTCTGTTGCACAACAAAGTGAATCAGCCATATGCATACACATGTCCCCATATCCCCTCCGTCTTGAGCCTCCCTCCCATCTTCCCTATCCCACCCCTCTAGGTCATCGCAGAGCACTGAGCCAATCTCCCTGTGCTATGCTGCTACTTCCCACCAGCCAACTATTTTACGTTCGGTAGTGTATATATGTCGATGCTACTCTCACTTCGCTCCAGCTTCGTCCTTCCACCCCATGTCATCAACTCCATTCTCTGTCTACCTCTTTATTCCTGCCCTGCAACTAGGTTCATCAGTACCATTTTTTTTTTTAGATTCCATATACATGTGTTAGCCCATGGTATTTATTTTTCTCTTTCTGACTTACTTCACTATGTATGACAGACTCTGTGTCCATACACCTCACTACAAATAACTCAGTTTCGTCTCTTTTTATGGCTGAGTAATATTCCATTGAATATATGTGCCACATCTTCCTTATCCATTCATCTGTCGATGGACATTTACGTTGGTTCCATGTCCTGGCTATTGTAAATAGTGCTGCAGTGAACATTGTGGTGCATATCTCTTTTTGAATTATTGTTTTCTCAGGGTATATGCCCAGTAGTGGGATTGCTGGGTCATATGGTAGTTCTATTTTTAGTTTTTTTAAGGAACCTCCATACTGTTCTCCATAGTGGTTGTATCAATTTGTATTCCCAGCAACAGTGTAGGAGGGTTCCCTTTTCACCACACCCTTTCCAGCATTTATTGTTTCTACCTTTTTTGATAATGACCATTCTGACCGGTGTGAGGTGATACCTCATTGTAGTTTTGATTTGCATTTCTCTAATAATTAGTGATGTTGAGCATCTTTTCATGTGCCTCTTGGCCATCTGTATGTCTTCCTTGGTGAAATGTCTATTTAGGTCTTCTGCCCATTTTTTAACTGGATTGTTTGTTTTTTTGATATTGAGCCGCATGAGATATTTATATATTTTGGAGATTAACCCTTTGTCTGTTGTTTCATTTGCAAATATTTTCTTCCATTCTGAGGGTTGTCTTTTTGTCTTATGGTTTCCTTTGCTGTGAAAAAGCTTTTAAGTTTCATTAGGTCCCATTTGTTTATATTTGTTTTATTTCTGTTACTCTAGCAGGTGGGTCAAAAAATATCTTGCTGTGGTTTATGTCAAAGAGTGTTTTTCCTGTTTTCCTCTAAATGTTTTATAGTGTCTGGTCTTACATTTAAGTCTTTAATCCATTCGGAGTTTATTTTTGTGTATGGTGTTAGGGAGTGTTCTAATTTCATTCTTTTACATGTAGCTGTCCAGTTTTCCCAGCACCACTTATTGAAGAGGCTGTCTTTTCTCCATTGTATGTTCTTGCCTCCTTTGTTGTAAATTAGGTTCCCATATGTGCGTGAGTTTATTGCTGGGCATTCTAACTTGTACCATTGATCTATATTTCTGTTTTTGTGCCAGTACCATACTGTCTTGATTACTGTAGCTTTGTGGTATAGTTTGAAGTCAGGGAGCCCGATTCCTCCAACTCCGTTTTTCTTTCTCAAGATTGCTTTGGCTATTCTCGGTCTTTTGTGTTTCCATACGAATTGTAAGATTTTTTGTTCTAATTCTGTGAAGAATGCCATTGGTAGTTTGATAGGGATTGCATTGAATCTGTAGATTGCTTTGGGTATAGTCATTTTCACAATATTGATTCTTCCAGTCCAAGAACATGGTATATTTCTCCATCTGTTTATGTCATCTTTGATTTCTTTTGTCAGTGTTTTATAGTTTTCTGTGTACAAGTCTTTCACCTCTGTAGGCAGGTCTATTCCTAGGTATTTTATTCTATTTGTTGCAATGGTAAATGGGAATGTTTCCTTAATTTCTCTTTCTGATTTTTCGTTGTTGGTGTATAGGAATGCCAGAGATTTCTGTGCATTAATTTTGTATCCTTCAACCTTAGCAAATTCATTGATTAGTTCTAGTAGTTTTCTGGTGGCATTTTTAGGATTTTCTATGTATAGTATCATGTCATCGGCAAATAGTGACAGTTTTACTTCTTCTTTTCCAATTTATATTCCTTTTATTTCTTTTTCTTCTCTGATTGCTGTGGCTAGTACTTCCAAAGCTATGTTGAATAAGAGTGGCGAGAGTGGACATCCTTGTCTTGTTCCTGATCCTAATGGAAATGCTTTCAGTTTTTCACCATTGAGTATGATGCTTGCTGTGGGTTCGTCATATATGGCCTTTATTATGTTGAGGTAGGTTCCCTCAATGCCCATTTTCTGGAGAGTTTTTATCATAAGTGGGTATTGAATTTTGTCAAAACCTTTTTCTGCATTTATTGAGATGATCATATGGTTTTTATTCCTTAATTTGTTAATGTGGTGTATCACATTGATTGATTTGCATATATTGAAGAATCCTTGCATCCCTGGGATAAATCCCACTTGATCACAGTGTATGATCCTTTAATGTGCTGTTGGATTCTGTTTGCTAGTAATTTGTTGAGGATTTTTGCATCTATGTTCATCAGTGATATTGGTCTATAATTTTCGTTTTTTGTGATATCTTTTTCTGGTTTCGGTATCAGGGTGATGGTGGCTTCGTAGAATGAATTTGGGAGTGTTTCTCCCTCTGTAATTTTTTGGAAGAGTTTGAAAAGGATCGGTGTTAGCTCTTCTCTAAATGTTTGATAGAATTCGCCTGTGAAGCTATCTGGTCCTGGACTTCTGTTTGTTGGAAGATTTTGAATTACGGTTTCAATTTCATTACTTGTGATAGGTCTGCTTATATTTTCTAATTCTTCCTGGATCAGTCTTGGAAAATTGTACCTTTCCAAGAATTTGTCCATTTCTTCGTGGTTGTCCATTTTATTTGCATGTAGTTGTTTGTAGTAGTCTCTTATAATCCTTTGTACTTCTGTAGTGTCAGTTGTGATTTCTCATTTTTCATTTCTAATTTTATTGATTTGTATCATCTCCCTTTTTTTCTTGACGTGTCTGGCTAAGGGTTTATCAATTTTATCTCTCAAAGAACCAGCTTTTAGTTTTAGTGATCTTTGCTATTGTTTTCTTCATTTCTATTTCATTTATTTCTGCTCCGGTCTTTATGATTTCTTTCCTTCTACTGACTTCGGGTTTTCTTTGTTCTTCTTTCTCTAGTTGTTTTCAGTGTAGGGTTAGATTGTTTGTTTGAGATTTTTCTTGTTTCTTGAGGTGAGATTGAATTGCTATAAACTTCCCTCCTAGAACTGCTTTTGCTGAGTCTCATAGGTTTTGGGTCATCGTGTTTTCCATTTGTTTCTATGTATTTTTTAATTTCTTCTTTGATTTCTTCAGTGATCTCTTGGTTATTTAGTAGTGCACTGTTTAGCCTCCATGTATTTGTGTTTTTTACAGTTTTTTTCCTGTAATTGATTTCCAATCTCATAGTGTTGTGGTCAGAAAAGATGCTTGATACGATTTCAATTTTCTTAAATTTTCCAAGGCTTGATTTGTGCCCCAAGATGTGATCTATCCTCGAGAATGTTCTGTGTGCACTTGAGAAGAAAGTGTATTCTGCCACTTTTGGGTGGAATGTTCTATAAATATCAGTTAGATCTGTCTGGCCTATTGTGTCATTTAAAGCTTGTGCTTCCTTATTTATTTTCTGTTTGGATGATCTGTCCATTGGTGTAAGTGGTGTGTTAAAGTTCCCTACTATTATTGTGTTACTGTCGATTTCTCCTTTCATGGGTGTTAGCATTTGCCTTATGTATTGAGATGCTCCTATGTTGGGTGCATAAACATTTATAATTGTTATATCTTCTTCTTGGATTGATCCTTTGATCATTATGTAGTGTCCCTCCTTATCTCTTGTAACAGTCTTTATTTTAAAGTCTATTTTTTCTGATATGAGTATTGCTACTCCAGCTTTCTTTTGATTTCCATTTGCATGGAATATCTTTTTCCATCCCCTCACTTTCAGTCTGTATGTGTCCCTAGGTCTGAAGTGGGTCTCTTGTAGACAGCATATATATGGGTCTTGTTTTTGTATCCATTCAGCCAGTCTGTGTCTTTTGGTTGGGGGCATTTAATCCATTTACCTTCAAGTTATTATCGATTATTATTATCAACATGTATGTTCCTATTACTATTTTCTTAATTGTTTTGGGTTTGTTTTGGTGGGTCTTTTTCTTCTCTTGTGTTTCCTGCTTAGAGAAGTTTCTTAAGCATTTGTTGTAAAGCTGGTTTGGTGGTGCTGAATTCTCTTGGCTTTTGCTTGTCTGAAAAGCTTTTGATTTCTCTGTCGAATCTGAATGAGATCCTTGCTGAGTAGAGTAATCTTGGTTGTAGGCTTTTCTCTTTCATCACTATAAGTATATCCTGCCACTCCCTTCTGGCCTGCAGAGTTTCCACTGAAAAATCAGCTGTTAACCTTATGGGGATTCCTTTGTATGTTATTTTTTGTTTTTCCCTTGATGCTTTTAATATTTTTTCTTTGAATTTAATTTATATTAGTTTGATTAATATGTGTTTTGGTGTGTTTTTCCTAGGGTTTATCCTGTATGGGACTCTCTGTGCTTCCTGGACTTGGCTGACTATTTCCTTTCCCATGTTAGGGAAGTTTTCCACTGTAATCTCTTCAAATATTTTCTCAGACCCTTTCTTTTTCTCTTCTTCTTCTGGGACCCCTGTAATTCGAATGTTGGTGCATTTGGTGTTGTCCCAGAAGTCTCTGAGATTGTCTTCAATTCTTTTCATTCTTTTTTCTTTATTCTGCTCCTTGGCAGTTATTTCCACCATTTTGTCCTCCAGCTCACTTATTCATTCTTCTGCCTCTGTTATTCTGTTATTGATTCCTTCTAGTGTATTTTTCATTTCAGTTATTGCGTTGTTCATCTCTGTTTGTTTGCCCTTTAGTTCTTCTAGATCTTTGTTAAACATTTCTTGTATTTTCTCAATTTGTGCTTCCATTCTATTTCTGAGATTCTGGATCATCTTTACTATAATTACTCTGAATTCTTTTTCAGGTAGATTCCCTGTTTCTTCTTCATTTATTTGGTCTTGTAGGTTTTTACCTTGCTGTTTCACCTGTGACATATTTTTTTGCCATCTCATTTTTTTTTTTTTTTAATGAGTGGGATTGTATTCCTGTTTTACTGGTTGTTTGGCCTGAGGCTTCCAACACTGGAGTTTGTAAGCTATTGGGTAGAGCTGGGTCTTGGTGCTGAGATGAGGAACTCTGTGAGACCTCACTCCGATGAATATTCCCTGGGGTCTGAGGTTCTCTGTTAGTCCAGTGGTTCAGACTTGGAGCTCCCACTGCAGGAGCTTCCACCTGACCCCAGGCTCGCGAACCAAGATCCTGCAGGCCGCGTGGGGTGGCAAGAAAAAAAAGAAAGAAAGAACAATAACAAATTGAAAAATAAAATTAGACTAGGAAACTAACAGATATGTTAGAAAGAATGTAAAAATAAAAATAAAGATGAATCAACAACCGGAAGGTACATCAGTACCACAATAGTAAAAAAGAGGAGGAGGGAAAAGAGAAAAAAAGGGAGGGGAGGGGAGACCTTGGCTGTGGAGAGCAGGGCCTAAGCAAGGGTGAGGTTTGGGCAGTGGGTGGGGCCAATGCTCAGGACTCACAGGGCTGGAAAAGGCTGTGGGCGGATGGGGCTTAGGCTCAAGGAAGAGAAGGGGCCCAGGCGTGGCCCTCACCCCTGGTTTCAGAGGACAGGGGACCTCACCTGGGAGCCCAGCAGGCTTCCTGGGCTCGAGTGGGTGGGGGAAATGCCCTCCTCTCCTCTCCTGCTCCTCCGGTCTGGGGTCTGAGAGGGCCTCTCTTGCCTGCCTCTCCTGATTTCTCCAGCCTCCCTCCTGTGCCCCCAGTACCAGTGTGGCTGGGGGTGAATTGGGGGCCTTGGAGGGCAGGGGATTGGCCTGGGAGGCTCAGCGGGCTCCCCGGACCCAAGTGGGCGGGACAAACACCTCCACTCCTCTCCTGCTCTTCCCAGAGGGCCCCTCCCGCCTGCCTCTCCTGATCTCCCTGGCCTCAGGGGCGCTGATCTTGTCTGGCCTCCACTTCTCCTGCCCCCTCAGTCCCCCTGTGTCCTACCAGTTCATTTTGGGGTTCTCCCGTCTCCTTGGGCGTCAGAGTTCCCCACCAGCAGCCGGCAGGTGCCCTAGTTGTGGGGAGACGCTGACTCCGTGTCTTCCCACACTGCCATCGTGACTCCTCCTATAGTACAGTCTATTAAGTTTGCAATAGCATTATGTCTAAGAGAAAACAATGTACATACCTTAATTTAAAAATATGTTGTTGCTGGGAATTTCCTGGTAGTCCAGTGGTTAGTACTCCATGCTTCCACTGCAGGGCGCAAGGGTTTGATCCATGGTTGGGGAACTAAGGTCCTGCAAGACGTGCAGCATGGCCAAAAAATATATATATACGTTATTGCTAAAAAATGCTAACCATCATCTGAGCCATCAGTGAGTTGTCATCTTTTTGCGATAGTAACACCAAAGATCACTGATCACAGATCACCATAACAAATGTAATAATATTGAAAAAGTTTGAAATATTATGAGAATTACCAAAATGTGATACAGAGACATGAAGTGAGCAAGTGCTGTTGGAAAAATGGCCGCAATTGACGTGTGCAAGGTAGGGTTGTCACGAACCTTCAATTTGTGTTAAAAAAAAAAAAAAAGAAAGAAAAATGCAGTATCTACCAAGTGCAATAAAATGAAGCAACATAAAATGAGGTATGCCTGTAATAGAATCTCTAATGTTGAACTATCCTTGCATTCTTTTGACAACCTTACTTGGTCATGATATATAATTCTTTTAATATACTATTCTTAAGATTCAGTTTGCTATTTTTTTTTAAACATTGCTTATTTTATTTTATTTATTTATTTATTTATTTAGTTATGGCTGTGTTGGATCTTTGTTTCTGTGCGAGGGCTTCCTCTAGTTGTGGCAGGTGGGGGCCACTCTTCATCGTGGTGCGCGGGCCTCTCACTATTGCGGCCTCTCTTGTTGTGGAGCACAGGCTCCAGACGCACAGGCTCAGTAATTGTGGCTCACGGGCCCATTTGCTCCGCGGCATGTGGGATCTTCCCGGACCAGGGCTCGAACCCGTGTCCCCTGCATTGGTAGGCAGATTCTCAACCACTGCGCCACCAGGGAAGCCCCAGTTTGCTATTATGTATTTTATTTCATAGTGGCATGTAAGGATGATTTTCTGTAATTTTCCACTGTCTTCATCCAGTTTTGATAACCATTAGTGTTAATGGTTATGCCAGCCTTATAGGAGTACTTGGGATGCTATCTATCTCTTTCTGTTTTCTGGAGCAGTTTAAATAACATTGGAATCCCTGTTTAATCTAGGTATGGTAGAACTTGCCTATTAAACTGCTTGGGTTTGGTACCTTCATGCTGGGTAGAAGTTTGATCATCTTTATAATTTTTATAATTTTTGGTCTATTCAATTATTTTCCTTCTCTTGAGTCAATTTCTATAATTTTATATTCTAGAAAAGTTTTCATTTTATCTAGATTTTCATATATTTTTTAAATAGTAGGCTCTTAAGATCTCCTTGTATCTATAATTGTGTCCCCTTTATCATTCCTAATATTGCTTGTTTGTGTTTTCTTTCATTGGTCTTAAGCTTAGCGAAGTTTTAACTACTTTATTGTTATTTCAGAAAACCACCATTGATTTTATTAATCAAGTCTACTTTGTTGTTGTTGTTGTTGTAGTTGTTTTATTCTCTATTTCACTGGGGTCTCTGTTTATTCTACCACAATTGTCAAAGTAAGGACAGCTGTACTCCTAGACACAGCTTTTCTGTCCACCTCCATCTCTACGCAGTGGAGGTCTGGAGTTACAACAGCCTCTACCCTGCTTCTCTTTGACCTCAACACTCAGAGAAGGGAAGTCTCCCAGCCTTGAAGATGCTTCATTTGGTGCAAATCTTAAGGTTTTAGCATGGAGCCAAACGCCTTTTCACTGTCAGCTACTTGTTTAGGGCGGGTGGGGGTAGGGCAGTTATGATGGCACAGTGATGGGGAGGAACTTATAATTGGTCCAGCTGTTCTGCAGTAGGTCATTTAATTGAGGATCCCCATGACTTTAAGACCACTTCTGCTTCTTATGTTTGTTTGACTCTGAGCTTGGACTTCTTTGCCCATTTTTAGGTTGCAGGTTTTTTGCTTTAGGTTCCATGTAAACTTGAACCCTTTGCTTTCTGTGTTCTAGATACACTAAAGTTTTTGTCTGCTATTAGCACCCTTTCTCAGTATTTAATTTTTTAACAAAACAAGATTCTAGTGTGATCTTTGACAGTGCAGAAAAAGCTCTGGAAACCAGAAACATACTTATTATTTTGTTGTGTCTTTAAGGGGCCTCATTTAACTTCCATATGTTGTAATTGGCCATTTGAGAGAGAGAGAGTCATGAGTTCCATCCAGCACTGGAATTCTGTCCTCACACTGAGAGTGATGACCCACTGTTAGTTCAGCAATTCCAGTGACAGGAAGAGCCCTTTCTGTGCTTGCACATTTCAAACTGGCATGAAATGTTATATTAGTAAAAGATATCACCTCATACCTATCAGAATGGCTGTTATCAAAAAGGCAAGAAGTAACAAGTATTGGAGAGGATGTGGAGAAAAGGGAACCCTTGTGCACTGTTGGTGGGATTGTAAATTGGCACACCCACCTTGGAAAACAGTATGGAGGAGACTCAGAAAATTCAAATAGAACTACCATATGATCCAGCAATTACGCTTCTGAGTATTTTTCACCAAAACACTAATTTGAAAAGATATATGCACCCCTACGTTTATTGCAGCATTATTCACAGTAGCTAAGATATGGAAACAACCTCAGTTCCCATCGATAGGTGAATGGGTAAAGAGGATGTGGTGTACATACACACACACACACACACACACACACACACACACACACATACACACATATAACGGAGTATTACTCAGCCATAAAAAAGAACAAAATCTTGCCATTTGTGACAACATGCTTGGACCTTGAGGATATTATGCTAAGTGAAATAAGTCAGACAGAAAGGCAAATACTATATGATCTCACTTATATGTGGACTATAAAAAACAAAACAAATGAACAAATGTAACAAAAGAGAAACAGAGTCACAGATAGAGCAAACAGGTAGTTGACAGAGGGGTGGGAATAGGTGAGAAAGGGGGATGAGAGAAATAGGTGAGGGAGATTAAGAGGTACAAACTTACAGTTACAAAATAAGCGAGTCCCGAGGATGAAATGTATAGTATGGGGAATATAGTCAATAATAATACAGTATCACTATATGGTGACAAATGGTAACTAGCCTTACAGTGGTGATCATTTTGTGATGTATAGAAATATTGAATTACTATGTTGTGCACCAGGAACTAACATAGTGCTACGGGTCAATTATACTTCAACAAACAAACAAACTCATGGAAAAAGAGATCAGATTTATGGTTACTGGAGGCAGGGGGATGGGGGAAGGGGAACTAGATGAAGGTGATCAAAAGGCACAAACTTCCAGTTATAAGTAAGTACTAGGGATGTAATGTACATGATTAATATAATTAACACTTCTTATGTTATATATGAAAGTTGTTAAGAGAGTAAATCCTGAGAGTTCTCATCACAAGGAAAAATATTTATTTCCTTTTCATTTATTTTATATCTATATGAGATGATGGCTATTCACTAAATTTATTGTGGTAATCATTTCATTATGTATGTAAGTCAAATCATTATGATGTATACCTTAAACTTATATAGTGCTGTATATCAGTTATATCTCAATAAAACTGGAAGATAAAAAAAAGGAATTAAAAAAAGTTATTTGAAAGTACCCATATTTTCTTTGGTAAATAAACTGTCTTAAAATTCAATTAGTGAATTATTTTGTAATGTGATTTATTTGCAACAGATTTCTACTGCCTTCAAAATAGACTTTCTAAAATTATTGATAACATTATTGGGAAATATTTACATGTGAACAAATATTAATGGTTCTATTTTCAAATGTAAGCTTATAGAGAGAAAGAAAAGTTGAAGAAAAATGTTTAAAACAAAAGATAATCAGATGTTTATCACCTAAGTGTTCAGAGATTGGAAATATCAACTTGACTAGACTTTCTCTTTTCTCCCCAACTGTTTGGAGTTGTTTAGGCATGTAGGGATAAGAGTTCGCTTCTGCTTGTATGTGCCTGTGAATCTCTAAATGTTTGGTTTCTTTGGGATTACGTCAGAGTGTGCAAATCCAGAATTAATTCTCAAAAGAAAATGCGATGAAATCAGTTTAAGATGACAGGTGAAGGATTTGAATTAGATTCCAGTAAAGCTTATTAAGTGCTAAAATTTATTACTAAAAAAGGCTCTGAGGTTTGTGCTAAATATATACATATAGAGAGAGGGAGAGACAGGAAGAGTGATGAGAGGAGAGAGAGAAAAGTGTTTTCCGTCTGGGATGATGAGAAAGTTCTATACTCCCTCTTAAATTGGGGCTGACCTGTAATTCTAACCCCTAAGAGGTGCTACATTTCCAAATGGTGATTATGATTAGTCTGTTGTTTTTTTAAAGTATAGTTGACTTGGAATATTATATCAGTTTCAGGTGGGCAGCATAGTGATTCAGTATTTTTATAGATTATACTCCATTTAAAGTTATTACAAAATAACAGCTATAATTCCCTGTGCTGTACAATATACCCTTGTTGCTTATCTATTTTATACATAATAGTTTGTACCTCTTAACTCCATACTCCTATCTTGCCCCTTCCCCTTTTCTCTCCCTATTGGTAACCACTAGTTTGTTTTCTATATCTGTAAGTCTGTAGCTGTTTTGTTATATACATTTGTTTTATTTTTTAGAGTCCACAAATAAGTGATATCATACAGTATTTGTCTTTCTCTGTCCAACTTGTTTCACTAAGCATAATATTCTCTAGGTCCATCCACATTGCTGCAAATGGCAGAATTTCATTCTTTTTTATGGCTGAGTAATATTCCATTGTGTGTATGTATGTGTGTGTGTGTGTGTGTGTGTGTGTGTGTGTGTGTGTGTATGTATATATATATATATATATATATATATAGGCATCTTCTTAAGCCAGTTGTCTGTTGATGGACGCGAGTTGCTTCCGTATCTTGGCTGTTGTAAATAGTGCTGCTGTGAACAATGGGGTGAATGTATCTTTTTGAATTAGTGTTCTTGTTTTTTCTGGGTGTATACCCAGGAATTGCTGGGTCATATGGTAGTTCTATTTTTAGTTTTTTGAGAAACCTCCATACTCTTTTCCATAGTGGCTGCACCAATTCACATTCCCACCAACAATGTACAATGGTTCCCTTTTCTCCACACCCTCGCCAACATTTGTTATTTGTAAACTTTTTGATGATAGCCATTCTGACGTGTGTGAGGTGATATCTCATTGTGGTTTTGACTTGCATTTCTCTAGTAATTAGTGATGTTGAGCACCTTTTCATGTGCTTGTTAGCCATCTGTATGTTTTCTTCGGAAAAATATTCTGGTGTTCTGTCCATTTTTTGATTGGATTGTTTGTTTAGGGATTTTTTTGATATTAAGTTGTATGAGCTGTTTATATATTTTTAATAGTAACCCCTTGTCAATCATATCATTTGCAAATATTTTCTCCCCTTCAGTAGGTTGTCGTTGCATTTTGTTGAAGGTTTCCTTTGCTGTGCGAAAGCTTTTAAGTTTGATTAGGTCTCATTTGTTTATTTTTGCTTTTATTTCTTTTGCTTTAGGAGACAGATCCAAAAAAGTATGCTATGTTTTATGTCAAAGAATGTTCTATCTATGTTCTCTTCTAGGAGTTTTATGGTTTCAGGTCTTATATTTAGGCCTTTAATCCATTTTGAGTTTATTTTTGTGTATGGTGTGGGGAAATGTTCTCATCTCCTTCTTTTACATGTAGCTGTTCAGTTTCCCCAGCACCACTTATTGAACAGACCATCTTTTCTCCATTGTATATTCTTGCCTCCTTTGTTGTAGATTAATTGACCATAGGTGCATGGTTTTATTTCTGGGCTCTCAATTCTGTTCCACTGATCTATGTGTCTGTTTTTGTGCCAGTACCATGGTATTTTGATTACTGTAGTTTTGTAGTATCTGAAGTCAGGGAGCATGATACCTTCAGCTTTGTTTTTTTCTCAGAATTGCTTTGGCAATTCCATATACATTTTAGGATTATTTGTTGTAGTTCTATGGAAAATGTCATGGGTATTTTAATAGGTATTGCATTGAATCTGTTAATTGCTTTGGGTAGTATGGCCATTTTAACAATGTTAATTCTTCTAGTCCAAGAGCACAGGATATCTTTCCATATCTTTGTATCATCTTCAGTTTCCTTCATCAGCAGTGTTTTATTTTTTTCAGAGTATAAATCTTTCACCTCCTTGGTTAAGTTTATTCCTAGATATTATTCTTTTTGATGTGATTTTAAACAGGATTCTTTTTTTTTTGCTTTCTCTTTCTGATAGTTCATTATTGGTGTATAGAAAGGCAACAGATTTCTATATATCAGTCTTGTAACCTGCAACTTTTCTGAATTCATTTATTAGTTCTAATAATTTTCTGGTGGAAATTTTAGAAAAAAATATTTTTTCTGTATATAAAGTATCATGTCATCTGCAAATAGTAATAGTTTTACTTCTTCCTTTTCAATTTGGATGGCTTTTGTTTCTTTTTCTTGTCTGATTGCTGATCACAGTCTGTTTTATCACTTTGCTTGAGATACTGAAGCCATGTGCTAAGTCAGGTCCCACTTATTTCTTTTTATTGTGGTAAGAAAGAAGAGAAAAGACTGAAATAGCACTAGAAGTTCAATGTAAAGAGTAAAATTAATATATATTAAATGTATAAAGGATCCTACTTTACATTCTTTATAATTGTGATAGTAAGAATGAATAAATTCTCGGTATTCCCACCTGAGAAATGACAGATGTTCAGAATTTTATTTCTTTAAGACAGTATTAGTGAAATCTGAGTAGATATTTCAAATGACAGACACAACAGGAGGGGAAAACCATTTTGGTCACAGTCTCATGAACTTGTCAGTGGTAGAACTGCAGAAGAGAATCCAAGATTTTTGACATGTTTTTCTCAACCTTATCTGACATGGCACTAACTTGTTCTTTTAGAATATCTTTTTAAAAAATCTTTACAGAAGTTGAAAAAGTGAAACAAGATGGTTGTAAAACCTTCAAATAATACAGAAATGTACAGTGGGATGAGACTCCCCCATACCCCTCACCAGCTTGTCCTGCTTTCTAAAAGTCCCTACTATTTACAGTTGGGTGTATATCTTTAGAGGCATTTATCTATGCAGATGCCAACACATATGCATTTAATCAACTGAGAGACATTTAGTTATTTACAGTTTTTGTAATATTATAGATATTACGCAGCAAAGTGCTTTTTAACCCAAATAGTATAATATCTGTTAAAATGTAATTGGAAATGAATAATTAATTAGATATGATAAAAATGATTCCAGTCTGTACTTTTACATAAGTCTAAACAATTTACTAGACTGGATTGTTTAAAATGGTAGTTCAAAAACTAGAGTGATTTAAAAAGTTCAAAAACCAGAGTGATTTACTCTCCCTTAGCATTTAGAATCCATTCACAAAAATGATGTTTATAGCTTTAGACTTACACAAATAGATGATCGACTGTCCAAGAGAGTAATTGACTTTCAAGGGAGAGATTGTCTTTACATATGCTTGCTTTCCAAAGGGGGCTGTCCTGGGCTGTCAATGGTTTAAAAAGGCTCTTATTTCTCCCTATATTCTTTGGTTTTCCCAGTAATTAAAGAGACTATCATACTGGAAACCTGGAGGAGAATTCAAGGTTAAAAAACAAAGAGTGATTATGTCATTCTCTAAGGTGAGGTATAATAATTACAATTCTTTAGGGAAATATCTCAAATGTACTACACGCTTTTCTAGTGGAATAATTGCACCCTTGCAGTAAATGTGGAATGACGACCTGAACAAGATATTTTCAAAGAAACATGGCTAAAGGATAGTGCTTAAGAATAAACTGCCTTTTTGCTTGTGTATCACATAAATAATAATTTGAATTTTGTGAATGCTGGAATTGTTGCAGAAGTTTGATAGATGGTTCATTCTTGCCACTAAGCATTTGACATGCTAATTAATTATAAAGGTTCAAAGCCTACGCTTATTTCTAATTTTTCTTCGGGCAGTAGGAAAGGAATTATTATCTCTGGTATTATGCGTTATGTAAAATTTTAAAAGATAATCATAGTGTACAGTTCTGTGTACATGCAGATATACTACTGAATAATAAAAATAACAATTTACCTTGATTGAGTGATTACTATGTGCCTGCACTGCTCTGAGCAGTTAAACATTGAGTGATTCCAATAACTGTACTAGATATACCTATTATTATCCCACTTTACACATGAGGCATGGAAAAAGTAAGTATCCTGGCCAAGGACCCACAGCCAGTGAGTGGCCAAGCTGGCCTAGGTGTTGAGAGACTTTTCTGGTAGTGATAACAGATTTGCAATGAGCCAGCTCTTCACTCATATTCTTTTTTTGCTTTTTAAAAATTTATTTATCTTTATTTTTGGCTGTGTTGGGTCTTCGTTGCTGTGTGTGGGCTTTCTCTAGTTACGGCGAGCGGGGGCTACTCTTCGTTGCGGTGTGTGGGCTTCTCATTGTGGTGGCTTCTCTTGTTGCGGAGCACGGGCATGCAGGCTTCAGTAGTTGTGGCGCATGGGCTCAGTAGTTGTGGCTCGTGGGCTCTAGAGTGCAGGCTCAGTAGTTGTGGTGCATGGGCTTAGTTGCTCTGCGACATGTGGGATCTTCCTGGACCAGGGCTTGAACCCATGTCCCCTGCATTGGCAGGTGGATTCTTAACCACTGCACTGCCAGGGAAGCCCCTTCACCCACATTCTTGACCAGACCCTTCTGTGGCCAGTGAATGGCGTGATTTTGAAAAAAGTGGTCAAGATAAGAAGATGCAGGTTGTGGCTGTGGAATGGGAAACATTTTCATCCTTATATAACTGGCTCACACAGAAACTAAAATATTACCACCACACTTAAATGTCAGACGCTTGCCCAAATTATGGCAGTTTTTCTCTACTGGTGAAAAATTTGAAATATAATTGTATGTAGACAGTGCTGATAAATTATTGAAGTTAGAGAATCCTAAATATGTTTTAAAACTTATGTCTAATACTAAAAACATACAAGTGTTATAGTGAAGTGCATGTATAAATTTACAAATAAATTTAAAAAACTTAAAAATTTGTTAATATGGAGTTATCTTTGCCACTTTTAATTATAGTACATGTAACAAAAAGGTTTATGTCTTTTGTGCCAACCAAACTTCATTCTCTATTATATAGAAATTAGGCATAAAATAATAAAATATTTTTTTAAAAATCTATGCTTTCACTAAGTTATATTCTAAATTTCTGTACCACCTAATAAGTATCTTTCTGCACTTGTGTTAAATTTTACCTCAAATATTAAATTTTCCTTCATTGCTTCATTGGTGGTTAGTTCCTTTCCCTTGGTGTTTCCCTAATACTAAACAAAAACTTTAAAAATATTTACAAAATGTCATTTTATTTCTTATGAAATATTTTGTATTTTTAAAGTCAAACTTATATATTGGGAAGCATGATAAATAAAAGTTAGATTTTAGAGTAATTGACATAGTATTTTGAAATATTAGAAGATTTCTTAGGGAAATTGAAAAAGACATGATTTTTCTAAATTGGAATTATTTTATTTTTCTTGTCAAATTCAAGGCTTGCTTTTAAATTCAAAGGATCTGTTCTTGCTTCTAGAGCCCAAGTAAGATATATGCAATGATTATCTGTTAATTACTTTGGTCTACTGGATACTTTTTCAGCTTCTCAACTCTTTTTGCAACAAGAATAAGGATGTGTCTAATCAAATCATAAGGGATATAAATAACTCTACTGGATCAACTTAAATTCTTTTTTTTTTTTTTTACTAAGTTCTATCTTCCTGTCTTCTTTTCCAAGATGTTTCAGCATTCTTACCTTCATTCACTGTGCATCCCCACCACTATCTCCATTTTGTAAACCCCTTACTTTTTGATTAAAAGCCATAACCTCCACTGTGGAGAAGGTTTGCAGGGGATGTTAGGGTGTTTTGATTAATTGGACTTCTCAGTTAGCTGAGGGATAATTTTAAAAAAACCCTTATTGCAACCCAGGTTTGAAGTTGTTTTAAATGCATTTTCATTTCCCCCTGGAAACTGTATACTGAATATAAGCATAAAGGTTAATAATTGTGGGGTCAGACAATATTGTATTTTAGACCTTCACCACCTCCTGTCTTGTGTAACCCATGGCAAGCCCCAGGTGTCTCATTAGTAAAGAGATGATGAAGCTAGCACCTGACTCAGGGCTGCTGGGATGATTAAACGAAGTAATCCGTGTAAAGGGCTTAGCATCCTGACCAATGCATAGTAAAAGTCCAGTAAATTATAGATGTTTTTATTGCTGTCAGTGACCATTAGCTTTGTTCCTGTGGATTATTCTACCTGATGGAGAAGTTAATATATGCATGTATGCATGCAAACATTATGTCAATCAGTAAATAATAGCTGATAAAATTCATAACATACCCTATCACATCCTACATGGAAAATACTTTATTATAATGCCTGCAAAATGTCACTCACTGACCTCGTATCTTGTTTTATGAAACAAGAAATTATTCATATTCCATGGCAATTGATGTATATGCATATTTCTTTTTTATTGTTATGGATATTATATAAGGATGTAATGAAACATTAGCAAGCAAGAACTAAGCTTAAGTCTATATTTTTAATTTATACTTTAAAATCTTCTCTTTAGTCAATATATTAAATAATCCTCAGAACATTGCAAATAGTTTTCTGTATTGCCATATGGTCAATTTGTACCCAGTCTGTAAAATCTTTTTCCACGTCTGGAACAAAATTATATTTGATTTTAGGAGCTTGTCTAACTAGATAAGGAGATGAAATAGAGATATATACCTCTTCTCAATCTGATTTTTTAAATGTAATTAAGCATGAATATCTGGTGTTGCACAGAAAAATGTCCCTAAAGTTAGCTGTGGTGTATAATGAATTGATGTGATCTTGACCACACAAGGACAGAATTATATACATTGAAAAATTTTGAGGCTTGATTTTTTAAAAAAAATAGATTTTAGAAATCTATTTTAAATGTGAGATTAAAATCACTCACTTTTTTCACTACCCTAAAAAATTGACCATTTTTCTTTTTGCGTAATACTATCTGTATTGGTATATGTCAAAATATAGTTCTAATGAGACTGTACATGCTATTTTGTATTCTGTTTTCATTTAATATTAATATCACTGTAATATAATTATTATTTTAAATATCTGCATTCTGGCATAACATGTTTATGTTCCATAATTTATTAAACCATTTCCTTAATGTTCGATCTTTATGTAGTTATAAACTTTTAAATCAATTAGCGAGCAATTAACTTTATAGTGCCTGTCTCTTTTATATTGAATTAGAATAAATACTTATGAGTAGTTATCATGTAAATGAGTATAACTACTAATAAAGGTTTTACTACATTTTACCGTATTTCTAAAAGTGTTGTAATGTTTTCCTGAACCACCAATAGTGAATTGCTTTGCCTACATTGGGTGTTATAGTTTTTTGCAGCTTAGGAGTGTAAAATGGCATTTAAAGGTACTCTAATTTTGTTGATAGGGAATAAAACTTCAGTTTTCTTTCGACTTCTCCTTGGGTGAGTTGTTTATCCAGCAGCACTGCCACCTTCAGAGCTCTCATTTCCTCAGTCCTTTGTCATGTGCCAGGCTTCGTGCTAATGCTCCCAACAGCCCTGTGAACTAAGAATTCTTATGTCCTCATTTTACAGATGAGGAAACTGAGGCTTAAAGAGGCGTTAGTTGCTCAAAGTTACGCAGCTAATAAATAGTAATTAGAGGTTGGCCATCAAGCCCTAGGATTCCAGAGTTAAAACCCTAAACTCCTCCTCCATATCGTACAGATTTTGACATTGGTTACATTTAATGCAAGTATTTCTATCAGTCTTTGTCTTTTTGGTTTTGTTCTTATTCTACTGTGTAAATGTTTAATTGTGGTTTCTTTTTGGAAATCATGATCTTTTTCTTGGTGTCTGTTGCTTCAAAGCTGAAAAAGTTATCATCCTTGTACATATCTGATATGCCACATTTTTGCCAGTCTACAATTTAAATTATTGTATTTACTTAAGCTTTTTAGTTTCCTCTGCAGTTTATTTTGGTGCATTTTAACTCCCCTACCTAAGATAATATTTTAAATACTCCTTCCTTGTTCTTTGTCTTAGAAATAAAAATTTATAAACTATTAGTTTATATGTATATCTCTCTGTCTCTATATTTTGGCTATTTCTTAACTCTCCATTTTTTTCCCTTGCTCTGTATTTGTCACATTTCTTTTTCTGGTGATTGTTGTGATTTGGGCACACGTAGACGAATGTGTCAGTTTACTACACAGTTCATCATTGCTTTTGGAACTCTCTTTCTTGGTCATGGTGAGTTAGAATCCTGGACCTTTTTGTTATTTTAACTCTACCACAGTAATTGTAGAGCCAGAAGACCACAGGATGGATTAACATGTCACAGACAAAATTCTACCATCTACCTTCCATCTAAGATGGCAGCTTTTCTCAATAGGAATGAGGCATGAATCACAGGGCATCTGTGGCCTGGACACCCCTTACCTGGTCTTTGCTTGTTTTAAATAAGGACCGTGGTGGGAGGGATAAGAACAGACCTTTGAGAGTGCACTGCACCAAGGGTAACACAAGACCTTGGGCTGGGTGGGTTAGTTTGGTTTGTTTGCAAAGATAAGTTCAGTTCTTCAGTGCCTCACTTTTCATAAAGTGAGCATAAAGGCCACATAATGTGTTATTTTAATTCTATTTAAAAAAACTAAGATCATAAGGGATACAGTATGGTAAGTTTCTTAGGGAATCTCCTATGATTTTATATGATTTAACCTCAATTTGTGTATTTTGCATTATCACAATTAAGATCATTGAATTGTTGTGCAGGATTATTGCATGACTGTTTCATTTGTGAAATTAAGCTATTGGAGGTGTAAACTGAGAATACTTGTTGAATTTGAAACCTGTCTCTACTCCCTAGCCTGTCTAGACCTGCTCTCTACCACCACCCTTCCAACCAAACCCAATTCTGGAAACCTTGCTGAATAACATCAATCCTGGTTCTAGGTTTTCTTAAAGAAGTTTCAGGGGTTTTACAGCATGCCATTGAGCAAAATATCCTAAAATTCTAGTTCATTCATCCATCTTCCCAAAGGGTTTGCCCAGTCTTGCCCCTCTTTGTTCACCATTCATGTTTATTCCTATCATATCCTCCTTCTGTGTCTCAATTTCTCCCCACCCCAGTCCCACCTTCCTTTCTTTTTTTTTTCTTTTCATTTTTTGAAACATCTTTATTGGAGTATAATTGCTTTACAATGCTGTGTTAGTTTCTGCTGTATAACAAACTGAATCAGCTATACATATACATACATCCCTATATCTCCTCCCTCTTGTGTCTCCCTCCCACCCTCACTAACCCACCTCTCTAGGTGGACACAAAGCACTGAGCTGATCTCCCTGTGCTATGTGGCTGCTTCCCACTAGCTATCTATCTTACATTTGGTAGTGTATATATGTCCATGCCACTCTCTCACTTCATCCCAGCTTATCCTTCCCCCTCCCCGTGTCCTCAAGTCCATTCTCTACGTCTGGGTCTTTATGCCTGTACTGCCCCTAGGTTCTTCAGAACCTTTTTTTTTTTTTTTTAGATTCCATATATATGTGTTAGCATACAGTATTTGTTTTTCTCTTTCTGACTTACTTCACTCTGTATGACAGTCTCTAGGTCCATCCACCTCACTACAAATAACTCAATTTCGTTTCTTTTTATGGCTGAGTAATATTCCATTGTATATATGTGCCACATCTTCTTTATCCATTCATCTGTCGATGGACATTTAGGTTGCTTCCATGTCCTGGCTGTTGTAAATAGAGCTGCAAAAAACACTGTGGTACATGACTCTTTTTGAATTCTGTTTTTCTTAGGGTATATGCCCAGTAATGGGATTGCTGGGTCATATGGTAGTTCTATTTTTAGCTTTTTAAGGAACCTCCATACTGTTCTCCATAGTGGCTGTATCAATTTCCATTCCCACCAACAGTGCAAGAGACTTCCCTTTTCTCCACACCCTCTCCAGCATTTATTGTCTGTAGATATTTTGATTATGGCCATTCTGACCAGTGTGAGGTGATACCTTGATACCTCATTGTAGTTTTGATTTGCATTTCTCTAATGATTAGTGATGTTTAGCATCCTTTCATGTATTTGTTGGCAATCTGTATATCTTCTTTGGAGAAATGTCTATTTAGGTCTTCTGCCCATTTTTGGATTGGATTGTTTGTTTTTTTGATATTGAGCTGCATAAGTTGCTTGTATATTTTGGATATTAATCCTTTGTCAGTTGCTTCATTTGCAAATATTTTCTTCCATTCTGAGGGTTGTCTTTTCATATTCTGTATAGTTTCCTTTGCTGTGCAAAAGCTTTTAAGTTTCATTAGGTCCCATTTTTTTGTTTGTTTGTTTTTATTTCCATTTCTCTAGGAGGTGGGTCAAAAAGGATCTTGTTGTGATTTATGTTGTAGAGTGTTCTGCCTATGTTTTTCTCTAAGAGTTTTATAGTGTCTGGCCTTATGTTTAGGGCTTAATCCATTTTGAGTATATTTTTGTGTATGGTGTTAGGGAGTGTTCTAATTTCATTCTTTTACATGTAGCTGTCCAGTTTTCCCAGCACCACTTATTGAAGAGGCTGTCATTTCTCCATTGTATATTCTTGCCTCCTTTATCAAAGATAAGGTGACCATATGTGTGTAGGTTTATCTCTGGGCTTTCTATCCTGTCCCATTGATCTATATTTCTGTTTTTGTGCCAGTACCATATTGTCTTGATTACTGTAGCTTTGTAGTATTGTCTGAAGTCCGGAAGCCTGATTCCTCCAGCTCCGTTTTTCTTTCTCAAGGTTGTGTTGGCTATTTGGGGTCTTTTGTGTTTCCATACAAATTATGCAATTTTTTGTTCTAGTTCTGTGAAAAATGCCATTGGTAATTTGATAGGGATTGCATTGAATCTGTAGATTGCTTTGGGTAGTGTAGTCATTTTCACAATGTTGATTCTTCCAATCCAAGAACATGGTATATCTCTCCATCTGTTTGTATCATCTTTAATTTCTTTCATCAGTGTCTTCTAGTTTTCGGCATACAGGTCTTTTGTCTCCTTAGGTAGGTTTATTCCTAGGTATTTTATTCTTTTTGTTGCAGCGGTAAATAGGAGTGCTCCCTTAATTTCTCTTTCAGATTTTTCATCATTAGTGTATAGGAACGTGAGAAATTTCTGTGCATTAATTTTGTATCCTGCTACTTTACCAAATTCATTGATTAGCTCTAGGAGTTTTCTGGTAGCATCTTTAGGATTCTCTATGTATAGTATCATGTCATCTGCAAATATTGACAGTTTTACTTCTTCTTTTCTGATTTGGATTACTTTTATTTCTTTTTCTTCTCTGATTGCCGTGGCTAAAGCTTCCAAAACTATGTTGAATAATAGTGGGGAGAGTGGGCAGCCTTGTCTTCTTCCTAATCTTAGTGGAAATGGTTTCAGTTTTTCAACACTGAGAACGATGTTGGCTGTGGGTTTGTCATATATGGCGTTTATTATGTTGAGGCAAGTTCCCTCTATGCCTACTTTCTGGAGGATTTTTACCATAAATGGGTGTTGAATTTTGTTGAAAGCTTTTTCTGCATCTATTGAGATGATCATATGGTTTTTATCCTTCAGTTTGTTAATATGATTTATCACATTGATTGATTTGCATATATTGAAGAATCCTTGCATCCCTGGGATAAATCCCACTTGATCATGGTGTATGATCCTTTTAATGTGCTGTTGGATTCTGTTTGCTAGTATTTTACTGAGGATATTTGCATCTATGTTCATCAGTGATATTGGCCTGTAGTTTTTCTTTTTTGTGACATCTTTGTCTGGTTTTGGTATCAGGGTGATGGTGGCCTCGTAGAATGAGTTTGGGAGTGTTCCTCCCTCTGCTATATTCTGGAAGAGTTTGTGAAGGATAGATGTTAGCTCTTCTCTAAATGTTTGGTAGAATTTGGTCCTGGGCTTTTGTTTGTTGGAAGATTTTTAATCACAGTCTCAATTTCAGTGCTTGTGATTGGTCTGTTTATATTTTCTCTTTCTTCCTGGTTCAGTCTCAGAAGGTTGTGCTTTTCTAAGAATTTGTCCATTTCTTCCAGGTTGTCCATTTTATTGGCATATAGTTGCTTGTAGTAATCTCTCATGATTCTTTGTATTTCTGCAGTGTCAGTTGTTACTTCTTCTTTTTCATTTCTAATTCTATTGATTTTGAGTCTTCTCCCTTTTTTTCTGGATGAGTCTGGCTAATGGTTTATCAATTTTGTTTATCTTCTCAAAGAACCAGCTTTTAGTTTTATTGATCTTTGCTATTGTTTCCTTCATTTCTTTTTCATTTATTTCTGATCTGATCTTTATGATTTCTTTCCTTCTGCTAACTTTGGGGTTTTTTTGTTCTTCTTTCTCTAGTTGCTTTAGGTGTAAGGTTAGGTTGTTTATTTGAGATGTTTCTTGATTCTTGAGGTAGGATTGTATTGCTATAAACTTCCCTCTTAGAACTGCTTTTGCTGCGTCCCATAGGTTTTGGGTTGTCGTGTTTTCATTGTCATTTGTTTCTAGGTATTTTCTGATTTCCTCTGATTTCTTCAGTGAGCTCTTGGTTATTTAGTAATGTATTGTTTAGCCTCCATGTGTTTGTTTTTTTTTGCAGTTTTTTTCCTGTAACTGATATCTAGTTTCATAGCGTTGTGATCAGAAAACATACTGGATACCATTTCAGTTTTCTTAAATTTACCAAGACTTGATTTGTTATGCAAGATACGATCTATCCTGGAGAATGTTCCATGAGCACTTGAGAAGAAAGTGTAATCTGCTGTTTTTGGATGGAATGTCCTATAAATATCAATTAAGTCCATCTTGTTTAATGTATCATTTAAAGCTTGTGTTTCCTTATTTATTTGCATTTTGGTTGGTCTGTCCAGTGGTGAAAGTGGGGTGTTAAAGTCCCCTGCTATGATTGTGTTACTGTCGATTTCCCCTTTTATGGCTGTTAGCATTTGCCTTATGTATTGACTTGCTCCTATGTTGGGTGCATAAATATTTACAATTGTCATATCTTCTTGGACTGATCCCTTGATCGTTATGTAGTGTCCTTCTTTGTCTCTTGTAATAGTCTTTATTTTAAAGTCTGTTTTGTCTGATATGAGAATTGCTCCTCCATTTTTCTTTTGATTTCCATTTATATGGAATATCGTTTTCCATCCCCTCACTTTCAGTCTGTATGTGTCCCTGGGTCTGAAGCGGGTCTCTTGTAGACAGTATATATACGGGTCTTGTTTTTGTATTCATTCAGCCAGTCTATGTCTTTTGGTTGGAGCATTTAATCCATTTACATTTAAGGTAGTTATCAATATGTATGTTCCTATTACCATTTTCTTAATTGTTTTGGGTTTGTTACTGTAAATCTTTTCCTTCTCTTGTGTTTCCTGCCCAGAGAAGTTTCTTTAGCATTTGCTGTAGAGCTGGTTTTGTGGTGCTGAATTCTCTTAGCTTTTGCTTGTCTGTAAAGGTTTTAATTTCTCTGTCAAATCTGAATGACATCCTTGCTGGGTAGAGTAATCTTGGTTGTAGGTTTTTGCCTTTCATCACTTTAAATATGTCCTGCCACTCCCTTCTGGCTTGCAGAGTTTCTGCTGAAAGATCAGCTGCTAACCTCATGGGGATTCCCTTGTATGTTAATTGTTGCTTTTCCCTTGCTGCTGTTAATATTTTTTCTTTGTATTTAATTTTTGATAGTTTGATTAATATGTGTCTTGGCATGTTTCTCCTTGGCATGCTGTATGGGACTCTCTGCACTTCCTGGGCTTGATTGACTATTTCCTTACCCATAATAGGGAAATTTTCAACTATAATCTCTTCAACTATTTTCTCAGTCCCTTTTTTTTCTCTTCTTCTTCTGGGACCCCTATAATTCGAATGTTGGTGTGTTTAATGTTGTCCCAGAGGTCTCTGAGATTGTCCTCAATTCTTTTCATTCTTTTTTCTTTATTCTGCTCTGTGGTAGTTATTTGCACTATTTTATTTTCCAGGTCACTTATCCGTTCTTCTGCCTCAGTTATTCTGCTATTGATTCCTTCTGGAGAGTTTTTAATTTCATTTATTGTGTTGTTCATCATTGTTTGTTTGCTCTTTAGTTCTTCTAAGTCCTTGTTAAACGTTTCTTGTATTTTCTCCATTCTATTTCCAAGAATTTGGATCATCTTTACTATCATTACTCTGAATTCTTTTCAGGTAGACTGCCTATTTCCTCTTCATTATTTTGACCTGGTGGGTTTTTAACCTTGTTCCTTCATCTGCTGTGTATTTCTCTGTGTTCTCATTCTGCTTAACTTACTGTGTTTGGGGTCTCCTTTTCACAGGCTGCAGGTTCTTAGTTCCTGTTGTTTTCGGTGTCTGCCCCCAGTGGGTAAGGTTGGTTCAGTGGGTTGTGTAGGCTTTCTGGTGGAGGGGACTGGTGCCTGAGTTCTGGTGGATGAGGCTGGATCTTGTCTTTCTGGTGCGCAGGAAAGGTGGTGTGTTTTGGGGTGTCTGTGAACTTACTATGATTTTCGGCAGCCTCTCTGCTAATGGGTGGGTTTGTGTTCCTGTCTTGCTAGTTGTTTGGCGTAGGGTGTCTAGCACTGTAGCTTGCTGGTCATTGAGTGGAGCTGGGTCTTAGCATTGAGATGGAGATCTCTGGGAGAGCTTTAGCCATTTTATATTACGTGGGGCTGCGAGGTCTCTGGTGGACCAGTGTCCTGAACTCGGCTTTCCCACCTCAGAGGCTCAGGCCTGACACCCGGCCAGAGCACCAAGACCATGTCAGCCACAAGTCTCTTTGGCATAAATTACAGTTCCCCAGAGGTCAACTCACAAAGCCTGTTTTGCGACTTCCCTGGCACTCCAGTGGTTAAAACTCCACACTTCCACTGCAGGGGGTGCGGGTTCAATCCCTGGTCGAGGAACTAGGATCTCGCATGTTGGTCTTGGAGCTCATCAGCTCGTCCAGATGCATATTTCTGTTCCACCAAGGAATAAGCATAGGTTGGCAGCCAGTGCTGAGTAGGGGAGAAACAGGGGGGGATCCCCAAACCAAATGGTTTTGGCAGGTGCTCGGAACATCCCCCTAAACCCCCCTCCTGGGGACAGCGAGCCAGGAGCAGTGGCTCCTCATAGCCACCCCTGTGAGTTTTCATCCCACCTTCCTTTCTTTCCCTTTATTTTTACTTCTTCCCTGCAACTCTTTCCTGACTCATGACCCTCCCTGCTGGGTGCAGCCCCTTGGGAAGTACAGTCTGGTTTCCAGCTTTACCTGCTTTTCTCTCAGGAGATACAGAGCAAAAATCCTAGTTAATAAAATCCTCTGCCTTGTTACAGAAGGTGACGAAGAACAATAATGAATATTCAAGGGGCCTTGGTCTTATAAGCAATTGACCCACACAAGTCAGTTTCTTCAGGAAGAGGCCAGGGTGGTTGTGACCAGGAGCATCAGTAGGAGAGACAAAATGGCCAGGCCTGGGCAGCAGCACAGGGAATGCTGGGTATGGTTAGGGGTGACAGGGGGTGGAGGGGCTGTCCAGAGAGCTATGGTGAAAGAGTTAACTGAGAGCATCCATTGTAGAGAAACTTATGTTTTCTCTGGTATAATCAACTTGGGGTACCCCAGGGCTGGCAGTAGAGAGGATGAGATGACTGTACCTTGTGGCTCCTCTGCTCTCCCTAGAAGATTTCTCTCTGCTCTGTCTTCAAGAAGGGCTCCTCCCGCTTTAAGTCTTTGGTTCCAGCCCCCCTTAGCTGCTCTTGTCTTAATCTCCCTAGCTTCAGCAGAGAATGCCCAGGACTGAGGTCTCAGAGTTCTTGGCCTCAAAGAGAATCAACTCTAGGTGCTATAAACAGAGAAGTAAAGGGTATTGGGAGTTCACTGAATCTCTAGGAGAGCCAGAGACCACACAGCCCAGAACAGTGCCCAGCCATAGGGGGCTCCCTAATTCAGGTGCTGTACTGCACCCCTATCCAGCCCTGCAGTATGTTCTGGTTAAAGAAGAGTCAGCTGTGCCCTCTCAGAGCGTCAGTGAACAGTTCACACAAGATAAAATCCACAACACACATCTCAGAGTCTTTGGGTTCCTTCCTCTCCATTATACTAGGGAGTTTCTGGCAAACAGTGTAGTTCACCATTGAGTCCACATTTCAGTGAAGAAATGGAGCAAACAATTAGAATGACTCCTAGTTGCTTGAGCTTCCATATTGAGTCCAGAAGCCCTGTTAAGACAGTTGATCTATAAAGCCTAAGTTAAAATCATGTTCTTCCTTTTCCTCAGATTCCCACATAGATTCCCCAAGTTTATACGGGCTGAGTGAAATTTGACAAACTTATAAAGTTTGTAAGTTTGCAAAATATTGCCATTCTTTTGTTGTGTTAGCCTTTTCTCTCTGGTTTGACCTTTTTTTTTGGCCCCCAGTGCAGCTGGTATCTGATTCTGATTATGGGTCTGGAAACAAGGGGGCAGGTGGAGATGGAACATGAGAAGACAGGTTCCCCTTGTAAGGTAGGTGCCTCAGGTGTGCTCTTACCTTGTCCCCAAGCAAGGCAGTTACTGCCAGTGGAGACTCAGCAGGGCTCCAAGGAGTCATGGATTGTGGATAGCAGGGAGAGGGCATTGGAGGAGGCCATTCAGAGGCTGGTAGTGTTCAAATTGACAAATGCTCTCATTTTCTCATCAGTATCCTAACTTATATAAAAATGTGGCTCTCCCATGGTCTGGGCCTTGTCAGTGAGAGAGATGAAAGAGAGAAATAAAATTTTATTTGTACCTAGTTGTCAGGTTTTATAAGAATTTCAAGCATATTTGTATTTTAAGAAGGAACCAGAGGAAGACTAAATTGTGAAAGGACTGTGAAGCCATACAGACCCTAATCTGAATCCTGGCTCTGCCACGTGTAGGCTTTGTGACCTTGGGCAAGTTCCTTAACCTTTCTGAGTCTCAGTATACTTGGGTGTAGGGGGGGATAAGTATTCTTATTCCACTGGATTGTTCTTGAGGATTAAATGAGATCATGTGTAAAGTAACACATATTGATCTATAAATAGTAGATAATACTCATTCAATGATTAATAAATGCTTACAGAATTTAATGCAATCTTTAACAATAAAGTGGAGCAACTTTCTGATGAGGAGCTTAGAGTCACATGTGTGGAGCTGTCTTTTGACCTGCGGGCTTTCTTGAGGTCTCTCAATTCAGATTTTATAGGAGAAAGTTTGCTTCACCTGTCTAAGGTAGCCTGAGTGTTTAAATGGAATTTGTTTAAATGTCTTTGAAAGTTAGAAAAATGATCAAACAAAATTTTTCACTAAAGTAACTGGTTATTTGGCTGGTTTTCCTAGTTTGTAGAGTCTAACAGACTGGTAGACCAGTCATGATATTGGAAGTTCCTAAAGGTGTTATTTCTGTACTTGCTTGGTTGGAAAGTGGTGATGAACATTAATTGGCTTTTTAAAAAAATAGGACCAAACTTTTTAAAACATCTATTTCAGAAGCTGAAAATTTAATTCTCCTGAAGTTTTAATAACCCTTCCATTTTTAATATCCGTTAGTCAATAAGTACAAAGAGAACTTTAGAATAAAGAATATCTACAAGTATTGACTGATTTCTCTGGCTCTTGGACACATAAGTTAGAGCAAGCGTCAGGGTGTGTGTGTGGGGAGGGGGGGGTGTTTCACCTCCTTTTGCAAAGCTATATACACATTTGTCTTATATTATTTTTAAATGATGAAAAATGTAAATATAACCTGTACACTATTTGCTTGAAGAAGGTTTTCCCAAAATATTGAATAGATAATAATAGTAATTTATATATCTTAAAACTCATTAATTACTAGTGGTCTTATGTAGTAAAGATTGAATAGTGGGTAGTTATTTCTAATGAGCCAGTTAAAAAATTGGATAATTTGCTGTGTGTACAATGGCAAGTCACCCATTTTATATAATATTTTATCTCTCATAGTTTTTCCACATGTATATATATTGTTTTTGTTGATATATTACTCAGTTAATTAGGTTAAAATTTTTATATTGTGCCCAAGAGAATGTTTGGATAATTAATTTCAGATTTACCGTTGGGGGTAAAAAGCATCTTTTTTTTTTTTTTAACTTTTTTTTAAAATTATTTATTTATTTTTATTTATTTATTTATGGCTGTGCTGGGTCTTCGTTTCTGTGCGAGGGCTTTCTCTAGTTGCGGCAAGTGGGGGCCACTCTTCATCGCAGTGGCCTCTCACTATCACGGCCTCTCTTGTTGCGGAGCACAGGCTCCAGACACGCAGGCTCAGTAATTGTGGCTCACGGGCCTAGTTGCTCTGCGGCATGTGGGATCTTCCCAGACCAGGGCTCGAACCCGTGTCCCCTGCATTGGCAGGCAGATTCTCAACCACTGCGCCACCAGGTAAGCCCTAAAAAGCATCTTAACTGTGAGTTGTGCTCTGAATAATAGAAGAAATTTCTGATGAGTGGAAATTATAAATGACATTTATGTGCTATCCACTCTTAATCTGTGTATGCCCTACCATTTCTGTTCTTTACTGTCACCACCCATTTCAAAGCTAGAGGGCCTATTCTTATCTTGTATCATGATATTTAAATATGAACATTTGGGAACCAAGGACATAAATTCTAATGCACTTGGATGCAAAATCGAAATTGGTTATATTTTAAAAATACTTAGCACCAGGATCCTGTGGTTGATCAGTCACATCCATGTCAGTATCAGGACTCCATAATATGTGATACATATTTGTAATTTACTTTTTAAACTTGAAAACATAAACATTAGCCACAGGCCTAAGTTATTGCATTGCCACCAGCATTTCTTCTGAATAAACATTACAAAATAAAATAGGTATAGACATATATTCAGAGTGGGGTATAAAGTTTTCAACTTTATTTTCTGCTTCTCCTGAGTTGTGTATGAGAACACAGATGATATGATGAGTGAATGCCTGATCAGAAGGTGCTATAGACTGAATGTTTGTGTCCCCCACAAATTCAAGTGCTGGAACCAAATCCCCAGTGGGTTGGTATTAGGAGATGGGACCTCTGGAAGGTGATTAGGTCGTGAGGGTGGGGCCATCATGAATGAGATTAACTCTCTTATAGTCACACCTGTAGTCCCACTGCGTGTTCATTCAGGAGGGTCTTTTTCTCATCTCCTTTCAAGATAGTTTATCAAGGAGATGTCCACATTCTTTCCAGTTAGGGATTTCATTGGTGGTTTGCCAAGATGAGAATGAGTCCAAGTTTTTGGGTTTTTTTTTAACTGAAATCTATGCACCTTCAAAATTAAAAGAAATCCAGCAGTACTCCCCCACTTTGTACCTGTGATACAAGATTATTCCTCCCTGGTTGAGTTCTCTAACAATAGAGAACTCAGTTGATTGATTTTCCCCCACTTCTAGTTCTAGTCAGTGCATTCTATAATTAGAAGGAAGAATTGCTGAGGTGCTGTAATAAAATATTTACCTTAAACAAACAAAAAGCCACACAGCTACCCCTTTTGTTCCTCTCTATGTCCCTAGATAAACATTATACCTGCCATGTTGGCCTGTGTGCTAGAGCCATTGAGAATTTAATATTTATATATGTAGGAAAAAAAAGCTTCTCTCTGCTTCCCTTCCAGGTTCTTTAGTTGGTCTAATGATTTAATTGAAATAAAACAGATTACCAGGAGAAAAACAAATTTAAATTTGTATGTACAAGAGCTCATAGAAATATGAGACTCAAAGAATTGACCAAAGCAGGCAGCTTTTATACCTTTTAGACAAAGAAATAATAGATTTGTGAAGAATTAGCAAAACAAAGGGGTTTGGGCTTAGGGCAGCTAATTAATGAAGAAGTAACAAGGTTTGTTTAAACAGCATTCTCGACCCTCAGTTCCCCATCTCTGGTGATAAGGATGCTTCCCTGCCAGATGCAGGGAGGGTACCCCTCACATGGGAAATATATTTGCTGCTTTCAGTGGGACAAAGGAGGGTCACAATACTGTTCTTGTTCTGGCTGTTTCTTAAGTAACTTTAACTTAAAATAATCCCTATGCCATATTATGGGATGGTGTATTCTGTTTGCATTCGTGTAACAGGATTATATTAGAAGTTCCATACTTTCCACCCCTCTATTCACCTTCCCCTTGTGGGGTCCAGCCCTGGGCTCTACCATGAAGTAGCTGTGCTCTTGGGCAAGTGATTTCTTCTCTCTGGCTTTTGTTTTCTTCTAATCTGTGAACTGAGAGAGTGGGATGAGATTATATTTGAGTTTCCTTTTAGTTCTGATTCTAGGAAGAAGTGATATGTCTTCTTTGACTCAGAAAATCCCAACATTTCTTTAAGATTTATTGTATCATTTATTACAGTGAGCTCCTCTTTAGAAGCTTCCACATAAGCAAATATCAGAATGCACCATGACCTCCTAAAGTCACCCCTGTTCTCTCCAACAACCTTTTTAAAGTTCAGAAATGTGATTTGAAGGAAGAGTAATAGAAGGAAGTATAAATTACAGCACCATTGGGAATACATTTATCTTAAAACCATGTATTTCCTTATTGCTTTTCAACATCTAATATTTCCTCTTATTTCCGTTGTGTTGGGCACAGTGAAAAATAGATCTTGATAACATTTTGTCCCTTCACTTCTAGCCTACTTTGTTAATGTCCCTTGGGCTATCTCTTAAAGTATTGGTGCCAGTTTCTCTTTTTAGTAACTTATTATGCAGATCTTTGGGGATGACTGTCAAAGTGCTTAATAAAAACTTGATATCTAAGCTAACTCTTGATTTGGGGCTTTGAATAAATATCTGGTGACCCAGCAATACTACTCCTAGATATTTACTCAAGTGAAATTAAAACTTATGTTCACACAAAAACCTGTATAGAAATATTTATAGCAGCTGTATTTGTAATTGCCAAATACAAGGGGAAGGGTTGACTAAAAAGAGGCACAGACAGAACTGGTGGGGGGATGATAGAACTGTTATATATCTTGATTGCAGTGGTGGTGGTTACATGACCACAGATGTTTGTCAAAACTCATGGAACTGTACACTAAAAAAGGGTAAATTTTCCTTTTCGTAAATTATAGCTCAATTTTTAAAAAATGAAAAAACTTACTGTTCAAAAAAAGTATCTGGAAAGAAATAAATATTTCAAATATTTACTGAAGTATTTTTTAATACTTAATATTCCATTGGACACTTTGGGATAAAATAGAAATATAGATGTTATATAAACATAAGACATTGTTCACAAGGACCTTATACTTTATTTAAGAGATTGAAATTTAGGATTTTTAAAAGACATGTTATTAGAACACAAAGGTGTTTGGAAGCAGTCTTTTTTTTTTTTAACAGACAACTGAAGAGATCACTCAAGATATAAACAGTTTTAAAGTATGGCATCTGGATTATTTTATATCTTGATTTAAATTTTTTAATCTTTCAATTCTTGGGGGACAGGAGAGGGGAGGAGAATCAAATCATAAAATAAGTAATAAAACACAGATTAACCTTGTTTTTCTGAAAGGATACAAGGTAAATACTTATGAATTGATTTTTGGTCCCAGCATATAATAAAAACTACTTTAAATTTGTTTGTTTATAATTAAAGTATAATTGACATACAATATCATATTAATTTCAGGTGTACAGCATAGTGATTTGATATTTATATACATTTCAAAATGGTCATCACGATAAGACTAGGTACCATCTGTCACCATACAAAATTATTACAATATTATTGTTTATATTCCCTATGCTGCACATTATGTCCCCATGACTTATTTATTTTACAGCTGAAAGTTTGTACCTCTTAATATCCTTCACCTATACACCCCTCCCAACCATTTCTTCTCTAGCAATTACCAGTTTTTTTCTCTGTATCTATGAGTCTGTTTCTGTTTTGTTTGTTCCTTTGTTTTATTTTTTAGATTCCACATATAAGTGAAATCATACTTTCTTTACCTTTCTCTGTCTGATTTATTTCACTTAGCATAGTACCGTCAAGGTCCATCCATGCTGTTACAAATGGCAAGAGGTCACTTTTTTATGGCTGAGTAACATTTTACTGTGTGTATATATATACTTTATCTTCTTTATTCATTCATTTACTGACAGGCACTTAGGTCTCTTCCATATCTTGGCTATTGTGAATAATGTTGCAATGAACATAGGCGTACATATATTTTTTTGAATTAGTGTTTTTGTTTTCTTTGGAATAATACCCAGAATTGGAATTGCTGTGTTGTATGGTAGTTCTATTTTTAGTTTTTTAAGGAACCTCCATACTGTTCTCCATAGTGGCTGCATCAATGTACATTCCCACCAACAGTGCATGAGGGTTCCCCTTTCTCCACATCCTCACCAACACTTGTTATTTAATAAACGCTACTTTTGATCATCTTCATTTCAAAGAACATTTGTATTATGAAAGCAAACCTATGTATATTTAATTTTTCTGTGCAATTCAAAGAACACATGATTACTGTGAGCATTAAATCCTGTTGAACTTCTTTACACACACCCAACACAGCAATTATCATTTCAAGGACTGTGGAAGAGACTGCCAGTTGTGTACAAATATCTAGTCTCCCCTTCCTTAGCAACAGCCTCAGATTTTTCCAGAGAAGCAATGTGTCCCCCCCAGTGACATTCCCCAGACTTCTTTGGAGTCAGTTGTGGCTGGGTGACTACATAAGTGTTGTGTGGACTTCCAGGAAGGCACTTATAGTGGGAGCTGGCTCCTCTAGGCTGGCGGGAGTCGTGGGACCTCTGTGTCTTCCCCATTCCTGCTGCCTGGAATACAGACGTGATGGCTGGAGCTCCAACCTAGGTTGATTCTCTCGCCTCCCCTGCCCCTTGTCAATAAACCCCTAGGACACAGTTCCCTCTTCACTGAGAGAAGAAACCTTTACTTAACAGTTGATGGAACAGTCTTCATCACGGGTTTCCCTTTAATGGCTCTTTGGTCAGCCCCCTTGACTTGCCTGGCCCAGTAAACATGACCAAAGCTGACCCTGGCTGAGCATTTTTCACTTTCCCTCAGTGCACTAAGCACATTCCATACGTCATCTCATACAAAGCTCACATCCCTAGGAGGAAAATCCGGTTATTACCCACATTTCACAGAAAAAGCAATTCAATGGCTAGACCAGATTACCTAGCTGGCCTTACAGCTTTGTCACACAGTGGGGGAGCTGGCATATCAGCTGAGGCGTCTTTGCTTCCAGACTGTGCCATTACACTATGCTGCCTATTCATCTTCACTCACACACTTGTCACCACATTTAGATCATTTAAATACTTAAAGACACCAATTCAGCATTATGGAGTCCTATTCACCTCTCTCTCTGTCCCTGAATATCCTTATCCTGTATTATAAAAATTTTTCATAGCAAAAGTCTTACTTTGACCACTTGCTGACCATGTGATTTCATTATTAAAACACCAGTCCTCAGTCCTCTTCTCTGGCAGAAACATCTGGGAGTGTGTGTTTGGGGGATAGGGGTGATGGTAGGGCAGCATCTATTCAGTTCTCCTTAATTCAAACCCCTCCCACTACACCCCTATGGGCTCCTTAAACTGACTGGTCCAGAGGCCCCACTAGGGATCCTGTCTGCCTAACATTTTCCCCATAAAAGCTTCTCAGTATCCAACAGCCTCTTTTTCCTTTAAGTGGAATAAAGTCTCGGTCATCTATAAATGTTTAGTGAGCTCAGGGATTAACTTTAATAATAAAAAGATCCTAAGCATTCTTACATGACTAGTATCATATTTATCATGTTTAGTAAATGCCTGAAGGAGGGTCATTGGAGATGAATTTGCAGTCTTCAGTAGGTTCTGATGCCAAGACTGGCCCCGTCTTTATGACAGCAACTAAACATTTCAGGATGCTGGCTCATTTGTTAGTCTTCTTTGACCACACCAGCTGCCGCTGACCTATGCTTCTTTAAACTCCTTTCTCATTTATAGCCTTTACCCCAGGATTTTACCATGCCATTCTACTATTGGGCAACTATTTCTCTAGGTTGCTTTTCCTTCTTCAACTAGGTTGTAAGCTTCTTGTGGGTATAAAAGTAGTATAGTGAGTCTCATCAAACACACATTTCCCACATCTTTCCTGGAGAGGGAGAGGAGGGGAATGGGGAGAGAGAACGACTTAAACAGCATGGCTGGGCCTCTTGTCACCTCTTGCAAGGAGTCTGTGCCCTGAAGGACTGTCTAGTTTCCTCAGTGGGTCTCAGTACTATACAGAGTCATAGACACAGACCACGTGCATGCACTATACTGTCCCTGATGGTGGACTAAGGGACCGACCACAAGCAAATTGCAGAATCCAACCTCTCGTAGAAGATGAGACTCCCTCATATTCAAAACTTGATAACTGAGTGAGCCCAATTCCCTGGAGAAAACAGTGTTGCCACGCAGAGGAGCAGTTAAGGAGGTACAGCTTCAGCATTTAAGACAAATGTTACTCATTTGGCTTCAAAAGAAGCTACTTCTGTGGAATTTGCATAATTTCTATTTCATAGACATGCTTATCAGCAAGTTATAATTGTTAGCATTAAAAAGTCAGCTCCAAAGTCTAGATGACATGTTCTCATTATCTAAATTTATTAAAAAACATTGGGACTTGATAAAATTATATAAATAAATGAAACTATAATCTTCCTGTGTGAGAAAGTTTAAGGAGACAAAGATTTCAAAAGATTCTAAAAAAGAAAATGCAAGTAGATACAAAACCCATCTAGTATATAAATAAAATCTCTATGGTATCTATCTATATATGGCATCTCTGTGTCTATATATCTATATCTAATTTTAACCAGAAGAAATCCCCCTGGGAATCAGTCTGATTAATGGATTCTAAAAATGACTGATTAGAGATAAAATATCTCCTTCTGAATTTCCCTATTTTATTCAGTCTTTACTTATTACACTCAGAATAACACAATAGGAGCATAAAGAAGCTAAATGACCTATTTCTTTAGAGAACCTATTTTTTTTTTTTTAATTTTATTTATTTATTTATTTATTTTTGGCTGTGTTAGGTCCTCGTTTCTGTGCGAGGGCTTTCTCTAGTTGCGGCAAGCAGCGGCCACTCTTCATCGCGGTGCGCGGGCCTCTCACTATCACGGCCTCTCTTGTTGCAGAGCACAGGCTCCAGACGCGCAGGCTCAGTAATTGTGGCCCACGGGCCCAGCCGCTCCGCGGCATGTGCAATCTTCCCAGACCAGGGCTCGAACCCGTGTCCCCTGCATTGGCAGGCAGATTCTCAACCGCTGCGCCACCGGGGAAGCCCTAGAGAACCTATTTCTTAAAGGAGAAATGAAATATTCCCACTCAAGGTAGACTTCTCATTTATATAATTTGTGCCTTTTTGAAGAGCATTAAGTAAATTGAGGGTTTTGTTATGGTTTTGGTGGATTTTTTTGTAAATTGATTCCTATTTTAAATATACTTGGAGAGTTTGCTATTTTAAAGGAAGCCTTGGGACTTCCCTGGTGGCGCAGTGGTTAAGAATCTGCCTGCCAATGCAGGGGACACAGGTTTAATCCTTGGTCCAGGAAGATCCCACATGCCACGGAACAACTAAGCCCGTGCATGTGCCACAACTACTGAGCCTGTGCTCCAGAGCCCACGAGCCACAACTACTGAACCCACGTGCCACAGCTACTGAAGCCTGCACACCTAGTACCTGTGCTCCGCAACAAGAGAAGTCACCGCAATGAGAAGCCCATGCATTGCAAGGAAGAGTAACCCCGCTCACCGCAACTAGAGAAAGCCCACATGCAGCAACGAAGACCCAGTGCAGCCAAAAATAAATAAATAAGTAAATGAATAAATTTATAAATAAATAAAGGAAGACTTAATCCTTTTATAATGAAAATTGAATATATTAAACATTCACACACACATATACACACAGACACACACACATTTAAGTAGCTGTCACTGACTCAGCACCAGAAGGCTTTAAGCCTAGTAGGCTTAACATATCAGTAAAGTTTGGGGGGATTAATGCAGGCCCTACTTCGAAGAAAATTTCAGTTCTGTTGTGGTGACATGAAGTGAATGTGCAGAATAAACCGTTTTAGAGCACCACAAGGCCGTATATTATTAAGTACAGGAGTAAGTGATTCAGACCAGCAATTCTCACCCTGAAATGCATCTCACTTTAAAGCTCAAGTCACTGGGAGAATCTTTTTAAAAGATAAACTCTGATCTTATAGGTCTGAGGTGGGGCCTGAGGCTCTGCATTTGTGTTTAGTAAGCCTCAGCTGTTGTGAATGCTACCGGTCTGAGGACCACACTTTGAGTGGCAAGGAGCTAGTGTAGAACAGTCACAATCATAGGAGTTTAAAACCGGGAGAATTAATAAGATCTGGCATGGAAACCTCTCCCTAACCCTCTTTAGCTTTAGTAATATGAATAGTCACATCTTAATTTCTCTGCTTAGTATACACACACACACACACACACACACACACACACACATTTAAGCAGACACATTAGAGCATCATGACCATATATATCTCTATCTATCTATCTGTCTATCTATCTATCTATCTATCTATCCATCCATCCATCCATCTATCTATCTATCTATCTAGTCTTAGTCTGTTCAGGCTGCTATAACAAAAATACCATAGACTGGGTGGCTTATAAACAAGAGAAACTTATTTCTCACAGTTCTGGAGGCTGGAAAGTCCAAGATCAAGGGGCCAGCAGATTCAATGTCCTGTAAGTGTCCACTTTGGGGTTGCAGACTGCTGACTTCTCTCTGTGTCCTCACGTGGCAGAAGGGACGAGGGAGCTCTCTTGGGCCTCTTTTATAAGGGTGCTAATCCCACTCATGAGGGTGCTGCCCTCTGAATGTTTGTGTGTGTCCCCCCAAAATCCATATGTAGAAATCTTAAACTCCAAGGTGATGGTATTAGGAGGTGGGGCCTTTGGGAGGTAAGTAGGTCATGAGGGCAGTGGGAAATCATTTAGTGACTTAGAATTTTCTTGGGAGTTGTTTTACAGGCTGGTGGTCAGTGTTCTGAAGTTTCTTAGTGCCTGTCTCGAGGATTTTTGGTGCTGTTCACATTTGATTATCTAATTGAACATGATTGTCTTGGGCAGTGCATGGAGGTTTAGGCCCAACTGTACAGTTGGAGGATACAGCCTCCACACAAGACCACCCTTCCCTCTGGCACCAACTGAAGTGTGGGGTTCCCAAAACCACTCTCAGTTTGAGAGTGGAAAGAATCACAGGACTCGCTGAAAACGGTTACACTCAGAGTTATGGTTTATTAGCAGGAAAGGATACAGATTAAGATCAGCCAAAGGAAGAGACACATAGGACAGAGTCCAGGAAAGTTCCAAATGCAGAGCTTTCATTGACTTCTCTGTGGAGTCAGGACGTGTTACTCTCCTGGTATCGATGCGTGAGAATACACACAATGTCGCCAACCAGGGAGGCTCACTCAGGCTTCAGTGTTCAGAGTCTTTACTGGGGCTCCATGATTGATTGGTTGCCCATGTGTTTGATCTCAGTCTCCAGATGGACTGATACCGTGGGACCTAAAGCCATATTGTTGGTCTCTCTGGTGTGGCCACCCCCCACCCTAAGTCATATCGTTAGACTCTGCATCACCCAGCGTTCCCTGGCAAACAAAGCCATTCTTACCAGGCATGACATTCTAAGGATCCAGAGGTTGTCCCCAGAGGTAGAGGGCAAAGTTCTGACATTCTGTTTGGATAAGACCAAATTCTTTACTATACTTGGACGAGTTTTTCAAAGTTCTGGTTGAGATCCATCAGTGGCCAGTGAAATCAATTTAAATAGTCCCCAATGGCATTTCACTGAAGGTCACATTTTAAAAGTTTGAACAACATTGACTTAGAGTAATTAATGTAAATGAAATTGGAACTGCGTTACTTAACTTGGGAGTAGTTCAGGTGAGACACTATTGCCTCACTCGGGAGTGACCAGACCCTTGTATAAACACCTTAGGGGTTTTAATATTCTTGTTTTGATAAGTGCTTATGCATGCTTACAGGGGGCTAATGCTTTAAGATCTATCTGTCACTTTAAAACAAAATGTACATTGATTTTTACAGTAATGCATCAAAAGTATCAAAAATAAGAATATAAAAAAGGGCAACTATAAACACATTCTTGCCGTGAATAATTCATTTACATATGTATGTGTGAAAAGAACTTGTAAGCTGTAAATACTTTCTACATTTTAGTGGTTATTTGGTTTCCTACGGTTTGGTTCAGCTACCAAACAGCTTATTACACTTGGTTCTGGAATCAAGCAGGTATGGATTCAAATCCCAACCCTTTTACTGATACACTGTGTGACTTGGACAAGTCACTTATCTTCTCTCAGCCTCAGTTTTCTCATCTGTAAAATTAGGATAATAATAGCTGTTCTTTTTTGACTGTTGTGAGGGTTAAATATAAGTGAATTGTTTAACACAATGACTGATATGTAGTACGTGCTTAACAAATGTTGGCTATTATTATTATTATTAACATCAAAAATTTTTAGGCTGCTGTTGATAGGAAGGGGTCTATGGGAAGCAGTTGGTTTGTAGTGAGACTGTGTTGTGGAGAAGGAGTCTGTATAGTGGTTAGAAGCACAAGCTCTATAACCTGACGACTGGAGTACAAATCCCATCTCTACCACTTACCAGCTCTGCGATCTTGGGCAAGTTACTCAACTTCTCTGGACTTCTGTTTTATAGATACATTTGTCTATCCTTATGCCAATACCACCTTTTCTTAATTACTGTAGCTTTATAGTAAATCTTGAAATCACTAGTGTGAGTCCTCTAAATTTGTTGTTTTTTCAAGATCATTATGGCTGTTCTAGAACCTTTGCACTTCCACTTAAAGGTTTGAAGACAAAAAGACAACCCTCAGAATGGGAGAATATATTTGCAGATGAAACAACAAAGAATTAATCTCCAAAATATACGAACAGCTCATGGAGCTCAATATCAAAAAAACAAACAACCCAATTTAAAAATGGGCCTGTTGGAATTTTGATTGAGATTGCGTTGAATTGGTTAATGTCGGTTACAGTTCATCAGTGAAACCATCCAGGCTTAGAGTTTTCTTTGTGGGAAAGTTTTTGATTATGAATTTGCAGTGATATCCCTTCTTTCATTCCTGATAATTCTTAATAATTTCTGTTCTCTCTTTCTCTCTCTCTTAAATCAGTATTTTTGGTGGCTTTTCTTTTTTTTTCTTTTTTTTCTTTCTTTTGGCTGTGTTGGGTCTTCTTTGCTGTGCGTGGTCTTTCTCTAGTTGTAGCAAGAGGGGGCCACTCTTCGTTGTGATGTGCGGGCTTCTCATTGTGGTGGCTTCTCTTGTTGCGGAGCATGGGCTCTAGGCGCTCAGGCCCAGTAGATGTGGCACAAGGGCTTGGTTGCTCTGCGGCATTTGGGATCTTCCCGGACCAGGGATTGAACCTGTGTCCCCTGCATTGGCAGGCAGATTCTTAACCACTGCACCACCAGGGAAGTCCCATCTGGTGGCTTATCATTTTTTATTAATCTTTTCAGAGAACCAAATTTTGGCTCTGTTAATTTTCTGTATCGTTTTTCAGTTTTCTATTTCATTGATTTCTGTTCTTTGTTTCTTCCTTCCTCTTATTTTTGTAATAATTTGCAGAAGCCATTTTAAGGGTAATATATTCCAATATTTTCAATTCTTTTTACTTGCCGTGATTTGACATTTGGGTAGTTCTGAAAATTTATAATTTTTGAGAGGTTTTGATTTTCTGATAGGTTTGCCCATTCATGCTTTAAGGGATATTATCTACTCCCTGGACACTGCTTAGATAAGAAAAAAATTTGACTTTTTTTCCTATTTAAATTAGCAGTTTAGATAAAACCCGAGTGAGTGAAAAAAATTTCTGTTTGATAATTATGTAGGACTCCTACATCTTCTCTTTTTCTGCAGATGTAATCGTTAAAGAGAGTGCAGCTTTTGGAGATATGCAGTGAATAAGAACCTTGGCCCATTATTAGACTTTATATGTCATGAAAATTCTATATGAATCAGTGCAATAAATGATTAATCTTTGCCATTAACATTAATATTTAGATTTAAGTTTAAAAGAATATCTTGCACTCAATTCAAAACTGAGTTAACTTTAGCTTCAATCAATAATCTAGAAACCATCCATCTGTGAGTTCCTGTCAGCCCTTCTTCTCCCCCTGGCTCTGCAGTACCCATGTCACCCACATCTAAGTCCATTGCATCCTCAACCTGTAGACTGTTCTGGCTTAGCTCCTGAGACAACTCTGATGGAGGTAGTTCTAGCCTCTTCCCTGGCTCCTTGAACCTTCTACCTACGGGCTTGTGCACTGTTCCCCACTTCCATACCTGTGAATTGAAGTTGCTACTGTGCACTCCATTTTTAGGTTCCCCTAAGGCCTCCCAGGGACTCTGGAGAACTGGGGCTTTATCATGTCCTTATTAGTTCCTTCGCTAATACCAGGGCCTTGCTCCTGAGCCTCACCTAGTGCCTGGGGCCTTGCTGAACACGGGTTATTCTTCCTCAGCCCTCCCTGCCTGCCGTGGTTCTGGAGCATCATGCCTGGCTGATCTTCATCCATCTCCCCACCTGCCAAACCACAGCTCCCAGGGAGCCTGGGTCTCCTCTCATATGTCTGCTTGTCTGTCCCTCACTGTGAGCCCCTGTAGCCTTGTCTGCACAGCTCCTGGCTCTCCCAGTGAAATCCCAGGCTGCTTCACACCTTTCTGCCCAAAGCCTTCTTCACTTCAAGTAAATGGCTTGGCTTTGCCACAGCCCAAGAAATAAGTGTTCCAAACTATTTGTACAACTTTAGAAATTTGAACTCTAATAATATTCTTTGATGGTGAAATTTCAATAATATGTCAGATATTTAAAATTATTTATGCTGAATCTGTTTAATCTTTTCATGCACATTAGAACTTCATCTCTGTGAATTTATTCAGATGTATAAGCATCTGATGCCTGTACCCAAAAGAGGAACTCAATAAATATTGTTTAATTTTAGTTTCCTTTACTATATGAGGTAGAAATTTCTCTTGGGGATTTGTAATGGATGACAAATTCCTTTTCATAAAAATTTATTCTATATAGATTTTGTTAACATTTAATAAAGTACTCTTTCCAACCGTTGTCTAACACAACATACTAATCTTATCAAATCCACTACTTCTGGAAACACAAGCTTGTCACATTTGAGGTAATAATAATAATCCTGAGTTAATTGATAAGAATTGATTAATCCATGTATGTTTATTATTGGAGGAAAAAACATACCATTGTCTTTTCACAACATATCATAATCTTCCTGGCTTAATGAGAAAGAATGTGCTTCGGAGCTGGAATGCCTCAGTGTGCGGTGGCCATGTGTAGGCTGAAAGAACAGTGCCCTAGAGTCTCCTACAATCAGAAGGAGAGTATTTGCTATAACTTAATAGGACATTTTAAGGATGACCATGAAGGAGAGAAGCAAACCAAGGCGTGTCAAAACCACTGAGAAAGCTAAAACCAGGAAGGCCAGGCTCATGAGACTGAAGACATATCCTTTGGTGTTGACATGATCTTCATTATGTAACTTCAGTTCCGTGTCTTCAGCCTTCACCTCTCTCCAGAGCACCAGAATTGAATTTCAAAACCCTTGCTAGACCTTCTGAAGCTGCCTAAAACTCAGCATATCCAAAATGGAAGTATGTTCGTTACTTGAGCAGGTATCGTCAGACCCCACTGCGTGTCAGGCGTGGAACACAAGAGGCACGGTCCCTGCCTGCAGTTCATCTTCTCTCCCTATGGGCTTCCCTTCCTGGGCTCCTTCCCAGTCCTCCCCTGGGAGCAGTTCCCCTGCCCCATCCACCCCTCCTGCTGATCCCATCTCCTTGGTTTACCTCCCTACCCATCCTCTCTTTTTCATCCCTTCTAACACTGCGCTGGTTCAGGGGCTTCCTAATAGCTTTCTTTATTTTTTCTTTTCTTTTTAAAAATCGTGGTATTTAACATGAGATTTACTCTCTTAAAGTTTTAAGTGTACATTACACTATTGTTAACTATAGGCACGATGTTGTACAGCACATCTCTAGAACTTATTCATCTGATTTATGAGCATATTAATATAAATGAAACTCTGTACCTTTTGAATAGCAACTCCCCATTTCTCAGTAGATTTCTGAAAGGTCCCAGTATCCACTCTCTTGCTTCTCCATTCTCCTGTGCTTACTCTTTGCTACATGGACCCCAAAACTCATTTTATTTGCTTGCTTGTCTGTCTCCTTAAGGATACTCTGAGCTATGTGGAATTACAGGCTATTTTATTCATGAGTATATCCCCAGCACCTACCACAGAGTCAGTCAGTAAATATCTGTTGAATGAATGAATGAATGAATGAAAAATCAGTTTGAGTCGTGTCTTGGTAATGTGGTTAGTGTGATTTGGCATGAGATTTGAATTCAAGCCCCCTCCTTCTCTATGCTGTGACATAGGCCTCAATTGCCTCATATTTATAGTAGGGGTATCAACACTGTATCTTGTCAGAGTTTGTGTGAGGGTTAAATGTAGATAACATGACTCAGAAAATTACCAAGCTGCTTAAATGTTGTTACTAATGCACAAAACATTTTTTTTTTTGGTGGGCTCCTGCTTTCTAAATTGAAATTTGTTGTTAGAGTATTTCTGCTCAGCACGGTCTGGACCATTCAGCTTCCTCTCTGTCTACATCTACCTGAACTTTCTACATACTTACTGCTTCCCACTTCCTGGACACTCTGGACACCCCCTGCAGGTGCATGCCCAGCACCTTTGCTTACCTTGTTCCTCAGCCTAGATTGTCTTCCCACCCCACAGCCTTCACCTAATACAATCCTTCAAGTTCCCCTTAAGTGCCCCTGGCCTTCCTGAAGACCTCTGTGTCCCAGTCAGATTTAATAATCCTTCTTTTCTCCAACACCATTCAGTACCTTGATTATTTTCCTCTTATTATACAGTAATTGGTCCTTGTGTTGTCATTGATGCTGTTCACAGATATTCCAGTATTCTCTCCTTCTTGGGACAGGGTGGGATTGCACCTCCTTGCCCACTTAGAGTTAGGTGTGGCCATGTGGCTTGCATTAGCCAATGAAATATGCGTAGAAGTAACATGTGTTGCTTAAGCTTTAAATGCCAGTGTTCACCATGTGTTTTTCCCCTTGGCGTATTCAGGATAGTGACCATTGTACCAGCCTGGGTCCCTGAGAGAGTCCCTCTGCTGACCCACGTGGTCATGTAACACAAGGAGGGAACAAGCCACTGAGACTATGAGGTTCTCGGTGACTGCAGCATAACCTAGCCTATCTTATGCAGTTGTTTATATGTGTGTCTTCCTCACTGCATTATAAATCCCTTAAAGGCAGGCTCTGCATCTAACTCACTTTATACCCACACTCACTTCTAACCTTCCTGCACCTAGTGGGTGCTCAAAGTAGTTTTACTTGAATCTTCCTGGAACACTGGAGAAGGATATGAATTTGGGAAGAGCTGGGAATGAATACTATTTTAGAAAGACTACATAGTACATGTTGGAATAAATATCCCATTTCAGACCCTTAGATTTTTAATTTAAAATTTAAAATTTATTAAATATTATCTAAACTCACAAACATTTAAAAAATATTTACTACCTGACCCTTAGAAGGAAACAAATTTCAGGAAGAAAAGAAGAGCTACATGGTACAGGCATTGAGATGGATTAACTTCGCCACCTCACTGGCAGTGTCACTAGGGAACACTGACTTTGTGTTTTTAACATTGGCAAACAAGTTCTAGAAAGACACTTGAAGCTTAGCTTTATCCCAACATATTTTTCATGAAGTTATAAGATGCACATGCCACATTTTTTTTCTTTTTCTTTTTCTTTCTAAACACTTTTTCTTCATTTCTAAGTCAACCAGTGATTTGCAGTGAATTTTAAAGTCATTAGTATGAATTAATGCAGCATTGTACTGATACTATTTTCTAGATTTATTAGTGAGATATCTGTTTTAACATTAAGTTAGGGAAGTAAATTTTTTTTAATGGAGAAAGGCAAAGGACCTGAGTCATTCTAATGAGATAAATGTACAATTTTAATAGCACTAATAGAGCTATTCATTTTACTGGCTTGAAAAGAAGACTAATGGTTTATATCACTTGACTTTCTCAATTTGTCATGTCTATGACTCACTAATGTACCTTCTGAGCAGCTGGATTTGGGCCTCCATGGCCCAGCTCTGTAAGTCCCTTTTCCCAGAAGAGGAGATACTTTCAGGGAATGAAAATCTGTGCCCTCCCCCCAACTCCTGCCCCCAGCATTACACTCTCCAAAGGAATTCACCTGCAGCTTCTCTCTCTTTCTATCAGTGAACCCTATGTACACAGATCATATTTGTGATTGTTACTCCCCAGGAGACATGTTTTTATTAAAAAGATTTTGGCATTTATTTTAAAATATATTCTTTATTAGAAATAGACTGATAGACTCTTTATTAGAAATCTAATTTATATTTTTAGCTAGAAATCTATCTTTATATCATTTAAATTTACTCCTGAATAGTATTTCATATACCATGCTGTCATTATCCATTCTCTTGTGAATAGACATATTGCTTGCTTGCTTGCTTTTTCCCTCCCTCCCTCCCTTCCTTCCTTCCTTCCCTTCTTCTCTCCCTCCCTCCCTCCCTCCCTTCCTTCCTTCCTTCCTTCCTTCCTTTTGTACAGCTACACCAAATGTGGATACAATCTCCAACATTATGTTGAGTGAAAGAAAGCAAGTTCCAGAATACATACACTATTTAAATAAAGTCCAAACACAAATCTGCATACATGCAGAGTAAAACTATATATTAAAAACACTAGGAAACAATGAAGACAAAATTCAGGATAGTGGCGTTTTCATGGGGAGAGAGGAGGATGTGCCTGGGGAGGGGAATGTAGGAGCATCATTGTTTGGTAATGTGTTTCTTAAAGTGGGTGGTGGGCCCACCGGTGTTCATTTTATTTTCCTTCACGTGTATGTATGAGCGTGTATTTGTACTTATATGTTTGAAATATAAGAGAAAAGAAAGTTATTTTCTCTTGTAAGCCATGTGCTCAGTGTCAAAATCGTGGATTTTCCTGCTGAGAAGTAAAACTACCCTTCGGCAAACCAGATTTTTTAATTGGCTTCTTAATTGGCTGTTGGCATCCGGTAGATACTAAAAGTAGGATGGTATAACTCAGAAGTTGGGAAACAACAGCCCACAAGACAAATCTGGTGGACTCTGTTTTTGTATGGCCCATGAGCTGAGAATGGCTTTACATTTTAAAGTCCATTTTAAAACGTAATTTTCATTTTAAATGAAGAAACTTCAAAGAAGAATAGTATTTCGTGACACATGAAAATTAGATGATATTCAAATTGCAGTGTCCATAAATAAAGTTTTACTGGAACACAGATGTGTTCATTCATTTATGGATCATCCGTGGCTGCCTTCACACTACCGTGACAGAGTCAAGCAGTTGCAACAGAGACACTGTGGCCTTCAAAGACTAAAATATTTATTATCTGATCCTTTGCAGGAAAAGTATAATGTAAAAGAAGCTGATGTTCAAAGAGGTAAAATTAATTAGCTCTTACATTTTCAGAATCAGGCAAACCTCAGTTTGAATCTTCACTCAATTCCTTACTAAATGGAGCTCTCTGATCCTCAGCAGAAATTATTTAATAAGACAGTGAATGAGAAAATGCCTAGCAAACCAACTGGCACACATTAGGGACTTAATTGTTTCTTTTCTTTTGAGATTAAAGTTCTGGCTGATATTAGCCCAAAGGGTCAGAGCAAGACTTCTCTTTATTCTTTGCACATTCATATTAGTTATGTTTGGGTAACTTGCATCTATGGACTAAGCTTAGACAGGTCCCCTCATATTCTGAGCCTCAGTTTCCCCATATATAAAGTGAGAGTAATAATAACAATCTCCCAAGGTTATGCTGAGGATTAGCAATAACAATGGTTGTTACGGTTACTGGCTCAGATCCCTTGCTCACAATCTGGTTATTTATGTGGTACATTTCTCCAGAGAACATGTTGCTCATTGAAAATCCAGACTTTTTCTTTTTTTTAATTTATTTTTGGCTGCATTGGGTCTTCATTGCTGCGTGTGGGCTTTCTGTAGTTGCGGCGAGGGGTAGCTACTCTTCGTTGCGGTGTGCAGGGTTTCTCATTGCAGTGGCTTCTCTTGCTGCGGAGCACAGGCTCTAGGCACACAGGCTTCAGTAACTGTGGCATGCAGGCTCAGTAGTTGTGGCTTGCGGGCTCTAGAGCGCAGGCTCAGTAGTTGTGGCTTGTGGGCTTAGTTGCTCCGCGGCATGTGGGATCCTCCCGGACCGGGGATCGAACCTGTGTCCCCTACATTGGCAGGCAGATTCTTAACCACTGCACCACCAGGGAAGACCCCAAAATCCAGCCTTTTTAAAGGCTATCAACAGAGCTGAACTACAGGCTAGGGGTAAAGCTGATCTAGAGCTCTGCCACTAACTGGGAGATTCTGAGCACACCACTTAACTACTCTCCACTTTATTCTTTGCATATTTGAAGAAGGATCAGATAGCTTCCTAGGTAGCTCAGGATTTATGTGTTAAAGCTATCATCCACTATTCTATCAAAATGAAGCTTGAGTTAAGAAGTACAGTTTGACCAGATTTTTTTGGAGTACCAGTTTAAAGAATATGGACATTTTTCATCATCAAAAATGTTCTAACATAATCACAGTCTTTAGAAACCCCCACCACATGGGTGCTTTCATTATTTTTCTTAAAACTAGCATGAATTGACTTAGAGGATAACTCAAGGATGTAATTCTACCCTCCAAGATGGTAAAGTCTCTCATGGGTCTGCTGGCCCTCATCACAGCCTGTGTTCCTTGTACTCTCACTCCAACCCCTGGCATATCAAATATTTGGATGGGTGGACGGATGAACCAGTGTCTGGGAATATGAAGTAATGCAAGCAGGCTAGGCCAGCCTGGGCGTTGAAGTGCTGCTTACATGAATTTCCATCACTGGAAGGACACTTGTTTTTCATGCTGGACTCCCCACTGTGATGTGGGGATTGAAGAGGACCTAACTCCGTGCCCCTGTGCTGAGGAGGGCATGATTGTCCTTTTTTGTGGAATAATAGAATATAGATAAAGCTCCTTTTCCCCATGAAACCATTCGTGCTGAACTAAAGTACAAAGGAAAATCAGTGACCTTGAATGAAGCTTGTTTGCAGTGTTCTTGGCTTTCAAAGACCCTTTCTTCAATGCTATTTAACATTTTTTTGCTATGCAAATGTAAGGAATCTAATATGCTATTTTTCAAAAGCAGTATCACAAACATGGTTGTTTTTTATTTTGTAACCTAATTTAGTTAGAAAAGTGTAAGTCTCTATGAATTACAATGTTATGCCATCATTCTCAGAATGGCACTTTTAAAAATTGGATTTTGAGCTTCTGGATAATTTTAAATAAATATTTTTGAGGAACTATTAATATTGAGTACAAAGGACATTTTTCATGATCTTTCTTGTCAGGAATTATATGCATGAAAGGTGCCTATATCAATTAATGTGTTTTTTCAACCATCTTACTTTTTTTTTTTTTTTTTAAACATCTTTATTGAAGTATAATTGCCTTACAATAGTGTGTTAGCTTCTGCTTTTTAACAAAGTGAATCAGTTATACATATACAATATGTTCCCATTTCTCTTCCCTCTTGCATCTCCCTCCCTCCCACCCTCCCCATCCCACCCCTCTGGGTGGTCACAAAGCACCGAGTTGATCTCCCTGTGCTATGCGGCTGCTTCCCACTAGTTATCTATTTTACATTTGGTAGTGTATATATGTCCATGACACTCTCTTACCCTGTCACATCTCACCCCACCCCCTCCCCATATCCTCAAGTCCATTCTCTAGTAGGTCTGTGTCTTTCTTCCCGTCTTGCCACTAGGTTCTTCATGGCCTTTTTTTTTTTTTTTTTCCCCTTAGATTCCGTATATATGTGTTAGCATACTGTATTTGTTTTTCTCTTTCTGACTTACTTCACTCTGTATGACAGACTCTAACTCCATCCACCTCATTACAAATACCTCCATTTCATTTCTTTTTATGGCTGAGTAATATTCCATTGTATATATGTGCCACATCTTCTTTATCCATTCATCTGTCGATGGACATTTAGGTTGCTTCCATGTCCTGGCTATTGTAAATAGAGCTGCAATGAACATTTTGGTACATGACTCTTTTTGACCTATGGTTTTCTCAGGGTATATGCCCAGTAGTGGGATTGCTGGGTCGTATGGTAGTTCTATTTGTAGTTTTTTAAGGAACCTCCATACTGTTCTCCATAGTGGCTGTATCAATTTACATTCCCACCAGCAGTGCAAGAGTGTTCCCTTTCCTCCACACCCTCTCCAGCATTTATTGTTTCTAGATTTTTTGATGATGGCCATTCTGACCGGTGTGAGATGATATCTCATTGTAGTTTTGATTTGCATTTCTCTAATGATTAATGATGTTGAGCATTCTTTCATGTGTCTGTAGGCCATCTGTATATCTCCTTTGGAGAAATGTCTATTTAGATCTTCTGCCCATTTTTGGATTGGGTTGTTCGTTTTTTTGTTATTGAGCTGCATGAGCTGCTTGTAAATCTTGGAGATTAATCCTTTGCCAGTTGCTTCATTTGCAAATATTTTCTCCCATTCTGAGGGTTGTCTTTTGGTCTTGTTTATGGTTTCCTTTGCTGTGCAAAAGCTTTTAAGTTTCATTAGGTCCCATTTGTTTATTTGTGTTCTTATTTCCATTTCTCTGGGAGCTGGGTCAAAAAGAATCTTGCTGTGATGTATGTCATAGAGTGTTCTGCCTATGTTTTCCTCTAAGAGTTTGATAGTGTCTGGCCTTACACTTAGGTCTTTAATCCATTTTGAGTTTATTTTTGTGCATGGTGTCAGGGAGTGTTCTAATTTCATACTTTTACATGTTCCTGTCCAATTTTCCCAGCACCACTTATTGAAGAGGCTGTCTTTTCTCCACTGTATATGCTTGCCTCCTTTATCAAAGATAAGGTGACCATATGTGTGTGGGTTTATCTCTGGGCTTTCTATCCTGTTCCATTGATCTATATTTCTGTTTTTGTGCCAGTACCAAACTGTCTTGATTACTGAAGCTTTGTAATATAGTCTGAAGTCAGGGAGCCTGATTCCCCCAGCTCCATTTTTCGTTCTCAAGATGGCTTTGGCTATTCGGGGTCTTTTGTGTTTCCATACAAATTGTGAAATTTTTTGTTCTAGTTCTGTGAAAAATGCCAGTGGTAGTTTGATAGGGATTGCATTGAATCTGTAGATTGCTTTGGGTAGTAGAGTCATTTTCACAATGTTGATTCTTCCAATCCAGGAACATGGTATATCTCTCCATCTATTTGTATCATCTTTAATTTCTTTCATCAGTGTCTTATAATTTTCTGCATACAGGTCTTTTGTCTCCTTAGGTAGGTTTATTCCTAGATATTTTATTCTTTTTGTTGCAATGGTAAATGGGAGTGTTTTCTTAATTTCACTTTCAGATTTTTCGTCATTAGTGTATAGAAATGCAAGAGATTTCTGTGCATTAATTTTGTATCCTGCTACTTTACCAAATTCATTGATTAGCTCTAGGAGTTTTCTGGTAGCATCTTTAGGATTCTCTATGTATAGTATCATGTCATCTGCAAATAGTGACAGCTTTACTTCTTCTTTTCCGATTTGGATTCCTTTTATTTCTTTGTCTTCTCTGATTGCTGTGGCTAACACTTCCAAAACTATGTTGAATAATAGTGGTGAGAGTGGGCAACCTTGTCTTGTTCCTGATCTTAGTGGAAATGGTTTCAGTTTTTCACCATTGAGGACAATGTTGGCTGTGGGTTTGTCATATATGGCCTTTATTATGTTGAGGAAAGTTCCCTCTATGCCTACTTTCTGCAGGGCTTTTATCATAAATGGGTGTTGAATTTTGTCGAAAGCTTTCTCTGCATCTATTGAGATGATCATATGGTTTTTCTCCTTCAATTTGTTAATATGGTGTATCACATTGATTGATTTGCGTATATTGAAGAATCCTTGCATTCCTGGGATAAACCCCACTTGATCATGGTGTATGATCCTTTTAATGTGCTGTTGGATTCTGTTTGCTAGTATTTTGTTGAGGATTTTTGCATCTATGTTCATCAGTGATATTGGCCTGTAGTTTTCTTTCTTTGTGACATCTTTGTCTGGTTTTGGTATCAGGGTGATGGTGGCCTCGTAGAATGAGTTTGGGAGTGTTCCTCCCTCTGCAATATTTTGGAAGAGTTTGAGAAGGATAGGTGTTAGCTCTTCTCTAAATGTTTGATAGAATTCGCCTGTGAAGCCATCTGGTCCTGGGCTTTTGTTTGTTGGAAGATTTTTTTTTTTTTTTAATTTTTATTTATTTATTTATTTATGGCTGTGTTGGGGCTTCGTTTCTGTGCGAGGGCTTTCTCTAGTTGTAGCAAGTGGGGGCCACTCTTCATCGCGGTGCGCGGGCCTCTCACTATCGCGACCTCTCTTGTTGCGGAGCACAGGCTCCAGACGCGCAGGCTCAGTAATTGTGGCTCACGGGCCCAGCCGCTCCGCAGCATGTGGGATCTTCCCAGACCAGGGCTTGAACCCGTGTCCCCTGCATTGGCAGGCAGATTCTCAACCACTGTGCCACCAGGGAAGCCCATGTTGGAAGATTTTTAATCACAGTTTCAATTTCAGTGCTTGTGATTGGTCTGTTCATATTTTCTATTTCTTCCTGGTTCAGTCTCGGCAGTTTGTGCATTTCTAAGAATCTGTCCATTTCTTCCAGGTTGTCCATTTTATTGGCATATAGTTGCTTGTAGTAATCTCTCATGATCTTTTGTATTTCTGCAGTGTCAGTGGTTACTTCTCCTTTTTCATTTCTAATTCTATTGATTTTGAGTCTTCTCCCTTTTTCTCTTGATGAGTCTGGCTAATGGTTTATCAATTTTGTTTATCTTCTCAAAGAACCAGCTTTTAGTTTCATTGATTTTTGCTATTGTTTCCTTCATTTCTTTTTCATTTATTTCTGACCTGATCTTTATAATTTCTTTCCTTCTGCTGGCTTTGGGGTTTTTTTGTTCTTCTTTCTCTAATTGCTTTAGGTGCAAGGTTAGGTTGTTTATTCGAGATGTTTCCTGTTTCTTGAGGTAGGCTTGTATTGCTATAAACTTCCCTCTTAGCACTGCTTTTGCTGCGTCCCATAGGTTTTGGGTCGTCGTGTCTCCATTGGCATTTGTTTCTAGGTATTTTTTGATTTCCCCTTTGATTTCTTCAGTAATCACTTCATTATTAAGTAATGTATTGTGTAGCCTCCATGTGTTTGTATTTTTTACAGATCTTTTCCTGTAATTGATATCTAGTCTCATAGCGTTGTGGTCGGAAAAGATACTTGATACGATTTCAATTTTCTTAAATTTACCAAGGCTTGATTTGTGACCCAAGATATGATCTATCCTGGAGAATGTTCCATGAGCACTTGAGAAAAATGTGTATTCTGTTGTTTTTGGGTGGAATGTCCTATAAATATCAATTAAGTCCATCTTGTTTAATGTATCATTTAAAGCTTGTGTTTCCTTATTTATTTTCATTTTGGATGATCTGTCCATTGGTGAAAGTGGGGTGTTAAAGTCCCCTACTATGATTGTGTTGCTGTCAATTTCCCCTTTTATGGCTGTTAGTATTTGCCTTATGTATTGAGGTGCTCCTATGTTGGGTGCATAAATATTTACAATTGTTATACCTTCCTCTTGGATCGATCCCTTGATCATTATATAGTGTCCTTCTTTGTCTCTTGTAATAGTCTTTATTTTAAAGTCTATTTTGTCTGATATGAGAATTGCTACTCCAGCTTTCTTTTGATTTCCATTTGCATGGAATATCTTTTTCCATCCCCTCACTTTCAGTCTGTATGTGTCTCTAGGTCTGAAGTGGGTCTCTTGTAGACAGCATATATATGGGTTTTGTTTTTGTATCCATTCAGCCAGCCTGTGTCTTTTGGTGGGAGCATTTAATCCATTTACATTCAAGGTAATTATCGATATGTATGTTCCTATTCCCATTTTCTTAAATGTATTGGGTTTGTTATTGTAGGTGTTTTCCTTCTCTTGTGTTTCTTGCCTAGAGAATTTCCTTTAGCATTTGTTGTAAAGCTGGTTTGGTGGTGCTGAACCCTCTCAGCTTTTGCTTGTCTGTAAAGGTTTTAATTTCTCCATCGAATCTGAATGAGATCCTTGCTGGGTAGAGTAATCTTGGTTGTAGGTTTTTCTCCTTCATCACTTTAAGTATATCCTGCCACTCCCTTCTGGCTTGCAGAGTTTCTGCTGATAGATCAGATGTTAACCTTATGGGGATTCCCTTGTGTGTTATTTGTTTTTTTTCCCTTGCTGCCTTTAATATGTTTTCCTTATATTTAATTTTTGACAGTTTGATTAATATGTGTCTTGGCGTGTTCCTCCTTGGGTTTATCCTGTATGGGACTCTCTGTGCTTCCAGGACTTGATTAACTATTTCCTTTCCCATATTAGGGAAGTTTTCAACTATAATCTCTTCAAAAATTTTCTCAGTCCCTTTCTTTTTCTCTTCTTCTTCTGGTACCCCTATAATTCGAATGTTGGCACGTTTAATGTTGTCCCAGAGGTCCCTGAGACTGTCCTCAGTTCTTTTCATTCTTTTTTCTTTATCCTGCTCTGTAGTAGTTATTTCCACCATTTTATCTTCCAGGTCACTTATCCTTTCTTCTGCCTCAGTTATTCTACTATTGATCCCATCTAGAGTATTTTTAATTTCATTTATTGTGTTCTTCATCATTGCTTGGTTCCTCTTTAGTTCTTCTACATCCTTGTTAAATGTTTCTTGCATTTTGTCTATTCTATTTCCAAGATTTTGGATCATCCTTACTATCATTATTCTGAATTCTTTTTCAGGTAGACTACCTATTTCCTCTTCATTTGTTAAGTCCAGTGTGTTTTGAGCCTGCTCCTTCATCTGCTGTGTGTTTTTCTGTCGTCTCATTTTGCCTATCTTACTGTGTTTGGGGTCTCCTTTTCACAGGCTGCAGGTTCGTAGTTCCCTTTGTTTTTGGTATCTGTCCCCAGTGGCTAAGGTTGGTTCAGTGGGTTGTGTAGGCTTCCTGGTGGAGGGAACTAGTGCCTGAGTTCTGGTGGATGAGGCTAGATCTTGTCTTTCTGGTGGGCACGTCCACGTCTGGTGGTGTATTTTGTGGTGTCTGTGGCCTTATTATGATTTTAGGCAGCCTCTCTGCCAATGGATGGGGTTGTGTTCCTGTCTAGCTAGTTGTTTGGCATAGGATGTCCAGCACTGTAGCTTGCTGGTCGTTGAGTGAAGCTGGGTCTTGATGTTGAGATGGAGATCTCTGGGAGATTTTTGCCGTTTGGTATTACGTGGAGCTGGGAGGTCTCTTGTGGACCAGTGTCCTGAAGTTGGCTCTCCCACCTCAGAGTCACGGCCCTGATGCCTGGCTGGAGCACCAAGAGCCTTTCATCCACACGGCTCAGAGTAAAAGGGAGAAAAAATAGAAAGAAAGAAAGAAAGAGGCTATAGTATAGTGAAGTAAAATAAAGCTATTGTAAAGCAAAGCTATACAGACAAAATCTCACCCAGAAGCATATGCATATACACTCACAAAAAAAAGGAAAAGGGGAAAAATTAATATCTCCTGCTCCCAGAGTCCCCCTCCTGAATTTGGGATGATTTGTTGTCTATTCAGGTGTTCAGCAGATGCAGGCACATCAAGTTGTTTGTGGAGCTTTAATCCGCTGCTCCCGAGGCTGCTGGGAGAGATTTCCCCTTCTCCTCCCTGTTCGCACAGCTCCCGGGGTTCAGCTTTGGATTTGGACCCGCCTCTGCGTGTAGGTCGCCTGAGGGCGTCTGTTCCCCGCCCAGACAGGACGGGGTTAAAGGCGCAGCTGCTTCGGGGGCTCTGGCTCACCCAGGCCGCGGGGAGGGAGGGGTACAGAGGAGGCGGGGCGAGCCTGCAGCGGCCGAGGCCGGCGTGACGTTGCACCAGCCTGAGGCGCGCAGTGCGTTCTCCCGGGGATGTTGTCCCCGGATCCCGGGACCCTGGCAGTGGCGGGCTGCACAGGCTACCGGGAGGGGCGGTGTGGAGAGTGACCTGTGCTCACACACAGGCTTTTTGGAGGCGGCAGCAGCAGCCCCAGCGTCTCACGCCCGTCTCTGGGGTCCGCGCTGATAACCGCGGCTCGCGCCCTTCTCTGGAGTTCGTTTAGGCGGCGCTCTGAATCCCCTCTCCTTGCGCGCAGCGAAACAAAGAGGCAAGAAAAAGTCTCTTGCCTCTTCGGCAGCTGCAGACCTTTTCCTGGTCTCCCTCCCAGCTAGCTGTGGTGCGCCAACCCCTTCAGGCTGTGTTCACGCTGCCAGCCCCAGTCCTCTCCCTGCGATCCGACCGCAGCCTGAGCCTCAGCTCCCAGCCCCGCCCGCCCCGGCGGGTGAGCAGAGAAGCCTCTCGGGCTGGTGAGCGCTGCTCGGCGCCGAGCCTCTGTGCGGGAGACTCTCCGATTTTCCCTCTGCGCCCCTGTTGCTGTGGGATCCGCGCTGATCGCCGTGGCTTGCGCCCTTCTCTGGAGTTCGTTTAGGCGGTGCTCTGAATCCCCTCTCCTTGCCCGCCGCGAAACAAAGAGGCAAGAAAAAGTCTCTTGCCTCTTTGGCAGCTGCAGACTTTTTCCCCGGACTCCCTCCCGGCTAGCTGTGGTGCGCTAACCCCTTCAGGCTGTGTTCACGCCGCCAGCCCCAGTCCTCTCCCTGCGATCCGAACCGAAGCCGAGCCTCAGCTCCCAGCCCCGCCCGCCCCGGCAGGTGAGCAGACAAGCCTCTCGGGCTGGTGAGTGCTGGTCGGCACTGCTCCTCCGTGCGGGAGTCTCTCCGCTTTGCCCTCCGCACCCCTGTGGCTGCGCTCTCCTCCGTGGCTCCGAAGCTTCCCCCCTCCGCCACCCGCAGTCTCCGCCCGCGAAGGGGCTCCTAGTGCGTGGAAACCTTTCCTCCTTCACAGCTCCCTCCCACTGGTGCAGGTGCCGTCCCTATTCTTTTGTCTCTGTTATTTCTTTTTTCTTTTGCCCTACCCCAGTACAGGGGGAGTTTCTTGCCTTTTTGGAGGTCGGACGTTTTCTGCCAGCGTTCAGTGGGTGTTCTGTGGGAGCAGTTCCACGTGTAGATGTATTTCTACTGTATCTGTGGGAAGGAAGGTGATCTCCGCGTCTTACTCTTCCGCCATCTTCTCCAATCCCAACCATCTTACTTTTATTCAGGTATCTGGAACTATGTATCTTTACTTATTTACTCATACAACAAATATTCATAAAGCATCCATTAGATGCTAGGCACTCCGCTATTCCAATGTCATTAATGAAAAAAGACAGACTAAAAATCCCTGCCCTCTTGTAGCTAACATTCATTTAAAATACTGATAATCACTGAATTGGAACTAATGATCCCAGTAAGAGAAAAAGTGAGAAAAAGATATTCATTTCAGTTTTTATTTTCCACATCTGAAAATCAAAATAAGTAACTTATCTAGTATGTTTAAGTTTTTAATTTGGTTCACTTGATAATAAATAATTTTAGTTGTCATGCTAAAGGGACTTGTCACTTATAGCTACTATGTATTGAGTACTCATTGAGTCCCAGATCCTGTACTAAGTGTTTACGTTTACCCCATTTGGCAGATGAGAAAATTGAGACCCAGAGACATAATTTAACTTTTGACCTTCCCACAGTCAGTAAATGGTAGAGATTCAATCCAAATGCAGGTCTGTCTTATCCATTGCACACACTCTCTCCAAGCAGGGTCACAGATAAGAAGCAGAAATCAATGAAATTATAGTATGTACTCAGAACAAAATCCCAGATGATGGCCAAATCCAGAAATCACAGAGTTCACAAAACCAGTGATCTAGACTTAAGTTAGGTATTAGAAGTTAAAGATGTGAAAATGAAATTTGATTCAACTAGGCTATATTGAGCATTTCCTATGCAAGGTGCAGTTTTATACAGTGTGTGTGGATAAGAACATGTAAGTCTGTGCGTATGAGGCTGAGTGGATGAGTATGTGTGAGTGGGTGAGCGTGCATGTGTAAGTGTATGTGAGTGTGTGTGCTTGTGTGGATGGTGGCATTGTGAAATAATAATAAATTGCACTGTTTGTCCCCGTAGAGCTCACAACATGAGAGACACATGTTTTAAAACAGGCCTAATTATAATTCTAGGTAGATTGTGATAAGTGGAGTAAAAGATTATGAAGTGATTTCTAAACAGTAGGAAGGAGCCTAAACCACAGCAGAGGTAGTGGGATTGCAAAGGAAGGGACAGACAGACTTCATATTTTTAGTAGTATGCACCATCAGATAACCTGAACAATCCTCCTGTTGAGATCAATTTAAAATGTTAGATAAAATATTAAAATGCATTTCAGAATTTATTTCTGAGATGATAAATCAAGGAATACATAGAGGCTGAAAATGAATTGAAGATTGAAACCCAGAAAGATAAGTCAATACTCAAGATGGTCTTACCTCTGGGGCATGTGCTGAACTCTTCCATTTGGAAGAGTTCATGTGCCTTCCACTTGGAGGGCCTTGTGGGATGTAGGGGACAGGAGACAAAACAGGGCATCCAATGGTAAATGCTGGTATAGTTAGAACCATGAAGACTTGGACCCAAATTATAATAGTGTATTAGCCAACAAAACAAAACAAAAAAATCTCCCTTGCGTAAGGGGGATGTGGGGAAGGGAAAATAAAATTTTCTTCTTGAAAATTCATGATCACAAGTTGGCTGTCATATAGGCTTGAAACACAAATTCACACCTCCTGTGTGGTCTAACAAAACCTCACACAATGATCCTAGGGCAATGGTGTCCCCAGGTGCCCAGAGAAACAAATGCAGATCTGCTGGAGGAATAATGCACTTTTACCCTGAGTCTCAAAGAATTCCCACGGATAAAATTCCAAGAAGCATTAGCTTTCAGTTAAAAAAATCACGCTACCTATAAGAAAATAAGACATCATAGGAGCAGACAGGAGAAAAGCAGGCAACAGAATCAGGTCCACAAAGAACTTTAGATATTAGAAATGAGTATGATTTATATGTTTAAAAAAATAAAAGAAGGAATTAAAATACAAATTAAGAACAAGACACTCTTTAAAACAACTAAGATTTGAATAAGAACCAATAGAACTTCAGAATAAATAGCAGGTCAAACACAGTTGAAGAAGGACTTAGTGAATTGGAAGATATATCTAAATTGTCTAGGACAGAGAGGTTTAAAAATATGGAGGATAGAATGAGAGGGCATATTAGAATTATGTATCTGGTGAGATTGTATTTCAAGAACAGGGACAAAATAGTGTCTCAGTTAAACATGAACTTTTTCAGACCTCCACTAAATGAATGTTAAAAATATACTTCAGGTAGAAGGAAAATGATCCTAGATGAACTGTCTGAGAGGCAAGAGAAATGTGAGCAAAATAATTGATAAATGTGTAGATCACTAAATAAACATCAATTGCATGAAACAATAACAATAATGTGTAACTTGTATGTTAAAAAAGAAACAACAATTCAATAATGGTAGAATTAGAATGTGAGCCAGGCAAGATGGGAGTTAAAGTGTTCTCAGGTTCTTATATGGTTAAGGAGGAAGGTACAGATAATTCTCAACTTTAGATTTTTGTAAGAATGCATATTAACCCTTCTAGAATAATCACAAAAGGAATAGAAAAAGAACCAACAACTTTTAAACTAGTACAGTGGGAAAATAGAATAAGAGAAAAATAAATTCAAAAAAAGGTAAAAAAGGGAAGAAAAACTAGAAAAGAAAAAACAGGATGAATAATGCATAAAATAAGTGGTAGAAACAAACCCAAATATTTCAGTGATTACACTAAATACAAATAGACTGAACTCTTAAAATTCAGCTATATGCTTTTGCAAGAGACACCCTTAAAGGTTAAGAACATGGAAAAATGGAAAGTAAAAAGATAGGAAAAGTATACCAGACAAATTCTAGCCGAAAGGAAGCTGATACAGCTCAGTTAATATCTGATAAAATAGAATTTAAAGCAAGATCAAATATTAGAGTAACTACACGATGATAAATTTGATCAAATATTAGAGTAACTACACGATGATAAATTTATTTACTACAAAAATAAAAAGTTCTAAGCTTGTATTATGTACCTAATAACATAGCCTAAAGATGTAAAGCAAAACTCAGCAGAACTACTTGGAGAAGTTGACCCATCTGCAATCAGTGAGAGGTATTGGCACTCCTTTCTGTAGTTGATAGATCAGTCAGAAAAACAGCAAAGGAAGGAACAGCTCAAGAGACATTTCAGAGATTGGATATGTCTGTTTATTTATTTGTTTATTTATTATTAGGGTAACATTGGTTTATAATATTATGAAAGTTTCATGTGTACAACATATTGCTACTTCTGTATACCCTACAGTGTGTTCACCACCAAACATTTAGCTTCTATCCATTACCATACAGTTGATCCCATTTACGCATTTCACCCTCCCCCCCCCGACACTTCCCTTCCAGTAACCACTACTCTATTCTCTGTAACTACCTGTTTGTTTCTGTTTGGTTTGTTCATGTATTTGGGGTTTTTTTTGTGTTTTTTTTGTTTGTTGGTTGGTTTTTTTATATTCCACATGTGAGTGAAAGTATACAGTGTCTTTCTCTGTCTGAATTATTTCACTTAGCACAATACCCTCAAGGTCCATCCATGTTGTTGCAAATGCAAGATTCCATCTTTTTTATGACTGAGTAGTATTCCATTCTGCATATGTGTGTGTGTGTGTGTGTGTGTGTGTGTGTATGACATCTTCCTTATCCATTCATTTCTTGGTGGGCACTTAGGTTGTTTCCATATCTTGGCTATTGTAAATAATGCTATAATGAACATAGGGGTGTATGTATCTTTTCAAATTAGTGTTTTCATTTTCTTTGCATAAATACCCAGGAGTGGGATAGCTGGATCATATAGTAGCTCTGTTCTTAATTTTTTGAGGAATCTCCATACTGTTTTCCATAGCAGCTGCACCAATTTATATTCTCACTGACAGTGTATAAGGTTCTCTTTTCTCCACACCCTTGCCAACACTTCTTATTTCTTGCCTTTTTGATAATAGTCATTCTAACAGGCATGAGACGAGATCTGACTGTGGTTTTTGACTTGCATTTTCCCTAATAATTAGTGATGTTGAACATCTTTTCATGTGCCTGTTGGCCATCTGCATGCCTTCTTTGGAAAAACATCCAGTCAGCTCCTCTGCCCACTTTTAAATCGGTTGTCTGTTTTGTTGTTGTTGTTGTTGAGTTGCATGAGTTCTCTATATATTTTGGATATTAACCCCTTATTGGTGGATAGCGGTCTTTTGAAAGCGCAGGCATCAGAGGGTTCTCCCCTGGGAGCGTGCTCCTTCTCCCTTCTCTTCTGGCACAGCAGAGCCCGTGCTGCCCCTAGTCCTTGCCCTGAGAGCCAGGAGGTTAGATGGCACCCTTCTGCATCTCATCTCCTAAGGGCAGAGGTGCTAGGCACTTGCTCAGCACTTTCTTATGGAAATCACCCCTTCCTCACGCTAATTTGGACCCACACGAAAAAGCCAGTTTGCTCATCCTGGCCCCTTCTGCCTGGGCCTCTCACAGACTCTCACTTTACTATAGGGCACAGGTGGTTTGAAGATGGATGATCCTGAACCCCATTTTGATCTTTCCAGCCTGTTGCCCATATTTCACTGAAGGGGTCTGCAGTGATGGGAGAGTAGCAGGGGCGAGGGCATCAGTCTGCGACCACCTCTGTACTCAGTGGAAATACAGATGCTCTTACGCATGTGGAATCCTAAAAAGGTTTGAATTAGTCATTTATGCCATGTTCACAGTGGCAGTCCCACAATGATAGAATTCAGCTGTTGAAAATTGAGGGTGGTGGTGAAGTGTCAAGCATGGACTTCCAGTTCTGGCAACATGTGGTACTGAAGTGACAGAGACACATACCTTCCCACCCTCCCCACTCCTATCCAAACACATAGAAATGCTGGATAAAATATAATACCCAATGTAAAGACAGAGTAAAACTTTAAAGGGAAGGAAAGAGGGGAAGGAAGAAGAATAAAATAAAAACAAAGGGAAGAGGTCGTACTGGTAACCAAGAGCCTTCAATGCTAGAGTTGCTGTAGTGTGGTACCCCTAGTTCCCAGATGCTCAGGGGATAGCCTTGGAAGCAACAGTTCCCCGAATATAAATTCCATCTGATCACAGTCAGGTCCGTCAATTAGATATGCAACTCTGGCCTTTATTAGGAAAGAGTGGGGCTTCAGCTCAACCTAATGCTTAGCCTTAGAATATACTTAAGGGGTTGGAGGTTGAGTGGCAATAAAATGTTGGGCTCTTTTCTAGGCTTTATCTTTGCTTCATATCTTCATCAAGCCACCTTCAGACCCTCCTCCAGCAGCTCCAAGCCCCTAGTTATCACCTGGGTTTAAGTGTTTACCTTAGACACCAACCGGTGAAGTGACTGTATTAAAGTTGCCATTGTCAGTGCTTTGGAGAATACCTTGCATTTTGACCCAGCTGGTTAGGGAATTGGTAAGTCAAAGGTTACCTCTGCATGGTCAAAGAACCAAAACAACTCAAGATTGTCATTTTAAGGTACTCTCACAAAGCTGTACAGCTCTGTAATTTTAAAGAATCAAAACTGGTCACTTTTCCATTTAGATGACTATCCCCATGGAGGAAGTACTTCCAGGGTTCTCCTCATCTTGGAGTATTATAATCTCATGGGTGTGAAATCTCACTGTGGTTCTGACTCTCTAGCCACAAATGGAGCACCATCTGAAATGTTTGATGAGAACCTTTTGAGGAAACGGAAATGATGAAATCAATTGAATTCAACAGTACAACAACAGGCCGTTGAACACAGCCTTGAAATCTTGTGGCTCAGTTGGCATGGTGTAACACAATTGTCAGGCTTGCCTTCCACCTTCCAGATTCTTTGATAATGTAAACTAGCAAATTAAGACTTACCCTGAAAATAACTGCATGCTATGATACAATAGAGGTATTGATAGAATATTCCAAGAACAAAACAGATAGAGGTAGTAACATTTTGCCATCTGGCACAGCCACTAGACCAGATGGATTCACTAATGACTTCTCTGAAGTATTTAATCAGACCTTACTGAAACACATGACTGGCATATTTAATTATCCTAAATTAACAGGACTTCTGCCAAATATAACCCTCAATGCTTGAGTCATGCTCCTTACTTGAAGAAGAAAAAAGAGATGAATAGCTCCAGAAAGCTGTGTTTCACATAGACCGCATTCATTAGTGAAACTTCTCATTACCAAATTGTTGTGTTAGAGTCTTAAGGTATTATTTCTTATTTTTCAAAGAATGAATTGTAAGACTAGCCATGCTGGTCAAATTCATTTTATCAGTAACAATTATACTTGATGAGAACATCTGGGGGTTGATAAATCTGATATAGTCATCAGACATCCCTTCCTACTTCCTGCCTGTGGAAAACTTCTCAACCACCAGATATGGTCTTTTTTGCATAAGTTAATCAATTTTTATTTCTCTGTAACTATTTTTTTGTTTTTATCTGGCTTAATTTTCATGTTTGTATCGAAGCAGTATTGACCCACATGTCAAAAATTACAGAAGGCTTTATAATGAAAAGCTGCCCGTGCCCCACACTTTGCCATCCCCAATCCACTTTCCAAAGGAACACTTAATTCTTATGACTGTTTTTTCTGGTGATTACGTACCTACATCTCAAAAAACTTTGATTAATTGCTATTTTTTTAATTTATCTGTTTTAGACATGGTCAACTTCCTTTTAAGACATGAGGATGTAGCTTACATATGCCATTCTTACATCCCTTCTCTTATCCTCTTCAAAGGGTTATTTCATATTTTTAATTCCCTTAACATTTACCTTTGTAGCTTTTATATTTTTATATCTTTATTTTGGGGGTCATCAACTATAGGCAGTGTCTCTGGGCTCCTAACTTTGTATGATGAAGATCTTAGTGACATGAGTATTCCACTGAATGCTCCAGGATTCTTTCACTCGGTACAATGTTTTTGAGATTCATCTGCATTGTTGTGTGTATCAGTACTTAGTTTATTCCTTTTTTTGCTGAAAACGATTCCATTGTATAAATATACAATAATTTGTTTATCCATTCACCTGTTGATGAATATTTGAGTTATTCCCAGTTTTTGACTACTATAAATAAAGCAGCTAGGAACATTTGTGTATGTCTTTGTTTAGAGACATAATTTTATTTCTCTTGGGTAAATACCTAGGAATGAAATTGCTAGGTCATATGGTAACTGTATGCTTAACTTTATAAGAAACTGCCAAACTACTTTCCAAAGTGATTGATCATTTTACATCCCCATCAACAATGTGTGTACATTCCAGTTGCTCTACATCCTCAGCAACTCTTGGTATTGTCAGCCTTTTCAATTTAGTTGTCTTTGACAATGTTCAAGTCTTTGGGCCATATTTTAAGTTGGGTTGTCTTCTTACTATTGAATTGTAAGCATTCTTTGTATGTTCTGGGTACAAGTCCTTTGAGAATTTTCTTTACCAGTCGATGACTTCCCTTTTCATTTTCCTAATGGTGTCTTTCAAAGAGCAGAAGTTTTAATTTTGAAGTCCCAATTTATCAATTTTTTTTTTTTTATGGCTAATGCTTTCTGTTTCTTCTTTAAAAAAACATTGTCTTTCAAAGGTCACAAAGGTTTTCTCATGTGTTTTTCTATCAGTTGTATAGTTTTAGTTCTTACATTTAGATCTCTGGTCATTTGAGGTAATTTTTGTGAATGATGAGAAGTAAGTGTTGAGGTTTATTTTTTTCCATATGGATGTCCAGTTGTTCCATTATTCATTGAAAAAACTATCCTTCCCCTTTGAGTTACCTTAACACTTTCACTGGAAATCAATTGACCATATGAGTGTGAGTCTATTGATGGACTCAATGGTGTTCCATCGATCTATATGTCTATCCTTATGCCAACACTCTACTTTCTTAATTGTCACTCCTTTTTATAAAGGCTTTACACAGAACTTCCCCTTTTATTAACATTCTACTCATATTTATTAATTTCAGTGTTCGAGTCCAGATTCTCTCACTGGCGATCATGACTGGATACAATTTTCAAACTTCTTGCCTAGGATATTTTCTCCTTAGATGACTTCTTTAGATAACCAATCTTGTCCATTTCATGTGGTTTTTACCAGTTTAATTCTCAGAGGGTAGTCTTATTTTTAAGCTTTGGAGATTAGTTCACAGTAGCTCTCTATGTACATGAGTTTCCCTGTCTTAGAATGCCAATCCTCAGGTGTTTCACATGTGATTGTTTTGAGCAGATTCTATCACATGGGAGTTAGTTAATACTAACGACACCTATATACTGCTCACTATGTTTTAAGCACTCTTGTTTTAATCACTGTTTTAGGATTTATTAAATCCTCACAATAGTACCTACCTTCTTTCAGGTAGGTACTGTTATTATTCGTATTTTATGGATGAGAAACTGAGGCACAGAGAGATTGAGTAATTTGCTGAAGGTGATTTGTGAGAAACTTACATGCCAGTAAGTAGAGGAGATATGCTTCAGTGATGTACTGATAACTGTTTAAGAACAAGCTCTCCAAGAGAAAATGTATGTATGCATATACATTCATAAGTTTTTTGGTAAATTTTGCTGATATAAATGATGTGTTGCACACAATTTACAAATAATAATGAAATATATAATACTCTTTATTGTAAATCCCATATAGCCAATTAATTGTCATAAAATTCTTTCCTTGCTTTTTGCTGAACTCTTGTATCTGTGGCCAACCTATGGTTGCAGTTCAACCATGATTTGACAAAATCAGATGAGGAGTAAATGCTTGATTACTATCTAGTTCAGAAATGAAGTCCCTCACATCATTGACAAATGAGTATAGTTCTGACATGAATGTTAGTTGATATTTTTGTTTATATTGATAAGAGAAAAGTGACACAACAAAGACTTATGTCAGAACTTTAATCATTAGCCAATGATGTGAGTGACTTACTTGCTAACTGGATAATCCTTTTTGAATATTGGAAGAATATTTTCTCAATTTTTTGTGTTATTCGTAATGTAACAGCTATAAACATGACACACTTTTAAGTTTATTCTGCATTGTTCACATTTTATCCTTCTATATTTTAAGTCTAGACAACTGAAAAAACAACAAATCAAGCGCTGATTTGCAGCATTTGTTGATTTCCATGATGTAAAAACTCCCACAGCAGTTGATTTCAAACCACTAATGTGACATCATTGAAAACAGTTGGAAAGAGATGTGCAGAGGTACATCATTCTATATAGTATTTCTACCACACAGATAGGCTGGCAATCAATATCCTTAAGACTATATATAATAGTAAAATTAGTAAAATAATTAGGAAGTGATGAGTTTTAGTGTGTATTGCCTTTGTTTTTATTTTTTGTTTTTCTTATCATAGTAATTGTAATAGTTAATATTTATTGCCATTTAATATATGTCAGGCACTGATTTAGGGTCTTTATTTAATGAATGTTGATCTTTAGCATTGAATGATTTCAACCCCAAAGAATTAAAATTGTAAGTTTAGTGTTTTGCCGTTATAAGACCTGTCAACTAGTGTGTCATTGGAGTTCTTCTTTCCTAGAAATTTCTCTTATATAGAAACTATTATATGATGCAGTTGACAAACATAAGGAAGGGAGTGTGGATACGAAAACTATATGATCAGCTCCTAGACCATTAAAGATTGAGTCATTATTTTATAACATAAGCCAAAACTGTGTATGTTTTTGCTGTCTTTCATTAGTGTTTTGTTTAGGCACAGAGGGTAGGGCAACAACTCCTCCTCCTACTACAAAAGCTCCAGGCTTTACCTTCTATCACCTTATCTTTTTTTCCTTATTATCTATTTTATACATATTAGTGTATACATGTCAATCCCAATCTCCCAGTTCATCACACCACAACCCCCACCCCCCGCCACTTTCCCCCCTGGTGTCCATACGTTTGTTCTCTACATCTGTGTCTCAATTTCTGCCCTGCAAACTGGTTCATCTGTACCATTTTTCTAGGTTCCACATATATGCGTTAATATACGATATTTGTTTTTCTCTTTCTGGCTTACTTCACTCTGTATGATAGTCTCTAGATCCATCCACGTCTCTACAAATGTCCCAGTTTCGTTCCGTTTTATGGCTGAGTAATATTCCATTTTATATATGTACCACATCTTCTTTATCCATTTGTCTGTTGATGGGCATTTAGGTTGCTTCCATGACCTGGCTATTGTAAATAGTGCTGCAGTGAACATTGGGGTGCATGTGTCTTTTTGAATTACGGTTTTCTCAGGATATATGCCCAGTAGTGGGATTGCTGTGTCATATGGCAATTCTATTTTTAGTTTTTTAAGGAACCTCCATACTGTTCTCCATAGTGGCTGTATCAATTTACATTCCCACCAACAGGGCAAGAGGGTTCCCTTTTGTCCACACTCTCTCCAGCATTTGTTGTTTGTAGATTTTCTGATGATGCCCATTCTAACTGGTGTGAGGTGATACCTAATTGTAGTTTTGATTTGCATTTCTCTAATAATTAGTGATGTTGAGCAACTTTTCATGTGCTTCTTGGCCATCTGTATGTCTTCTTTGGAGAAATGTCAATTTAGGTTTTCTGCCCGTTTTTGGATTGGGTTGTTTGTTTTTTTAATATTGAGCTGCATGAGCCGTTTATATATTTTGGAGATTAATCCTTTGTCCATTGATTTGTTTGCAACTATTTTCTCCCATTCTGAGGGTTGTCTTTTCATCTTGTTTGTAGTTCCCTTTGCTGTGAAAAGCTTTTACGTTTCATTAGGGACCATTTGTTTATTTTTGTTTTTATTTCCATTACTCTAAGAGGTGGGTCAAAAAAGATGTTGCTGTGATTTATGTTGGAAAGTGTTCTTCCTATGTTTTCCTCTAAGAGTTTTATAGTGTCCGGTCTTACATTTAGGTCTCTAATCCATTTTGAGTTTATTTTTGTGTATGGTGTTAGGGAGTGTTCTAATTTCATTCTTTTACATGTAGCTGTCCAGTTTTCCCAACACCACTTACTGAAGAGACTGTCTTTTCTCCATTGTATATCCTTGCTTCCTTTGTCATAGATTAGCTGACCATATATGCATGGGTTTTTCTCTGGGCTTTCTATCCTGTTCCATTGATCTATATTTCTGTTTTTGTGCCAGTACCATATTGTCTTGATTACTGTAGCTTTGTAGTATAGTCTGAAGTCAGGGAGTGTGATTCCTCCAGCTCCATTTTTCTTTCTCAAGATTGCTTTGGCTATTTGGGGTCTTTTGTGTTTCCATACAGATTTTAAGATTTTTTTGTTCTAGTTCTGTAAAAAATGCCACTGGTAATTTGATAGGGATTGCATTGAATATGTAGATTGCTTTGGGTAGTATAGTCATTTTCACAATATTGATTCTTCCAATCCAAGAACATGGTATATCTCTCCATCTGTTTGTGTCATCTTTGATTTCTTTCATCAGTGTCTTATAGTTTTCTGAGTACAGGTCTTTTACCTCCTTACATAGGTTACCTTTGTTTTTAATATAATTTATTTAGTTGCAAGTTTATATAATTTAATTGTAAACAGTGGCTGTGTTTAACAACTGATGTTCAAAATGTTTGAAATTTAACAATCAGTTCTTGCTGGCTCCAGCATGCTACTGCATGCTTTGATCTCAGGCAGCCAAACTACTATGCCCTTAGCCATTCTTTTATGTGGTATTAAGGTATTACTAGAATATGGTTCCATACCAATACCCATGTGGCAACACTCAGCATGCAAGATATATTGTATGTCTTTATTTTTCTAAATCACATTAATTTTCATTAGATGTACCACTCATCAAGATTGTTGAGAAGTCCAATTTGAGGGACCACTGCTCAACCACGGATTATACAGGTACCCATGGACTTACACAGTTCAAGGACAATGGCAGTGGACCCTGGTGGTCTGTTGACATTGCTGTCACTTCCATATGTCCTGCCCAGGCCCACCTAGAGGGCGGGGCTGTGTCCGTGGTGTGAGGTGAGATCACAGTCCCAGTGGTGGTACTCCAGTGCCAAGTGCAGCTCTGGGGACAAGGACTGAAGCACAGCCACCCCCATCTGAGGTCCCACTACCACCAGCCCACTATTTTCAAAAAAGTCTTCCTTTGCCTTTTCTTTCTCACAGATGAGCATCCACTGAGGTTGGGCCACTCCCTCTTCAGCCCAGAAAGCAGCAGCCTCCCCCTCTGCCCTCAGACAGTCCAGCCTAATCATCACTTTGATGCACTTATACCTCCAACACTGGAAAATTCTCTCAGGGTTATTTTCAGAGAAAGGAGAGAGAAGGCTTTCATGCTTTCCTGGTGAGACTACTGGAAAAAAAAAAAAAGGTACTACCGTATAAAGTTATTACTGAGAGAATCCCTAAAGCAGCCTGGGCAAAAATGAAATAAGGCTTTAAAAAGCAAAGTCCAAATCATGAACATTTTTTTAAATGCTGTACTTGGAACAAATACTCAAATATAATTTTTTTGCCTTCAGGAATTGAGAATGATTAGTGTTGATGAGAGTTTTTTGTTTAACCTCATAAGGCTACCTCTTTTCATGACCCTATTAATTCTCATTTTCTCCCCACACAACATTTTGGGAAATCTTCCTGATCTTATCTGACATCAGAAAGACATGCTTTTGCCCTTGGAGAAACAAATCAATTCCTTCTCCCCGATAGGGTGATGAAAGTTCTTCTCTGCAGTGCTTTCTATTGCTATGGCAACAGAAGATGGGATTTCCCAATGGAACTAGATTTATATATACACAGAGAAAAGCAGTTCTTTAAAAGCTTGATCCCTTTTTTGTTGCCATGTGTACAATACAATCAATGCAATAAACTAACTACCAAGGAAAGGACACCAAACCTTTTTATGTAGGTGTGGAATGAGACCTCCGTGGTATTGAGACCCTCAGTGAAAGGGAGTCAATTTTGAAAGTTTTAACACTGTGACATTGCTGTTGTAGCCATAATAATCTGTAAAATTTGTAATGTGCAAGTTTTCTTAGAAAAGCAGAGATTTGGCTTTATGGACTCTCAAATGGAAGACATAAAATATAAGTAAGCAGTATCGATACTTCCAGTCACAGAAAGAACCCAACACTATGTTATGGTAAAGAACATGATGGGAAGCCCAGAGTGGACCAGATACTTTGTGTAGTGGTGGTACTTTCCACTTCTGTAATTTCTTCATGGAAGAACACAACAGTTGGCCATTTCTGATAAAATCTTATCAGAAGGAATTCAGGGGGCATGATAATTTTCATCACGGCCCCTTAATAGGATAAGGAGACCCACCCTCCTATAATCTGTTGGTTGATCTAAAGGCAATACTTAGGGTAGCTTCTTAGGCTTAGGGTGTCTCTGTAGGAGAAGGAAAGAGCAGTTTTGAAGTATGCAGTAGGGGGCCAATTTGGAATCTGTATCTATCTATCTATCTATCTATCTATCTCATTTAAACACTTCTGAACTAAAATTCCAAATATGTTTTGGGATTAGATGAAAGCAGATCCTGCTCAAAATGACTTTTCATGAAATTCTTGAATTCCTAAATGCAGACAAGTGAGAAGGGAATAGATAACTTGATGGTAGCTTCAAATATGCTTATTAAATAAATGCTTCTGTAACTTCACCCTTACCGATACCTTATGTGCAAATCCAGTGACTAAGGTTGCTGGGGTTTTCCCCTGCTTTCTTACAAGGATTAAAAACTGCTGTTGAATGATATGACATATTTAAAACAAAAGTAAATGCCACTTGGCTCTGCTCTAAAAGATACACGGATGCTGTCATTCTATTACCCAGGTGGAAGGAGTGAAGTTTCTGGGAAGCTGATGGGAAAATGGCAAAGTGAGTAGAGGTTGTTGTCTGTTTGCCCTATTCTTGCCATGGACGTGGATAAATAGGAACATTATGAGTCATTGCATTGTTGCATGCAAGCCAGAGAAGCGAGGTCAGAGACTTGGCTTATAAAAGGAGAAAAGGATAATTTTGTTAATATATTCAAATGGTAAAGGAGGAACTTAGATAAATGGGATATCATGGGCTGGGAAAAGATGGTTTAAAGACCAGTGGTAAAGAAACTTCTGGGGAAAAAAATCCAGTATGGACATTTTAATAAATGTGATAAATTTATATGCTTTAAGATGAATGAAAAGGATGATAAAAACCAGAGTAAAAATATTTCAAATCCATAATGGGATGTTTTGGGGTCACGCTGATAATTGAGTAACATACACTGATAAAATATTCTGAAGGCCTCTCTAAAGATTTGTTGAAAGTGTTTTTTCCATTTCCCCCCTCATTCAAGGAATGAGAAAAGTCAGGAATCTTGAAATTATAGTTAGAACAATTGCCTGGAATAGCGATGTTTTTATTCTTCGTTGTTTAGAACCCCAGAAATTTACCAAGTCTCTCAAGCATTTTAATTAGAAGCTGTAATCACAGCAAAAGAGTTTCATTTGTGTCTCTTGAAAATGTCTCTCAGCCTCTAGGGGAAATATGCTCAGTCCTCTTTATTCTCCAGTCCCGGGTAGAACCTGTGCCTGTAGCAGGAGGGAGAGGCAATACAGCAGCCATGACCGTTGGCCTCCTTCACTCCCTCTTCAGAAAGCACCTTGTTTGTTTGTTTTTTTAACATCTTTTATTGGAGTATAATTGCTTTACAATGGTGTGTTAGTTTCTGCTTTATAACAAAGTGAATCAGCTATACATATACATACATCCCCATATCTCCTCCCTCTTGTGTCTCCCTCCCACCCTCCCTATCTCACCCCTCTAGGTGGACACAGAGCACCAAGCTGATCTCACTGTGCTACGCGGCTGCTTCCCACTAGCTAGCTATTTTACATTTGGTAGTGTAATATGTCCATGCCACTCTCTCACTTTGTCTCACTCCCAGCTTACCCTTCCCCCTCCCTGTGTCCTTAAGTCCACTCTCTACGTCTGTGTCTTTATTCCTGTCTTGCCCCTAGGTTCTTCAGAACCACTTTTTTTTTTTTAGATTCCTTATATACGTGTTAGCAGATGGTATTTGTTTTTCTCTTTCTGCCTTACTTCACTCTGTATGACAGACTCTAGGTCCATCAATCTCACTACAAATAACTCAATTTCATTTCTTTTTATGGCTGAGTAATATTCCATTGTATATATGTGCCACATCTTCTTCATCCATTCATCTGTTGATGGACACTTAGGTTGCTTCCATGTCCTGGCTATTGTAAATAGAGCTGCAGTGAACATTGTGGTACATGACTCTTTTTGAATTATGGTTTTTTCAGGGTATATGCCCAGAAGTGGGATTGCTGGGTCGTATGGTAGTTCTGTTTTTAGTTTTTAAAGGAACCTCCATACTGTTCTCCATAGTGGGTGTATCAATTTACATTCCCACCAACAGTGCAGGAGGGTTCCCTTTTCTCCACACCCTCTCCAGCATTTATTGTTTGTACATTTTTTGATGGTGGCCATTCTGACTGGTGTGAGGTGATACCTCATTGTAGTTTTGATTTGCATTTCTCTAATGATTAGTGATGTTGAGCATCCTTTCATGTGTTTGTTGGCAATCTGTATATCTTCTTTGGAGAAATGTCTGTTTAGGTCTTCTGCTCATTTTTGGATTGGGTTGTTTGTTTTTTTTGATATTGAGCTGCATGAGCTGCTTGTAAATTTTGAAGATTAATCCTTTGTGCGTTGCTTCATTTGCAAATCTTTTCTCCCATTCTGAGGGTTATCTTTTCATCTTGTTTATGGTTTCCTTTGCTGTGCAAAGGCTTTTAAGTTTCATTAGGTCCCATTTGTTTATTTTTGTTTTTATTTCCATTTCTCTAGGAGGTGGATCAAAAAGGATCTTGCTGTGATTTATGTCATAGAGTGTTCTGCCTATGTTTTCCTCTTAGAGTTGTATAGTGTCTGGCCTTACATTTAGGTCTTTAATCCATTTTGAGTTTATTTTTGTGTATGGTGTTAGGGAGTGTTCTAATTTCATTCTTTTACATGTAGCTGTCCAATTTTCCCAGCACCACTTATTGAAGAGGCTGTCTTTTCTCCATTGTATATTCTTGCCTCCTTTATCAAAAATAAGGTGACCATATGTGCATGCGTTTATCTCTGGGTTTTCTGTCCTGTTCCATTGATCTATAATCTGTTTTTGTGCCAGTACCATACTGTCTTGATTACTGTAGCATTGTAGTATAGTCTGAAGTCCAGGAGCCTGATTCCTCCAGCTCCATTTTTCTTTCTCAAGATTGCTTTGGCTATTCAGGGTCTTTTTTGTTTCCATACAAATTGTGAAATTTTTTGTTCTAGTTCTGTGAAAAATGCCATTGGTAGTTTGATAGGGATTGCATTGAATCTGTAGATTGCTTTGGGTACTAGAGTCATTTTCACAGTGTTGATTCTTCCAGTCCAAGAACATGGTATATCTCTCCATCTGTTTGTATTATCTTTAATTTCTTTCATCAGTGTCTTATAGTTTTCAGCATACAGGTCTTTTGTCTCCTTAGGTAGGTTTATTCCTAGATATTTTATTCTTTTTGTTGCAATGGTAAATGGGAGTGTTTCCTTAATTTCTCTTTCAGATTTTTCATCATTAGTGTACAGGAATGCAAGAGATTTCTGTGCATTAATTTTGTATCCTGCTACTTTACCAAATTCATTGATTAGCTCTAGTAGTTTTCTGGTAGCATCTTTAGGATTCCCTATGTATAGTATCATGTCATCTGCAAACAGTGACAGCTTTACTTTTTCTTTTCTGATTTCGATTCCTTTTATTTCTTTTTCTTCTCTGATTGCTGTGGCTAAAACTTCCAAAACTATATTGAATAATAGTGGTGAGAGTGGACAACCTTTTCTTGTTCCTGATCTTAGAGGAAATGGTTTCAGTTTTTCACCATTGAGAACGATGTTGGCTGTGGGTTTGTCATATATGGCCTTTATTATGTTGAGGAAAGTTCCCTCTATGCCTACTTTCTGGAGGGTTACATCATAAATGGGTGTTGAATTTTGTTGAAAGCCTTTTCTGCATCTATTGAGATGATCATATGGTTTTCCTCCTTCAATTTGTTAATACGGTGTATCACATTGATTGATTTGCGTATATTGAAGAATCCTTGCATTCCTGGGATAAACCCCACTTGATCATGGTGTATGATCCTTTTAATGTGCTGTTGGATTCTGTTTGCTAGTATTTTGTTGAGGATTTTTGCATCTATGTTCATCAGTGATACTGGCCTGTAGTTTTCTTCCTTTGTGACATCTTTGTCTGGTTTTGGTATCGGGGGATGGTGGCCTTGTAGAATGACTTTGGGAGTGTTCCTCTCTCTGCAATTTTTTCTAAGAGTTTGAGAAGGATAGGTGTTAGCTCTTCTCTAAATGTTTGATAAAATTCACTTGTGAAGCCGTCTGGTCCTGGGCTTTTGTTTGTTGGAAGATTTTTAATTACAGTCTCAATTTCACTGCTTGTGATTGGTCTGTTTATATTTTCTATTTCTTCCTGGTTCAGTCTCAGAAGGTTGTGCTTTTCTAAGAATTTGTCCATTTCTTCCAGGTTGTCCATTTTATTGGCACATAGATGCTTGTAATCTCTCATGATCCTTTGTGATTCTGCAGTGTCAGTTGTTACATCTCCTTTTTCATTTCTAATTCTATTGATTTGAGTCTTCTCCCTTTTTTTCTGGATGAGTCTGGCTAATGGTTTATCAATTTTGTTTCTCTTCTCAAAGAACCAGCTTTTAGTTTTATTGATCTTTGCTATTGTTTCCTTCATTTTTTTTTCATTTATTTCTGCTCTGATCTTTATGATTTCTTTCCTTATGCTAACTTTAGGGTTTTTTTGTTCTTCTTTCTCTAATTGCTTTAGGTGTCCTTTTAGGTTGTTTATTTGAGATGTTTCTTGTTTCTTGAGGTAGGAATGTATTGCTATAAACTTCCCTCTTAGAACTGCTTTTGCTGCATCCCATAGGTTTTGGGTTGTCGAGTTTTCATTGTCATTTGTTTCTAGGTATTTTTTGATTTCCTCTTTGATTTCTTCAGTGAGCTCTTGGTTATTTAGTAGTGTATTGTTTAGCCTCCATGTGCTTGTATTTTTTACGGATTTTTTCCTGTAATTGATATCTAGTCTCATAGCATTGTGGTCAGAAAAGATACTTGTTATGATTTCAATTTTCTTAAATTTACCAGGGCTTGATTTGTGACCCAAGATATGATCTGTCCTGCAGAAAGTTGCATGAGCACTTGAGAAGAAAGTGTATTCTGTTGTTTTGGATGGAATGTCCTATAAATGTCAATTAAATCTATCTGGTCTATTGTGTCATATAAAGCTTGTGTTTCCTTATTAATTTTCTCTCTGGATGATCTCCATTGGTGTAAGTGAGGTGTTAAAGTCCCCTGCTATTATTGTGTTACTGTCAATTCCTCTTTTATAGCTGTTAGCAGTTTCCTTATGTATTGAGGTTCTCCTATGTTGGGTACATATATATTTATAATTGTTATATCTTCTTCTGGGATTGATCCCTTGATCATTATGTAGTGTCCTTCCTTGTCTCTTGTAACATTCTTTATTTTAAAATCTATTTTGTCTGATATGAGAACTGCTACTCCAGCTTTCTTTTGATTCCCATTTGCATGGAATATCTTTTTCCATCCCCTCACTTTCAGTCTCTATGTGTCCCTAGGTCTGAAGTGGGTCTCTTGTAGACAGCATATATATGAGTCTCATTTTTGTATCCATTCAGCCAGTCTATGTCTTCTGGTTGGAGCATTTAATCCCTTTACATTTAAGGTAATTATTGGTATATATGTATGTTCCTATTACCATTTTCTTAATTGTTTTGGGTTTGTTATTGTAGGTCTTTTCCTTCTCTTGTGTTTCCTGCCTAGAGAAGTTCCTTTAGCATTTGTTGTAAAGCTGGTTTGGTTGTGCTGAATTCTCTTAGCTTTTGCTGTCTGTAAAGCTTTTAATTTCTCCGTCAAATCTGAATTAGTTCCTTGCTGGGTAGAGTAATCTTGGTTGTAGGTTTTTCCCTTTCATCACTTTAAATATGTCCTGCCACTCTCTTCTGGCTTGCAGAGTTTCTACTGAAAGATCAGCTGTTAACATACAGGGGAATCCCCATAAGTTTATTTGTTGTTTTTCCCTTGCTGCTTTTAATATTTTTTCTTTTTATTTAATTTTTGATAGTTTGATTAATATGTGTCTTGGCATGTTTCTCCTTGGATTTATCCTGTATGGGACTCTCTGTGCTTCCTTGATTGACTATTTCCTTTCCCATATTAAGGAAATTTTCAACTATAATCTCTTCAAATATTTTCTCAGTCCCTTTTTTTTCTCTTCTTCTTCTGGGACCCCTATAATTCGAATGTTGGTGTGTTAAATGTTGTCCCAGAGGTCTCTGAGACTGTCCTCAATTCTTTTCATTCTTTTTTCTTTATTCTGCTCTGCAGTGGTTATTTGCACTATTTTATTTTCCAGGTCAGTTATCCGTTCTTCTGCATCAGTTATTCTGCTCTTGATTCCTTCTAGAGAGTTTTAAATTTCATTTATTGTGTTGTTCATCATTGTTTGTTTGCTCTTTAGTTCTTCTAAGTCCTTGTTAAACGTTTCTTGTATTTTCTCCATTCTATTTCCAAGATTTTGGATAATCTTTACTATCATTACTCTGAATTCTTTTTCAGGTAGACTGCCTATTTCCTCTTCATTTGTTTGGTCTGGTGGGCTTTTACCTTGCTCCTTCATCAGCTGTGTGTTTCTCTGTCTTCTCATTTTGCTTAACTTACTGTGTTTGGGGTCTCCTTTTTGCAGGCTGCAGGTTCGTAGTTCCAGTTGTTTTTGGTGTCTGCCCCCAGTGGCCAAGGTTGGTTCAGTGGGCTGTGTAGGCTTCCGGATGGAGGGGACTGGTTCCTGTGTTCTGGTGGATGAGGCTGGATCTTGTCTTTCTGGTGGGCAGGACCGAGTCCAGTGGTGTGTTTTGGAGTATCTGTGACCTTATCATGATTTCAGGCAGCCTCTCTGCTAATGGGTAGGTTTGTGGTCCTGTCTTGCTAGTTGTTTGGCATAGGGTGTCCAGCAGTGTAGCTTGCTGGTCGTTGAGTGGGGGTGGGTCTTAGCGTTGAGATGGAGATCTCTGGGAGAGCTTTTGCCGTTTGTTATTACATGGAGCCAGGAGGTCCATGGTGGACCAATGTGCAGAACTCTTCTCTCCCACCTCAGAGGCACAGGCCTGATACCCGGCTAGAGCACCAAGACCCTGTCAGCCACATGGCTTCCTTCAACCAAGAAATGTTGTTTTTGTCATTTTCAAAATGCTCAGCTGTTCTGACTTTATCTTTTCCAGCTCAGTTTCTGACATCTGTTTGTTCCCAAGGGAGGAGGCCCAAGGCATGGGATGGGGGAGCAGCGTGGTGATGCTCTGGGCATCCTCCCTTCTCATCTCTCGATGTCCAGCATTCCTCTCTCAAGCACCTTGTTAATGCTTACTCTGCCATGATGTTTCAGGACCATGTAGAGTGATAGAAACAGTCCTTGCCCTCATGGAACAGACAGTCTAATCAAATCCTCTTCTTCGTAGCTCTTGGGACTTCAGGTGTGATGTAACCTGGGGAGTCTCTTTGGTGGAGACTAAGGTCGAGTTAAGGCCATCTTTTTCCCAGGATCAGGCTTCAAACTCTAATGCTGCCAAGCTCTGTGATTTATCAACCCAGTTGCCTAAGCAAAAAACTGTCAGGTTTGACATGTTCAAGCTTTTCCTTAGCCTCAAACACCCTCACCCTGTCTCTCTCTTGCTCTCTTTCCCTTACATATCTCTTGACTCTTCCTCTCCATCCTCTCTGCCCCTGTCTTACCTCACTCTCTCACCTAGTCTCTGGCCTCTCTGCTTCCTCTCCTAACAGCCCTCACCCATCCGTTCTTCCCACTGTTCCTCACTGCTACTGGGTTTACCTTCCTGACATGTGAAACTATTTATGTTGTATCCTGCTCATGACTGTCAGTGGTGCCCTAACTTTCTGGCCCGATTAAAAGGGCTTTCAGGGCTGCCCTGGCCTGCCCGTTATTGGTTTACGTGTCTGTCCTTCCCTTTGAGGTGGGCTTCTTGACAGAGGGGCAGTGTATCTTCTATTTTTGTTACCTGTGGCACCACCTGACATTTCATAGGTCCTTAAATAAGGGTTTGTTGAATGAATGAACTAAAATATACCAAATTGTCATAGGGTTTTCATAGACTGCTTCCATCCACTATTTTAATGAAACAAGTATGACACTCCATAATCTACTTGCAATTTTCTAGGACATCTAGAAACTATCAAGGACCAGATGTATCCCAGCAAAATTGATATTGAGAGGGTACTTTTATACTTTATTGGTCTTCTCTCACCAACTCTGAATGCTAAAGTGTTCTACAAGCTTAAAATGTTTTAAAGCCTCTTCACCTATTGTGAAAAAACTACCCTTTTATGTGTGTTTTCCTTTTATATTACTCCTCATAACGATCCCTGAGGATATATTTTCCAGCAAGTACTAAGATGGCCAACTCAGACTCGGGGCACCCAGGTGTTTCTCATCCCAGCCCATCCTCTCCTCCCTTCCCCTCCATCAGGACCCTCGTTCACTCCCATCACAGCTGAAGCCAGGAAATCACCTGCACCTTGTTTGCCTTCCCGGGAAACCCCACACTCCCCCGTCCAGACCAGGCCCGGCCCAGGCCCGTAGACTCCCTGACAGAGTTCGAAAGAAGAGCACATTTCCTGATGGAGGGGCTTGCCTGGAGAGGCCGGCTCCCGCATCGCAGGGTGCAGGCAGTTGGACTGGGTCAGAAAGGGAGAGCAATGCCTGAGGTGGTGCTGCAGGGGAAAGGCTTGAGGAAAAGGCAGCCATGGTCTCCTGGGGTGAATGCTAGACACCTCGCTGCTGCCAGGAGGAACAACCGGCCCCCGAGGATGTGCAGTGACATGGTGCATAAGGGTTGCTGCAGCCTTGGACCATGGCAGATAGTGGATTTGTCCTTCCTCTTCCTGAAAGGTGATAGACTTTCGGCCCGCCTGCGTGCATTTCACTCCCAAGTTCTGAACTCGGGCAGTCTCCCCCCCTGCACAGCCTTTGGGCCAGAGCCTGGTCCCCAGCACCTGGCCAGGCCCCTGGGGAGAGTGCCCTGTGACTATGGCTGGCGGTGGGGGGGTAGGGGATAGGGGTTGGGGGTAGGGCAGGTGAGGCAGATTGAAATTTGCTTGATTGGTAGTGTGAGCCGAACTCCTTTCTGACTGGAGCGTCCTCACTGGCACCTGGAGCACGCAGGTGTTTCTCATCCCAGGAAGCCTCTGCCTCCGCAGAACTCGCGAGATCCCGTGAGATGGGGCTGCTTCTTGGAAGGGCGGTGGCGGCAGAAGCTCTTGGGCTTGATTCCTCTGAGACGCCCCGAAGGTCAGCGCTCCCAACCCATCCTCTTCCTCCTCCTCCATTTGGACCCACACTCCACACTCCCCCACCTTCCCCGCAACCCTGCAGCCAAAACCACAAAGCTCACCCTCCAGGCAGCTCCAACTCCACCCTCTTTGCTTACAAAGAAAAAGGAAAAACCAAAACTCGATGAAGTATCCAGCCTCGTAGGGAGAGTGCAAGTGGAGCCGACCTCCAGCTTAGGAGGCATCACAGGGACTGAAGACCTGTGGATGGGGGCACTGGGAGCTCCTGGGAAGGCCAGCCGCACCCCGGCGCCAGGGTACAAGGGCCTGGGAGGGCCAACGGTAAGGAAAGGGAGCCGACACTCGGGGTCCTGTGCAAAAGATGGTACTAGGTTTGGTGGGAGACCCAGGAAGTGAGCACAGTGGGATGAGAGACACCAGAACAGACTGTGGGGCTTGGTGGTTGCAGAATTGGGGGCCGGGGCACACATGGAGCCAAGGGAGAAGCAGAAAGTGGTTTGTTTCTGAAAGGAACACCCGTATCCACAGAGACAGGCCTATGTTGGTTGTATCTTTCTGTTGCCAGTTACACAAATAATGATGGTAATGAAACTTGAGTGCTTACTCTGTGCTAAATGCTCTATATTCATTATATCATCTATTTTCATATATTATCTTCATTTTAAAGATGAGGAACCTGAGGGCAAAAGAGATCAAGTAATATGTCCAAGGAACTAGAGGTAGTGAGGGGCAGCCAATGTGCAAATCCAGGTGTCTGATTCCAGAGCATATATTCTTATCAAAATCAAGCTGAAAGTTGAAAAGGAAAAAAAAATTCTACTTCTGTTAACTGTAAACAGATGCTGAAATTGAAAAGGAAAAAAATTCTACTTTTGTTTATTGTGTAAACAGTCATCTGCTAGTTTTTTTTTTTTTTTAAAGTTTTACTTGATTTTATTTATTTATTTATTTATTTTTGGCTGTGTTGGGTCTTCGGTTCGTGCGAGGGCTTTCTCCAGTTGCGGCAAGCGGGGGCCACTCTTCATCGCGGTGCGGGGACCGCTCTTCATCGCGGTGCGCGGGCCTTTCTCTATCGCGGCCCCTCCCGTCGCGGGGCACAGGCTCCAGACGCGCAGGCTCAGCAATTGTGGCTCACGGGCCCAGCTGCTCCGTGGCATGTGGGATCTTCCCAGACCAGGGCTCGAACCCGTGTCCCCTGCATTAGCAGGCAGATTCTCAACCACTGCGCCACCAGGGAAGCCCCATCTGCTAGTTTTTTATATAGGTCTTTCGTTTAATTCCCAACAGCTATTTTTAGAAAGGCACAACTTCTTTACACACCGAATTTAAAACGTTCAAGTGATTTCTCATCTAGGAGTAATAATGATTACATTTCTCCCTCTTAACTGCTACAGATTCCTTGAAATTCTAGTTGGTATTGACAGTTTTATTTTGATTGGACTACAGACGTAGGAAAAATTCTACACAAACCACAGGCATAGTAATTTGCGGTTCTCTTAGTGTCACAGTGATTTGTGTAAAATAGAAATTTTCATTTAAAATACATAATCTATGGCAGCAGATACAGAAACAGCACTTGACTCTGAGACCCCCTCCATGCTTTGAAATCCTAATGAGGGTGGTATCCAGAGCTTCTGCAAGCAGGTTTAATTAATTCTGAGAAGTGCACTTTCTCCTGGCAACAGCATTTTTTTTTCAACTTAAAGTCAAAAGTTAATTTGAAAGCTGAGTACAGTAAGTAAATACCATAACATAAGGCAATTATAGAACATAGAATTATAACAGTTGTCTGATTTTCAAGGTTACCAAGCAGGTAAGATGAGATGAAATTATTGTTAAACTGTGCTAAGCCTCTCTTTGCCAAAGTTGAACATTTCTATTAGACCAATCAGCTAATTCATTACTTTGGGGACAGTTTGGACTCTTGGGATTATCTTGTTAGATGATTAAAATGAGAAATGTGGATAAAAGATGATCAGTGTTTTTTTTAACTTTGTTCAATAGGAAGATGTGAAAGAGGCCTTTTTCTTTTTCAGCCTTGCCTTACACCCAGATAAAACCCTTGTTGCAACTGGCCAAGTTGGGAAGGAGCCATATATATGTATATGGGACTCCTATAATGTCCAGACTGTGTCTATTCTTAAAGATGTCCATACACATGGAGTTGCCTGCCTGGCTTTCGACTCGGATGGACAGGTATGTATCTTTTTGCATTTTCTTTTTCTTTAATGACTTCTCACAAGTCACCTAGAATTATAATGCACATAGCCTATAGTCTCAGAAGGTCTATCAACCCTCCCTATCTCCCCTTGTCAGCCTCTTAGAACCCTCATATGTTTGGTCCTTTTCCACACTCATGGTACTGACATCCAGCTCTGGATAGGACTCAGTTTTGGTTCCCCCTGTCTCACTATTAGGTTAAAAAGCCTCCAGAAAGGAAGTTGTGAACTTCATGTTGATTGGGTTCATAGTGACTCAGTGATTCTACTTTGTCTTCCATTGTTAGCTTCCTATTTGGAATGAGGGTTGGACCGAACCTTTTTCACTGACCTCAAGCCCTGAGTATCTCCTTGATTCCCCTTGCTTTCAGAAGATAGCATCACCTCCTAATAATTCATTGAGAAGATTCTTTGATTCTTTAACCTTGAGGTGACTTCTAACTCCTTTCCTCTACCCATTCACCTCAATTCAAGCAGTCACTGATCCATGTGTATTTATTAGTTTCTTTACAGTGACTCTGACATTCATTCTCTCCTTCCCATTCTCCCTGCCACCATCCTTTAAGTTCCAAATCTGTGTCATGCCTGACAGTTTAAGTAACCTCTTAACTGGTCTTCACACAGTCAATTTCTTGCTAATGCATTTCACCAACTGAAAAAAGTGTCAGAACGTTGTTTAAAAACAACAGAAGCTTGGAGTACCCCCTGAATGAAGTCCACACTTTGTGGCTGGGCATTCTAGGCTGACCAACTTTTCTAGCCTTCTCTTCACTATTCCCTTGCAGTCAAGTTGGACAAGTCAGCAAGATTCCTCTATCAGACCAGGTACTTTGGCACGTCCAGACACTTTCTCATGCTGCCCTCTTCACCTCCAGTGCCCTGCTCACCCTGTTTGCCCCTTAAAATGACTCATTCTTCCAAGACACTTCATAGGTCTTCATGAAGCCCTCCCAGTCTCCCCCTCCAACAAAGTGTCTCTCTTTCTGTGGACTTCCAGCAACACTTGATAGAAAAGATTTGTTAATGTGTTATAGATACCAACTCTATCTCAATTTTTAAAAGATGTTAAAGAGAAGGGAGTGGAAGCGTAGAGGCCTCATTCCTGGCTCTCCCTGCATTCACCTCCTCACGAAGGCCGTGCCTTTTCTTCCTAGCCTTCTCCACATTCCTAGGATGCCCTTCCTCTGTCTCTTTCACTCTTGTATTAATGCCAGTTAGTTCCTTCAGTCTATTTTTTGGTAAATTTTAGAGTTACTTCTCTAAGTCCATATTGTGGAAAGACCTGTGAAATTATTCATAGAAGATTGACCAAACTGAGAGTTTGCAGGTAGTTCAGATAGGACTTGACCTGGTTTGGGTCACTTTTTAAACAGTTAAGATTTACTTTGTGTTTTCTGCTATTTTGAGAGAGTAGTGATCATTCTATTCATTTTTCTTTCCAGAATTAGATTCAATACATATGTGGACCCCTGGTATATATGTTTTTGATTTAACTACTCTATAATCTTGTCCAGTTTAGTCAGGATAATGCATAAGTTCTATTGTATATCCAGGTCTAAAGAGAAATAGCTAGATAGTAACATTTATTCAGATTTGCAGTTATTGACTTCCTGACTAAACTGAATGAATGTGTCAGGATGCATATGTATGTACAAGTGTAAATGAATGCTTTGATGTGAACTTACATGCACATTCTCTAATCTGATTTTGCTTTTCTAGCAAACGTTTATCAAAATTCTAGCAAACATTCTTTATCAACGTTCTAGCAAACATTCTTTATCAAAATCACAAGAAAAATGTAATGTAGCAGGGGGAAATCCAGCTGTAACTTTCAGTTCTTTGTTCATGTTATTTTGTGTTAGAATCCTAGCTATTTTTTTAGGTTCCATTTTGAAGGTAGAGACAGGAATGGACTGCATGGTACTTTCACAACTGTCAGTTGAGAAAAATAACCTCCTATTTGTTTGCTGTGATGGATTTCGTGGCTTGTTGATGCCTATTGTTTCAGATCTGCCTTTTTCCCTGGACAGAGTTCACTGGAATCGAGTGATATTTAGAAAATGACAAATGGACCATCACCTCACAAGCATCAAAAGGCAATTGAAATGCTTTTCAGGTAGCGATAGGGCCTGTCACTGCAAATGAACAGAATAGATTTCTTTTGGCTTTTTCTCAATCTTCTTCACATTTCTTATGTGGGTTTTACTTTAGTGCCCATGTTTATGTTAACTGCTTTTTCTGTTTAAGTAAAGAGAAAAGAAAAAAATAAGCTGAATGGAATTCACCCACTTCAAATTTTCATATATAGATAAAAATACAACCATGTCTTATAATCATTTCCATTACTGCAACTCTCAATTGAAAATTACAGCAAATACCTCCTTTCATTAAGCACCAATTTTAAAACCTCCAACTATATGTTTTTTATACTAAATATTCCTAATGGAAGCTGCCTTTAGTGAAGAAACCTGAATAATCTCTGCATAACAGTACATGTATACATTTAGCCATATATGGCTGTCTATCATTGCGTATATATGCATGTACACACACACACAGTGAAATACATAAGCTCACATACTGTTATACTTGGGTAGTGATGTTTTTAAAACCTTTTGACTTACATTATTTCACTGATCCATACAACAATACTACTTTGTAGACAGAAAAAATATTTTACACTCATTTTACAGTTGAAAAAATTGAAATTTAAGGAGTTTAATTTTCTAAGGCCTTACGTCTGGCTAATCATGAAGTCAAAAGGGAAGCCAAATCTACTTACTCCCAGCCCAGACCTCTCTCTATTACATAGTGCTGTTTCTATGCTGCTAGAAGCTCTGATTTTGGTGTCCCTAATATGTGTTTTGACCCTATTAATTTTGTATATACTCAGGTGTGGGATTTTTTTTCCCTTTGAGGACAAGGTCTGATCTGAATCCAGTGAATTTAGACTGGGAGATGAAGTACCAGAGTACTTTTACTAAAATTATGTATCCTTCTGTGGTCACTCCAAATGTTTGTGAAATTATGAAAATTAAGAAGAATGAAGATAATGTTCATTTATGGGATTTCTTCTCCATGTGTTTGTCAAACCCTTTCATTTTAACAGTTTGGTGAGGCTTTTAGACTACAGAATCCTAGATGCTCTTAAAACCGTATTAAGATCTTAAATTTGAAATTTTAAATCCTGCCTTCTAGTTCTGTTCCTATGATTTCCACTGATTAATCAGAGACTTCATGAGATTTTGCATGTTTCCTATGCTTAAGAAGGACAAATTGGTTGTAGGTTTTAGGTTGTCGAAATTTTAGTATATGCTAATGGAATAATATCTACTGTGATATGTTTAGTTTTGGATTTAAGATGGATTTTGAGAAATCATTTTTTTCACAAGAAATTCAATACTTGGCCCATAGTAGGTAATAAGAACTATTTATCGAAAGACAGAATGGATAATAGGAAGTTTTCCCATCATTTTCTGGTATTAAATTATTGTTCTTATTCTTAGCGTTTAGCCTCTGTGGGATTGGATGCCAAAAACACAGTCTGCATTTGGGACTGGAGGAAGGGAAAACTTCTGGCCTCAGCCACTGGCCACTCTGACCGGGTAAGAAGACCTTGTTGGATCAAGCCATGCAGGTTTCATTACTGTGGGGGAACTGTGATGTAGCTTCTCAGAGTTGTAGTATTTTTTAAAATAAAATTTTCAAGTGTAGATTTTCCCTCCATATGCAACTTAAAATCTTACTGTTTATAAAAATTAATTTATGATTAGTAGCTATGTCGGCATGATCTCTTCTGGTGATCAGATGCTTTATTTAAATTGTTACTGTTATTCATAGGCAAAACAAATTTTTGATACTGGCATTTAGCTTCATAAAATAAAAATAGAATTGAATTTGAAGTTATATGCACTGTTTAGGTGTATTCATTTAGAAATGGAAATAGTTGTTAGAAAATAATATTCACAAGATATGTTTACAAGTGTATACATTTGAATTTCAAATGAATGTAATGACAACTGTGTGATTCTTTGTTATATTCAAGAAACTGGAATATAAATTGTGGCCTGCTTACCATTCATATTGAAGTCATTGTGATTGTAGATGATAATTCCATGTAGCCATAGCTGGCAAGATGGGGTAGGAAGCAGGCATGTGCATTAGCTGGTCAGAAATCTATTTCTCCAGTGTCTGGAATAATTAAAATAATTTGGCTATTTTATTGTCTTGATTTTCTAATTGTAAAAAAATGAATTTGCATGACTGTCTTACATTGATTCCTAGTTGTTCTGTATTTCTGCAAAGTATAACTCCATGCAGAATGAGGCCCTAATTAAATGTAAATTCACTGCCTCTTGAATGGTGTGAACTCTAAAAGATTTCTTTATATGAATGGCATATTCATCTAGGGAGAATTCTCATTTTAAGGGGCCCCCATAGTTTTTACTGAACATTTGGGCAAATTGTATTCGAGGATTAAGTCCTCAGAAAGTCCACGAGTGATCAGCAATGGAACGTCAGTGTTGGAAGAGGCCTGGCACCCCTCTGGTGCAATGGTTCCCACCAGTGGCTACACATAAGAATCCCCTGGGCAGATTTCAGAGTATAGTGATGCTTGGGCTTTACCCGCAGGTATTGATATTAACTTACTGCTATTTAATTGGTATTAACTTAGTACTTAATGAACAGGTTGAAAATATTTGTGATTCTTGCATTTGGTTTTTTTTTCCTACATTAAATTATATCAGTATTTATTCTCAATTTATTTTATTTACTTATTTATTTTTAATATAATTTTTATTTTATATTAAAGTATATTTGATTTACAATGTTATATTAGTTTCAGGTGTACAGCAAAGTGATTCAGTTATACATATATCCATTCTTTTTCAGATTCTTTTATACAATATTATACAATATTCAGTATAGTTCCCTGTGCTATACAGTAGGTCCTTGTTGATGGTCTATTTTATATATAGTAGTGTGTATATGTTAATACCAAACTCATAACTTATCCCCCCCCCACCTTTCCCCTATGGTAACCATAAGTTTGTTTTCGAAGGCTGTGAGCCTGTTTCTGTTTTGTAAATAAGTTCACTTCTATCATTTATTTAGGTTCCACATATAAGTGATATCATGTGATATTTGTCTTTCTCTGACTTACATCACTTAGTATGGTAATCTCCAGGTCCATCCATGTTGCTGCAAATAGCATTATTTCATTCTTTTTTATGGCTGAGTAGTATTCCATTGTACTTAAACCACATCTTCTTTATCCATTCCTCTGTTAATGGACATTTAGGTTACTTCCATGTCTTGGCTATTGTAAATAGTGCTGCAGTGAACATTGGAGTGCATGTATCATTTCGAATTATGGTTTTGTCTGGATATATGCCCAGGAGTGGGATTGCTGGATCATATGGTAGTTGTAATTTTAGTTGTGTAAGGAACCTCCATGCTGTTCTCCATAGTGGTTATACCAATTTACATTCTTTTGTACCAATTTACATTCCCACCAACAGTGTGGGAGGGTTCCCTTTTCTCCACACCCTCTCTAGCATTTATTGTTTGTAGAATTTTTCATGATGGCCATTCTGACTGGTGTGAGGTGATACCTCATTGTAGTTTTGATTTGCATTTCTCTAATAATTAGTGATGTTGAGCATCTTTTCCTGTGCTTTTTGGCCATCTGTATGTCTTCTTTAGAGAAATATCTATTTAGATCTTCTGCCCATTTTTTTTTTATTTGGTTGTTTGTTTTTTGATATGGAGCTGCATGAGGTGTTTGTATATTTTGGGATTAATCCCTTGTTGGTTGCTTCCTTTGCAAATATTTTCTCCCATTCTGTGGGTTGTCTTTTCCTTTTGTTTATGGTTTCCTTTGCTGTGCAAAAGCTTTTTAAGTTTCATTAGCCCCCATTTGTTTATTTTTGTTTTTATTTTCATTACTCTGGGAGGTGGATCCAAAAGATCTTGCTGAGGTTTATGTCAAAGAGTGTTCTGCCTATGTTTTCCTCTAAGAGTTTTATAGTATCCAGTCTTACATTTAGGTCTGTAACCCATTTTGAGTTTATTTTTGCATATGGTGTTAGGGAGTGTTCTAATTTCATTCTTTTACATGTAGCTGTCCAGTTTTCCCAGCACCACTTATTGAAGAGACTGTCTTTTCTCCATTGTATATTCTTGCTTCCTTTGTTGTAGATTAATTGACCATAAGTGCAGGGGTTTATTTCTGGACTTTCTATCCTGTTCCATTGATCTATATTTCTGTTTTTGTGCCAGTACCATACTGTTTTGATTACTGCAGATTTGTAGTATAGTCTGAGGTCAGGGAGCCCGATTCCTCCAGCTCTGTTTTTCTTTCTCAGGATTGCTTTGGCTATTCAGGGTCTTTTGTGTTTCCATACAAAGTTAAAAAATTTTTGTTTACCAAATTTATTGATGAGCTCTAGTAGTTTTCTGGTAGCATCTTTAGGATTTTCTATGTATAGTATAATGTCATCTGTAAACAGTGACAGTTTTCCTTCTTCTTTTCCAATTTGGATTCCTTTTATTTTTCTTCTCTGATTGCCATGGCTAGGGCTTCCAAAACTATGTTGAATAAAAATGGCGAGAGTGGATATCCTTGTCTTGTTCCTGATCTTAGAGGAAATGCTTTCAGCTTTTAACCATTGAGAATGATGTTAGCTGTGGGTTTGTCATATATGGCCTTTATTATGTTTAAATAGTTTCCCTCTATGCCCACTTTCTGGAGAGTTTTTATCATAAACAGGTGTTGAATTTTGTCAAAAGCTTTTTCTACATCTACTGAGGTGATCATAGGTTTTTTTTTTTTATTTGGAGTATAGTTGCTTTACAATGTTGTGTTAGTTTCTGCTGTACAGCAAAGTGAATCAGCCATATATATACATATATCCCCTTCCTCCCAGATTTCCTTCCCATCTAAGTCACCACAGAGCACAGAGTAGAGTTCCCTATGCTATACAGTAGGTTCTCACTAGATATCTATTTTATACATAGTAGTGTATATATGTCAATCCCAGTCTCCCAATTCATCTTTGCTAGTATTTTGTTGAGGAGTTTTGTGTCTATGTTCATCAGTGATATTGGCCTGTAATTTTCTTTTTTTGTGGTATCTTTGTCTGTTTTTTTGTATCAGGGTGATGGTGGCCTCATAGAATGAGTTTGGGAGTGTTCCTTCCTCTGCAATTTTTTGGAAGAGTTTCAGAAGGATAGGTGTTAACTCTTCTCTAAATGTTTGATAGAATTCACCTGTGAAGCCATCTGGTCCTGGACTTCTGTTTGTTGGAAGATTTTTTTTTTAATAAATTTATTTATTTATTTATTTTTGGATGTGTTGGGTCTTAGTTTCTGTGCAAGGGCTTTCTCCAGTTGCGGCGAGCAGGGGCCACTCTTCATCGCGGTGCGCGGGCCCCCCACCGCCACGGCCTCTCCCGTTGCAGAGCACAGGCTCCAGACACGCAGGCTCAGTAGTTGTGGCTCACTGGCCCAGCTGCTCCGCGGCATGTGGGATCCTCCTGGACCGGGGCACGAACCTGTGTCCCCTGCATTGGCAGGCGGACTCCCAACCACTGCGCCACCAGGGAAGCCTTGTTGGAAGATTTTTAATCACAGTTTCAATTTCCGTACTTGTGATTGGTCTGTTCATATTTTCTATTTCTTCCTGGTTCAGTCTTGGAAGGCTATACCTTTCTAAGAATTTGTCTATTTCTTCCAGGTTGTCCATTTTATTGGCATATAGTTGCTTGTAGTGGTCTCTTATGATCCTTTGTATTTCTGTAGTGTCAGTTGTAACTTCTCCTTTTTCATTTCTAATTTTATTGATTTGAGCCCTCTCCCTTTTTTTCTTGATGAGACTGGCTTAAGGCTTGTCAGTTTTGTTTATCTTTTCAAAGAACCAGCTTTTAGTTTCATTGATCTTTACTGTCGTTTCCTTCATTTCTTTTTCATTTATTTCTGCTCTGATCTTTATGTTTTCTTTCCTTCTACTAACTTTGGGTTTTGTTTGTTCTTCTTTCTCTAGTTGCTTTAGGTGTAAGATTAAGTTGTTTATTTGAGATTTTTCTTGTTTCCTGAAGTAAGATTGTATTGCTATAAACTTCCCTCTTAGAACTGCTTTTGCTGCGTCCCATAGTTTTTGGATTGTCATCTTTTCATTGTCATTTGTCTCCAGGTATTCTTTTATTTCCTCTGTGATCCTTTCGTTGTTTAGTAACATATTGTTTAGCCTCCATGTGTTTGTGTTTTTTACAGTTTTTGTGTGTGTGTGTGTGTGTGATTGATTTCTAATCTCATAGCATTGTGGTCAGAAAAGATACTTGATATGATTTCAGTTTTTTAAAAATTTACTGAGGCTTGATTTTTGGCCCAGCATGTGATCTGTCCTGGAGAATGTTCCATGTGCACTTGAGAAGAATGTTTATTCTGCTGCTTTCTATAAATATCAATTAAGTCCATCTGGTCAAATGTGTCATTTAAGGCCTGTGGTTCCTTATTGATTTTCTGTCTGGATGATCTGTACATTCATGTAAACTGGGGTGTTAAAGTCCCCCACTATTACTGTGTTACTGTCGATTACTGCTTTTACAGCTGTTAGCATTTGCCTTATATATTGAGGTGCTCCTATGTTGGGTGCATATATATTTACAATTGTTATATCTTCTTCTTGGATTTATCCCTTAATCATTATGTAGTGTCCTTCTTTGTCTCTTATAATAGGCTTTATTTTAAAGTCTATTTTGTCTGATGTGAGTATTGCTACTCAAGCTTTCTTTTGATTTCCATTTACATGGGATATTTCCATCCCCTCACTTTCAGTCTGTATGTGTTTTTTGGTTGGAGTATTTAATCCATTTACACTTAAGGTAATTATCCATATGTATGTTCTTATTGCCATCGTGTTAATTGTTTTGGATTTGTTTTTGTAGGTATTTTTTCTTCTCTTTCTCTTTTGTTCTCTTCTCTTGTGATTTGATGACCATCTTTAGTGTTGTGTTTGGGTTGCTTTTTATTTTTTGTGTGTATCTACTGTAGATTTTTGGTTTGTGGTTCCCATGAGGTTTTGATATAGCAGTCTATATATATATACAAGATTGTTTTAAGTTGCTGGTCTCTTAATTTCAAATGCATTTCCAATATCCTGCATTTGTACTCTCCTCATGATTGCTGGTTTTGGTATCATATTTGTGTGTGGATGATTTCCTACATTTACTGTACATTTACCTTTACTGGTGAGGTTTCCCATTCGTAATTCTTTTGTTTCTAGTTGTGACCTTTTCTTTTCTGGCTAGAGAATTTCCTTTAGCATTTGTTGTAAAGCTGGTTTGGTGTTGCTGAATTCTCTTAGCCTTTGCTTGTTTGTAAAGCTTTTGATTTCTCCACTGAATCTGAATGAGAGCCTTGCTGGGTAGAGTATTCTCGTAGGCTGTAGGTTTTTGCCTTTCATCACTTTAAATATATCATGCCATGCCCTCCTTTTTCAGGTAAATTGACTTCTTTTTCAGGTAGATTGACTTCATTTTCAGGTAGACTGACCATCTCTACTTCACTTAGTTGTTCTTCTGAGGTTTTATCTTGTTCCTTCATCTGGAATATATTTCTCTGCCATCTCATTTTGTCAAACTTTCTGTGTTTGTGGTCTCTGTTCCTCAGGCTGCAGGATTGTAATTCTTGCTTCTGGTGTCTGCCCATTGGTGGGTGAGGTTGGTCCAGGGGCTTGTGGAAGCTTTCTTGTAGGAGGGATTAGTGCCTGCCCACTGGTGGGGGGAGCTGCGTCTTGTCCCTCTGATGCGCAGGGCCCTGTCAAGGGGTGAATTTATAGGTGATTATTGGCTCAGGACAACTTTAGGCAGCCTGTCTGCTGATGGGTAGGGCTGTGTTCCCCCCCACCCCCACCACTGGTTGTTTGGCCTGAGGCATCCCAGCACTGGAGCCTGCAAGCTGTTTGGTAGGGCCAGATCTCGGTGTCAAAATAGCAACATCTGGGAGAGCTCATGCCAATAAATATTCCCTGGGGCCTCTGCCACCAGTGTCCTTGCCCCCACAGTGAGCCACAGCCAACCCCTGCCTCCCCAGGAGAGCCTCCAAGACCTGCAGGTAGGTCTGGCCCAGGATCCTATGGAGTCACTGCTTTGCCCTGGGTCCCAGTGCATATGAAACCTTGTGTGCACCCTCCAAGAGTAGAGTCTCTGTTTCCCCCAGTCGTGTGGAGCTCCTGCACTCAAGTCCCACTGGCCTTCAAACCCAAATGCTCTGAGGGCTCCTCCTCCCAATGCCAGACCCCCAGGCTGGAGAGCCTGACATGGGGCTCAGATCTCTCACTCCTGTGGGAGAACCTCTGTGATATAATTATTTTCCAGCTTTTGGTCTCCCACCCAGTGGGTATGGCACTTGATTATATCATGAATGTGCCCCTGCTACTGTCTTGTTGTGGCTTCTTTTTTGTCTTTGGGTGTGGAATATCTTTTCTGGTGGGTTCAAGTCTTTTTTGTAGGTGGTTGTTCAGCAGTTAGTTGTGATTTTGGTGTTTTCATGAGAGGAGGTGAGCTCAAGTCCTTCTACTCTACCATCTTGTCTCCTGCTCATACCTTGCATTTTGGATATTACTGTTTCTGCTGTTCTGTGATCCCATTATATCTTATCTTACAAAGTGGTTGAATTGGACTGGATCAATACATGAATTTCCTGTTGTTTTGCTGATGAACTGTACATTTTCCAGTTAGGAGTAGATTGTAAAAAGTACAATGCTATCTAGTGAGAACTCTGTAATTTTAAGAGCCTAGAATGTTTTAATGAAATACTGCTTTTAGAACACTGTTCTCCCAGACTCCATAATTTGTATCACACAGTTTTACTCTTTATTGTTGAGGTCAGTATAAATTATTATTGGTTGCTTATGGGCAAATGATTATTTTCAAGATTATTTTAGGGGCTAAAATACTTAGCCCCTAGCACTAATTTGTATAATCAGTGGTTTGTAGTCTGCAAAATGATCGTACATACATTATCTTAACTGACCTCACAACAGAACTGAGATGGTGTCATTCATTCATTTTTGAGATGCTGAGGTTAAGGTTAGAGATGCTAAGACTTGCCTGAGCTCGCATAGATAAAATGGGTACTTGGACCTTATTCATACTTGGTCCTTAGACCAAGTGTTCTTTCTTCAGTGCTGTTTCTGTGGTCAATAATTGTTCCTTTCTACCTAACCAAAGGTCCTCCTTCTTTATCTGATGATTGGAGCAATAGCTTCCTACTTGATGAGAAGTTAGCAGCCTCTTTCTCTAGTCTAGTCTCTGCCCCTACAATTGGTCCTTCTTTCTATTAGAGCTTCACAGAGTGTGGCCCATGGACCACCTGCATCAGAATCTCCTGGGCTGTGTTTTAAAATGCATGTGCCTGGACCTAATTTCCAATCCACTAAATCAGAATCTCTGACATGGGCTGGGGGAATATGCACTTTAAACAATTGCCATTCTCTTTGTTTTCATTGTAAAGCTATCTCAAAAGTGTGTTATTAGCATTGTGGAGAGCCACCAAAAATTTGATCAAAAAACTATCCTAAATCATCACAGTTTATTTACCTTGGATGGACAAAGTTAAAAATGTGATACCAGTTTGTTCTCAATGATTGTGGTTAATTATTACTTATTCATTCAGGACTAAGGTAAGTAGATACAAGGTGCTAAAATGTGTATTAGCAATTCCTGACTCATCTCCATAGCCAAATACTCCATTTGGGTAGGTAACATTGTGCTCTGAATGTTAGGGTAGAGTCTTGGCAATTGGACAGTATCTGAAAGAAGGCAAAAACACATGAATGATCAACAGAGCAACTTTTTATCTTTTTTAAACAGATTTTTGATATTTCCTGGGATCCATATCAGCCAAACAGAGTGGTTAGCTGTGGAGTGAAACATATAAAGGTAAAGTAATTATTTTAAAGAAATTTTGGTACCTTGTATGAAAATAATTCCAGATGTTTATATATATAATTTGGTGTTGAGAAACTGCTTGACTTTACATTTTTTCCCCTTAAATTTGGAGGCTTCTTACCTGCATCTCTGATCCCAGAGCACACTAACATCAGGTGATGGGCCTCCCTTTTAGAAATGCAGTATAAAAACAATCAAGCGAAGTGCTCAGCAGGCAGCTGAAAAGGAAACTTTATGTTAATTAAATATTATACAGAAGTCAGAAAACTCATAATACTTTTAGGATTGCATGTTTTAAAACAGTTCTGATTTTAATTTTGTAAATTAAGTTTTTTCATTATGAATGTTTATACATATTGCATGTCAAAACTTTTTGACATGTTGATATGTTCTTTTAGAAGAAAGATGCCATGTTGTGTTGGACCTAGAAGGAGAGGGATACATAGTGCAAACCTACCTGGGCCATTGGCTTTTAAATGCCTCTCTTCCTGTAGACTACACAGCCTGGAATACTACTAGTGGAGCACGACCTGCCTCTGTCTATTTGCTCCTCTCTATTTTGTTACACAGGTAGCAAAATTAACACCATAGACATCCTTTCCTCTGACATAGCAAAAATTTCTCCTGGACCCTGGGATACGGCCCAGGATCTTCTGTCTATAGGTTTGTAGATAATATAAGTTAAAGTCCGTAAAGAAAAGAGTGTAAGGGTTACTTGCTTGAACAGAGCATGTGTGCATCTCTGCTGCTACAAAAATGGTGCATTTCTGTGTGAACAGAGTAAATGTCTGTGTTACTCCTCCAACCAACTCCTCCTGTTTCCCAGTTCTTTTGTTCTTCTTTTAGTCTAGTTTTTCATGATCCTTCCCATTATTCCTACTTAATGGTTAGAAAGGGACACATGATAAAATGCTCAGAAATAAACATAACAAGAAATATGCAAGACCTAATTTTAAAACTATTATAAAACTTTATAGAGGAATGTAAAAGAAGACTTGGGCAAATGGAGAGAGACAACTTTGATTCCGGACATGAAGTGTAAAAATTAAAAATGCATTATTTATCTCCAAGTTAATTTATATTTAATACAAGTTCAATTAAAATCTTTATAAGCTTTATTGTTATCTGACAACATTTCCCTTTAAGTTATTCTAAGTTAATCTATGAGAATGAAAGAGTGAGAATAACCAAGAACTTTGGCACAAAAAAGAATAATGAAAAGGAAAATGCACTACAATTTACTAAAGCATATTATGAAGTTTCAAAAATTAAAATGGTACAAGACTGGGGTAAGGATAAATAAACACCAACCAAAGAGAAACTAAGCTGAGAAATAGACCTTAATATGTATGACAATTTAGAATATAATAATAGTACATCTGACAAGTGGGCACTAGAAAAATTTATTATTCTAGTTGTATGTCATTACTTCATAGCATATACTAAAATTATTTATGAATTAAAGAGTTAAATGTTAAAAAAAACTACAAAATAGAGGAATATATATGTAAATATTTAATTTCTCTCAAGTTGGAGAAAGGTGTTTCTAAATGTAAAAGCAAATAAAGAAACCATAAAGGTGTTTGACACAAATAACCAATAAACAATCTACAGTAAGGAATAGAAGGGAGTTTTATTTCAGCCAAGCTGAGGACTAGACCGGGAGTGCAGTCTCCACCAAGGAAGAAAGCACTCTGGAGAAACATGGTTTTCAACACAGTTTTATATTTTGTCTGAACAAAGAACATACATACATCAAACGTGACAGGGTACATTCCTTCAAGCTTTCAACAGAGATGTGTAGTTTCAGATTAGCACATACACAGAGAGTCAGCATGACCTTGACCTCTGGGAAGGGAACTTTGTCTTCAAAGGAGTACTAACATGGGCATCATGGAAGGGGAGGCATTTACTCCTATGTTCAAAGAGGACATTCTTTACTTCTGGATAATGCATTCTTTTCTTTAATGGTTAAAGCAAATGTACAATGTATGTTTGACAGGCCATAAGTCAGGCTGTTCTAGTTCACACAAAATTCAGGCCAAATCACGTATAAGCCAGAATGGCTTCCCCACACCCTAAACGGTGAAAATTTCTTTCATCAAAGGATAATACTATAGATTCAACTATATAAATATTAAAATATTCTGTTTACCTTCCCACTACCCCCAAGAAACAAAAGAGGCAGACCACAAACTAGCAAAGTATAGGCAAGAAGCATAGAATGTTGGCTTGTTCTTGAAATATAAAGAATTCTAGCAAATCTATAGAATGGACAAAGAACGTCCACAATATTTTTATTTTTGTCAATTGTCTGCTAATAGACACATGAAAATGCTAACTCTCATTAATAATTAAGGAATAGACATTTTAAAATAACAATGTTTTTAATATATCAAAATGATGATTAAAATGTATCCAGTATTGGGAAAGATTTGGGGAATGAACACTCTCAAACCTTGCTGGTGGAAGGATAAATGAGTATAGTCTTTCAGTCCAGAAATTTGGCAATACCTGTCAGTTACCTTAGAAATGCTGATACCCTTTGAAACAATAATTTCATCCCAATTTTAGTATATGTGCTGCCAAAGTAAGCACAGCCAGTAATCTCATATCTTGTAATTTATCCCAAGGAAATTCTTAGGAGTATGAACCAAGCACTGGTTCATTGCTGAATAACTTATCAATAGCAAATAAAACCAAATAAAAGACGACCTGAAACCCCCCAACTGCCCTCAGGTGGTTAAATAAAATATGGTATATCCATATGAAGAAACACTGTGCAATCATAAGTCATGTTTTAGAGGATTATTTAATGTTATTGGACATATTTAAGATCTATTTACAATCTACTTCTGGGTGGGATAAATTTGTGGCTTTGATTTTTTTACTTTAAAAGTATATTTCTGTGTAGGAAATAAATTGGAAGGCTATCCCAAAACATTAAACAGTTATCTTGGGTAGTGAGTTGATGGTTTTTAAATTTTCCCTTTATTTTAAAATTATTTTACAATACACGCATTTCTTCCAAAATAAGAAAAAAGTAATGGAAAAGCAGGGGACAAAAAGATAAGTCTATAGGTTCTACTCTTCAAAGGTGTCACATGTCCTTAGGGCTTCATAAACATTTTATAATCCTTGTGCAGAGAGCTGATTTTAACCTGAGACTATGTTTGCTGAAATGAAGGCACTTTTTGCTTCAACAGTAGTTGGAGGATCCTTTCTCATAATTTATACAGTCCAACTGAAAGACTAGAAAACTCATTAAATTTGATAAACATTAGTTGAGTTTGTACCATGTGATAGAATAAAAACTGACCCGATTTTCAATTTGCTTAAAATTGAGCAATTAAAACATTGAAATAGAACATTCTGTAAGAGAGGCAAAACCAAAATTCTCTAGGGATAACGGAGAGATCCCAACTGGTTAGAGGAATGTTGAGTGTTTCAGGAAGGGATGCTATTTGAGCTGAGCCTTAATGGATAGGTGAGTTTGGTAGGGTGGGCTTGGAAGGCAGCAGAACCCAGGGGAGGGGTTGCCCTTCAGTCAGGAGTTAATAGGCAGGGACTGGTCACCCATCGAATCATAGGTCTGGGGAGCAGAAGGGTTCTTGCCCCAGTAACGTGTTCACAGATTATCAACTTTTTCATCACCAAAGAACATCTTAATTTTCTTTCCAAGGGAACAAATATTTTGAAAAATTTTGGCCATGAAATACATGGTAGCCATTACATCTTAATTCCCTTAACAGTTTTTAATTAATCAAGGATATATATCTGCTAACATGAGTTTCTGATCATAACATATGGAAGAGGCACTGAGTTGTTTTTCAGCCACAAGCAAAGAAATACATGAGCTCAAGATGAGCTGGATTCCATTAGTCCATGGTGGCTCTCTGGAAGTCTGGGACCCTGACCAGGGAGCCTTCAGCCAACTTGCATATTCCACAGTGAGGAAGCCAAGACCTAGGAGGTTGTTTGACTTTGAATCCTGGTTCTGTCTCACTCTACTTGATTCTGGGAAAGCTATTTTATCTCCGAGACTGAATTTCTTTCTTTCCCACAAAAACAAAAACAAAAAAGACAGGATAAAAAGGGGGGTAGGGATAACTACCTCCTGAATTTAAGAGTTACATTAAACAGTGTATGGAACCAATAGGGGCACAATAATATTAATTTCTTTTCCCATTTCCTAGGACTACAAAAATAGTGGCACAGATAAGATTTAAACTCCCAGCTCCCTTTCCAGCTCCCTTTGACAAGCTCTTTTCTCTTAGCAATTATTTCTTTAATGATCTATCTTGGCTTAACTCTCCACCCCCCAACTAGATTATCAAAGATAATAGATTAACTGCTTTAATTGGTAGATTCATCCAGTTTCCCTGTTTGTTTCCATCTTTGGTTAACTCTTTTAATCAGTTGATTCTAAAAGCAGAGACAGATAAAACCCTGGAACTTCATTTGAAAACACTAAGAGCTGTTTGTCCTGTTAAATTTGTTAATTGTGTTTTGGCAGACTTAGGCATATTTTCTAAGCAAAAACAAGCATTTTTACCTCAAATGGAAGAATCTGCAAATGCAGATTCTTTATTAATTCTGTCATTCTTTATTCTTTATTAATTTTGTTTAGAACGAAATCCACAACAAATTTCAGCAGGCTTTAACAAATTATTTTCACTATCTGTATTTTCTACATCCAATTCCAGGACCCCCACCTTTTCTTCCCAAAGCTGCCTAACATCAAACGAATCATTCCAGTCACAAGGTGAATGCAGAATCTCTGATGCACTCCAAGAAAATATTTTTATGTGAAATTTTTGTAGCTAGGGTAAAATCCTTTCTCATTTTGCCATCCCCAGTGTTTGGCAAACAGGCAAATTATGATTATCTGAAATGAATGCTTGAAAAACAGTAGCAGTTGAGCATTTTCTGCTTGGTTGGTTTTACAGGAAATGAGTCTACCAGGTTTGTTGGCTGTTATTATTGCTTTTTCTCCATTCTCTAGTCACAGACAGAAGGGACCTCAGGGATTACTTAGGGCCAGATGAGCTCCCAAGTACCTGCCAGTTCTAACAGAATTTGCATTACAATCTGTGAATGGAGATTGGAGAAGATAAACAGTGTCTTTTCATTTGATGTGGAGTTAATGGTGTGTTGCTACCCTAATCTGTCACTGTTTTCCAAATATGAAGTGCTTCTCAAGAAGAGATAATGTCTCAGATTTGCCATTTTCTGCAGAAAATCTCATGCCTATCCTGTCATTACAGCTATATATGCCTTTTTAGAGAATCATCTGATTCTCTAAATTATCTGGAATGTTTCATGTTGACATTATGCCATCTGACTGGGTGATTTCATCAGAAAAATCTTTGTGTAGGGATAAGTCTCTCTTTTTTGTGGTTGTCCATCTAGAAATATTTCAATAACTCAGGCCAAAGTACACATCCCAAGTTAAAGGGATAATAATTACCAAATAGTTACGCTTCCTTTAATTTTCATGCATGGGGAGATATAGAAGGATAAATGTCTGCCTTAAGCATCACCATGGAACAGCAAGTTCTTTGGCATGTAGGTACAACCAGTAGGTACTACCAGTAGTTGTTTATGTCTCATAGTTTGTTCAGGTTCAAAGTTAATACTTAAATGTTTTCCCAAAGCATATACCTAACTATCTTTCCCCAGATTGTTCTTATTCTTTTGATGTATACTCTAGTGCCTTTTTGTAAAAACAGTAATAGCCAAAGAAACAAATCACCAGAGCGGATACTTAATGAGAGAAGAACCTTGTATAGTCTCAGATGACGGCACATCTTTCTCTCATTCTCCCCAAGGGCCACCACCTCCACAGCTGCCTGAGTCCTGGTCCTCCTGGGGGGTGCATCCATCTAGAACTGCTTCCTCGAATACCCAGCTACGCTGAGAGGACCGTCATTTTTCCTCTCCTGCAGGCACAGAGTATTAGGGTTGTCACTAATTTTTCCTCACACATTTCCTGTCACTTGGATTCACCTAACCCTGCTCTCCTAAACCACAATGCAGTTTCTTCCTCACCACTAATCCAAATCCTATTCTTGCTCATTCCAGTTAATTCAACATGGTTCTCTATCTTCGAATTTCCTTACCACTTGTATGCAGTCTGAATATGCTGCCTTAAAATGATCTTTTTTGTTTTATATGTATCTTCATTGGATTTAAAGTTCTCAAGGCAAATATTTCAATACTTTCTCATGTATAACCCCTGTGAACCTTTGGCAAGTCACTTATGCCTTCTTTCTCTCCCTTCCAAATGGGTGTAATAATAATATCTGCTTTAGCCTATTCGTAAGGGTATTATGAAGATCAGATAACTAAACATATGTAAAGAGCCTTTATAAATTGTGAGAGGCTACGTACATGGCAGTGAAATTATACCAGTTCACCTACTGAAAAAAAATATGTCAGAGTGAAATACTTAATTTCTACATAACCATGGGAGTCTCCCTGCTGCTGTCTATAAAGCAGCTCAATCTTTATGCTTATGGTCTCCCACATGATAAATTATGCAACTAAAACTGAAAAGCCTAGTCAATTATTTGGCTATATGAAATATAACTTATATTTAGAAACATTTCTGAGTAATGTTTTTACAGTGAAGATTTATATAATTTTTAGTTAGAAATTATTTCTAAATGCGCATATATATATATATATATATATATATATATATATATATGCAACAAAAATACCTAGAAGATATATCAACACGTTAACAGGAGGTTGTGAATAATTCCAATTTTCCTCTTTTCACTTTTCTCTGTTTCTAAACTTCTCTACAGTGAACCTATACTAGTGCTATAACTTGACAAGAAATTAAACAAAAAAATGAACATTAAACATTTAGCAAAGTTTTGGAATTTTGGAACTTTGAAACTTTAAAAAATATTGTTATAAGTTTTTTTTTTTTTTTACTGCTATTAGTTGGCTAAAATGTTTTGCACTTCTCTGCTGTTATAACAAAACAAGTTAAATTATGTGTATCTAGTGCACCTATAGCAAATTATGTAAAATGTATTGAAACATTAGCAAATAAATACCAATAATGAGATGCATCAGAATACTCTTTTTTTTTTTGGATCCATTTATTTTATCACTTATTTTCTAGTTTTGGACACTATGTGGAAATGCCCTGACTGCAAAAAGAGGGATATTTGGCAAAACAGGGGATCTTCAGACCATCCTTTGCCTTGCATGTGCCAAAGAAGACATCACCTACTCTGGTGCTTTAAATGGCGACATCTATGTCTGGAAAGGGCTCAATTTAGTCCGCACCATTCAAGGAGCACATAGTGTAAGTATTCCCGTATAGAAATTTGGGAATGACTTATTAAATAAGTTAAAGTCACAAATCTCTGTATTTTTTCCCAGTTGCTTTAGGATCAGCCAGTTCTGCTGAACACTCACTAAACATTCCTGAAGGATTTCCCTAATTATTTTTGTTCACCTGGAAGAAATTAATATTTCAAAAGCTTAATAACTTAATTAGCCTTCGTCTCAATTATTGATTGACTGATTAGTGTTGTAATTCATCAGCAGCAGCTTGACAGAAACTAGAAGTATTTCATCGTCAGTTTCATCTTATAGACAAGGATTTCTCAAATGTAATGTGCCTATGAATCTCCTGGAGATCTTGTTAAAATGCAGTCTGTCAATATCACTGATGAACATAGATGCAAAAATCCTCAACAAAATACTAGCAAACAGAATCCAATAGCACATTAAAAGGATCATACATCGTGATCAAGTGGGGTTTATCCCAGGAATGCAAGAGTTCTTCAATATACACAAATCCATCAATGTGATAAATCATATTAACAAATTGAAGGAGAAAAACCATATGATCATCTCAATAGATGCAGAAAAAGCTTTCAACAAAATTCAACACCCATTTATGATAAAAACTCTCCACTCTCCAGACAGTGGACATAGAGGGAGCTTACCTCAACATAATAAAGACCATATATGACAAATGCACAGCCAACCTCGTTCTCAATGGTGAAAAACTGAAACCATTTCCACTAAGATCAGGAACAAGACAAGGTTGCCCACTCTCACCACTATTATAAAATATAGTTTTGGAAGATTTAGCCAATGCAGTCAGAGAAGAAAAAGAAAGAAAAGGAACCCAAATCAGAAAGGAAGAAGTAAAGCTGTCACTATTTGCAGATGACATGATACTATACATAGGGAATCCTAAAGATGCTACCAGAAAACTACTAGAGCTAATCAATGAACTTGGTAAAATAGCAGGATACAAAATTAGTGCACAGAAATCCCTTGCATTCCTATACACTAATGATGAAAAATCTGAAAGACAAATTGAAACACTCCCATTTACCACTGCAACAAAAAGAATAAAATACCTAGGAATAAACCTACCTAAGGAGACAAAAGACCTGTATGCAGAAAACTATAAGACACTGATGAAAGAAATTAAAGATGATACAAACAGATGGAGAGATATACCATGTTCTTGGATTGGAAGAATCAGTATTGTAAAAATGACTATACTACCCAAAGCAATCTGCAGATTCAATGCAATCCCTATCATACTACCAATGGCATTTTTCATAGAACTAGAACAAAAAACTTCACAATTTGTATGGAAACACAAAAGACCCCGAAGAGCCAAAGCAATCTTGAGAAAGAAAAATGGAGCTGGAGGAATCAGGATCCTGACATCAGACTATACTACAAAGCTACAGTAATCAAGACAGTATGATACTGGCACAAAAACAGAAATATAGATCAATGGAACAGAATAGAAAGGCCAGAGATAAACCCACGTACATATGGTCACCTTATCTTTGATAAAGGAGGCAAGAATATACAATGGAGAAATGACAGCCTCTTCAATAAGTGGTGCTGGGAAAACTGGACAGCTACATGTAAAAGAATGAAATTAGAACACTCCCCAACACCATACACAAAATAAACTCAAAATGGATTAAAGACCTAAATGTAAGGCCAGACACTATCAAACTCTTAGAGGAAAACATAGGCAGAACACTCTATGACATAAATCAACAGCAAGATCCTTTTTGACCCACCTCCTAGAGAAATGGAAATAAAAACAAAAATAAACAAATGGGACCTAATGAAACTTCAAAGCTTTTGCACAGCAAAGGAAACCATAAACAAGACAAAAAGACAACCCTTAGAATGGGCGACAATATTTGCAAATGAAGCAGCTGACAAAGGATTAATCTCCAGAATATACAAGCAGCTTATGCAGCTCAATATCAAAAAAACAACCCAATCCAAAAATGGGCAGAAGACCTAAATCGACATTTCTCCAGAGAAGATGTACAGATTGCCAACAAACACATGAAAGGATGCTCAACATCACTAATCATTAGAGAAATGCAAATTAAAAGTACAATGAGGTATCACCTCACACTGGCCAGAATGGCCATCATCAGAAAATCTACAAACAATAAATCCTGGAGAGAGAGTACAGAAAAGGAAACCCTCTTGCACTGTTGGTGGGAATGTAAATTGATACAGCCAGTATGGAGAACAGTATGGAGGTTCCTTAAAAAACTGAAAATAGAACTACCATATGACCCAGCAATCCCACTACTGAGCATATACCCTGAGAAAACCATAATTCAAAAGGAGTCATGTACCACAATGTTCATTGCAGCACTATTTACAATAGCCAGGTCATGGAAGCAACCTAAGTGTCCATCGACAGATGAATGGATGAAGAAGATGTGGCACGTATATACAATGGAATATTACTCAGCCATAAAAAGAAATGAAATTGAGTCATTTGTAGTGAGGTGGATGGACCTAGAGTCTGTCATACAGACCAAAGTAAGTCAGAAAGAGAAAAACAAATACTGTATGCTAACACATATATATGGAATTTTTAAAAAAGTGGTTCTGAAGAACCTAGGGGCAGGACAGGCATAAAGGCTCAGACGTAGAGAGTGGACTTAAGGACGTGGGGAGGGGGAAGGGTAAGCTGGGATGAAGTGAGAGAGTGGCATGGACATATATACACTACCAAATGTAAAATAGATAGCTAGTGGGAAGCAGCCACATAGCACAGGGAGATCAGCTCCGTGCTTTGTGACCACCTAGAGGGGTGGGATAGGGAGGGTGGGAGGGAGACGCAAGAGGGAGGGGATATGGGGATATAAGTATACGTATAGCTGATTCACTTTGTTGTACAGCAGAAACTAATAGAACAGTATAAAGCAATTATACTCCAATAAATATGTTAAAAAAAAAATGTGGGCTGTGACTCAGTGGGTCTGGGATGATGTTACTGCTCCTGGCTTGTGGCCCATATGTTGAATAGCAAGGGTGGAGACAACTATTATTTTTATAGTGGTTAATAATGTAGATTTTCCTCATCCTGAGTGAGAGAGCGTCACCTCCATGTCCACATCACAAGTTCTGAAAATGCAAAGAAAAACCACTGATAAATTCTTTTGATGGTCTGCTCTGTAAGAACAAGGACAAACTTGACTCTGACCACTCTGCTCAATTCTGACATATATTAAAATAGTTATATTGCTGTGTCTATAGATGATAAAGTAGAAATGCCCAGAAGAATGGGGAGATGATGTGAAAGGTAAAGCCTGTGTAATAAATGGAAATTTGGTAAAATGTTATCAGAAACTCAACAGACCTTTGCTTCTTGCCCTATTACTGTGAACATGAAGAAAAGTTTCAACAACTCTTAGCAAAAGAGCTATGAGATTTTAGATCTTTCACTGTCTTGTATGTTGAAGATCAATTTTCTTGGCTTTGCAAATTATGAAACAGCTCTTGAAACAAAAGGTCAGTATTGGTCCTCATTCATAAAAACAGCTGCGTTAGTAACCTAATTTCTCTTTACACTGGATATTATGTCAACATTATACTCTTGTAACACATTGTCCCGTGGAAAAGCATCTTTAAGTTGTGAAACCACATGAGATGTGAAAAGCATCTTCAAATAATGCTTAACAAGCTAACACAAGTGTAATTTATGCTTCCATTTAGGCTCAGATGGTGCTTGAGCTCATTTGGATGCATTTCTGTCACCATTGTACCTATAGAAGTGTTTGTGTTCCTAGCCCGCATATCTTTACTTATTTTGGGAAGGAATTTATATGAAACACCCCCACCATTGTCTTTATAATGATTAGCTGTCACAGAAAGAAATTTATGATTTTCATATTTGCTTTAGCCAAGGAATTCCTGAATTTTTTTTTATAGCCTGTCATTAGTTTAATCATGGCAAAGGAGCACTTAAACTAGTTTGCTTTAGTGGTATTATGAATTTTTAATCTAGCTAAAATGGCTGTTACAAATGGCTACTTGTTCTATTGCCAGGATTTCAATGCAGAACAAGAGATTTGTTTTTTGTTTTGTTTTTGCTTTGTTTTGTATTTTTATCATAAAGATCCAACTATAATGACTGTTTAGAACGATTGCAGCATTGAGTATTATCTGCCTTAATCAACAGGCTGGAATCTTCAGCATGTATGCTTGCGAAGAAGGCTTTGCCACTGGTGGACGAGATGGGTGTATACGATTATGGGATACTGATTTCAAACCAATAACCAAAATTGATCTCAGGGAGACAGAACAAGGATATAAAGGTAACACATGTATTAATACTTACCCATAGATCTTAATGTGTTAAATACAGTGTGAAAGTCTGTTTCTATATTTGTTTCTCTTACCCCATCTTATACCATGAAGGATTTAAGGTAGTTTACATAAATGTAATGAATACAAGATTAAAAGTATGTTGAATGTAAGTGGATACCCCTTTTTCCTAATTTGCACAAAGGTATCTGTATGTGCAAGCAGTGGTCCTGCTGCAAAGATAAACAACATAATAATGAAACTACTGAGTGGTAACCTGAGAGATGGGACTTGCAGTTATAAAACTGGGAAGTTCTGGGTAAGTTAGTGACCCTAAATGTAACTGAATGCAGCCTCTGAAAATAAATAAATAAATAAATAATAGGAAAAACAAGAGAAATTATTTTTTAAAAAATAGCTTTAGTGGAGTAGCTACCATAGTAGTAGGAGTTAAGAGCCCGGGCTCAGAGTCAGGGAGCCTGGGTTCAAATCCAAGTTTTACCTGTGATAGATTGGAGACCTTGGTCAAATTTCTTAACATCTCCGGGCCTCAGTTTCCTCATCTGTAAAATGGGGATAATACCAGCACCAACCTCATAGAGTTCTATGAGGATTAAATACACTTGCAAAGTGCTTAGAGTAAGTCATGGTGCATGGTCAGCACTCAGTAAATGTTGGCTACTGTTACAATATGTTAAGTATGTGTACCAGAGAATACAAAGCAGTTTATATACATCTTTTTAAATTCTCATGATAGGCTTATTATCTCATTTTTCATATAAAGAATTTGGCACTGAGAGAGATTAAAATGGAAAATGTAAATAGGAAAGATAAGACGAAGTAAGTCACAAGTGATGTTAGTCCACTGAGCACATGTGGGGAGTTCTGTTCACGTGAGAATTTAGTGTCCACTTCATTGCATGGACAGTCAAGGCCCTCGAGTTCTCTGCCAGAGAACATGGGCCAATGTAACTTTATCCAGAAAAATACTTAAGGCGGATATAAGCAAGTAAGCGCCCATAAAAGCAATGTTAAAAATGCTAGTAAAGCAGCCAAAAATGTTTGACCTTGAACCGTGAAACTTCTTGGTGTATCCCTCAAGGTAAACTGGAAGCAAAACATATACTTAGATAACTCATGAGTTAACTTACTAGATGGGATTATTGACCATAAACTGGCTAGATGTTGGGGAGCATCAACCAGAAATAATGATTCCTTTTTGGCAGTCACTTTATCCAGCTCATCCCAAAATTGTATCACATAATTAAGGTATAAATTTTAAAGTGTGAGGATCAGGGCAGAAGCCATATTTACCCTGCTATACTTTTCTACCTGATACCCAGTCCCTGACTTCAGGCTCTCAAAGGAGAGTTCAGGAGCCTGTTCAGAACAAGCATCTATATAGCCAGGGATTTGTATTGATTGTACAAACCCAACCCCATGGTCAACTCCTATCCCCAGAGTCAAGGGAAGATGGTCAGGGACATGTTCTGTTTTCTATCAGTCTCAACTGATTCCCACACACACTTGCTTGCCGAGATCAAAGAGGATATAGGTGGTGCACAGTGGACAGAAGGACCTTAAGCAAGCCTGCACCTCATAGGTGTGGCCTGTAGCACCTGGGCTTACAGGTATCAGGGGAGGGATTAGCATGTATTTTTAGATGGATGGCCAGTGGAACAATAGCCTATATTTCAGGAGGAGTAGCGGACTATGCTTTTAAAGGACTGGATAGACCATGCTGCTGTTCCGGACCCATGAGAATGGGTGCCGTTTTCTTGCCACCTTCTTCATTTTTGCAGTCTCAGCTCACTACCAATACCCTTCTTTACTTCGTGTTTTACTTTAAATGGATGTTAATGCATCTCTTTCGCTCTTCTTTTTTTTAACTTCTCCTCATAAGCAATAATATCTGTGAAATTATGGCTTTAATATACTGTTTATTTATATATATATTTTTTACTTGTTACGGTAAGTTCTAGCTATTGGATTAAAAAATTTTGTCCCTGTAGCATCTTCACCATCAGTGGCGCCTTTGCCTGTCACACTTTTGGCAACACTGTAACAGAAGTCTACTATGTACTATCAAACTTCCAAAGAATTGCCAGCATTTTTTCCAGCCCTTAGTGGAAAACAGGATAAATGTCTAGAGTCAAACAAATGAAAGGCTCGTGGTTGAAGTGTTGGTAACAATCCCAAATCCGGCTCACTCTTCACCCTCAACTCAGCTAGTTCTCGAGCCTCTGTGGACAGGGCCTTGCAGGGAGAACCTGCCACGATCCTGAACCGCCCTCAGGGACTTTCTCTTGCCCTCAGCCGGGCCTTGGCGCCATCATCACACTGAAGCAGGGCCGGGGGGCCGTTGAGTTGAGAAGCCGAGTCTCGGAACAGGCCCTCCATGATGTTCTCTGAGACCAGCTGCCAGGGCCACCCTGTGACAGGGGTGTACTCTAGGGCACCTGAAGGTGGGAGTGAGGTCAGAGTGAGCTAGGAGACCCAGCACAAGTATAAGGATTAAAATATGTAGGATTGCAGGTGAGGATTAAAAGTAGTTGAAATGTATACAGTTTTCTGTTCCAGCTTCCTCTTCAACCAGCCAATACCATACATGCCCTTGCTCTTCTGAACATTTGCAGACAGTGTGGGTAAAAGGAGAGTGAAGGAGAGACTGTGGGGAGAGGCTGAAACAGGAGGAAGAAGGCAGAGTGGAGAGGACTTTGGGTGTACTTTGTCCCACCCCGTCCTGCCCTGCACACCCCCCACCCCCCCGCCGCTGTTCCCCCCAAAAGAAGTCTTGACTTTTCCTCCACCTTCAGGCTCTGCCTCAAAATGCAAACAAAGTGCCATTTGAAAGGAGCAGATTCAAGCAAAGCACTGTTACAACTAGTTACCAACCAGGGTTCTTGGCCTCCTTAATCAATGGAAATTGATAAGAGGCCAGTCAAGAAATTCAGGCAAGGCTTTATTGGGGCTCCTGCTGCAGCACGAGGGAGCGAAAACAAGTAACACGTTCCCTTGCTCCCTCCCTGAGCGGGGGTAAACTACTTCCTTATACGGGTGAGGGTAGGGGCGGGTCCAGGGGTCGGGCCGGAGGGGTGGCTTAAGCGGTCTGCCCACCTCCTTGGTGGTGCTGTGTGCAGTACCCTGCTTTTCCTCTGGGCTCGTCAGAAGTGGCAGTTGGGTTTTTGGTCTTTTTGTATCTTGTAGTTCATAATTTAGCCCAACGGTGCACGCACACAGTTATTTTTAGTTCCTTATAGTTTCTTTGTATTTTGTTGCTGGAGGAGACGTTTGTCCAGGTGCAAGCGCTGCAGCAAAGGGTCCCAGGTTTCAGGTCCAAGCCTGTCTTACTACTTTGCCTTCAATTGGGACATGAAGCTACATGTATGGACGGTTTTATTCTAGTAAAAATTTCTTGATATGAATGAGCCTTCTTCGATATTTTTGCTGTTTGTATAGCAATGACTCTTGAATTCATTTCTGTGGAAATATAGTGACTTCTCATATTACTCAAACAACTATTTAAATAAATTTAGCAAGAGAATTAATTATGGCCATGTCCCAATTCCCATGACATAGTACCGATATTCTGTAGTCCTTAAATTTATAAACTTACTAGTAAAAATTCAGAAACTGCTACTTAGGTTTGGTAATCTGAGTCTGTTTGTAATGATCACACTTACTATGTCACCTGTAAAAATTTCTACTGCCCTTCCTATAGACTTCCAGAAGATCTACAGAATGAATCTGGCAATTTCCAAGTTGTTTTATGTAAATATTCATAAGATTTACCTATATTTGCATCTTCTGATAACTATTAATTGCTAAAAAACAAGAAAGAGAACAGTTTTTAGTTGAACTAAGATTAACACTAAGCTCAGAAAAAAAAAAACCCAAAATGATATTACAGCTTTATTATAAAGTGATGGTATTAATCAGTTCTCCTAGATCTTTATAGTCAAACTTGAGCTAATTAAGACTTTGACTTCTACTGAAAACAATTAACCCTTCTTTAAATTGAGGGTGAACCAGCTTGGAGATAGGTCTTTGTCATATCAACAAGAATCTGTACAGCCAGAGCTGATTCTCAGGGCTCCTTGTCCTCTCCCCAAGTCTTAGTCAAAGAAAATGGACTTCATAAGCCCAGAGAACCATTCCTCAATCAAAGGAATAGTAGTGTTTTATTTATACCAGTGACATACAACTTCTGCGAGTGGTGAGTCTGCAAACAAGTTTTTACTAACACTACATGCTGATATAAACCAGCAATCTAATTCATCCAGGATCCCTTATCTACAATTCTGAAGTCAAAAAACTCAGAATGCCAAAATGTATATATATTTTTTATGAGAGCAACCAACTTTTTTATTGTGGTAAGATATACACAATACACAATAAAATTCACCATTTTAACCATTTTTTAAGTAAGCATATGAGTGCATTAATTAAGTACAGTCACATTATGCAGCCATCACGACCATCCATCTCCAGAACATTTTTCATCTTTCCAAACTGAAACATCATACCCATTAAACAACAACTCCCCATTCCCTTCTCGTCCTGGCCCTGGCAGCCCCCACTCTACTTTCTGTCTCTGTGAATTTGCCTGTTCTAATTTGCCTATTCTTATTCTCATATAAGTGGAATTATGCAGTATTTGCTGTTTTGTGACTGGCTTATTTCTCTTAGCATAATGTCTTCAAGGTTCTTCCATGTTGTAGCATGTGTCAGAATTTCCTTTGTTCTTAAGGCTGAATAATATTTCATTGTATACCACATTTTGTTTATCCATTCATCTGTTAATGGATAGTTGGGTGGCTTCCACCTTTTGGCTATTGTGAATAATGCTGCAATGAACATGGGTATGCAAATGTCTCTTTGAGACTCTGCTTTCAATTCCTTGGGATATATATCCAGAAGTGGAATTATTGGATCATATGGTATTTCTATTTTTTAATATTTTTGAGGAACTTCCATACTGTTTTCCATAACAGCTGCACCATTGTTATATTCCTACAAGCAGTGCACAAGGATTTCAATTTCTCCACATCCTCACCGACACTTTCTTTCTGGTTTTTTGAAAATAGCTATTCTGATATATGTGAAGTGGTATTTCCTTGTGGTTTTCATTTGCATTTCCCTAATGATTTTTGATGTTAAGCATCTTTCATAAGCTTGTTGGCCATTTGTATATCATCTTTGGAAAAATATCTATTCAAGTCCTTTGCCCAATTTTTTTTTTCACACACACACACACACACACACACACTGTATTTTATTTTTACAAAAGATAAACTGACACCAAGCATTGTAAATGGATGACCACAACAAAAGCAACAATGATTGCAATTACCAAACACGAAACACACTCATTCTATGTCATAATATTGACATTCAGTCCAGTAACCCTCCACTGTAACAGCTCCTTTACTTTGCAGTGAAAAAACTTTTTAAAAAAATTTCTCAGATATACATTTTAAAGTAATAACTAGAATTATGACTTATAACATTATACCAGAACATATAAGATTTTTAGAAATTTCATGTAATGTCTGAAACATTTATATTAACATATTTCCATACAAATAAGCCAAAGAAAGTTTAGTATTAGTTGTTTTTTGTTTGTTTGTTTGTTTATACTGCAGGTTCTTATTAGTCATCAATTTTATACACATCAGAGTATACATGTCAATCCCAATCGCCCAATTCAGCACACCACCATCCCCACCCCACCGTGGTTTTTCCCCCTTGGTATCCATACGTTTGTTCTCTACATCTGTGTCTCAACTTCTGCCCTGCAAACCGGTTCATCTGTACCATTTTTCTAGGTTCCACATATATGCGTTAACATACAATATTTGTTTTTCTCTTTCTGACTTACTTCACTCTGTTTGACAGTCTCTAGATCCATCCACGTCTCAACAAATGACTCAATTTCGTTCTTTTTTATGGCTGAGTAATATTCCATTGTATATAAGTACCACAACTTCTTTATCCATTCATCTATCGATGGGCATTTAGGTTGCTTCCATGACCTGGCTATTGTAAATAGTGCTGCAATGAACATTGGGGTACATGTGTCTTTTTGAATTATGGTTTTCTCTGGGTATATGCCCAGTAGTGGGATTGCTAGGTCATATGGTAATTCTATTTTTAGTTTTTTAAGGAAGCTCCATACTGTTCTCCATACTGGCTGTATCAATTTACATTGCCACCAACAGTGCAAGAGGGTTTCCTTTTCTGCACACCCTCTCCAGCATTTGTTGTTTGTAGATTTTCTGATGATGTCCATTCTAACTGGTGTGAGGTGATACATCATTGTAGTTTTGATTTGCATTTCTCTAATAATTAGTGATGTTGAGCAGCTTTTCATGTGCTTCTTGGCCATCTGTATGTCTTCTTTGGAGAAACGTCTATTTAGGTCTTCGGCCCATTTTTGGATTGGGCTGTTTGTTTCTTTAATATTGAGATGAATGAGCTGTTTATATATATTGGAGATTAATCCTTTGTCCGTTGATTCATTTGCAAATATTTTCTCCCATTCTGAGGGTTGTCTTTTTGTCTTGTCTTTGGTTTCCTTTGCTGGGCAAAAGCTTTGAAGTTTCATTAGGTCCCATTTGTTTATTTTTGTTTTTATTTCCATTACTCTAGGAGATGGATCAAAAAAGATCTTGCTGTGATTTATGTCAAAGAGTGTTCTTCCTATGTTTTCCTCTAAGAGTTTTATAGTGCCCGGTCTTACATTTAGGTCTCTAATCCATTTTGAGTTTATTTTTGTGTATGGTGTTAGGGAGTGTTCTAATTTCATTCTTTTACATGTAGCTGTCCAGTTTTCCCAGCACCACTTATTGAAGAGACTGCCTTTTCTCCATTGTATATCTTTGCCTCCTTTGTCATAGATTAGTTGACCATAGGTGTGTGGGTTTTTCTCTGGGCTTTCTATCTTGTTCCATTGATCTGTGTTTCTGTTTTTGTGCCAGTACCATATTGTCTTGATTACTGTAGCTTTGTAGTATAATCTGAAGTCAGGAAGTCTGATTCCTCCAGCTCCGTTTTTTTCCCTCAAGACTGCTTTGGCTATTCGGGGTCTTTTGTGTCTCCATACAAATTTTAAGATGATTTGTTCTAGTTCCATAAAAAATGCCATTGGTAATTTGATAGGGATTGCATTGAATCTGTAGATTGCTTTGGGTAGTATAGTCATTTTCACAATATTGATTCTTCCAATCCAAGAACATGGTATATCTCTCCATCTGTTGGTATCATCTTTAATTTCTTTCATCAGTGTCTTACAGTTTTCTGCATACAGGTCTTTTGTCTCCCTAGGTAGGTTTATTCCTAGGTATTTTATTCTTTTTCTTGCAGTGGTAAATGGGAGTGTTTCCATAATTTCTCTTTCAGATTTTTCATCCTTAGTGTATAGGAATGGAAGAGATTTCTGTGCATTAATTTTGTGTCCTGCAACTTTACCAAATTCATTGATTAGCTCTAGTAGTTTTCTGGTGGCATTTTTAGGATTCTCTATGTATAGTATCATGTCATCTGTAAACAATGACAGTTTTACTTCTTCTTTTCCAATTTGTATTCCTTTTATTTCTTTTTCTTTTCTGATTGCCGTGGCTAGGACTTCCAAAACTATGTTGAATAATAGTGGTGAGAGTGGACATCCTTGTCTCGTTCCTGATCTTAGAGGAAATGCTTTCGGTTTTTCACCATTGAGAATGATGTTTGCTGTGGGTTTGTCATAGATGGGCTTTATTATGTTGAGGTAGGTTCCCTCTATGCCCACTTTCTGGACAGTTTTTATCATAAATGGATGTTGAATTTTGTCAAAAGCTTTTTCTGCATCTATTGAGATAATCATATGGTTTTTCTTCTTCCATTTGTTAATATGGTGTATCACATTGATTGATTTGCGTATATTGAAGAATCCTTGCATCCCTGGGATAAATCCCACTTGATCATGGTGTATGATCCTTTTAATGTGTTGTTGGTTTCTGTTTGCTAGTATTTTGTTGAGGATTTTTACATCTATATTCATCAGTGATATTGGTCTGTAACTTTCTTTTTTAATAGTATCTTTGTCTGGTTTTGGTATCAGGGTGATGGTGGCCTCGTAGAATGAGTTTGGAAGTGTTCCTTCCTCTGCAATTTCTTGGAAGAGTTTGAGAAAGATGGGTGTTAGCTCTTCTCTAAATGTTTGATAGAATTCGCCTGTGAAGCCATCTGGTCCTGGGCTTTTGTTTGTTGGAAGACTTTTTTTTTTTAACATCTTTATTGGAGTATAATTGCTTTACAATGGTGTGTTAGTTTCTGCTTTATAACAAAGTGAATCAGTTATACATATACATATGTTCCCATGTCTCTTCTTTCTTACATCTCCCTGCCTCCCACCTTCCCTGTCCCACCCCTCTAGTTGGTCACAAAGCACAGAGCTGATCTTCCTGTGCTATGCGGTTGCTTCCCACTAGCTATCTATTTTACGTTTGGTAGTGTATATATGTCCATGCCACTCTCTCACTTTGTCACATCTTACCCTCCCCCCTCCTCATATCCTCAAGTCCATTCTCTAGTAGGTCTGTGTGTTTATTCCCATCTTTCCACTAGGTTCTTCATGACCTTTCTTTTTTTTTTCCCTTAGATTCCATATATATGTGTTAACATACTGTATTTGTTTTTCTCTTTCTGACTTACTTCACTCTGTATGACAGACTCTAACTCCATCCGCCTCACTACAAATAACTCCATTTCATTTCTTTTTATGGCTGAGTAATATTCCATTGTATATATGTGCCACATCTTCTTTTTTTTTTCATCCTTATCTATCTATTTATTTTTTATAATCAAATGAATACATTTATTTATTTATTTTTATTTTTTAACATCTTTTTTTTTTAAACATCTTTATTGAAGTATAATTGCCTTACAATGGTGTGTTAGCTTCTTTTCTGCTTTATAACAAAGTGAATCAGTTATACATATACAATATGTTCCCATTTCTCTTCCCTCTTGCATCTCCCTGCCTCCCACCCTCCCCATCCCACCCCTCTAGGTGGTCACAAAGCACCGAGCTGATCTCCCTGTGCTATGCGGCTGCTTCCCACTAGTTATCTATTTTACATTTGGTAGTGTATATATGTCCATGACACTCTCTTACCCTGTCACATCTCACCCCACCCCCTCCCCATATCCTCAAGTCCATTCTCTAGTAGGTCTGTGTCTTTATTCCCGTCTTGCCACTAGGTTCTTCATGGCCTTTTTTTTTTTTCCCTTAGATTCCGTATATATGTGTTAGCATACTGTATTTGTTTTTCTCTTTCTGACTTACTTCACTCTGTATGACAGACTCTAACTCCATCCACCTCATTACAAATACCTCCATTTCATTTCTTTTTATGGCTGAGTAATATTCCATTGTATATATGTGCCACATCTTCTTTATCCATTCATCTGTCGATGGACATTTAGGTTGCTTCCATGTCCTGGCTATTGTAAATAGAGCTGCAATGAACATTTTGGTACATGGCTCTTTTTGACCTATGTTTTTCTCAGGGTATATGCCCAGTAGTGGGATTGCTGGGTCGTATGATAGTTCTATTTTTAGTTTTTTAAGGAACCTCCATACTGTTCTCCATAGTGGCTGTATCAATTTACATTCCCACCAACAGTGCAAGAGTGTTCCCTTTCCTCCACACCCTCTCCAGCATTTATTGTTTCTAGATTTTTTGATGATGGCCATTCTGACCGGTGTGAGATGATATCTCATTGTAGTTTTGATTTGCATTTCTCTAAAGATTAATGATGTTGAGCATTCTTTCATGTGTCTGTTGGCAATCTGTATGTCTTTTTGGAGAAATGTCTATTTAGTTCTTCTGACCATTTTTGGATTGGGTTGTTTGTTTTTTTAATATTGAGCTGCATGAGCTGTTTATATATTTTGGAGATTAATCCTTTGTCCATTGATTTGTTTGCAAATATTTTCTCCCATTCTGAGGGTTGTCTTTTCATCTTGTTTGTAGTTCCCTTTGCTGTGAAAAGCTTTTACGTTTCATTAGGGACCATTTGTTTATTTTTGTTTTTATTTCCAGTACTCTAGGAGGTGGATCAAAAAAGATGTTGCTGTGATTTATGTCGGAAAGTGGTCTTCCTATGTTTTCGTCTAAGAGTTTTATAGTGCTCGGTCTTACATTTAGGTCTCTAATCCATTTTGAGTTTATTTTTGTGTATGGTGTTAGGGAGTGTTCTAATTTCATTCTTTTACATGTAGCTGTCCAGTTGTCCCAGCACCACTTACTGAAGAGACTGTCTTTTCTCCATTGTATATCCTTGCCTCCTTTGTCATAGATTAGTTGACTGTGTATGCATGGGTTTTTCTCTGGGCTTTCTCTCCTGTTCCATTGATCTATATTTCTGTTTTTGTGCCAGTACCATATTGTCTTGATTACTGTAGCTTTGTAGTATAGTCTGAAGTCAGGGAGTGTGATTCCTCCAGCTCCATTTTTCTTTCTCATGATTGCTTTGGCTATTCGGGGTCTTTTGTGTTTCCATACAGATATTAAGATTTTTTTGTTCTAGTTCTGTAAAAAATGCCATTGGTAATTTGATAGGGATTGCATTGAATCTGTAGATTGCTTTCGGTAGTATAGTCATTTTCACAATATTGATTCTTCCAGTCCAAGAACATGGTATATCTCTCCATCTGTTGGTATCATCTTTAATGTCTTTCATCAGTGTCTTACAGTTTTCTGCATACAGGTCTTTTGTCTCCTTACATAGGTTTTTTCCTAGATATTTTATTCTTTTTGTTGCAGTGGTAAATGGGAGTGTTTTCTTAATTTCACTTTCAGATTTTTCATCATTAGTTTATAGGAATGGAAGAGATTTCTGTGCATTAATTTTGTGTCCTGCAACTTTACCAAATTCATTGATTAGCTCTAGTAGTTTTCTGGTAGCATCTTTAGGATTCTCTATGTATAGTATCATGTCATCTGCAAACAGTGACAGCTTTACTTCTTCTTTTCCGATTTGGATTCCTTTTATTTCTTTTTCTTCTCTGATTGCTGTGGCTAACACTTCCAAAACTATATTGAATAATAGTGGTGAGAGTGGGCAACCTTGTCTTGTTCCTGATCTTAGTGGAAATGGTTTCAGTTTTTCACCATTGAGGACGATGTTGGCTGTGGGTTTGTCATATATGGCCTTTATTATGTTGAGGAAAGTTCCCTCTATGCCTACTTTCTGCAGGGCTTTTATCATAAATGGGTGTTGAATTTTGTCGAAAGCTTTCTCTGCATCTATTGAGATGATCATATGGTTTTTCTCCTTCAATTTGTTAATATGATGTATCATGCTGATTGATTTGCGTATATTGAAGAATCCTTGCATTCCCAGAATAAACCCCACTTGATCATGGTGTATGATCCTTTTAATATGCTGTTGGATTCTGTTTGCTAGTATTTTGTTGAGGATTTTTGCATCTATGTTCATCAGTGATATTGGCCTGTAGTTTTCTTTCTTTGTGACATCTTTGTCTGGTTTTGGTATTATGGTGATGGTGGCCTTGTAAAATGAGTTGGGGAGTGTTCCTCCCTCTGCAATATTTTGGAAGAGTTTGAGAAGGCTAGGTGTTAGCTCTTCTCTAAATGTTTGATAGAATTCGCCTGTGAAGCCCTCTGGTCCTGGGCTTTTGTTTGTTGGAAGATTTTAAATCACAGTCTCAATTTCAGTGCTTGTGATTGGTCTGTTCATATTTTCTATTTTTTCCTGGTTCAGTCTCAGAAGGTTGTGCTTTTCTAAGAATTTGTCCATTTCTTCCAGGTTGTCCATTTTATTGGCATAGAGTTGCTTGTAGTAATCTCTCATGATCCTTTGTGTTTCTGCAGTGTCAGTTGTTACTTCTCCTTGTTCATTTCTAATTCTATTGATTTGAGTCTTCTCCCTTTTTTTCTTGATGAGTCTGGCTAATGGTTTATCAATTTTGTTTATCTTCTCAAAGACCCAGCTTTTAGTTTTGTTGATCTTTGCTATTGTTTCCTTCATTTTTTTTTCATTTATTTCTGCTCTGATCTTTATGATTTCTTTCCTTCTGCTAAGTTTGGGGTTTTTTGTTCTTCTTTCTCTAATTGCTTTAGGTGCAAGGTTAGGTTGCTGATTCGAGATGTTTCCTGTTTCTTGAGGTAGGCTTGTATTGCTATAAACTTCCCTCTTAGCACTGCTTTTGCTGCGTCCCATAGGTTTTGGGTCGTCGTGTCTCCATTGGCATTTGTTTCTAGGTATTTTTTGATTTCCCCTTTGATTTCTTCAGTGATGACTTCGTTATTAAGTAGTGTATTGTGTAGCCTCCATGTGTTTGTATTTTTTACAGATCTTTTCCTGTAATTGATATCTAGTCTCATAGCGTTGTGGTCGGAAAAGATACTTGATACGATTTCAATTTTCTTAAATTTACCAAGGCTTGATTTGTGACCCAAGATATGATCTATCCTAGAGAATGTTCCATGAGCACTTGAGAAAAATGTGTATTCTGTTGTTTTTGGGTGGAATGACCTGTAAATATCAATTAAGTCCATCTTATTTAATGTATCATTTAAAGCTTGTGTTTCCTTATTTATTTTCATTTTGGATGATCTGTCAATTGGTGAAAGTTGGGTGTTAAAGTCCCCTACTGTGATTGTGTTACTGTTGATTTCCCCTTTTATGGCTGTTAGTATTTGCCTTATGTATTGAGGTGCTCCTATGTTGGGTGCATAAATATTTATAATTGTTATATCTTCTTCTTGAATCGATCCCTTGCTCATTATATTGTGTCCATCTTTGTCTCTTGTAATAGTCTTTATTTTATTTTTTTTTAATTTATTTTTTTATTTATGGCTGTGTTGGGTCTTCGTTTCTGTGCAAGGGCTTTCTCTAGTTGTGGCAAGCGGGGGCCTCTCTTCATCGTGGTGCGCGGGTCTCTCACTGCCGTGGCCTCTCTTGTTGCGGAGCACAGGCTCCAGACGCGCAGGCTCAGTAATTGTGGCTCATGGGCCCAGTTGCTCCGCGGCATGTGGGATCCTCCCAGACCAGGGCTCGAACCCGTGTCCCCTGCATTGGCAGGCAGATTCTCAACCACTGCGCCACCAGGGAAGCCCAATAGTCTTTATTTTAAAGTCTATTTTGTCTGATATGAGAATTGCTACTCCAGCTTTCTTTTGATTTCCATTTGCATGGAATATCTTTTTCCATCCCCCCACTTTCAGTCTGTATGTGTCCCTAGGTCTGAAGTGGGTCTCTTGTAGACAGCATATATACGGGTCTTGTTTTTGTATCCATTCAGCCAGTCTGTGTCTTTTGGTGGGAGCATTTAATCCATTTACATTTAAGGTAATTATCGATATGTATATTCCTATTCCCATTTTCTTAAATGTTTTGGGTTTGTTATTGTAGGTGTTTTCCTTCTCTTGTGTTTCTTGCCTAGAGAAGTTCCTTTAGCATTTTTGTAAAGCTGGTTTGGTGGTGCTGAACTCTCTCAGCTTTTGCTTGTCTGTAAAGGTTTTAATTTCTCCATCGAATCTGAATGAGATCCTTGCTGGGTAGAGTAATCTTGGTTGTAGGCTTTTCTTCTTCATCACTTGAAATATGTCCTGCCACTCCCTTCTGGCTTGCAGAGTTTCTGCTGAAAGATCAGCTGTTAACCTTATGGGGATTCCCTTGTGTGTTATTTGTTGTTTTTCCCTTGCTGCTTTTAATATGTTTTCTTTGTATTTAATTTTTGATAGTTTGATTAATATGTGTCTTGGCGTGTTTCTCCTTGGATTTATCCTGTATGGGACTCTGTGCTTCCAGGACTTAACTATTTCCTTTCCCATATTAGGGAAGTTTTCAACTATAATCTCTTCAAATATTTTCTCAGTCGCCTTCTTTTTCTCTTCTTCTTCTGGGACCCCTATAATTCGAATATTGGGGCATTTAATGTTGTCCCAGAGGTCTCTGAGACTGTCCTCAGTTCTTTTCATTCTTTTTTCTTTATTCTGCTCTGCAGTAGTTATTTCCACTATTTTATCTTCCAGGTCACTTATCCGTTCTTCTGCCTCAGTTATTCTGCTATTGATCCCTTCTAGAGTATTTTTAATTTCATTCATTGTGTTTTTAATCGTTGCTTGGTTCCTCTTTAGTTTTTCTAGGTCCTTGTTAAATGTTTTTTGCATTTTGTCCATTCTATTTCCAAGATTTTGGGTCATCTTTACTATTATTATTCTGAATTCTTTTTCAGGTAGACTGCCTATTTCCTCTTCATTTGTTAGGTCTGGTGTGTTTTGACCCTGCTCCTTCATCTGCTGTGTGTTTTTCTGTCTTCTCATTTTGCTTATCTTACTGTGTTTGGGGTCTCCTTTTTGCAGGCTGGAAGTTCGTAGTTCCTGTTGTTTTTGGTGTCTGTCACCAGTGTCTAAGGTTGGTTCAGTGGGTTGTGTAGGCTTCCTGGTGGAGGGGACTAGTGCCTATGTTCTGGTGGATGAGGCTGGATCTTGTCTTTCTGGTGGGCAGGTCCACGTCTGGTGGTGTGTTTTGGGGTGTCTGTGGCCTTATTATGATTTTAGGCAGCCTCTCTGCTAATGGATGGGGCTGTGTTCCTGTCTTGCTAGTTGTTTGGCATAGGGTGTCCAGCACTATAGCTTGCTGGTCGTTGAGTGAAGCTGGGTCTTGGTGTTGAGATGGAGATCTCTGGGAGATTTTCGCCATTTGATATTACATGGAGCTGGGAGGTCTCTCGTGGACCAGTGTCGTGAAGTTGGCTCTTCTACCTCACAGCCACAGCCCTGATGCCTGGCTGGAGCACCAAGAGCCTTTCATCCACATGGCTCAGAATAAAAGGGAGAAAAAATAGAAAGAAAAAAAAGAAAGAGGAATAAATAAAATAATGTAAGATAAAATAAAGTTATTAAAATAAAAAATAATTATTAAGAAAAAAAGAAAAATAATTTTAAAGTTAAAAAAAAAACCCAAAAAACGGACAGACAGAATCCTATGGCAAATGGTGAAAGCAAAGCTATACAGACAAAATCTCACACAGAAGCATACACATACACACTCACAAAAAGAGGAAAAGGGGAAAAAATAATATATCCTGCTCCCAAAGTCCACCTCCTTAATTTGGGATGATTCGTTGTCTATTCAGGTATTCCCCAGATGCAGGTACATCAAGTTGTTTGTGGAGCTTTAATCCGCTGCTTCTGAGGCTGCTGGGAGAAATTTCCCTTTCTCTTCTTTGTTCGTACAGCTCCCGGGTTTCAGCTTTGGATTTGGACCCGCCTCTGCGTGTAGGTCGCCTGAGGGCGTCTCTTCTTCACTCAGGACAGGGTTAAAGGAGCAGCTGATTCGGGGGCTCTGGCTCACTCAGGCCGGGGGAGGGAGGGGTACAGAGGCAGGGCGAGCCTGCGGCGGCAGAGGCCTGCGTGACGTTGCAGCAGCCTGCGGAGCGCCGTGCGTTTTCCCGGGGAAGTTGTCCCTGGATCACTGGACCCTGGCAGTGGTGGGCTGCAGGCTTCCAGGAGGGGAGGTGTGGATAGTGACCTGTGCTTGCACACAGGCTTCTTGGTGGCGGCAGCTGCAGCCTTAGTATCTCATGCCCATCTCTGGGGTCCGCGCTGATAGCCGCGGCTTGCGCCCATCTCTGGAGCTCGTTTAGGCGGCGCTCTGAATCCCCTCTCCTCGCGCACCAGGAAACAAAGAGGCAAGACAAAGTCTCTTGCCTGTTCTGCAGCTCCAGACCTTTTCCCGGACTCCCTCCCGGCTAGCTGTGGTGCGCTAACCCCTTCAGGCTGTGTTCACGCCACCAACCCCAGTCCTCTCCCTGCAATCCAACCGAAGCCCGAGCCTCAGCTCCCAGCCCCTGCCCGCCCCGGCAGGTGAGCAGACAAGCCTCTCGGGCTGGTGAGTGCTGGTCGGCAGTGATCCTCTGTGCAGGAATCTCTCTGCTTTGCCCTCCGCACCCCTGTTGCTGCGCTCCCCTTTGTGGCTCCGAAGCTTCCCCCCTCTGCCACTCGCAGTCTCTGCCCACGAAGGGCCTTCCTAGTGTGTGGAAACCTTTCCTCCTTCACAGCTCCCTCCCACTGGTGCAGGTCCCGTCCCTATTCTTTTGTCTCTGTTGTTTCTTTTTTTTTTTTTTTTTTCCCTACCCAGGTACGTGGGGAGTTTCTTGCCTTCTGGGAGGTCTGACGTCTTCTGCCAGCGTTCAGTGGGTGTTCTATAGGAGCAGTTCCACGTGTAGATGTATTTCTGATTTATCTGTGGGGAGGAAGGTGATCTCTGTGTCTTACTCTTCCGCCATCTTCTCCCCTACCTCCTGTTGGAAGATTTTTAATCATAGTTTCAATTTCATTACTTGTGATTGGTCTGTTCATATTTTCTGTTTCTTCCTGGTTCAGTCTTGGAAAGTTATACCTTTCTAAGAATTTGTCCATTTCTTCCAGGTTGTCCATTTTATTGGCATAGAATTGCTTGTAGTAGTCTCTTAGGATGCTTTGTATTTCTGAGGTGTCTGTTGTGATTTCTCCTTTTTCATTTCTAAATTTATTGATTTGAGTCCTCTCCCTCTTTTTCTTGATGAGTCTGGCTAATGGTTTATCAATTTTGTTTATCTTCTCAAAGAACCAGCTTTTAGTTTTATTGATCTTTGCTATTGTTTTTTTTTTGTTTCTATTTCGTTTATTTCTGCTCTGATCTTTATGATTTCTTTCCTTCTGCTAACTTTGGGTTTTGTTTGTTCTTCTTTCTCTAGTTCCTTTAGGTGCAAGGTTAGATTGTTTACTTGAGATTTTTCTTGTTTCTAGAGGAGGGCTTGTATAGCTATAAACTTCCCTCTTAGAACTGCTTTTGCTGCATCCCATAGGTTTTGGATCGTCGTGTTTTCATTGTCATTTGTCTCTAGGTATTTTTTTATTTCCTCTTTGATTTTTTCAGTGATCTCTTGGTTATTTAGTAACGTATTGTTTAGCCTCCATGTGTTGGTGTCTTTTACGTTTTTTTCCCTGTAATTCGTTTCTAATCTCATAGCATTGTGGTCAGAAAAGATGCTTGATAGGATTTCAATTTTCTTAAATTTACTGAGGCATGATTTGTGACCCAAGATGTGATCTATCCTGGAGAATGTTCCATGCGCACTTGAGAAGAGAGTGTAATCTGCTGTTTTTGGATGGAATGTCCTATAAATATCAATTAAATCTATCTGGTCTGTTGTGTCATTTAAAGCTTCTGTTTCCTTATTTATCTTCATTTTGGATGATCTGTCCATTGGTGTAAGTGAGGTGTTAAAGTCCCCCACTATTATTGTGTTACTGTCAATTTCCTCTTTTATAGCTGTTAGCAGTTGCCTTATGTATTGAGGTGCTCCTATGTTGGGTGCATATATATTTATAATTGTTATATCTTCTTCTTGGATTGATCCCTTGATCATTATGTAGTGTCCTTCCTTGTCTCTTGTAACATTCTTTATTTTAAAGTCTATTTTATCTGATATGAGTATTGCTACTCCAGCTTTCTTTTGATTTCCATTTGCATGAAATATCTCTTTCCATCCCCTCACTCTCAGTCTGTATGTGTCCCTAACTCTGAAGTGGGTCTTCTGTAGACAGCATATAGATGGGTCTTGTTTTTGTATCCATTCAGCAAGCCTGTGTCTTTTGGTTGGAGCATTTAATCCATTCACGTTTAAGGTAATTATCGATATGTATGTTCCTATGACCATTTTCTTAATTGTTTTGGGTTTGTTTTTGTAGGTCTTTTTCTTCTCTTGTGTTTCCCACTTAGAGAAGTTCCTTTAGCATTTGTTGTGGAGCTGGTTTGGTCACGCTGAATTCTCTTAGCTTTTGCTTGTCTGTAAAGCTTTTGATTTCTCCATCGAATCTGAATGAGATCCTTGCCGGGTAGCATAATCTTGGTTGTAGGTTCTTCCCTTTCATCACTTTAAGTTTATCATGCCACTCCCTTCTGGCTTGTAGAGTGTCTGTGGAGAAATCAGCTGTTAACCTTATGGGAGTTCCCTTGTATGTTATTTGTTGTTTTTCCCTTGCTGCTTTCAATAATTTTTCTGTGTCTTTAATTTTTGCCAATTTGATTCCTATGTGTCTCGGCGTGTTTCTCCTTGGGTTTATCCTGTATGGGACTCTCTTCGCTTCCTGGACTTGGGTGGCTATTTCCTTTCCCATGTTAGGGAAGTTTTCGACTATAATCTCTTCAAATATTTTCTCTGGTGCTTTCTCTCTCTCTTCTCCCTCTGGAACCCCTATAACGCGAATGTTGTTGCGTTTAATGTTGTCCCAGAAGTCTCTTAGGCTGTCTTCATTTCTTTTCATTCTTTTTTCTTTATTCTGTTCTGCAGCAGTGAATTCCACCATTCTGTCTTCCAGGTCATTTATCCGTTCTTCTGCCTCAGTTATTCTGCTATTGATTCCTTCTAGTGTAGTTTTCATTTCAGTTCTTGTATTGTTCATCTCTGTTTGTTTGTTCTTTAATTCTTCTAGCTCTTTGTTAAACATTTCTTGCATCTTCTCGATCTTTGCCTCCATTCTTTTTCCGAGGTCCTGGATCATCTTCACTATCATTATTCTGAGTTCTTTTTCTGGAAGGTTGCCTATCTCTACTTCATTTAGTTGTTTTTCTGGGGTTCTATCTTGTTCCTTCATCTGGTGTATAGCCCTCTGCCTTTTCATCTTGTCTATCTTTCTGTGAATGTGGTTTTTGTTCCACAGCCTGCAGGATTGTAGTTCTTCTTACTTCTGCTATCTGCCCTCTGGTGGATGAGGCTATCTAAGAGGCCTGATGGGAGGGACTGGTGGTGGGTAGAGCTGGCTGTTGCTCTGTTGGGCAGAGCTCAGTAAAACTTTAATCCACTTGACTGTTCATGGGTGGGGCTGGGTTCCCTCCCTGTTGGTTGTTTGGCCTGAGGCACCCCAACACTGGAGCCTACTTGGGCTCTTTGGTGGGGCTAATGACAGACTCTGGAAGGGCTCACTCCAAGGAGTACTTCCCAGAACTTCTGCTGCCAGTGTCCTTGTCCCCACGGTGAGCCACAGCCGCCCCCGACTCTGCAGGAGACCCTCCAACACTAGCAGGTAGGTCTGCTTCAGTCTCCTGTGGGTCACTTATCCTTCCTCTGGGTCCCAATGCGCACACTACTTTTTGTGTGCCCTCCAAGAGTGGAATCTCTGTTTCCCCCAGTCCTGTCGAAGTCCTGCAATCAATTCCCACTAGGCTTCAGAGTCTGATTCTCTAGGAATTCCTCCTCCTTTTGTCGGACCCCAGGTTGGGAAGCCTGACGTGGGGCTCAGAACCTCCACTCCAGTGGGTGGACTTCTGTGGTATAACTGTTCGCCAGTCTGTGAGTCACCCACCCACCAGTTATGGGATTTGATTTTACTGTGATTGCGCCCCTTCTACCATCTCATTTTGGCTTCTCCTTTATCTTTGGATGTGGGGTATCTTTTTTGGTGAGTTCCCGTGTCTTCCTGTCGATGATTGTCCAGCAGCTTGTTGTGATTCTGGTGTTCTCACAAGAGAGAGTGAGAGCACGTCCTTCTACTCCGCCATTTTGTTTTTGACTCCCTTTGTCCATTTTTAAATCAGGTTGTTATTTTGTTGCCAAGCTGTAAGTGTTCTTTATATATCTTAGATATTAACCCCATTATCAGATACATGATTTGTAAATATTTTCTCCCATTGGATAGGTTGCCTTCTCACTCTGTTGATTATGTCCTATGATGCATAAATGTTTTTAATTTTGATGTAATCCAATATATCTATTTTTCTCTGTTGTTACCTGTGCTTTTGGTGTCATAGCAAGAAATTATTGCCAAATACAATACAATTTCATGAAGATCTCTCAAGATTTCTTATAAGTGTTTTATGGTTTGGGCTCTTATATTTAGGTCTTTGATCCATTTTTGAGGTAATTTTTGCATATGGTGTTAGGTAAGGGTGCAACTTTTTTTTTCCAAAATATTTTTTATAACTAATTTGGCAGCAAAACATGACTTACACTTATTATGAAGCTGTTTATTGTCTTCATATGTGTGCATAGTCATACCCTTCACTGCAGAAATATTTGATTTCAAGGTGCTGCCCCAGACTCCACTGGATCTATTACATGAGTTCAAAATCCAAAATTTTCAAAATTCCAAAACGCGCCTACCACCCAAAATTTCAGATATATGGTTTGGTGGACCTCCAGTACATTTTTCAGTGAATATCAAGTTCTGGAATTTTCAAGCTGGGAGAGACATAGAGTTCCACATGATGTCATCATGTGGAACTCTATTACCTTATGGATGAATAGAATGAAGCTCAGGGCCATTGTAGGATTAGAGCTGTAACTCAAGTCTCACACCCAACTCAACAGAAGTGCATTTTGAGTCTGATCATTTTTAAAACAAATTTATGATGTAGGTAAAATAATGAAGCTTAAATGACTTACAGTGGCAGCAAGAAAGGCCAAAAATAATTCTTAAAGCAAGGCAATCAAAATGAATTACATCTATGGTAATAAAATACTTTGAGCTAATGGTTGTAAATGATTATGTCTAAAGGAGTACAGTAATTAGTCACACAGTATAAGATGCATTATTCATTTACTTATCCATTCAATAGGCATTTATTAAGCATCTACTAAGTGTCAGATATGTACCTAGGAACTAGATAGGCTCTTCTAAAAAGTGTGCTTCACGCATTTTATTGGAGTTTTTTGTTTGTTTATTTTAACTCCCAACACATATTTATTGAATCGTTGCTATGTCTAATGAACTGTAGACTCTGAATCTGGAGATATCTTGCATTAGGTCAAGCAGCATTCCCTCAGTGTTGAGCAAGAGAAGGAGGCTGAAGTCTCGAGGATACGAGATGCCTCTTCTTAGCCTTCTCACCATCTCTGCTGCCCCCTCACTGGTCTGAACCACCATCTTGCGCATGGTCTACTGCAGTTGCTTTATAACTTGTGTCCCTGCTTCAACCATTATTCTCAGAGTAGCAGATGGAGGGAGTTGTTGGAAATTTACATGAGCCAGGTCACATTTCCTCAAAACCCTGCCATGATTCCCATTTTCCAAAGAAAAAGAGTACACATCCTTAGGATGGCCTACCAGCCCCTTCCCCCTCAGGCCTCCCGCCCTCTGCTCTGCCCTCTGCCCAGGCTGCTGCCGCTGTCTGCATCACTCTCCCCAGGAATCTGCATGATTACTACCCCTCTCCTTTGCTCAAGTGAAGCTGCCCTGATGACCTTATTTAAAATTGCAACCCACTCTGCCTCCACCATCCCGGCACTCCTGATCCTCTCCTCGCAGATCTTCTTTTCACCTTGTAACAAACAGTATAACTTACCTGTTTGTGATGCTTATGGCTGTTGTCTATTTCTGCAAGGGCAGTAGCCTCTTTGTTCACTGATGCCTCCCAAGCAAGCGCTTAGAACAGTGCCTGGCACATGCAGGCACCCTGGAAACGGACGAATGATGAAGAGTGCATCGTGTGACTGGAGTGCACAGTGACAGGTGACAGGCTTCAGAGGGAGGAACAGATAATTTCTGTGTTCAAGCTTGGCCCCCATGGACCAGCAGTAGGAGGTCATAGAAAGGCTTAAGGGGTGAGTGTCATGGTCAGGGCTCCACCTGCTCCAGAGCAGAGAGTGGACCAGAGTGGGGCAGGATTAGAGGTGGGAGCCCAGGTGACTCTTCCCCACTACCCGTTCTTCTTATTACCATTTTTCTTCCTCAGAGTACATTGAGGATCATTCTGTCCAGTGATTCTCAAACAGGGGCGTTTTTATCTTCTGCAAGACATTTGGCATTGCATGGAGACAGTTTTGATTATCAGCTGGGAGGGTGCTACCGGCATTTCTGAGGCCAGGGGCGCTGCTAAACATCCTAAAATGACATATTGCAATGTTAGACACCTCGACTAAGAATTATCCAGCCCCTTATGTTAACAGTGCCGCAATTGAGAAACCCTGGTATAGAAGGTTCAAAGGACCAACTCTCAAATCTGAAAGCAGCCTTGTTGACGATAGAAACAAAGCAAGTATCTTCTGCGGTTCTCCTGGTCCCTTGAGTGCTTCATTGCTCACCTCCACTCCCATCGCATCCATCACCTCTCTCCCTGTCTGCTCACCTTTGTCCTTTACGGCCTCCTGCGTCACTGGTGTTCTGAGCAAGTGGAAGCCCTGCAGAGGAACGTGCAGGAGCTGCGGAAGGTGAGGTGTGCCACCAGAGGAGCGTCGGCTGTTGCTTGTTCAGCCTTGGTGTGGAATGTGGTGTCAGAGAAACAGAGGCTGACTGTCTGGTTTGTTCTGGTAGTAATTCCCCTGTAAACACTCTGACCGAGCCGGCCTCCTGTAAAGACCAGCCTGGGTGTTCCTTCCCTGGGGTGAAGGCAGCGGGCTTGGCAGTGTGTTCCTGTCCTCTGGGGTCCCGTTAGGCTGTGTGGATCCTTCAGTGTTCCTGAAGCTATGGGATTTGGGATCCTGTGGAGTGAATTTTGTAAAGAGTATCTGCTGGAAGTTCTTAGGCAGAGAGCCCTTGTAAACAGGAGCAGCAGGCCTTGGGCACTTCATGCTGCAGGCTCGTGGTGCTTTGTGCTAGGTGCTCTGCATGCAGGATCCCGTATTTCCTGCAGCAGCTCTGGGGGTCCCCAGGCACGGCTGGCTCCTGGGGCATGAGCTCTGCCTACTTGCAGGAGGGCCCTACACTTGGTTTAGTGCTTGCTGTCATCATCTTGAAATTCTTAATCATTTTTGAACAAGGGGACCCCACATTTCCATTTTGTACTGGGCTCTGTGAATCATAAAGCCAATCCTGTTCCCCAGTCATTGGTGCTCACGAATCCCTGGGGAGATGCACGCCTTCCCTCCCTCTTGTTTCCCTTAGGTTCCGAACTCTGCCTTCCACATTACCCTAGGCCGCCAGAGCCCCTGGCCCACCTCCAGACTCCCTAGGTGCCTCAGCCACCCCCTGCTGGGGGGGGCCCTGCAGTTTTCCCACACCCCCTCCCAACACTCCCTCTTCCCTCTTTTTTGTTTTTTTGATTTGATTCTTTTTTTTTTAACATCTTTATTGGAGTATAATTGCTTTACAATGGTGTGTTAGTTTCTGCTTTATAACAAAGTGAATCAGTTATACATATACACATGTTCCCATATCTCTTCCCTCTTGCGTCTCCCTCCCTCCCACCCTCCCTTTCCCACCCCTCTAGGTCGTCACAGAGCACCGAGCTGATCTCTCTGTGCTATGCAGTTGCTTCTCACTAGCTATCTATTTTATGTTTGGTAGTGTATATATGCCCATGCCACTCTCTCACTTTTCCCAGCTTACCCTTCCCCCTCCCCATATCCTCAAGTCCATTCTCTAGTAGGTCTGTGTCTTTATTCCTGTCTTGCCCCTAGATTCTTCATGACCTTTTTTTTTTCTCTTAGATTCCATATATATGTGTTAGCATATGGTATTTGTTTTTCTCTTTCTGACTTAACTTCACTCTGTATGACAGTCTCTAGGTCCATCCACCTCACTACAAATAACTCAATTTCGTTTCTTTTTATGGCTGAGTAATATTCCATTGTATATATGTGCCACATCTTCTTTATCCATTCATCTGTTGATGGACACTTAGGTTGCTTCCATGTCCTGGCTATTGTAAATAGAGCTGCAATGAACATTGTGGTACATGACTCTTTTTGAATTATGGTTTTCTCTGGGTATATGCCCAGTAGTGGGATTGCTGGGTCGTATGATAGTTCTATTTTTAGTTTTTTAAGGAACCTCCATACTGTTCTCCATAGTGGCTGTATCAATTTACATTCCCACCAACAGTGCAGGAGGGTTCCCTTTTCTCCACACCCTCTCCAGCATTTATTGTTTGTACATTTATTGATGGTGGCCATTCTGACTGGTGTGAGATGATATCTCATTGTAGTTTTGATTTGCATTTCTCTAATGATTAATGATGTTGAACATTCTTTCATGTGTTTGTTGGCAGTCTGTATATCTTCTTTGGAGAAATATCTATTTAGGTCTTCTGCCCATTTTTGGATTGGGTTGTTTGTTTTTTTGATATTGAGTTGCATGGCAAGAATATACAGTGGAGAAAAGACAGCCTCTTCAATAAGTGGTGCTGGGAAAACTGGACAGCTACATGTAAAAGTATGAAATTAGAACACTCCCCAACACCATACACAAAAATAAACTCAAAATGGATTAAAGACCTAAATGTAAGGCCAGACACTCTACAACTCTAAGAGGAAAACATAGGCAGAACACTCTATGACATAAATCACAACAAGATCCTTTTTGACCCACCTCCTAGAGAAATGGAAATAAAAACTAAAATAAACAAATGGGACCTAATGAAACTTAAAAGCTTTTGCACAGCAAAGGAAACCATAAACAAGACCAAAAGACAACCCTCAGAATGGGAGAAAATATTTGCAAATGAAGTAAATGACAAAGGATTAATCTCCAAAATTTACAAGCAGCTCCCTCTTCCCTCTGAGTGAAATCTCTCTCCCTCTTGTCCTTTTATTACCTTTTACCTGGAGCGCTTCTTAGTACTGCACCTTTAATAAGATTGATTGATAGGAGAAGGCCATCATGCTCTCTTGTTTGATCTTTGGTACCATGTCCTGGGTGCACATCTGCAGAGAAGGGAAATACCTTTGTGGGGAAGAGAGTTTGCTCCAGACTTGCACTGCCTGAATCCTCATTTTATCTCCATCACCTGCTCGCTCTGGGACTTGGGACAAATAAGGTAAACTGTGCTGTAATGTCCTCATTTATATATTTCCTGTCCCCATCTACGGCCTGGTGCTGTCCGAGGGCCTCCTCCTGAGTCACTGTGAGCCTTCCTGGGCACATGTGCAAAGCTCTGGGTGCAGGGCTGGGAATGTCTGGGAGAACCATTCCTGCCCATTTACAGAACTTGCTTGTTTGACTCCAAAAAGATTTCTCAAAGTTACACTTATTTTTGGCTATCTGCTCGTCAGGGCTTCAGCTTTCTAATCTACTGGAGTGGAGTTTTCCAATGTTTGGTTGAAGAACCACTGCATTAGAATCAGCCTGGAAATCTGAATTTTCAGCAGTCTGACTAAAGTCTGAGAACACACAGTAGTTTGGGAACAGCTTGGTAGTGGTTGGTTCTCAACAAGTGGTTCTCAGCCCTGGTGAGCTAAAAATAACTATGCCTAGCTCCACTCCAGAGCAATTGAGAGGAATTTCTGAGTAGGGTCCAGGCATCCATGTTTTGTTTTGTTTTGTTTTTGCCCACGCTGCGAGGCTTGTGGAGATCTTATTTCCCTGACCAGGGATCGAAGCCGCCCCCTCAGCAGTGAAAGCACAGAGTCCTAACCACTGGACCGCCAGGGAATTCCCTGGGCATCCCTGTTTTAAAAACACTTTCTATGTAGGTTCTGATGGACAGTAAGTGTTGGAGCAACTGCTCTTGGCCCTTTACCATATATCAGGCCTCAGTGCACCAGATTTAAGAACGCTAATAAGTATCAATACCAAGCCCCTCCCAGCTGTCAGTCTTCCCTTCTTGGGCCAAACAATTGAGGGAAAAAAACCATTTTATTCCCCAAAGAGTTCTCTTTGTCAGATATAGCCTTTCCTTCTGAGAGTCGGCAGTGCTAGCACATCAAAATGACCTACGGGATAAAGAGGGTGGGAGGGAGGCTCAAGAGGGAGGGGATATGGAGACATATGTATGCATATGGCTGATTCACTTTGGTGTGCAACAGAAACTAACACAGTATTGTGAAGCAATTATACTCCAATAAAGATCTATTTTAAAAAATGGTAACAAACAACACAAATAAGTTGTAACCCAAGGATGTAACTAAGAGACTCAAGGAAAGGCAAAAGCAGCAACTTCATAGCTCCTGGTGCTGACCCTGCCTGGGGATGGAATCTGACCACACGCACAGCAAGGTGTTCTCCATTGAGATGTGAACTTAATAAAAACCTGCTGGTTAAAAATAATAACAACTGATATTTATTGATTAGTTTCCTAAGTACCAGACACTGGGTCAAGTGTTTTTTGTTTTTGTTTTTGTTTTTTAATGTCTGAAACATTTATATTAACATATTTCCATACATATTTCCATACAAATACAAATATAAGATTTTTAGAAATTTCATGTAATGTCTGAAACATTTATATTAACATATTTCCATACAAATAACCCAATGAAAGTTTAGTATTAGTTGTTTTGTTTGTTTTTTTATACTGCAGTTTCTTATTAGGCATCAATTTTATACACATCAGTGTATACATGTCAATCCCAATCGCCCAATTCAGCACACTACCATCCCCACCTCACCGCAGTTTTCCCCCCTTGCTGTCCATATGTCCATTCTCTACATCTGTGTCTCAACTTCTGCCCTGCAAACTGGCTCATCTGTACCATTTTTCTAGGTTCCACATACATGCATTAATATACGATATTTGTTTTTCTCTTTCTGACTTACTTCACTCTGTATGACAGACTCTAGATCCATCCACGTCTCAACAAATGACTCAATTTTGTTCCTTTTTATGGCTGAGTAATATTCCTTTGTATATACGTACCACATCTTCTTTATCCATTCGTCTGTTGATGGGCATTTAGGTTGCTTCCATGACCTGGCTATTGTAAATAGTGCTGCAATGAACATTCGGGTGCATGTGTCTTTTTGAATTACGGTTTTCTCTGGGTATATGCCCAGTAGTGGGATTGCTGGGTCATATGGTAATTCTATTTTTAGTTTTTTAAGGAACCTCCATATTGTTCTCCATAGTGGCTGTATCAATTTACATTCCCGCCAACAGTGCAAGAGGTTTCCCTTTTCTCCACATCCTCTCCAGCATTTATTGTTTGTAGATTTTCTGATGATGCCCATTCTAACAGGAGTGAGGTGATACCTCATTGTAGTTTTGATTTGCATTTCTCTAATAATTAGTGATGTTGAGCATCTTTTCACGTGCTTCGTGGCCGTCTGTATGTCTTCTTTGGAGAAATGTCTATTTAGGTCTTCTGCCCATTTTTGGATTGGGGTGTTTGTTTCTTTGATATTGAGCTGAATGAGCTGTTTATATATTTTGGAGATTAATCCTTTGTCCGTTGATTCATTTGCAAATATTTTCTCCCATTCTGAGGGTTGTCTTTTCGTCTTGTTTATGGTTTCCTTTGCTGTGCAAAAGCTTTGAAGTTTCATTAGGTCCCACTTGTTTATTTTTGTTTTTATTTCCATTACTCTAGGAGGTGGATCAAAAAAGATCTTGCTGTGATTTATGTCAAAGAGTGTTCTGCCTATGTTTTCCTCTAAGAGTTTTATAGTGTCCAGTCTTACATTTAGGTCTCTAATCCATTTTGAGTTTACTTTTGTGTATGGTGTTAGGGAGTATTCTAATTTCATTCTTTTACATGTAGCTGTCCAGTTTTCCCAGCACCACTTATTGAAGAGACTGTCTTTTCTCCATTGTATATCTTTGCCTCCTTTGTCATAGATTAGTTGACCATAGGTGCGTGGGTTAATCTCTGGGCTTTCTATCTTGTTCCATTGATCTATGTTTCTGTTTTTGTGCCAGTACCATATTGTCTTGATTACTGTAGCTTTGTAGTATAGTCTGAAGTCAGGGAGTCTGATTCCACCAGCTCCATTTTTTTGCCTCAAGACTGCTTTGGCTATTCGGGGTCTTTTGTGTCTCCATACAAATTTTAAGATGATTTGTTCTAGCTCCGTAAAAAATGCCATTGGTAATTTGATAGGGATTGCATTGAACCTGTAGATTGCTTTGGGTAGTATACTCATTTTCACAATATTGATTCTTCCAATCCAAGAACATGGTATATCTCTCCATCTGTTGGTATCATCTTTAATTTCTTTCATCAGTGTCTTATAGTTTTCTGCATACAGGTCTTTTGTCTCCCTAGGTAGGTTTATTCCTAGGTATTTTATTCTTTTTGTTGCAATGGTAAATGGGAGTGTTTCCATAATTTCTCTTTCAGATTTTTCATCATTAGTGTATAGGAATGCAAGAGATTTCTGTGCATTAATTTTGTATCCTGCAACTTTACCATATTCATTAATTAGCTCTAGCAGTTTTCTGGTGGCAGTTTTAGGATTCTCTATGTATAGTATCATGTCATCCGCAAACAGTGACAGTTTTACTTCTTCTTTTCCAATTTGTATTCCTTTTATTTCTTTTTCTTCTCTGATTGCCGTGGCTAGGACTTCCAGAACTATGTTGAATAATAGTGGTGAGAGTGGACATCCTTGTGTCGTTCCTGATCTTAGAGGAAATGCTTTCAGTTTTTCACCATTGAGAATGATGTTTGCTGTGGGTTTGTCATATATGGCCTTTATTATGTTGAGGTAGGTTCCCTCTACTCCCACTTTCTGGAGAGTTTTTATCATAAATGGGTGTTGAATTTTGTCAAAAGCTTTTTCTGCATCTATTGAGATGATCATATGGTTTTTATTCTTCAATTTGTTAATATGGTGTATCACATTGATTGATTTGCGTATATTGAAGAATCCTTGCATCCCTGGGATAAATCCCACTTGATGGTGGTGTATGATCCTTTTAATGTGTTGTTGGATTCTGTTTGCTAGTATTTTGTTGAGGATTTTTGCATCTATATTCATCAGTGATATTGGTCTGTAATTTTCTTTTTTTGTAGTGTCTTTGTCTGGTTTTGGTATCAGGGTGATGGTGGCCTCATAGAATGAGTTTGGGAGTGTTCCTTCCTCTGCAGTTTTTTGGAAGAGTTTGAGAAGGATGGGTGTTAGCTCTTCTCTAAATGTTTGATAGAATTCACCTGTGAAGCCATCTGGTCCTGGACTTTTGTTTGTTGGAAGATTTTTAATCACAGTTTCAATTTCATTACTTGTGATTGGTCTGTTCATATTTTCTGTTTCTTCCTGATTCAGTCTTGGAAGGTTATACCTTTCTAAGAATTTGTCCATTTCTTCCAGGTTGTCCATTTTATTGGCATAGAGTTGCTTGTAGTAGTCTCTTAGGATGCTTTGTATTTCTGCGGTGTCTGTTGTAACTTCTCCTTTTTCATTTCTGATTTTATTGATTTGAGTCCTCTCCCTCTTTTTCTTGATGAGTCTGGCTAATGGCTTATCAATTTTGTTTATCTTCTCAAAGAACCAACTTTTAGTTTTATTGATCTTTGCTATTGTTTTCTTTGTTTCTATTTCATTTATTTCTGCTCTGATCTTTATGATCTCTTTCCTTCTGCTCACTTTGGGTTTTGTTTGTTCTTCTTTCTCTAGTTTCTTTAGGTGTAAGGTTAGATTGTTTACTTGAGATTTTTCTTGTTTCTTGAGGTAGGCTTGTATAGCTATAAACTTCCCTCTTAGAACCGCTTTTGCTGCATCCCATAGGTTTTGGGTCGTCGTGTTTTCATTGTCATTTGTCTCTAGGTATTTTTTTATTTCCTCTTTGATTTCTTCAGTGATCTCTTGGTTATTTAGTAATGTATTGTTTAGCCTCCATGTGTTTGTCTTTTTTATGTTTTTTTCCCTGTAATTCATTTCTAATCTCATAGCGTTGTGGTCAGAAAAGATGCTTGATATGATTTCAATTTTCTTAAATTTACTGAGGCTTGATTTGTGACCCAAGATGTGATCTATCCTGGAGAATGTTCCATGCGCACTTGAGAAGAACGTGTAATCTGCTGTTTTTGGATGGAATGTCCTATATATATCAATTAAATCTATCTGGTCTATTGTGTCATTTAAAGCTTCTGTTTCCTTATTTATTTTCATTTTGGATGATCTGTCCATTGGTGTAAGTGAGGTGTTAAAGTCCCCCACTATTATTGTGTTACTGTCGATTTCCTCTTTCATAGCTGTTAGCAGTTGCCTTATGTATTGAGGTGCTCCTATGTTGGGTGCATATATATTTATAATTGTTATATCTTCTTCTTGGATTGATCCCTGGATCATTATGTAGTGTCCTTCCTTGTCTCTTGTAACATTCTTTATTTTAAAGTCTATTTTATCTTATATGAGTATAGCTACTCCAGCTTTCTTTTGATTTCCATTTGCATGGAATATCTTTTTCCATCCCCTCACTTTCAGTCTGTATGTGTCCCTAGGTCTAAAGTGGGTCTCTTGTAGACAGCATATATATGGGTCTTGTTTTTGTATCCATTCAGCCAGTCTATGTCTTTTGGTTGGGGCATTTAATCCATTCACGTTTAAGGTAATTATCAATATGTATATTCCTATGACCATTTTCTTAATTGTTTTGGGTTTGTTTTTGTAGGTCCTTTTCTTCTCTTGTGTTTCCACTTAGAGAAGTTCCTTTAGCATTTGTTGTAGAGCTGGTTTGGTGGTGCTGAATTCTCTTAGCTTTTGCTTGTCTGTAAAGCTTTTGATTTCTCCATCAAATCTAAATGAGATCCTTGCCGGGTAGAGTAATCTTGGTTGTAGGTTCTTCCCTTTCATCACTTTAAGTATATCATGCCACTCCCTTCTGGCTTTCAGAGTTTCTGCTGAGAAATCAGCTGTTAACCTTATGGGAGTTCCCTTGTATGTTATTTGTCGTTTTTCCCTTGCTGCTTTCAATAATTTTTCTTTGTCTTTAATTTTTGCCACTTTGATTACTATGTGTTTCGGCGTGTTTGTCCTTGGGTTTATTCTGTATGGGACTCTCTGCGCTTCTTGGACTTGGGTGGCTATTTCCTTTCCCATGTTAGGGAAGTTTTCGACTATAATCTCTTCAAATATTTTCTCTGGTCCTTTCTCTCTCTCTTCTCCTTCTGGGACCCCTATAATGCGAATGTTGTTGCGTTTCATGTTGTCCCAGAGGTCTCTTAGGCTGTCTTCATTTCTTTTCATTCTTTTTTCTTTAGTCTGTTCCACAGCAGTGAATTCCACCATTCTGTCTTCCAGGTCACTTATCCGTTCTTCTGCCTCAGTTATTCTGCTATTGAATCCTTCTAGTGTAGTTTTCATTTCAGTTATTGTATTGGTCATCTCTGTTTGTTTGTTCTTTAATTCTTCTAGGTCTTTGTTAATCATTTCTTGCATCTTCTCAATCTTTGCCTCCATTCTTATTCCGAGGTCCTGGATCATCTTCACTATCATTATTCTGAATTCTTTTTCTGGAAGGTTGCCTATCTCCACTTCATTTAGTTGTTTTTCTGGGGTTTTTTCTTGTTCCTTCATCTGGTACATAGCCCTCTGCCTTTTCATCTTCTCTATCTTTCTGTAACTGTGGTTTTTGGTCCACAGGCTGCAGGATTGTAGTTTTTCTTGCTTCTGTTGTCTGCCCTCTGGTGGTTGAGGCTATCTAAGGGGCTTGATGGGAGGCTCTGGTCGGGTCAAGTGTTTAAATATATGATTGCATTGAATCCTCGTAACAGTGCTGTGATGTGTGAGTGCTAATATTCTCTGCAATTTACAGGTAGGACAACTGAAGCTTTGAAAGGTTAAATACTTGCCATGTCACAGAGCTGGGATATAAATCCAGTCCATGTACTTAACCATTCAATGAACTAGTGGAAAATAAGCAATGTCCCTTAGGTCTGTGTTGATACTCATGACACTCATGGACTAGATCTCCCATGCCCAGGTTTCAGGACTGTCACAGAGAAGATTGAAAGGATACTGTTTCCCACTCCCTGGTCTGAATATAAAATCCGGGCAAAGGGCTGGTGAGAATTTGATCTTAGCCTCTAGGATTTTTATGTTGAGGTGGGTGGTTGCTCTCTACTGCCATCTGCTGGCTGTCTGGACTAAGCACAGGCCAGAACCCCACATTTCTCATAGTGGAATGAGTGGCAGAGAAGGCCCCCGTGTCCAAAATGTGCACCCCTCACCAATTCAGCAAAATGCCTTCAGTTCATTCTGTCAAAAGTCTCTGAAACATGCACTTTTTAACAAGAAAGGAGAATTTCTGTAGTTTAAAATAATTAGGATGGTTTTCCCTGGCTCTCTTTTCACTCTTGGTGGATTTCTAACCGTGGTCCAAATAATACCTTATATTTGTCTGACTCCCAGAGCAGAAGATAAAGAAACAAAGCCAACTTAATACTTCCCAGTGCAATGGTCACCTCGGCCAGCCCGAGGTGACCAATAACGTTCCTAAACGGGACGTTATTAGGAAACTTGAATACAGCTCTCTACCCACTGAGGTGGCCTTAGGAAATCATTCCTATTTTAAATGGTTCTCTGGGAAGTGAGAGTGGCCTAGCATCCTGTCTGTCTCTGTAGGTAGACCCCTGGGGTCGACTTGTCTGATGTGACAAAATCCAATTTATCTCTTTGAAGAACTGAGTGTTTGTGGAGAGCCTGAGTTGTTCTCCAGAGAAAATGTTCACAGCTCATTAGGTTTATGTTGCAAACAATGAAAATGAAATGACTCCTCCCCTGGTTCTCTCGCTCTCCTTCTTCCCCTGCCCCTACTTAGTCAGCAATAATCCGTATCAGTTTAACTTCATTGCCTTTGCCACGTGTAAAGCTTCTCCCTTTTGTTGGTTAGTTCAGTGGAACGCTTTTTTCAAATGAAATCTGCTAGAAAACACAGACTGTGAGTTGTTGAGGGAGAAGCAGGGGTTGGATCCTCAGACTCTGCCTCTCGCCCCTCATTTCCCTGTGCTCTCCTTGCCAGGCCCCTGCAGCTCTTCTAGGAATCCAAGAACTCCCTGGGCACAGTCTGAAAACACAGCTGGGTGCTGTGCAGCTGGGCTGCCTCATCAGTCTAGGCTGAGGTGGAAGCTTCTTTTTTGTTCTAAACCTCTTAAAGACAAAGCAAATATTTTTAAAATGTTAACACATTGATTCCATGTGATGGGTTGTTTGTTATAATATTCTTGACCTTTCTGAATTTGTTCCCCAAACAAGAAGTTAAAAAATAGTGGGGGTGGTGGGGAGAAAAATGTTTGTACACTGGATCAAATACAGTGCTGGTCCTTTGGGAGAAATTCTGTTTTCAAGCCATTTAGTCTTAGGGGATGGGACACACTGTTGGAGGAAAACGGGAAGAACTGGCCTGTTCATGCTTGTAGTAGCGCCTTGGGTGCCAGGCCTGCTTGGAAAGGGTGAGTCTTTAGGACAGTCAATGGAATTATAAAAGGATTGTGCTTTGAGTATTTTGATAACAGTTAAAATATGTAACATTGCTAAGATATATAAGATGTGTATATATATATATAGCTGTATATATGTATGTATATATCATTTTTACTGATATAATTGACATATAACAGTTTCAGGTATACAACATAATGATTATATACAGTGTATATATATATTATATATATTATATTACATATAATATTATATATGTATTGTCTATACATAATGTACATATTTGTCTCAAAGTGATGACCACAATAAGCCTAGTTAATGTACATCACCACACAGTTACAAATTTTTTTTCTTATGATGAAAACTTTTAAAATCCACTTTCAAGATACATTAGCTACTTTCAAATATACATTACAGTATTACTAAATGTACATTGTACATGTTCATCATGCTGTACATTACACCCCCAGGACCTATTTATTTTATAACTGGAAGTTTGTGCCTTTGACTACCTTCACCCATTTTGCCTACTGCCCACCCCTGCCTCTGGCAATCACCAATCTTGTTCTCTGTATATGTGAGTTTTGGAGGTTTGTTTTTACTTTTATATTTTAGATTCCACATAAAAGTGAGATCATACAATATTTGTCTTTCTCTGTCTGACTTATTTCGCTTAGCAGTATGCCCTCAAAAGTCACCCATGTTGTCCCAAATAGCAATAATTCCTTTTTTTGTAGCTGAATGATATTCTATTGTATACGTATATATCACATTTTCTTTATCCATTGATGGACGCTTAGGTTGTTTGCATGTCATGGCTATTGTGCGTAATGTTGCAGTGAACATGGGGGTGCAGATACCTTTTAGAGTTAGTGTTTTTGTTTGCTTCGGAAGCAGAAGTGTTGGATCATACAGTAGTTCTATTTTTAATTTTTGAGGAGCCTCCATGGTGTTACCCATAGTGGCTGTACCAATTTACATTCCCACAGTGCCCAAGGGTTCCCTTTGCCCCACATTCTTGCCAACACTTGTTATTTCTTGTCTTTTTGAAAAAATAATAGCCATTGTAATAAGTATGAGATAATATCTCATTATGGTTTTTGTTTTTTGTTTTTGTTGTTTTGGCTGCACCATGCAGCTTGCAGGGTCTTAGTCCCCCAACCAGGGATCAAACCCCTGCCCCCTGCAGTGGAAGCACGGAGTCCTAACCGCTGGACCTCCAAGGAATTCCCTCATTGTGGTTTTGATTTGCAGTTCTCTGATGATTAGGGATGTGGAGCATCTTTTCATGTATCTGTTGACTATCTGTATGTCTTCTTTGGAAAAATGTCTATTCAGATCCTCTGCCCATTTTTTTAATCACATTGTTTGGGGTTTATTGCTATTGAGTTGTATGAGTTCTCTATATATTTTGGATATTAACCCCTTATCAGTTGTATGATTTGCAAATATCTTCTCCCATTTGGTAGGTTGCGTTACCATTTTGTAGATGGTTTCCTTTGCTATGCAGAAGCTTTCTAGTTTGATGTAGTCTCACTTGTTTACTTTTGCTTTTGTTGTTTTTGCTTTTGGTGTCAGAGCCAAAAAATTATAGCCAAGACTGATGTCAAAGAGCTTACCACCTATGTTTTCATCTAGGAGTTTTATGGTTTCAGCTCTTATGTTCAAGTCTTTAATCCATTTTTAGTTTATTTTTATATGTTTCTTTTGCATGTGGCTGTCTAGTTTTCCCAACACCATTTATGGAAGAGACGGTCCTTTCCCTATTGTATATTCATACAATGAATATATATATCTCTGCTTACAAATGTCTGGCTCCTCCTTAGAATGCAGAATCCATGAGGGCATGAGCCTGGCTTGTTTACTGTTCAAGCTCCAGTCTTGGGCATGTAATAGGTGCTCAATAAAAATTTTTTGTATAAATGAATGAATATATCCCTCCTTCTTTGAACGGTCTCATTGAGGATGGAGATGTTGTCTTTTATTTCTTGGTATCTCCAAGACTCAAGAAGTGTTTGATTTGAATGTTTTATTTTATTCATTCATCAATTCTTATTGAGCATCTACCACATGCCAGACACTGTGCTAGGTACTGAGGATACAGCAGTGTATAAAACTGAGAAATCTCTTGTTTTCACAGACATTAGTGAGAGGAAATGGACAATGAATATAATAAACTAGTAAATTCTTTGATTTTTTTTTGCCAATTTTGGAATATAATTAATATCCCTATTTACTTCCTATTTCTGAAGAACAAAGTATTATACCTTTCCTGTAATAAAATTGTAGATGATGCAAAGCCTGCTGGGGAGACAACAAATTCACCCCCTTCCTAGAGAAAATAAGAACATGTTAATAATAAGGCGTGGGAAAAAGATAAGGACGAGAAAGGGACAGTAGCAAAAGGATTGTTTCCTTCTTAGCTGAGCTTCCTGCCCTGTCAGCCTGCCATCTTATCCCGACTGCTTTCCCCACACATCTGTCCTTTTCAACCTTGAAAGCCCGTCGTGATGTTTGCAGTGGAGGATTCTGAGTGACCCTGAACTAGCCGTTGCCAAGGTATCCCTACTTACTGCTCACAGCAGGAATAATAAATCTGCCTGTGTGCTGTCTCCTTCCATTTCAAGACACATAACAATGAATTCAGAGCAGGAAGTAAAGAGAGTTCTCTCATGTAATAATAGCCTTGTACTTTAAAAAAAAAAACTTTTTGTAAATAAATTCATTATCTCATTGGATGCTTTCAAGACCACAGTGAGTTAAGATGAGGATTTCAGGAACTTCCCTGGTGGCGCGGTGGTTAAGAATCCGCCTGCCAATGCAGGAGACACGGGTTCGAGCCCTGGTCCAGGAAGATCCCACATGCCACAGAGCAGCTAAGCCCGTGCACCACAACTACTGAGCCTGCGCTCTGGAGCCCGCGAGCCACAACTACTGAGCCTGTGTGCCACAACTACTGAAGCCCACATGCCTAGAGCCCATGCTCCACAACAAGAGAAGCCACTGCAATGAGAAGCCCGTGCACTGCAATGAAGAGTAGCGCCCGCTCACCGCAACTAGAGAAAGCCTGTGCACAGCAGTGAAGACCCAACACAGCCAAAAATAAATATTAAAAAAAAAAAAAATGAGGATTTCAGTTATGGTGTCCAGATACCCCCAGTTAAACCTTATATTGTCCCAGCATTTGTCCTGGATTTTTTTTAATAGACTTTATTTTTTTTAGAGCAGTTTTAGGTTCACAGCAAAATTGAATGGAAGGTACAGAGATTTCTCATATACCTCTGTCCTCATATACACACAGCCTCCCTATCAACATTGCCCACCAGAATGGTACATTGGTTACAGTGGATGAACCTGCATTGACATATCATCACCGAAAGCTCACATTAGGGTTCACTGTTGGTGTTGTATAGTCTGTGAGTTTTGACACATGTATAATAACATGTATCTACCATTGTAGGTCCTATGGAGTTTCATGGCGCTAAAAATCTTCTGTGTGTCTGCCTATTCGTCCCTCTGTCCTAGACCTTTCATTCTGCAATAAAGTGTCATTATAATTTTAGATTTGAAAATATTTTTGATAGAATTATTTAATAGGTTTTTCAATATAGTAAAGCTGCTTTCTTGGTTAATAAATATTTTTAAAACTTATGTAAATTTAATTATTTTTAGAACCTACTTTTACTTGCAGAGGGGTCCTGATTTGGATGATAAATTACATGGTCTCCATAATTACAATCTGCATTTATGGGGAGAAAAACTGGTCCCCAGAGAAAAGGGGACTCTCCCTGGTGTGTCTGGCCAATCGGGTGTAGAGCAGGACTGAAGTCCAGGTGTTCTGACTTCTGGTACTTTCTACACAAAAGACACAAAGCCAGATGGGGAGACAACTCAGATCTCAAAGCTTATCACATCCTTAAGTAGTTGAAAGTAATTATGAAAGTGGGATTGCTTCTGTATTTCTAATTCAGACGTGAGAAAATTCACTATGTAAGTAAATAATGTAGCCGGTGAGGAATAGAACAGACTGAGAGAAGCCCAGATCAACACTCAGGCAGGCAAGTGGGGATCTGCCTAAAGAGGATGGAATAATACGAAGGAAGGTTGGATTTAAAAGGGAGTACTGTGCTTTTAGAGAAGATTCCATAAATCGTTAAGTCAGTGAGGAAAAACATCTTCAGATGTTTGATGGTATTCTGAGACTGAAATTAGAGTTTCATTTGCATATTTCTGGGACATGGTGCATCTATTTATCCAGCAGAATGAGTCTAGGTTCTGATCAAATACATACTAAACTTGCCTAATATGATAATTAACCGTTCTGTAGTATCACCCACGTATAATTTTATTACAATGTTAGCATCCTAAAGATTGAAGTGATTTAACTTTTCCATAGCAAATCAGAAGGAAATTGTTTCAAAGAGGGTTAGGTTTTCATAAAGACCAATTCCCGTTCTTATATTCACTTTAAGATGTTGTATTTAATATAGACCCTGCTGTAGAAACACACAGTTAGCCTAAGTCAGACAGGAAAGAGCAATCACTCTTTTACAAAATAAATCACAAGGGGTCGGGGGAACTACTAACACGGACAAGGCAGCGGTCAATAACACAGGGTGGTGTGTGGAGTTGATTCTCCACCCCCCAGGCATTGTTCAGATGTGTTGCCTTAGATGCTATCCCGGTGACAGGGTATTAACTTTAGGTGTTTTATTTGTGAATAGTGTGGAGATATGCATTTATTTTATTCGTTTATTTTCGTCAGGCCTCTCTATCCGGAGTGTGTGCTGGAAAGCAGACCGCCTTCTAGCAGGGACCCAGGACAGTGAGATATTTGAAGTGATCGTGCGAGAACGGGACAAGCCAATGCTGATCCTGCAGGGCCACTGTGAGGGGGAGCTCTGGGCTCTGGCCCTGCACCCCAAGAAGCCGCTGGCTGTGACAGGCAGCGATGACCGCTCTGTCAGGTGAGGCCCCGGCAGTGGTGGCTCTATCCTCACTCACCTCCCTGGGGTAACAGATTGGTTTTGCCCAAATTTGTTTATTACTTGAAGAGAAGGATAACCCACAGTGCAGAACCTCACAATTTCCAAACAGGATGTTAAGCCGTTTTGCTTAACAACAGTTGGCTTCTTGACCTTTTGTTGTTGCTGTCTTTCTTTGGCTCCATCTTAAGTCAAGAAAATGTTCTTAGAAGTGAAAATTCATTACTGCTGGTTAGATTGGCCTCCAGGTCTCTTCCAGCTGAAGATGTAAGCTGAGTGCACTCATCTGTGATAAGATCATGTTTCTTCCTCGTACCTTCAGTCCTGCTGGAGGCAGCTTGGCAATTTCACAGCTGAGTCACTCATCATCAGTTTAGTCACAGATTAAACATCACCAAGAGAACTGAAATTCTGATTTTCAAAGTCGTCTTTAGCAAGTGAGTCATTAATTCTTTCTTTGCTCAAAATTCCCTGTGAGAATTTACAATGTCTTCAAATCAAAGGAAAGTGCGGGTTCCTAAGAAAATATGCCCATGTTTTTAGGGCCTCAAGTGTTCTCGCTATGGATCACTTGTTATTTGAGAACACGACAGTAGTAAAATGAGCAAAATGATTATGCTTCCAATGTTCTTGAGACTGTTGAAAGACTGATTTGAAAGTGTGCGATGAAGACTATTACACTGATTCCAGTATTTCCGTACTACTGAGCTTTAAGTGTGCTCAACAACAAGCAGGCCAGAGAGAGTCCGTGACAGTGAGAGGAAGAGACTGATTGATAATCAGTTGATGGATTACTGCTTCTGGGTTTGACTAGCTAAAGTGGAGCACTGTATACTAGACTAAAGGTCACTGCTCACCCTCCCCCCGCCCTTATTCTGTATGTTTGTGAATCGAATCAAGATGCAATGAGTATACTCATTAGAAAAGCATAAATCTGAAGATAAAACCATTTTTGAGTTTCTACTGAGCATTAAAGCCTCATCAATCTAAAAATCAGTGAAAACAATTCCAATGATCTCTTCATGTGACATAAATGTTTATTTGGCTTATACTTCTCTTTACTCACTTCCTCCTCCTCTGTTCCTTTTCTTTCCATTACTCTGAGCCAAACCAATGCCAAGTTATTCAAACACCCAAGAAACTCGATTCATACCCATCCAGATAGAAAGGATTTCAAGAAAGTTTTTGGCTTTTATATTTTAACAACTGTGTTGAGTCTTAGAATTGCAAAGAGCCCTTACTGCCAGAATTTGTATTACTCTCCTTAACCATTAATTTGGCTAAAATTTTAAATGGAATTTTTACACTGAGTATTGAAATTTAGGAAGGGTATAAGTCATAATTTCTTGATAAAGATTAGCTTAGTGGCTTTATAAGATTAGTGCAGTTTGCTGAGGAGTGATGGTTTCTTCATGCTAGTCAAGCAAAGCTTACATTGCTTAAAATAGTACAAGGCTAAAAACAGCATGAGATTATGAATAATGGACAAGGTATTGAAAGCACACCATAAGCTTTAGGCTGAACAGTGCAGGCTGCCTAAGGGATCAGTAAACTATTCACTGCACAGCCCTGCAATGCAAGGCGCATGCCACCATCCCTCCTGAAGGTGGAATGCATTTAGAGAAATTGCACCGCATTTGACTTACTCGTGTTTCTTTATCATAGAACTTAGATTCTCAGACCCCCTCACAGATATTGTTGTTTGCACGTTAAGAGAAGACTGTCTTCAGAGTAGTAACAGAGAGAGGTCAGATGCCGCAATTGCATCTCACATGGAAACCCTTATTTGTGTCTTCAAATATTTAGTTTGTGTTCTCTCAGTTTGAGGTGCCTGAATTAGGTGTTCCAAGGAGCTGCGGAAAATTCTGTGTTAGTGGCACTTGCACTTGACCTCTGTCTCTCCAGCAGTAGCTGTGCTCATCAGCCAGGGGCATGGCGAAGTATCCCCCCCGCCCCAGCCCCAACCAAGAGGGGACCTATCAGCAGTGGGGTGCCCAGGGAGCTCATGAGGAGTGACAGCATATGACTGTGTACAGCCAACTTTGGAACCATCCTGGGCAGGGGTATCATTCGTTCTTCTCCATCTAAAATACTTCTTCTTGCTCAGGAGGCCAGCAAATGTAATGTGTATTTCAATCTGTATGTGCTTATATAACACAGTTACTAGAAGGGAATTCGTATTAAAAAAAAAAAAAAAAGCAATAACAGCATCTAGTAGTACTTCTTATCCTATAAGTGTTATTAACAGCCATTGGTATAAATCCAGAACAATTTTTAATCTCCAAAGAGAAAAGTATAATTTTGTGTGAAGTAGTGTTTAAAATTTCCTTATTTTATGAATCTCAAGATCTTTGGAAATGTTATCTCTTTTTATATTTCTTGCTGGGTATTTCAAATGGTGAAAATCACATAAAGATAGGCTAAACACTTTCGCAGATTCCCAGACATGCCAAGAGGAAGGACACTGGTGTGAGGTTACTGCAGTCTTTCTTGTTATTATCGCAGTGGTGAACAGGCCTTGGGCTGGCTGATGACTATGAGAAGTTGTTTTGTTTTGTCTTTGACTTTGAACTGTGCTTAGGCTGTGGAGCCTAGCAGACCATGCCTTGATCGCCCGCTGTAACATGGAAGAAGCGGTTCGAAGCGTTGCTTTCAGCCCTGATGGATCTCAGTTGGCCCTGGGCATGAAGGACGGATCTTTCATTGTTCTCCGAGTCAGGCACGTACTGATACTGAAAATGACATTAGAGATATTCTTTTGTTAAAATTAATTCTCCTGGTCAGAATGTATGCCAGGGCCTTAGGAAAAATGCATTTACTGTTTTGAATAGGAACACTGTAGATTCACAACCGCCTGTCTATAATTCCAAACTCCAAACACTCTGAGCGTCCGAAGTTCTTTGGTAACTTATTTGTCAGCACTGCCTGACCCAGTGAACTGGATGTGAGATAGTTTACAGTCTATTAATCTCTTAGTAGGGATAGTCATGTATCATGTGATTTGCTGCAAAAATATTAATGTGTTCAAAAGGGGTTGCTGCCTTAGCTCCTACTGGGGATGTTATGTAATAGATTGTATGCAAACCTTTTTAAAATTCAATGAATAATGAACTCCCAAGCTTGTCTTGTCCCAGGGGTTTTAGATAAGAGATTATGGGTTTGTAATAAACCAAGAAGAGAGGAAGAAAGAAGAAAGCAGCCTCCAACAGCACTAAATTTTAGAGATAAACTTAAGTAAAGATTTTTCTACCTATAATCACCAATAAAATGGAACATTTCATATTTATTAACCTCCTATATTATTTCTACTGGACAAAAATTATGACCCACCCTTGTAATTCTTTGAACACATTGGTTATTCTTTTGGATTACACATTTTGCGATTACAGAAAGGAAATACAGCTGTAGATTAGATACTGCATTTCTCACACAGCAAATTCTATATAGCTCTTGGCATGGTTTACTACACTAAATTCTCATAACCAGCCACACAACTTACTACCAAATGGGTGGGCAACGTTTTCTTTCTTTACTTAGTGATGTGAAAAGATAGCTAATTACCAAATTTTCTTTTTGATGGATTTCCCAAGCCAAAGAAAAATCCTCCCACACCTATTTTATGGCATTATAGTAAACTATAATGCTATTAGTAAATGATAGCAGGTATGAGAAATTATTATGTGGAAGCAAATATTTGGCATTATTTATGCATTCAGTTCATTTTAGAGTTGATGAAGGCATCATTACTAGCTCAGGGGACCTGCTAGTCATAATCTTGTCTTATAGCTATGGGGGAAAAGCCTCAGTGAGCTTTCAAATAAGAGTAGAAATTCTTACCAGAAACTTATCAGAAAGGACACAGAATGTTCCAGTGATTCAATGTAGGCATTATTGACCTTTCATAGTGAAAGTTAAATAATTACATAAAAATTCAACATTAAAAAAATAGTTTTCCTCTTCTGCTTTTTGGACTTGCTCTTTTTACAGTAAGCATCAAGCTTAACAGTCACTGGTTTCTTGTTCTTAAAGTATTAGGAAGATAGTTTATTTTATGTTAACCTTGATATGTTTTACCATTCTCTGTGACATATTTTTTAAATAATTTTACAAACCCCAAATTTTAATAAAAAGTTTTAGAGAAAAATAATACATATAATTGAACATGAAAGTGAAAATGCATTTCATTAAAATTGTTTTGTTTTTTACTTTGGGAGCCCAACATATTATTTTAAATGTTTAATTTCTCCTATGTTGGCCGTGAACTAAATAATATTTTATATGTTTCCATAAAAGTTAATTCTCTAATTCCTGTAGTTTTTCTCTCCCTTTCAAAGTAATTTTTTTCTGTGGCACACAGATTTTAAAACATGACTTGGGGTTCCTATCTCTAGATTTGCTGCTTATCGCTTTGCTTTTCTATTCTTATAGAGATATGACAGAAGTGGTTCATATCAAAGATCGAAAAGAAGTCATTCACGAAATGAAATTTTCTCCAGATGGTTCTTATCTGGCAGTGGGATCCAATGACGGCCCGGTAGATATCTACGCTGTCGCCCAGCGGTATAAGAAAATTGGAGAATGCAACAAGTCTCTCAGTTTCATCACACACATCGACTGGTCTTTGGATAGTAAATACTTGCAAACTAATGATGGTGCCGGAGAACGGCTGTTCTACAAAATGCCATGTAAGTCACAAGGGCAATGAATGTTTGTACAAAGCGCAACTCTGAACCATGGCAGAAAATATATGAGGATATTCTTAGGACCTCAGAGCAAGGAGTGTTTTCTGAAACAAGACCCTCAAACTACAGACTCGCAAAGAAAAGATTCATAAATTGGAACACATTAAAATAAAAAATTATTGCACAACAAAAGAGACCATGATGGGCATAGATACTTGGAATTGTTATAATGGACAAAGGATATACATGAACAATACAAGTTTGAACTGCACCAGTCTACTTCTGTGCAGATTTTTTTAATAGTAAATACTACAGTACTACATGGTAGGAGGTTGGTTGAATCTGTGGTTGTGGAACCATGGATGCAGAGGGTCAACTCTAAGTTATACATGGATTTTTCAATAGCATGGAGAGTTGGTGGCCCTAGCCCTCAAGTTGTTCGAGGGTCAACTGTACACCTATAATATATAAAGAATGCCTAAAGATAAGCAAAAGGAAAAAATACTAGGAAAATACTAAAAAAATACTGAAGATTTGAGGATCACAGTCAACTACTGTGATTCCTTTCGTCTCTTTTGTGTCCTTTATAATTGGAAGCCCTTATTATACAATTATTTGGTGAAATGTGCTCATTGGGATTTAAAAAAACCCACAAATTTTATTGGTAACCCCCACTATAACTTCTATAAGAGATTCATCTTATTCATCTTATTTATATAATACTCATTTAGTAACATTTAATTTGTAATGTTAAAATGTCATAAATAAAAGACAGATTTCTGTATTACAGTCTTTGATTAATGATTTTTTATAATGTAAAAGGAAAAATTTAATACTTAACATGACTCTTGACCTCAAATAATTATATTTTAATTTTTTATTGAAAAATCAATTTTACTATAAAACAAGGTTATGACATAACTTCAACATTTTTTAAGAGTCTCTGCCCTATCAATTCATCAATATACCTTTATTAGGTGCATATTTCTTTGTGTCTACTTTCTCTGCTTGACAGTATTTCATACATATTTTCATACGTGAAAAAATATGGAACACATTTTTGTCGTTTGCAGTAACAAAGTAACACCCTACTCAGTGATATCAAAGATACCAGTGTATCTTTGCTGGTACACACAGTGCAGATCCAAATATCTTTGTAGAGGTGGGATTTTCTCTTGTGAATTACTTCCTTGGACTATATTCTTTAAAGCAGGAGCACTGGATCCAAGACTATGTTCAGACTGTAAACTCTCCGATTCTGTGGTCTTCATAATGGATTTTTATATAATTCTGTGTTAGAGTCTAGAATTGCCAATTTGACAATGCACCAGTAATGTATAAGAGCATCTATTCTCATAGGTTCTTTATTTGAAAATATTTGTTATTTTTGAGGGGGAAAGTATGAGGTAATACACTTAATTGTCTTGATTTTGAATTTTTAAATTGTGCATGACTAAGCATTTTTCCAAACATTTCTTTATCCATGGGCGTCCTCCTTTTTGTGCTCCCTGGGAACATCCCTTACCAGCTGCTGGTGAAAACTGGGTATTGTGCCCCACACATAAGACCATACCTAGAACAATTGTCAGGACTATTTTCCCCAACTAATTACATTTATTTCATCAAAATTTGGTGGATTTTCATTGTCTAGCACTTTAAAATTTAAATAGAAAATCCATTCATTTTTTTCACTAATTAATTGAGGCTGACTTTTAAAAAATCACTTCTATGGTTCCTTGAATTATGAAAAGTAGGAGTTCAGAATAAACTCTTTAAAAACCTGGCAAAATGTTAGTAACTAAATATGATAAAATATAATTTAATAATAGTCATTTCATCAATAACACAAAGCATAATATCATCTCTATCTAAATAATTAAGGTCAAGTAAGTATCAGTAGTTTAAGACATTAGATGTACCATGATCATTTTCTTTCTCGTATCTGAGTTTTGAGCATGTGCTTCCTTTAAACCCTGCTAGAAAAAAAAATCACCATTTGGGGAAAGAGATTAGAATTTATAGTTTCCTTGGTTTATAAACATTTTAAAACAAAGGTTTTAGACCTTTATGAGAAAAATGAATAAAGTAAATTAGAATATGATTTTATTTAAATGTAACATTATATTAAAATTTATTGATTATTTTCAGCTGGGAAGCCTTTAACAAGTAAAGAAGAAATCAAAGGGATTCCCTGGGCCTCCTGGACGTGTGTGAATGGCCCAGAAGTGAGTGGGATTTGGCCAAAATACACTGATGTCACTGACATCAACTCAGTGGATGCAAATTACAACAACTCAGTACTGGTGTCTGGAGATGATTTTGGACTGGTTAAATTGTTTAAGTTTCCTTGTCTCAAGAAAGGTAAGGCCAAAAGAAATGTTTCATTGAATGAAGATTTGATCTAGAATATATATACAGTATAATTAAGGCTTATTTTCTTGATGTCTGTTACTGCAGACTATTCATTTTATCTTTATATTTACTCTAACACTTTTCAATAGAAAGTTTGCTGTCTTCTGCTTTTGACATTCTGAAACGTGGTTTTGCAAATTTAAGTCAGCATTTGTTAACAGAGATGTTACTCAACATTTCGTGATTCATAAATTTCATGTTTCATGTTTTAAACAAGTTGTATTCTATTTTATTTATATCTACGTAAATATAATTTAAATTACATGTTACATTAAAATATTGTAATTAAAATTCTTTTATGCATTACAGCTAATTGTGCTTATACATAGGAAGCAAAGCAAATACTTATAGACATACTTAAAATGAAATCTGAAAGTGATTGTTGTGGTGATAATACAGTTTGTGGACCCCTTCTGATAGCACTAATTTTGCGCACCAGACTTACATAACTGGTGAATTTTTTTTATTGAAGTGTAATTGATATACAGTGTTGTATTAATTTCTGCTGTGCAGAAAGTGAATTAGTTATACAAATATACACACTCTTTTTAAAATTCTTTTCCATTATGGTTTATCACAGGATATCAAATATAGTTCCCTGTGCTATATATTAGGACCTTGTTGTTTATCCGTTCTGTATATTAATAGTTTGCATCTGCTAATCCCAAACTCCCAATCCATTCCTCCCCCAACCCCCTCCCCCTTGGTAACCACAGATCTGTTCTCTGTGTGTGTGAGTCTGTTCCTGTTTGGTAGATAAGTTCATTTGTGTCATATTTTAGATTCCACGTATAAGTGATATCATATGGTATTTGTCTCTTTCTGACTTACTTCACTTAGTATGATAATCTCTAGTTGCATCCATGTTGCTGCAAATGGCATTATTTCATTCTTTTTTATGGCTGAGTAATATTCCATTGTATATATGTACCACATCTTCTTTATCCATTCATCTGTCAGTGGACATTTAGGTTGCTTCCCTGTCTTGGCTATTGTGAATAATGCTGCTATGAATATTGGGGTGCGTGTATCTTTTTGAATTGTAGTTTTGTCTGCATATATGCCCAGGAATGGGATTGCAGGATCATACAGTAACTCTATTTTTAGTTTTTTGAGGAACCTCCGTACTGTTTTCCATAGTAGCTGCACCAACAATGCAACAGTGTTTCCTTTTTTCCACACCATTTCCAGCATTTGTTATTTGTAGATTTTTTAATGATGGCCATTCTGATCGGTGCGAGGTGGTACCTCATTGTAATTTTGATTTGCATTGCTGTAATAATTAGCAATGTTGAGCATCTTTTCATGTGCCTGGTGGCCATCTGTATGTCTTCTTTGGAAAAATGTCTAATTAGATCTTCCACCCGTTTTTTGATCGGGTTGTTTGTTTTGTTATTGTTGAGTTGTATAAGCTGTTTGTATATTTTGGAAGTTAAACCCTGTTGGTTGCATTATTTGTAAATATTTTCTCCTACTCTTTAGGTTCTTTTCATTTTGTTTATGGTTTCCTTTGCTGTGCAAAAGCTTGTAAGTTTGATTAGGTCCCATTTGTTTATTTTTGCTTTTGGGAGACTGATAACTGGTGAAATTTTTGAGAGAGTTTGATTCAAAACAACCCTTTCTGCCCTTGCATTTTGTTCTTTTGTTTTATTGTTGTTAAAATCTTGTCACTTCAATTTTTCTGGCACTGTCAGGCTTTGTAGAATGTGACTGAATTAATCATGTAATGACCCTGTCCTCTTCCTTCAAAAGTTTAGGCAAAGCCCATACACAGGCTTTTCTGAGACTCCCTGCCTGCACCCTGAAAATCTGATCAGCAGTAGGGATATGCTGTTGCCTGAAAACCCTTTCACTTGAACGATTTTTAGAATAATCAAGGAAAGGGATTGAAAATGTCATCAGAAAGTCATTTTCAGCTAACTGGCTGTTTTGAAGCAGTGACAATTATGGTAAAAAATTGAACATAAAATGCATAACAAAACCACCATCACTTCCACTTGGCAAAATGACCATCAGATTAAAATGCTTGAGGTACAACATTACCTCAACATGCCTAATTCAAACTGTTCTCTTTCTCCATAATGGGTCTTTTGAGTAATAGGGCGTGTCTTGTTAAATTGAGTAATGTACTTGCAGAAGTTAAGTTAGGCAACCAGAAGGTATCTGGAAATTCAGGATTCAGAAGAAACATCATGAGGGTCAGAAGCAATACTATTGGTCTCAAGTATCAGGACTTGGGAATTCAGTGAGAGTTGGTATTTCCTATGAGTCATTGAGACTTGTAGGATAGACTTGGGTCTAGAAAATAGCAATGGAAATGTAAATCTTGGGTTAGCATATTAGGATGGGGGAGGCAGGTAGGGAGGTACAGTGAGTAGTGCTGTTTGTCAAAATGAGATACCCTTATATGTAAAACAACCCTGAGGATGAAGGCAGCCAGGAGACATCTGAATGAACAAGGAGACATTGACAGCCAGAGTGACAGTATGGTGAGAGTAATAAAACCCACCTCAACAATCTGCAGAAGTATCCATGTCCTCATAGCAAACTGACTTGTTCTACTTTTCATGACACATTGTTTATACATCTTGCAATTTGCCTCAGAGTCATTTAGGCTCTTGGAGCCTTTTTGTGCTAAAGCTACTGGTGGAGAAGTTTATAACAGAGTGTTGCTGATGAGAATGGTAACAGTTGGTGGAACTTGTCTCCCTATAACCAAGGTACCAGTGACAAGTATTCCCCCAACTTTTGAACATGTAAACACCCAAATATTAGCAGGGGCTGATGACTATGAGAAAGTGTGGAGACTGAGTAAACATTATAGTTTTCCACTGTGATTAAATAAAACTCACAAGTTAATTGACACATTTATGATTATGTGTACATAGTATTCTTTTGCATAATAATTAGACATAAGTGTTCTGCAGTTAATGAAAATGACTACAATTCATATTATTTTTACATAGCTGAACCAATTTGTTTTCCTCATTTCCTTTTGACAGTTTTCAAATCTTAAAATAATTAGGATCCATACTGATAATTTTCTCTGATATCATTTAGAGTACATCCTGTTTGACCATCACCCCCGAGACACTGACATGAGGTAAAATCCAAAGCCTTGCTCATTGGCATTTACCATATCTTAACACCCTTGGCATCTACCCATGCTCCTAGGGGAGGCTCAAGGCCAAGGATCTCCATGTTTCACTTGTGTGCTGCCATTCCATTAATCCTTCACACACACACACACACACACACACACACACACACAGTCCTTGAACAACTACCTCCTATGACAAGTGTCCTGGATACTGTAAGACTTGAGTTGCAGAAACCCTAGACCTTGGAGGGGAAAGTGCTGGCCTTCAGTAGAGCTTGGATGAGCTTGATGCAGGAACAGAAAGGTCAGTGTGTCTAGAGCATGATGAACGAGGGGAGAGCTGTGCCCTCCAAGGCTGGAAGGGCAGTGGGGGCCAGGCATGAAGGGCCTTGAAGCAACTGTTAGAAATGTGGGTCTTATTCTAAGTGCAGTGGAAAACTATTGAGGGTTTTAAATGGAAGAGTGACATGAGCAATTTAAGTTTTTAAAATACCACTTTGATATTGTGTGGGATGGAATAGGGAAGGGGAGGCTTCAAGTAGAGAGATTATTGCAAGAGCCCGGGTAAAAGATGATGTGACTTGGACAAAGGTGTCAGGAACAGACCTGAAGAGAGGTGGTTGAGATTAGGAAACAGTGTCAAGGTAGAGCTGAAGGTCTTGCTGATGGGTTGGGTGTGGGAATAGAGGGAAAGAGAAGAATTGAGGAAGACTCCTAAGTTTTAGGTTTGAGCAATGGGGTGGATGGTAGCACCATCTATAGAGATGGGAAAATGAGAAAGGAATAGGTTTTGTGCGTGTGTGTGTGTGTTTTATGGTGGTAACAGAGTAGGAGGGGAAGGGGAAACTCCTGGTTTTTCTGTGATAAGTTTGAGGCGCCTATTAGACATCCAAGTGGGCATAGCACACAAGCTGTCAACACTCTTGGGAGAGTTCAGGGTTGGAGATGAATGTTTGGCAGCTGAGGGAATATCAACAGTATTTAAAGCCAAGGAGAAAGAATCAATAGAGAGGAGATGAGGGCTGAGGGCTGAGCCTTCCTTAGGGTCCAGAGAATAAAGGGGGGCCTTGTAGAGTCACTCATTGTCCTAAGGAAAACCTTGGAAGAGATGGATGTGGCCTTCATTTATTCAATAAATATTTAAGTGCTATTCTAGAGGCTGGAGATATGTCAATGAATAAAACAAGCACAAGTCCCTGGAGCTCTTGTTCTACTGAGGGGACCCAGTCAATAAACAAGACAATATAAACACATCTGATGGTGAGAAGTGCTGTGATGAAAAATAAAGCAAACAATGGGAGTAAAGAGTGCTCAGGTCGGGCAGTGTAGTATTGCTGTTTTAAGTAGGATGGTCAAAGCAGGGCTCACTGATAGTTTCATTTGACTAGAAACCTGAAGGAGGTAAGAGAACCAGCCATTCAGAGATGCAAGGAAAGAGCATTCCAGACTGAGGGAACACAAGTGCAAAAGCCTAGAGACAGAAGAGGGCCTGGCATGCAAAGAGGCCAGTGAGCCTAGAGTAGAGCAAGTGAGGGAGAGAGAGGAAGAATGATCAGAGAGATAAGGCCTAAATATTGATGACAGTAATGCTTTTGCAGGTTCTAGTTCCAGCCTCCCAATGGTGTATGAGCTAGCTATTGCTGTAAAACAAATTCCCCTCCCTCCCAAATTTAGCAGCTTAAATCAATAATCATTTATTATCTCACAGTTTTGGGGAGTCAGGAATTCAGGAGCAGCTTAGCCGGCTCTCCAGGTCTCTCATGAAGCTGCAGTCATCTGAAGGCTAGACTGAGGCCAAAGATCCACTTCCAAGATGCTCACTCACCTGGCTCTTGCCTGGAGGCCTCAGTTCCTTGTGAGCCTCTCCATAGGCTGCTTGAGTGTCCTTATCACATGGTATCTAGAGATCCAAGAAAGAGCAAGGAGGCATCTGCAGTGCCTTTTATAACCTCCTCTTGGATGTCACATACCTTCACTTTTGACATACTCTGTTTTGATTTGTATCAAATAATTTGTGGACATATTTTTTCCAGCTTTACTGAGATAAAATTGACAAATAATATTGTGTAAGTTTAAAGTATACAACATGGTGATTTCATATATGTGTATGTTGTGAAATGATTACTACTTTAAAGTTAGTTAACATATCCATCAACTCAGTTAGTTATCCTGTGTGTGTGTGTGCGTGTGTGTGTGTGTGTTTAGTGAGAACATTTAAGATCTACTCTCTTGGCAACTTTCAAATATACAATACGGTATTATTAACTACAGTCACCATGGTGTACGTTAGATCCCCAGAACTTATTCATCTTATAACTGAAAGTGTATCTTTGACCAGCATCTCCCCATTTCCCCCTAGGTCCCTGATAACTGCAAATCTACCATATGCTTTTATGAGTTTAACATTTTTTTAGAATTGTGGACATTTTTTAAACAACTCCAAAGAGATGGGTTAAATCATTTCTGAGGAGGGTCTAAAGGTCAGGGCAGCAAAGAATAGCCCAACAAGATCTATAGAGATATGGGAAGAATATATATTTACTTCATAATTATTGATTTATCATCAGCCAGCATTTCCAGCTGACCGGAGTTGGAATCTGTTTGACTTCATTAAATTACCAAAACTGATTTAGGAAACTCTTTGAAATGGGCATGGTTGCTTTTGAGACTCAAGTCCTTGCTTTCCCCTTCTGTGGCAGCATTCCCCTTGTCTTTTTTGGAAGCCTTGATATAATAAGACCTCACCTGGTCAGAACACGCTGTCAGGGAAGGGACATGTGTCAGTCATTTCCGCCTACATATAAATTTAAATCATTATCTCTCCAGTGGGTATTTAAATTTTAAACATGTGATAGTTGAAGAGATGGCCTTTTCCCCCATTAAAGAGATTTCGTTTAGAGGGGCTGTAATAGGTAGAAGTATTTCTGAAGGAGGGATAGTGTGCTTGTTGGCCCCAGAAATCTCTCATAGTCTTTGGGGTCCTAGGCCTCCACATGATAAGATGGATCTTGCTTATTTCCATGAGTGCCTTTATGCTCCTATGTACTCACCATACACTGGAGACTTTGCTGCAGTTATTCAACCACAAATATATGTTCACATAGCTTTTCTGTTGCATTCACTACCTGGGGATGGTGTTTACTGAGTAAAGCAATCAATTTAAGTGAAAAAAAATTCATTCTCCCAACTCTACATCTACATGACTCCAAACCACAATTTTACTACCCCCACCCCGCCGCAGAAGTATTTTCCATTTCCCAGTTAAAGGATTGCCTGTTGCATCTTGTATTTAAATAAGAATGTGTAAGATGTTCATTCTTTAGCATTTATTTTCAGAATCAGTGAAGCAGTAGGTGTTATTTGGAACAGGTTCAGAAGTGTCTTTAGACACAGGGCTTAAATTTTAAGACCCAGTTTTAGCTTAATCCATACTGGAATGATTGCGATATCTTTTGGAGCCTTTGATTATTTGTTATTATATATAAGATTGAAATTATATTTTCTAATATATTTAAAGCTTTTACTTCTCAACATGAATAGAATGTAATTTTTTAACCAACAAATTCTATTTTTTGCACAACTAATCTTCTCAAAAATATCTTTTCAGGAGCCAAATTTAGAAAGTATGTGGGTCATTCTGCACATGTCACAAACGTCCGCTGGTCTCATGACTTTCAGTGGGTATTAAGCACAGGAGGGGCTGACCACTCGGTTTTCCAGTGGAGATTTATTCCAGAAGGTGTCAGCAATGGCCTGCTGGAAACAGCACCCCAGGGTAAAACCAGTAATAATTTTTCAACACCTATTTATTTTTCAATAAAAATTTCAAAGAATGGTCTAACATCTCTTCTTAAGGTAAAGAGTTAAAGCTGTTTTGAAAAATTCATTCCTACAATAAATTTAAAAGAACAGAAAAAACTTTTGAGATATGGGCCAATTGAATATGGGTCAGTTGGATAATTTCCTTCAAAGGATTTTGCTTATACCAAATGCAAGTTGAAGGTCTAAGGTTTACATGAAGAATTAACTTTTGAGAATAACACGAACAGATACATCTCGGCCTCCTTAGGACGATTCTAACAGGTGGTGGGTCTGCTGGGTCAGGTGACAAGGTAACATTTGGAATAGAAGTTGCCTCCTGAATGGGATTCAGAGAATGGTCCACAATCATGGCCACTGTGTTCCAGTTCAATGGATGTGTATAGTCCTTTAATTTACTGTGATGTTGGCAGGAATGATCATGTAATATGTGAGGAGATGTCCTTATTGGGAGGGGTTCTGCAGCAATTTTGACCATGGCAATTACCAACATGGGTGGGCATGTTAACAGGCTAATGAGGATCTTTACTGAACTGAGTGGTTGGATTTCCTTCTGTCCCAGCCTTCTCCTTGGGAAAACCTAGCCCCCCCGCCCCCTTTTTTTCACTTTCAAAACAAAATTTAAAACCCAAAGATCTGTTATCTAATAGAAGTGTGGAAATAGTGGGGGGAGTTATCCTAGTCTGGTAATACTCCTGAAAAGGGGGTTAGAGGTATGGTGAACTTAACGAAAAGATGAAAAATAAAGGTGTTTTAAGAATCTACAACAAATGAAAACTATGGTGTAGTTATTTTTATTGACCTCAATAGGAGAGGAAAAAATTTTAAATAAAATTTTTAGCCATTTAGAGTCTCAGAATTTCTGCTTGTTTCTCACGGGGTGTTTCTGCAGAAGGTGGCTCCGATTCCTATAGTGAAGAATCTGATTCGGATTTATCTGACGTGCCGGAGTTGGACTCTGATATTGAGCAAGAAACTCAAATCAATTATGATCGCCAGGTCAGTAAACAGGGAGCCTCATTACAAATGCCTTATAACCCCAAATCTCGATCTCATTGAATTTGGACATTGCACTAAAATTGGTTAGTGCTTAGGCAGAAGAAAATCAAGAAAAGAATTAGGAAAATTGCCTACTTCTTATCTTTAAATACAGATTTGAAATAAGGCATTTACTAGATCATATCAGTAAAAAAATTTTAAGTAGAGGTAGTAGCAAATTTTCAAAACGGAACCTATGACAGTTTGGGTTTTCTGCCTTCCTAGCAGCTAAAACTTTAAAATATTTTTTACAGAAAAATGTGCAAGTAAGTTACAAGATTTTTCATTTTCTTAGCAGATCATTAAAGCATGTGTTTTCTTTATAGAATAGGTATCCCTGGAGGCATGGTTGTTTGCAAATGAGCTGTTGTCCTGATTTCTCTCTTAACTTATGGAGACCGTTATCCATTTAATTAAAGTAAAAGCCCAAATACAATGCACATTATCCTTCCAGTCAGAAATCATCTTTAGTAGAAAAGTTGGACAATTACAACCAAATTTTTTGAAAATAGGCACTTAATTTTAGCACTAAATTGTATTAAAGCGCGTAATCCTTCATTGGAATCTGGACAGGTATCACCTTCTTAATGGTGATAACCCTAGGGGTTCTATTTTCTTCCTTGTCATTTAACAGAGGTATGTGAAGCGGATTCCATACATGAACATGGAGTGAATAAGATTTCAGATTTCAGACACAGCAACCGTCAGTGTTGCCCCATGGAAACTTACCACACAGGCCTATGGCAGCTGCCATGTATCAAGTGTCTCTATGGGGCCAGATCCTGTGCTTTACATACACCGAATCCAACCCCACAGTAACCCCTGAGAGGCTGAGTACTTTGCCCACATCCACATTGCCTGTAGTGGATCTGGGCTTCTCTCCAAAACACACATTGTACGTGCTACTTGGCTTTGCCTCTACGTAAGCTCTGAATGTACAACTTTTCAGATGATGACTTTTTTTACCCACCCATAATTGTCACTCACTGATTCAGTATTTGAAAAATTAGATTAGTACAAAAGTAGTCCAACTGATGGTTTAGGTTAACTTCAAGACTAAATCGGTTTGACTGTGTATTGGTACAATATATTATGCTATAAAACTACTAAAGATAAAGATTTGAAAGGAAATTATTAATATCATGCAAATATTAAACAATATTATACCCTAATATCAAGGGGAAATGGAATTTAAGCAAAATAAACATACAATTTAGGGAAAAAGAAATGCAATTTTTTTAGTTGGGATGTTTCTATTTAATAAAAATAGTGCTAGTAAAAGAATGAAAAGGAATGACTCAATTGCAATTCATGCCTAGGATTTATATATTCTCCCTGACATCTTACTTTCTAAAGCTTTCACCTAGATTATTTAATTCATGTTGTCTATATTTGATTCCTGAATTGTTCCTGAGCAGGGAGTCTGTTCTACAGATGGGACTTTGAGGCCCACAGAGGTTATGAGACTTGTTCAAATAAGCAGTAGAAATACCAAGACTAGAATTCAGTTCTCTAAAGTAGTTGATGAACTGATGAAAGCATCATGAATTCAGATGAATAATTATCATTAGATTTTAAAAGCTTAGTTCACTGCATCTGTAATAGACAAGGAAGTAGTGAGATATCTTCTGACTTCCATTTTTTTTAAACGATTTTTGGTCAAATCCTAAATATGAACTTCATTATAATATTTTCATGATTTTTTTGTAATGTAGTTTGATTAAATGAAAACTTTCCTATATGAAGATGAGAAATTATGAATTGTATTTCATTTTAATGTGTTAAATTTATATCTCTTGATAGTAGGGCATAAATACATGATAGACAAAATTTTATCTACATGATTTTATCTACATTTAAATTATCGAGAATGTTGTCTCAGTCAGCAGCACATTTTAGGTCCTAGGTTAGACCAAGAGCTTTGCTCTGTATCCCAGAGTCTGATCTGAAAGATTCATGAGGTCATGAAAGAAGGATAATTCCAAAGAGTGATCACCATGATTCATGTGGCCCACATTTCACACATTTCTGAATCATCAAGAGATTTCTTGCCTTAAAAGAAATTATAACAAAATATTTAAATTATATTTTATTGATAATTTTATTTAATAATTTCCTTTCTTATTTATCAGAAAAGTAATATATTTTCTGGATATAAATTGATTTAGAAACATAATAGCAAAATTTTTAAAAAAATTTTTTTAAATCCCAATGATTTAAAAGACATTTCAAGTTAGTTTTGTTCATTAGAAAAAAGTAAAATTCAATCTCATGTCTTATGTTCTCAATTTTGTTTGTCTTTTCAAAGAACCAACTCTTAGTTTTGTTAATTTTTTCTGTTGTTTCCCTATTCTCTAGTTCATGTATTTCTGTGCTAATCTCTATTACTTCCTTTCTTCTGCTAACTTTGGACTTAGTGTCCAAACTAAGTCCAAACTTTTTTTTCTAGTTCCTTGAGGTATAATATTAAGTTCTTTATCTGAGATCTTTCTTTTTCCTTAATGTATATGTTTATTAGCTACAAAATTTCCCCTGAGAAATGCTTTTGCTGTATCCTGTAAGTTCTGGTATGTTGCGTTTCCATTTTCATTTGTGTCAAGATTTTTTAAAATTTCCTTTTTGATTTCCTCTTTGATCCATTAGTTGTTGAGGAGTGTGTTGATTTCTGTATATTTGTGACTTTCCCAGCTTTCTTCCTGTTACTTATTTCTAGTTTCATACTATAGTGGTCAGAAAATATACTTGATATAATTTCAATCTTCTTAAATTTATTGAGCCTTGTTTTGTGGTCTAACATGATCTGTCCTAGAAAATGTTCCTTGTGTGCTTGAGAAGAATGTATGTTCTGCTGCTGATAGATGAAATGTTCTGTATTTGTTAGGATATTTGGTCTGTAGTATTGTTCAAATCTGCTCTTTCATTATTGATTCTCTGTCTGGATGATCAATCCTTTGTTGGGAGTGGGGTTTTACAGTTTCCAACTATTATTGTATTGATATTTATTTCTTCTTTTAGTTGTTAATATATGCTTTGTATATTTAGATGCTCTGATGTCGGGTACATAAATATTTACCATTGTTATATCTTCTTGATGAGTTGACCCCTTTATCATTATATAATGCCCTTCTTTGTCTCTTGTGACCATTTTTAGCTTCTTATGTTTTAAAAAACTTGAGTTCCTGCAATTAAAGATTTCCTGAGAATGTCAAGACATTAATATATTTGAAACCTGAAGAGTCTCTAACTAAATGTTTCTGTTACGCTTGAAGGTTTACAAAGAAGATCTACCTCAGCTAAAGCAACAAAGTAAAGAGAAAAACCATGCAGTGTCCTTCCTCAAACGAGAAAAGGCTCCTGAGGACAGCTTGAAACTCCAGTTCATACATGGGTGGGTGGCCTGTCACCAGCCTTATCACCTTGTCATCCTTCTCAGTGCTACCCCAATTCAGGCTGGCTCTTCTCTCCAGTTTGCACTTACCTGCGGTTAATATTTTAACCACGACTCTCTGTCCAGTTTTCTCAGTGTTCTATGGCCATCTCAGTGTGTGTATCTAGATTTTTCACACTTCATGTACTTTTGTGTTGCATGTGTTACTGCCACTCATTGTTATTTCATTTCATTCTCTCCATCTCTGCTTCCTTTATGCCATAACTCCTGCTCTATTCAGCTGGCTTTCCCAGGACAGTATTTCCTTCAAATGCTTTTGTTCATGTGTACCCCAAATAATTTTGAATTTTGAAAATCATGTACAACCTTCCACACTTTAAGTTGACATCTAAGATTTTTCAACCTAAGCTTAAATGGTTGTGAAGAATATATCTTGTGTTTTATAAATACTCACATTATTTATTTAGATGGCTCCAGTGGAACCCAAATGCCATAGATATTTGATTCCCATTATCATCAATATAACAAATACATGAACTCATATTTCTATTCTACTTCTCCCACAGAATTTTACCCTAATATAATATTTTTATGCTTGTAAGTCTTTTTTTGATTACCCTGTCATAACTTCAACAAGGAAAAAACATATCTATATGTTCAATTTAAATTTAATTCCCTGTGACCATAAGTCTCTAACTCTGTGCTGTCTGGTACGATACCTACTTGTAGCCAATGATCACTTGAAATGTGGCTGGTCTAAATGTGCTGTATGTGGAAAATGCACACCAGAGTTTGAAGACTTAGCATGAAAAAGAAATTTACCTCATTAAAATGTTTTATACTGATTACATGTGGACATGATAATATTTTGGACATAATGGGTTAAATGTTCTTAAGATAAGTTTCATCTGTTCCTTTTTTTTTTTTTAATGTGACAATTAGAAAATTTTTCAATTACCTATGTGACTCACATAATAGTTCTGTTGGACAGTGCTACTCTAAGCATTAACAATTTTTTTCTGGATTTAATTATTGTTATAACTATTAGTAATAAATAGCTGGCCAAATCAACATAAATATAGTACAAATTCTGATAGTTATTAAACATAAATAATTTTATTGGAAAAATTATTTTAATAAGATAGAATTCTTTCAGTGAGTTCAGATATATGTGCATATATATTTCTTATTGCTAGAGGGTAACAGTTTAGCATTGAATCTATTCCAATTTTTCACTTTTTAATATAAGCACTAAGAAAGCTTATTCATATCTAGCTACTTAAGTAGATGAGAATAGAGGCAGTTTTATCACAGCAATGGTAATCAATTCTTTAAACTCCTCTTTGTTATAGGCCAAAAATATGTGTCGTGATTTTGATATATCACACAAAAATGTAGTTTAATGATCCATCAGCTAACAATTCAGTTAAATCACTGTTCAAATTTGTTAAAAGCAAAGAATTGGAAGTCACTTGACTTGCAAAAGGATTTCTTACCCAATTGTTAGAGTTATTCACTTTCAACATCCATCCGCACTTGTATTTGTTTTGGTGTCCCTGGAAGGTTTGACATTCCAGGGTAATATACCATAGTAAGAGTCCCGATGGATGAGAGGAATGACTTCCTAAATTGGGAGGAAGGCGATTAGGAAAGGGGAGGTGGGAAAGGAAAACCAGTACCTCATCACAGGTGTGTTCTCAGACTAGTCAGTTTTAAGAGAAAGCACATATAGTAGCTGAGGATCTGGAAATAGATTCTGTTAAAATTATCAGTGTCCATTTGCCCCATAGAAAGTCATCACATGCCCTCAGAGGTCCTCATTACCCCCATTGAAGATCACTGTCCTAGGCAACTGTGGAGACACCTGGGTTCTGCTTGTCCATGTCCATATTAACATGTTAACTTTATCTTCTCACAACTTCTGCTCTGTTCATTCACTGTGCGTTCAACTACTGTGCATTTCTTGGACCTGTGCTTCAGCTATAGAGGCTACGATTGTAGAAACAATCTGTTCTACACACAAGCTGGAGAAGTGGTCTATCACATTGCTGCAGTTGCTGTCGTGTACAATAGGCAACAACACTCCCAGAGGCTGTACCTGGGACACGATGATGACATTCTCAGCCTGACCATCCATCCAGTGAAGGACTATGTGGCCACTGGGCAGGTATATATCTCTCCTGTAAGATGGGAGTTTAGCCAAAGAGAGGATTTAATTTTGAATTCAGTTTACATATGAGAAATTCAAGAAATACTTGGTAGAAATAAACATAAGGCAGGAAGCTGAAAGTGCAGTGAATGCTGGATCATTTCATGATGGTGGGAGAGTCAACCAATACATTCCAGCACTTTTGGGAAGACTTTGAGGGATTCTTATTCTAACATGATGAGATCTATGAATAGGATTAGGTAAAACAAGAGTATTGTAAATCCCATGAAGTCTTAATATATTTTCCTCATTACTGTTTACCCAGAACTTAGTATATCCTAGGTACTCAATAAATGTTTATTGAATGAACCATCTTTTATACTACTGTAACATCCAGTGTATAGTTATTTTTGTAAAACTTAGTCATATGAACTTTGGCTAGTTTATTATATTTTAACCTTCAAAAAACTAAACTTTATATGAACCATTTTGGAATGCCTAAACTTTGGATTGAGTCTATAATTGAAAAGCTGCTCAAAATAGAGCCCTGTAGTCAATCATTTTGTGTGGAAAAGGAGGAGGATAGAAGTAAACTCAGTAAACAGAGAATCTGTTAAACTCAGATTTATTGTCTTGCTGGTAAAGCAGTAATATTGTCAACAGTATTTTCAGTGTTGTGCTCTTTTCTACCAATGTATAGATTACATTTTTGTTCAGTTTTATCATGGGCTTTTAACTGTAGGTAATACTTCACCTGATCCTCAACATCTAAGTGGCAAATTCCAAGAAAAACTACTGGTATGAGGGTCAAAGATTAACATGAGACAACGAACTATTTCTGAGACTTGACATACAGGAGGTAGAAGTGTTTGAACAGGGTTTATAGCCTGATGTTCATGAGATCCATGGATGAAACTGAGGGCCTGACGGGAGTCAACCCCCAGAAATGTGCATTTGGGGGGAGAAGAGTTCGTAGCTCTTATATTTGTAAAAGGATTACAGTCCTCCATAACGGAAGAGCCATTAATTGAAACACTGGTTTGCTGCTCCTCCAACTGCAAATTAGACCATCTATTCTGACATTGTTTTATAAGTAATTGATCACTACTTTGCCTTTTCACTCTTTCCTGCCCCCTCCCCCTTTATTGTCTTTCTTAGAAACAGAAGATGCTTGATTCATGGGTGTTTAATAGTCTTCCTTTGAAAGAAAAAACAGAGATTGGTTCTTTACATAAACCCCTGAGGAGCTACCACACTCTATACTGTAATTGGGAGGCAGACCAGTATGCCAATAGCCACTCCAGGGGTAACTGGGCCTCCACAGGCCAGTGTAGGAGTTGGCCAGACTCTGCTCAGTTATGTGCATGGCTTTATGTCCCATTTTCCCTTTTAGAGTCATCATACCCAAAAGGGTTTTTTCCCCCTATGCATTATAAGTGAGGAAAACCACCTTAGTAGTACAGTTTTCTCTGTTGTTGGGAATTGGTATGATAGAAGCTTGTGTCCCCTTGAGGAGAAGCCACCTTAATGACAGAGAGTTAAGCCATGAAACTTCCATTTCCCAGGGGGAGAAGTAGGGCCAGGCCTTCTTGAGGTGGGTAAATAATTGAGGTGGGTAAAAGAACTCTGAGGATAGTGCCATGAAAACATACAGCTGAGTGGAATCATGTGTGGAGTTGAGAAGGCAGAAGGGAAGGGTAGAACTAACTGACAAAAACAAAGCACAGTGGACATTTGAACCAGAGTTTTAAATATCTCTTAACTGGGAGACATGTACCAGGTTAGATTCTGCTGGCACCCACCTTGATGCCAGAACAAGACCCTTAGACCCTGTGCCTCAGTTTCCTCATCTGGAAGACAGTGGAGTTGGACCAGATGACTTCCCAGGGTCTTCCTACTCTCCAAATGTGTGGGTTTTGATTTCTGAGCGGCACTTGACTCTAAGGAACAAAAATCATTCTTATTATAATTTATAATTAGTTAATAACACTCATCCTGTAATTTCAGGTTGGGAGAGATGCTGCTATTCATGTGTGGGACACGCAGACTCTAAAATGTTTGTCACTGTTGAAAGGACAACATCAGAGAGGAGTGTGTGCGCTCGATTTTTCAGGTAAGCACCAGTTTGCCACCGGAGTCGTTGACAGATGCTTCCATATTTATTTTGGGTTTGTTTTTTTAAAAAAAAAAAATCCTTTTATTTAGTTTAGTCCTGCTTGTAAGGAGCTAAGCACTTCGTGTGTCAGCTACCCAGTGTTAGACTGGAAATCAGATGTGTGAATATGATCACACTTCCTTTCCTCATCTTCCTCATTTTCTCTCTCCCAACTCATTACCCAGAGCTCACACTGTGTTCTGCATTTGCTTGAGAGATTTGAAATCCAGAGCAGCTGTTACCATTGAAAGACTTAGTTGCAAATGTCTGGCAGTGACTCAGAACATCAATTTCATCTCTCCAAATAAGTGGGAACACAGCACCTGTGATTTAAAATGTAAAGAACTAGAGCGAGGGGTGCAAATTCTCTGCAAAGGTCCACTTTACATCACTGGTGTTTTGGAAATAAAATTTCATACTGAAAAAATAGAACTGAAGTTTCCACCTCCTTAATTTAAAATTTTAACACAGTGCTGTTAAAAAAAATACTAACTTATAAATATAATTTTCTTTAGAGTAACGCCATTTCTTTATGCTAGAATTGAAGAATGAGGGCCTATCGCAAAAGGTGTTTTCAACCTAGAAATTTTTAATAACCCCAATGTAGATATTAGATCTGTAGAAAAAGTTTCTAAGCTTTCTACAGAAAACTGATTCTGTAATTTCCTTTTTCTAAATTCCGTTCAAATGTTTAATATGTGCAATGTGTATAATGTTGGTTGTTAAATTCCATTTCACAACCCCAGTCTCTCTCTTACGTACCTCCCTCTCTACTCTCCTTGTTCAGGCCCGAACTTCCTCTCGTCTGTGCATGGTGGTTATGCTGGTCTCTGATTCCATCCCCACTTTGTCCAATCCATCCTGCCCATTTCTGGAGTCTTCTGGAAGTGCAATTACATTGCTACCACATGGACTCCCCTTGGTTGACTGACTCAGGGCTGAGCCCGTGGTTGGACATTCATGGCCTTCTATGATCTGGCCTCAACCTTCCTTTGCAGTGTTTTCACTCACTAACCCACTCGTGCTCCTTTCCATCTACCTAACTGTAGAACCTAAATGCACTCCTGTCCTTCTTTTTGCCTGTGTTCCTTTGCTCATGCTGTTCCCATGTGTCTGTTCAAGTCCAACCATCCTTTAAGACCAAGCTGAAAGTTTTCTCCTCCATCCTTCCAGGGAGAAATGTCCTGTGCCTTCTTCTGTATCCCTTAGCCCATTTGTTGTCATTGCTCTTGTGGTACCTGTTAGAGTCTATGTGGTACAGTAGTTATGTGTGTTAGCAGCTCCTGTGCCCTTCTCAGACAGTAAACTACTCATCTAGCCCATCTCTCTGTTCCCCACTGCACATGCTGTAGACACAGAAGCTACTCCAAAAGTGTGAATGAATGAATAAATGAATGAATGAAATTTTGCTTAATGCGCTCTGTCTTGCCTTTCACTACTGCTACTAGAACTTCACATTGTAAACCATCTTTGGATGGAAGTTATCTTTATTCTCTGACCAGTCACATGGTGCAGATTTGTGTGAGTGTGTCACACGCTTATTCTCATATGCTGTAAACTACTATACAAATCTGAGTTGTTATATCACTATTAGAAGTTATTCAATACTTTGGTTATTGAATTAGTAAAAAATCAAAGCTAAATTGTTCATACTCTACACTGGTGGGCATGTGAGGTACGTAAGGCATGAGTAGCAAGGAAGAGAGAATTACTTGGCTACCACCTGCCAGTTGAAGGCCCAGATAATGCACCTGATAAACGGGGAATACAAAGTCCTAAACTTCCAGGAGTTTGATGTACATACAACTTTCATAAGTGTACCATGTGTCCTTGATAAAGCAGTAAAATCTAAAATGAAACTATAATTTGAGTTCAAATAAGATTCTATTCCAAAGATGTGAATGGATTTCTGCCTTTTTTTTTTAATTTTAATAGTTCTGCCTGATGGCTGAACTGTGTTCTTTTCCTAAATTAACTTGCTAGCGGATACACATGTGTATACTTAATATAAAAATTATATTAATAAGTATGTTCTAGAAGAGTGGTAAGATACCCATTAAATAAAATAATAAACCTAAATGTGTACTAGATTATGGAGACTCTCATATTCATATTGTCAGCACCTTTGCAAATTGACTCAATAATTCTAGTAGACAATTTGGCACTGTTTAACAAAAGCTATAATTCAAAATGACAAGTATGTGGACCATGTGTATTTCATACACATTTCTATGTATCAAGTTAAGAAAAAGAATAGAACTCAAAATATCATCTACTCACTGATTTCAACTGAAATGTGTGTGTGTATGTGTATTAATATATAAACAGTGGCAGGAAATTTAGAATACTAGAAATAGAATTCAATAATCATCAGATTATTTTTTCTAGAGAATTGATTAAATTTTTGGTTTTTAAATTTAGGAAAATCAGAAGAACCAACTCATGCTGAATACCTTTAGAGAAGAGGTTAGAGGAATGTTGATCAAAAACATTGATTATGAGGCAAGTTAGTAGCAATAAGCTGGTACCCAGTAACTTGATCTCTGCATTTCTGAGAGCTTCCATCTCTTCTGGGCTTAGTAGTTTTATAAAAGGAAGATCGAGAAATTAGCTGCACTTAGAAGTCTTCCCCTCGTAAGGCAGCCCCTTACGTCATTGCCCGGGATAGAGAAACCAGGCACTCTGGAAGAGGCTGAGAAGCTGATTCTGTCACTGCTTCTAATTCCCATTTTGGGCAAATAAAGAAATGCTCAGATATAAAATATTTTCTGCATAAAAAGAATATTTCAGTTTTAACAATACATTCTCTATTCCCCAGATAATAGTCACTAAGGAAGAGCCCATTTATGCAGCAAATGTGGTATATTTGATTGTGGAAAATTATATTTTTGTCTCAGAGTTGAAATACGATGTTAATTTATAAATGGCAGAAAGGAAGCTAGGTGATAGTTTGAGAAAGCGCTAACATTAAGGACTTTTCAGGAAGTACGGAAGTATGTACTGTGTTTGATCCATCACCGTGTATGGTTACATGCAGATGAACTGTGGTCGATTGATCTTTGTGGTCTCTGTGGCCCTACTGAAGGTGTGACCTGAAGCCTCTTTGATTTAATTTATATTGATAGTAGTACCTTGTGTCACAGTGATACAGCTTTAGTCTTAAACAGATGCCTGCACCACTTTATAGGCCAAGAATGAAGATCCAGAGAGTTTGGTTGTATGGCTGCGGTAAAAGTCAGACAGTGGCAGGTCCAGAGCGAGGACCCAGGTCTCCTGGCTCTCAGTCCCGTGAGAAAGGCACCAGGCCTGGGTCCGTCAGCTGGTGGACGCTGTGCCGGCTGTGCTCTGCCTCTCAGTCCTCCTGCCCTTTCCTGCCCCTGCCCTCCACCAGGGCTGGTGTGAACTTTTAGCATGAGAGTCGTACCTGGACCACTCATTGTGCCCCCCTACTTCCTCACTCCTTCTACCTGATGGCCAGTGCCTGCAGCTGCCTCCACCCCCACTCTCCAGTGTAAATGTGGTGTGGGCATGGTGATGCATAGAGGCTGCCACGTGGAACAGCACCCTCGTGAAAAGAGACCCCTGTCCTAGAACAGCCCTGAGTCAAACACTTTCATGAGCAGAAGCATCTATCCCTTCTTTTTGGATACTTGCAGTAAAGTGAGGAGTTCAAGTCAAAATGCTGAGAGAGAAGATGATTTAGGTTTCCCAGTTTAACCATGTAAACAGGACACCTACATTGGTTATTACCTAGCTGGTGGCCCCATCTGTGTGTCTCAGTGTATCTCCACACCCACCTGCCTCTTACACGTCAGCTCATCTTGGGGGGTGTTGTGGAGACCTACCGATAATAGAAAGAAATTAGAGAAAGAGATTGTCATGGAAATACAAAGCAGGCAAATGATGTGAAAACTAGACAGCAGATAAGCAGTTATACCTAGGAATTTAGATTAATCTATTCTTGCCACTCTTCCAAAGCAAACAAAAAAGATGACATTTTTAATCAAAAACATTTCTAACAACACAACCCATACCTCTAAATTATGTCAACTGGAAGGAATGAATTTATATTGTGTTACTTAATTCAGCAACTCGTTGTGGATTTATTATCATTGTCTAGGGAAAACGGAGCCGTCTTTGCTTCTGTACTTGCAGTCAGGAAAGTGCTTCCACATGAACAGAAAACCAATTAGAAAGAGAAGGGTTCAGATATAAATATTTTCTAGCCTAAATATCATCCTCATATTTTTAAAAACCTTCATTGAATAATACCGATTTCCACAAGGACACATCTAAGACTAGTGTGATTTCATCGTGTCAGTTCCAAAAACCTATGCATTTTTTATGAGCCCTGAATACAGGACCAACTTGTAATTGTCTGGGTAAAATATTTCTCTTTCTAATTTGCCCTTTACTGTTGACATTAAGCTCCTTAGAATTATTTCTGGACTATGTCACAAAATATCCATAATTAATACATACTGTGACTGGAAAGATTTGAAAGGACATTACCTAAACCCTAAAAATATGGTTGAAAATCAAAAACTCCGACTAAATGGTCAAGGAACAATGGATTTTCAGAGCTAAGATCAAGCCTCTGTGAGGGGAAACAAAAACTCAGAAAAAATTAAAGATAGCCAATTATATTTCCAAACTGTGTGGTATGTAGAAATTGCCCACACCTGCAGAATTCAAGAAAAAGTCACCATCCTAAAGAAGAGGTATGGTTGTTGAGGCACCTCTAGATGTGTTCTGCTGCTTCATTGCTACTCATAGTCACAAACTGGGGTAGAAAGGTGGTATGACTGTGAAGACAAGCTGATGGGGCCTTGCAGAAATTCCAATAAAAAGAAGCCAAAAAAAAAAAAAAAATCAACTTACCCTGAGGACTTCTTCAAAAGACATAAAATGTAAAAAAAAAAAAAACCTATCATTTAAAATGTGTGGATGTTTGCATTCTAAGAAAGACATACTAATATAGCTACACAGGTTACAAAAGAAAACAAAATGTAGAATTAACAAATGCAAAAAAAAAAAGAGACACTGAATATCTGTGCAGTGTTTTTGATTAAAATTTTTATATAACAGAATATTCCCATTCCCTCTGCACCATCCATAGGCATATTCCATTTTTATCTCCCTCATCCTCCTGATGTCACCAGTATCATCAGAATTCATTGAAAACCATCTCAGTACGAGGATCATGTTGGAAATGTGATACAAGTACTGTAAGTCTTAAATAAGAGTTTAGGATCTAAAAAGGGAGAGAGAACTCTCTAATAAAAAGAAAATCACCAAATACAGAGACATGCTAATATGGAAATATAACCAGACCACACCAAGAGGTACAGGAAAGGTAATGTTGCTGGTAATGAATCGGAAGTCATCACCAGTCCCTTCTCCCAAATGCATGAAAAGAGACGGGGCACAGTTTAAAGCCTGGTAACATTTAAGCATAAGGACATATTGTGATTGAGAAGACACATTTGTTTATAGTACTCACCTGGTGGTGATTTAGGCCTTTGGCAAAGTGTTACTGTCTTCACCTACTGTAGTCTAGGAGCTTGAAAGGGTTAATGTAACTTTCAAATCCTTGCCTCATACTTGGTGGTAGTAGAGGATTGGGGAGGATTTGGTTGGTTAAGCCAGGCTCTTACTCTCCTTTTTCCTCCAGAAAAGGAGCAGACTACCGTTCCCAGTTGGTCGGGGGAGGGTCTCTGGAACAAGTAAGGGCACCCAAGGGTTGGGCATTAGTTAACCAGCATTTGGGGAGGGTCACCAGATATAGCAAATAAAAATACAGGAGGCCCAATTAAATTTGAATTTCAGATAAGCAACAAATAATTTCTTAGTACAATTATGTCCCATGCAATATAATTGCATGCAATATAACATTGCAAGGGGCATACTTGTACTAAAAAATTATTCGTTGCTTATCTGAAATTCCAGTTTGACTAGGCGCCTTTATTTTCCCTGGCAATCCTAATTTGGCATCTACCCCAGGGCTGTCTTTGAAAATACCAGTTGAAACCCTGAGTGGGCTGTGGAGAAACGGTTTATCACATACTCACGTTTCTTTACCCTAAGGCCATTGGCTGTGTGTCGCCAGAGAATACACCCTGCTAAACTGAGCCTTGGTGAGCTTGGCCACCCATCTTCTAGCCCACTCCAGGCTAGGGAGGAACTGCTGACCTGAGATGCTTCTCCTGTGAAGCTTTGTGAGGAGGCAGCAAAGGAAGGACTTACTGACTGTACCTCTTCTTCTGTCTTGAAATGAGAAAGCAAATTAACTATTTTGATTTCAAATTCAATTACATATCATATATATTTTTTTATTTTGGAAAACAACCTGTCTGAATTATAGTAATTATTGATAGTATTATAAATACTATTTAATACTAAGGGAAAATGTTCATCATATAACAAGTAAAAAAATTAAGTAATAGTATGTTCACTATGATCCTGGTTTTGTCTTTTCAAAGCACGTTTAGGTAGAGAAACTGATAGGATGTATATCAAATGTAGGCCTAGAAATTTGGATGATTTTTAAATTTCCTTTGTCCGTATCTTCTAAATGTCCTACAACAAGCATATTACATTTGAAATAGGGAAACTAAGAAATTAAGATTTTTTTTAAATTATAAAAACATCTTTTGAAAGAATTTTCCAAGTTAGTATCTATAATGCTCTTATCTTGGAGGGTTGAACAGAACCAGTTTTTTTTTTTAGAGCGAAGTAGACTGAGTCACAAAGTTAAATGGCTCTTCTAGTAAATGTCATGAGATTTGTCTGACACAAAATAGACAAGGTTTTGGTGACTTACCTGAGAAGCTCCCCCCAGCCCTGTGTCTCAGATTGGAATGTTGGGTCAGCGATTTAATTCAGCAACCAGTTATTATACATTGAGAACCTCCACTATTAGTAGTTATGCATTTCATTTAGTGAGGTCCCCTTAGTGTATTATTCTCCTAACGTATTTGAGCCTAAATGATATTCTTAAGATCAATTTCTTGTTCCTCTTTACAGTATATAAAATGTTGTGGTTTTTCATTGAGAAATGAGTCATTTGACATTTGTGTTGTTTTCATACAGCCGATGGAAAATGTCTGGTGTCGGTTGGTTTAGACGATTTTCACAGTATTGTATTTTGGGACTGGAAAAAGGGAGAAAAGATAGCCACCACCAGGTAAGAAGCTGCCGAGGTCTTAACGGCGTCCTGCCATTGATCACACTGCAGTAAAAGTTAATAGTTTGCATTTTCTGGTAAGATTTCATCTTCAAACTCAGATGAAGTTCACATAGAAAGCTTAACACCTAAGTAAAAACATATTGTAATATTTCATGGTGACAAACCTGACATAGAGGAATTAATGTTTGTTTCAGGCAGTTGGAAAATTCTGAAATCCTTTCCAGAGAGTTATTCATCACTTTGCTTTTAGTAATATATGCATTATCTATATCAAAGCTTCTTCCCAGCAGTAGGAAAGCAGCTTTCCTCAGACTTGTGCCTTGCCCCTTGTTTTTCCACTATCTTAGCATCTAGTGAAGGACTGTCAATGTCACTGGAGTCAGAAGTTCCACTTGTCATGAGCCTGCAGCATGCAGGAAAGGAGGCCCGGCGTGTGCACCTGCCACTCGCTTTCAAAGCAGGCAAATTGTTGCCCTAATCTCCCCATCTTATAAATAGACCTTCTAAGACCACCTGCTATTTATAGGCCACCTGTCCTCCCTTGCCCCAGCCTCCCTCCCTGCTGAATCAGCCCTAAGTCTGAACACTGCTTTCCACTCCTGCTTACATTGGTCTTAGCTGTTTGCCCGGCCATAGTCAGAGGTCAAAATAGTTGGCCGCCAAGGCCCAGCAATACAATTTGTTGCCCAAGGCATGTTATCAGTTTATCTCTCTACTGGTTCTTCCCTGCATAAACCAACTTCCTTTTTATCTGGCACCATAAAATCATTTTTAAATTAATGACTTTGAGCCCCAATATTCACTTTTTAAATTGATGTTTTAAATTATGTAGGAAAAAAGTGTTTTTTGGCAATTTGATTTAATGAATGAAGACCTATAGATTGCTGGAGACTCAGAGAAGGAGCAAATGGAGCCTTGAGGACTCCAGCTGACCGTCTTAGGAGAGAAAGAGGAGCTTTTCTGATGACTGCTATTGAGATGGAATTCTTGGCAGCAAATGACAGCTCATAAATCTGCCTACCCAAGCGGTTTTTCTTTTACTCTCTCTAGTATTCCTCACGGTTATATCACTCCCCGCTAATACTCAGATTCAGCTTCTAATCAGAAGTCCGCTTTCCTCCTAGATTAATGTACTGAATTTTACTTTAATATTTCTGATAACATATCATCTGCATTACAGATAATCTCAGGCAAAGCACACGTCTGCATTTCAAAAGCAACAGAAACTCAGTTTTCCTGCTAGAAAACCCTCTGCAAATGTGGGTAGCTCACCTGTTATATATCGGAAACAGTAATAGAAATGGAAGAAAGAAATATTTATTAATATTTTAGAAGTATATATTTGATATGTTTGGTAGTGCTACTTCTATTTAATTAACACAAAGTGACTTAACACCATTATGTTAATAATACAGTTTATTTTTAGAATTGTTCCCAAGCCATATGTCACATTCCCCTAACAGGACACCTGCAGAGTTGTCTTCAGAGACTAATTCTGCAATTGTAACATTCACCATTGCTCTATCCAAAGAGTATCAGAGATTGTTAAAGTTCTTTGGATGAATACTAGATTTTTAAATAATAAATAAATAATATTTACACAATATTATCAATCATAAATATTCATGTAAATAAGTAACCAAACAAATTAAAATTCTATTTATGGCCTGAGATTAAGGTGCTTAAGTAGATAGAAACTTTAAAAACAGGGACATGAAAGAAGTGACAAAGAAAAAGGAGTAATACTTTACCAGTGGGACCTTACTGTCTTCCAGGAGTCAGTGTAGCTCCTCCAAGGGTCTAATTTACTCTCAGAAGATGGCTGATTCAGTGACACCCCTGACTCTGCACTTCTGTGTCTCAATCATGGCCTGCATCGCCACTAGCAAGGCTTAACAACAAACCTGCTTCCCGCAGGTCGTGTGGTTCTGGCAGGTAAAGTTCTGCAGTAGCACCCGTCACTCAGGATGTGAGATTTCCCCATGGGGGGAGGGGCACAGTCAGTGGCTGTGATGGCATCACCGGCAGCACCGCTGCTGTCCAAGGCTAACGTGGACCCCCTGCACTCAAAAGCCGCCCTTCAGTTGGGAACATGTTTAAGTGAACCTATGTTTTTATCAGCTCAGAGAAATTAGAGAAGTTTGGAATTGGCCCATAAAGATCTTATTACAAGATCTTGATGAGACTTGATCCAATCTCTTTGCAGTTTTTTTTGATCTTTGCTAATTTTCATGAATGACTTCAGTCCCCTCCATTACAAATGAATTTTTTAGTCTCTTTTTCTTTTTAAAGATTGTTCAGATTTTAGTCTAATATACAAGTAACCTATGTAATAACCAAGAGTAATCTCTTATGGGCAGTAGTGAAATAGCCTGATATCAGCGTCAATCAGGGCAGAACAATGAGATAATTAATCAGGCACCTCTATGTCCCTTTATTTAGGTTTCCATCACACCAGTAACATGACTGGGGGGCAATGGCTAATTATTATTGACAAGCTTCATCTCAGAAGTTTGAACAGTGGGGATATTAAGCAAAAGGTACAGTTATCAAGGTGCATAACAAGATTACTTCAATGTTAATGAGAAATAGTTGTGCTACTAAAAAGCTTAGGGACAAAACATAGGCCCGCATGGAGCAGGTACATAGACCTTCAGAGTATGTATTAGCTCCACTGCTTGTTCTATTTTAGGTCCCTACCCTTACATACATTTAGTGAATATGATCAGGCCTCCTGCATACCAAATTGAGATCTTTCTCACTTTCCTTTTTTAATTTTTCCTCTGTTTTCAAAATAATACATGATTATTAAAAAGTTAGAAAACACAGAAAATCACCAAAAAGAAAATGAAAATGATTCATAATTCCACTACCCAGACATAGCCATGGCTAACATTTTAGCATATGTTCTCTGGTATATATGCTGCTAATATTTTTATCCATTTTTATTCATATGTGGGGTATTATGCATACTGCTCTGTAACTTGCTTTTTTTTTTTTTTTTTTTTCACTCACCAGTGTATCATTTTCCTTTCTTCTTCTCAATGTTACCTGGCTTATTCTATGTTATTCTATATTGTAAGCCATTTAAAATCTTTTTTAGAACTGGGGTATAAATCAAACATTCATTCAGTCTTCCACTTGTGAGCTACCTTCACAAAAAAGGAGAAAACCAAATCACATACACCGAGACTGGGCCTCTATGCAAATGAGGGGGTTTTGAATAGAAGATTGGGAAACCAACTCACGTGGTGTGCAGCTGCCTTTGGCTTCTAGAAGAGGAGCATTCCTTCCCTTTTCCCCTGTACTTGCTGATAGAGTTTAAAATGTAGCCCTACGTGGTGAATTACCTATGACTCAGGTCATAGGAATCGTCCTGTATTAGGGCAGCAGTATGGACTCTCCTACATTCTTATTCCATCAGGGTAGGACCTGAAACTCTTTTCATTTTGTTTTTCTTACACACACACACACAGTTGTAGGCAACTTCTCTACAAATTTAACAAGTGTCTAAAGGGAAAAATAACAGAGGTATTCAAAGAATGTTCTTTATTTAGGTGTTGACATTAACTAAACATTTACGTGCCATCACTAGTCAGTTTAGAATTTTAGCTACAAGAGAAACAACATTGGTGTTTTTATGACACCAAGAAATTAGGTGAAAACTAAAATGTGCTCTCAAAAAAGACTTTTCCAACCATCTAATTGTTTGACCTTGTATAGACACTAGCAAACAAAACAATGCTCTTTTCTATGTAGGGTATGTAATTTGTGATATCTGTTCTCAATTTTCATTTCAGTTTTCTCTGGCGTCTTCTCTCTAAAATTTATATTATTGATTTAGGAGCTGTGGGGATTTTCCTCCAATCAAGAAATCTTTGGATGTTTAATGTTTCTTACGGTTATCTGGTTCACTTCTCCTCTTTATGTTAAGCACATTTTCTCTTCTCTTTTATCTAAACCTTTTTCTCACTGTCCTAATTGTTCCTGATACTTTCAGTGATATATCTTGGCCCTGGTGTCCAAGCTTCACTTTTGACTTTCAAAGAAACAAAGAGAGAAAGTTCAAAAATCAGTTTCTCCCCCTTTCCCTGCCTTTCACTGTAAGGCCTACATAATAGGTATGGAGATGCTCTGTTCTTTCTTTACTTTTCTTTTAACTTTTTATTATGGAAATTTTAAATGTTACACACAAGCGGAGGAAATAGCATAAAGAACTCCCTTATACCCATTACCCAGCTGCAACATCCTACAAATGATACAAAGCTCTTCCCCCTCCCCTCATTTTTACTTTTACTTTCTTTTTTGCTATAAAATTTTAAAGAAAACTCAAGACATTGTGTCACTTGACCAGTATGTACTTCATTAGGCATTTCTAACTGAAAAGACTTATTTTTAAAAACCACCATTCCATTATCACAACTAACTAAAGCAACAATAATTTCTTTCTTTAATTTATTACTCTATTTAAAATCAAACATATCTGACTGTTTCAAAAATGAGAGTTGGTTTGTTCAAATCTGCATCCAAACAGGGCCCATGTATTACGTTTGATTGTCATCTCCCTTAAGCCTCTTTTATTTTATAGCAGTCCCCCTCCCACCTTATTCTTGCCATGGATGCATTTGAGAAACCGGGTCATTTGACCTATAGAATGTGTCACATTCTAAACTTGACTGGGTCTTCATGAAAGCATATCAAGCATTTCCCTGTATTTCCTATAAATGGTAGTTAGATCCATAGGCTTGATTAGATTCACATTCAGCTTTTTTTTCCTTAATACTAGTATTATTGATAAATCATATACCATACAATTCACCCATTTTAAAGTGTACAGTTCAATCACTTTGTAGTGTATACAGATGTCAACTTATAATGCTGTACACTTGAAACTTATATAATAAAAATAAATGAATAAAGTGCATAATTTGATGTTTTTTAGCATATTTACAGAGTTGTGCAATCATTAGCACTATCTAATTTCAGAACACTTTCACCACCCCAAAAAGAAATCCCATACTCATTAGCACTAATCTACTTTCAGTCTCTCTGGATTTTTGTATTCTGGACATTTTGTATAAATGGAATCACGTGAGGTTCTTTGTGACTGGCTTCTTTCATGTAGCATAATATTGGGTGGGCCAAAATGTTCGTTCGGATTTTTCTGTAAGATGGCTCTAGTAGCACTTAGTTGTCTTTAACTTCATTCGAAGCAATTTTGTTAGATTGTATGTGACAGCTGTCATATCAGTGTGCATTTTAAAAGACTTATCAAAATTGGGAATTTTTGTGTAGCCATTTTAATATTGAAGATGGAAGAAAACAACATTTTTGGCACATTATGCTTTATTATTTCAAGAAAGGTAAAAACGGGACCGAAATGCAAAAAAAGATTTGTGCAGTGTATGGAGAAGGTGCTGTGACTGATCAAATGTGTCAAAAGTGGTTTGCGAAGTTTTGTGCTGGAGATTTCTCACTGGACATTGCTCCACGGTTGGGTAGACCAGTTGAAGTTGATAGCGATCAAATCGAGACATTAATTGAGAACAATCAACGTTATACCACGCGGGAGATAGCTGACATACTCAAAACATCCAAATCAAGTGTTGAAAACCATTTGCACCAGCTTGGTTTTGTGAATTGCTTTGATGTTTGGGTTCCACGTAAGTTAAGCGAAAAAAGCCTCCTTGACCATATTTCCTCATGCGAGTCTCTACCTAAACATAATGAACACGTTCTGTTTTTTAAAACAAATTGTGACAGGTGATGAAAAGTGGATACTGTACAATAAGGTGGAACGGAAGAGATCGTGGGGCAAGCGAAATGAACCACCACCAACCGCACCAAAGGCCCGTCTTCATCCAAAGAAGGTGATGTTGTGTATATGGTGGGATTGGAAGGGAGTCCTCTACTATGAGCTCCTTCTGGAAAAGCAAACAATTAATTCTAACAAGTACTGCTCCCAATTAGACCAACTGAAAGCAGCACTCGACGAAAAGCATCCAGAATTAGTCAACAGAAAAACGCATAATCTTCCAAAAGGATAACGCAAGACTGCATGTTTCTTTGATGACCAGGCAAAAACTGTTACAGTTTGGCTGGGAAGTTCTGATTTGTCCGCCATATTCACCAGACACTGCACCTTCGGATTTCCATTTACTTAGATCTTTACAAAATTCTCTTAATGGAAAAAATTTCAAATCCCTGGAAGACTGTAAAAGACACCTGGAACAGTTCTTTGCTCAAAATGATAAAAAGTTTTGGGAAGATGGAATTATGAAGTTGCCTGAAAAATGGCAGAAGGTAGTGGAACAAAAGGGTGAATACATTGTTCAATAAAGTTCTTGGTGAAAATGAAGAATATGTCTTTTATTTTTACTTAAAAACCGAAGGCACTTTTTGGCCAACCCAATATTTGAAGGTTCATCTATGTCATAACAAGGATCAGTATTTCATTCCTTTTTATTGTGTGGATCCTACCACGCTTCATTTATCTGTTCATCAGTTGATGGATAGTTGGGTTGTTTCCTCCTTTTGGCTATTATGAATAATGCTGCTGTGAACATTTGTGTGCAAGGTTTTAAGTAAACATATGTTTAATTTCTCTTAGGTATATACCTAGGAGTAGAATTGCTGGGTCATATAGTAACTTAGTATTTAACATTTTGAGGCACTGCCAAAATACATTTCAAAGTGGGTGCACTATTTTTCATTCCCACCAGCAAGGAATGAACATTCCAATTTCTCCACATACTTGCCAACACCTATTATTGTCTGTCACTTCATTATAGCCATCCTAGTAGATATGAAGTGATATCTAATTAAGGTTTTGATTTTCATTTCCCCAATGGCTAACGATACTGAGCATCTTTTCATGTGTTTACTGGCCATTTGTATAACTTCTTTGTAGAAATGTCTATTTAGATATCAGTATTTTGCTCATTTTTAACAGGGTTATTTGTCTTTTTATTATTGAGTTATAAGGGTTTCTAAAAATCTATTCCAAATTTAAGTCCCTTATCAGATATATGATTTGCAGATATTTTCTCCTAAGTTCAATTTTTTAGTCAAGAGTACCTGATATGTACTTCATGTTTCACTCTATCAGAAGAAGCATAATCAGTGGCATAACAGATGGTGGGGGCAGTGGGAGTAGTACTTGACAGGTGCAAGCAATAGGGCTTCTATTATCTGTAGGAATTTTTTAAAGCATAAGAAGACCAACTAAAAGCCTATCTGCTCTTTATTACTCTCCTGAGCCAGCAATTCTAAACAACGTCAGGGATGGAATTCCTCTTTCTCAGGAATTCCAGTCCACCCCATGGTGTGCCACTGCCCCAAATGTCTGGTTCTCCTACTCTTAGTAATACTCAGCTCCATTGTGGGTTCTGGTACTATCAGCCTCATCCTTCCATTGAAAGCTTCCCATCAATGTATTAACTAATGGTTGTAGCATCCGTTTACAACTGTGGGCTAAATTGATTATTTAATTAGGGATTGAAAATGATAATTTTCTAATTCTATTATTTATTCTTCATACTAGCTAGAATTCTTCTATAAATAAGAGTTTTCTCTCATGAACCACTTGGTTTCTCTGAAATACAATTCACACAGGAAGTAGTCCTTTAAATATTAGGGGCTAATAATATTTGTTGTCTATAACTTGCAGATATTTCCCCTAGTCTGTCTTTTGAGTTTGATATGATGTTTTTCATCATGCAAAGGCTTTTATTTTTATGTGGTCAAATTTATCAGTCTTTACCACTTCAAGATTTTGAGACTGATTAAGGAAAGTGTTCCCTGTCCTCTGGTTAAAAGGAAATTACTTGTGATTTCTTCTAATCTGCTATGGCTTCATCTTTACATTTAGATCTCTAAACCATTTGGAATTTATCCCAGTATCTCGTATGAGGAACAGATTCAATTTTTTCCTTTCTCCATATGGCTATCAAGGTGTTCCAAACACCATTTTCCTTTTCCCTTTTATATAGACTATTTTTTAGAACAGGTTTAAGTTCACAGCAAAATTGAGCAGAAAATACAGAGTTTCTGTATACCCACTCTCCCAGCCACCTTCAAATCCCCACCTAGCACCAGAGTGGTATATTTGTTGTAATAGATGAAGCTACATTGACACATCATTATCACCCAAAGTCCACAGTTTACATTAGGGTTCATTCTTAGTGTTGCACATTCAATGCGTTTTGACAAGTGTATAATGACATGTATCCACCATTATAGTATCATGCAGAATAGTTTCACTATTCACTGCCCTAAAAACCCTTTGTGTTCTGGCTGTTTGTCCCTCCCTCCCCTCTGTCCTGGAAACCACTAATCTTTTTACTGTCTCCATAGTTCTGCCTTTTCCAGAATGTCATTTAGTTGGAATTATACAGCATGTAGCCTTTTCAGATTGTCTTCCTTCACTTAGTAATATCCATTTAAAGTTCCTCCATGTCTCTTCATGGCTTGATAGCTCATTTCTTTTTAGCACTGAATAATACTCCGTTGTCTGGATGTACCAGTTTTTTTAATCCATTCACCTACTGAAGAACATCTTGGTTGCTTCCAAGTTTTGGCAATTATGATTAAAGCTGCTGTAAGCATCTATGTGCAGGTTTTTGTGTGGACGTAAGTTTTCACCTCCTTTGGATAAATACCAAGGAACATGATTGCTGGATCTTATGGTAAGAACATGTTTAGTTTTGTTAGAAACTGCCATAATGTCTTCCAAAGTAGCTGTACTATCTTGCATTCCCACCAGCAATGAATGAGAATTCCTGTTGCTCCACATCCTTGCCAGCATTTGGTAACATACACCATTTATTTTAAGTATTAATTTTTCCCCCATTGATTTGAGACCTGTCTTTATTACCTACTACATTTAAATATTGGGTCTCTTTCTAGATTTTCTGTTTTGCCATTGGTTTGTCAGTCACTTTGTGCACCAATACCACACTGTTTTAATCATGAAGGCTTTATAGATTGTTTTAATATCTAGGAGAGCTACTCTTCCCACTTTGCTTTTCTTTTTCAGACTTTTCCTGGCCATTACTGCTGTTTTATTCTTCCATAAGAACTTTAAAATCAAGGTGTCTAACTCCAGATTAAAGAACAGACACTAAATGCTCTTTTTTATTGGAATCAAGTTGAATTTATAAGCAAAGCTAGGAGAATTAACATCTTTATGATTGAGTTTTCAAACCCAAGAACATGGAATGTGTTTCCATTTTTTTAAGTCTACTTTTCTATCTTACAAATATGGGGTGTTTTGTGGTTGTTGTACTCATTTGCATATAGTGCACAGTTCTTGTTAAATTTATGCCTTGATATTTTTATTGTTTATAAATAGAGTCCTTTCTTCCAGTATATTTTTCAACTGGATATTATATATATTAAGGTTATTGATTCTGTATTTAATTTTATATACTGCAACTTTCCTAAATTATCTTATTTGTAGTTATTTTTATGTTATTTTCTTTTGAATTTTTTAGACATATAATTATTATCATTTGCAAAAAGAAATCGTTTTACCTCTTCCATTCCAGCTCCTGTGCCTTTAATTTTTTTAGACCTTGTCTAATTGCATTAGGTAATATGTTCAGTACAATGTTAAATGGTAGTGGTGATAGTCTTGTTCCTGACTTTATTGGGAATAACATTAAGTAAGAATCTGACTTTCGAGTTCACACACACACACACAAACACACCATGAATAAGGTACTGTTCCAGCACATTCTGTTTTTAAAAAAAGGATAATGGCACACAGCATCTGAAGAGCCAGTCTGTGTATAATTGGTCTTGAATGAATCTGTGTTTCTCAATGAGAGTCAAGAACTGCAGGGAAATATAAAAGTCTAAGAGATAACTCTAAAACATCCATTAATTCCTACTTTATTGAGTGTTAGTTGAGTACTTTTTTAATCACAAGTGACTGTTAGATTTGTTTTGTGAAATGCCCTTTTGGCATCTGTGAAAATAACATAATTTTTCTCATGTATTAATATGATGTATTATTTGATTCCTTAATAATTAACCACCCTTGCATTTGGTCATAATGTACTGTTTTTTAAATATGTTGTTGGATTCTCTTTGCTAGTATTTTATTTAAGATTTTTGTAACTGTATTCATAAGGGAGACTAGTCAGTCATGTTCTTTATGTTAATTGCTTTTCTTTTACGTAATGAAAGTTAGGTCCTAGTATACGAGAGAAGACCATCAAATAGTCCATTAAGACCAGTAAATCCTTAGATTCTAATGTGATTACTTTATACTCTAAACCAGAAATTTCCCTGGCACTGTGGAATGCCGGTATACAGCTCCAGCCTACAGTCAGTCCTCACTTTAATACTTGTCCTTCTGCCTCTTGGGTTATAAACTTACATTTCTGAATGCACAGCATCCTTGAGTGCCTTAAATCGATAGACGACAGCCTTTCTCTCTCCATGGATGTGAGCCAGGGGCTTTGGCTTCTTGTGAATACATTTCTAGCTGAAACTCTGTTTAACCCAAAGTTATGCCTTCCCCAGCAAGAATATTACATTTGAAGCTTCTCATTAATACTTTTACAGTATCTTCTCCCTCCTCCTATACAAGACCTCTGTATCCCAAGAATTACAATTCTATAGTTGTGGCATTAATTTTATCTTATGGAGACATTCTGATCCATTTAAAATATTTCATTAATTTGTTTAAAGCATAATTAAGTAGATTTTGGTAGCAATGGTAGGGTAAGAAGAAAGGGCTCAAACGTGCGAAGAAAAACCAAAACTCATTATTTTAGTGTAGACCCCATGTGTATTTTAAATCGTCTTCTAATTTACTTGTCCTATTAGATGCGCTTAATGAAAGTTAGACTAAATGCATGCTTTTAATAAAACTCTCTAGCAGTGCTGTCATGAAAACTGGAATTTTTCCCCTATTTGTCTCTTACAGAGGACATAAAGATAAGATATTTGTGGTAAAGTGTAACCCACACCATGTTGACAGACTGGTTACGGTTGGGATCAAGCACATCAAATTCTGGCAACAAGCAGGTACTATTGTTAGGGTTTATCCTTTATGTGGTTGAAAGTTTTACTCCAGCTGGGAAAAAAAAAAAAACAACCAACACCACTACCTAGCCTATCTCTGCAATCTAAAATTAAAGTATGCCTAAAAGACGTTTGCTCCCAAATAATGTTTGAGCTGTGAAGCTTAGAACACTCTATATGATGCCATACTTATTCATCAATATCTAGAAAGCTTTGGGAAATGTTCTGCTGTGAAAATAATTATTTTTATATTCAGTCATCAGTCCTGAAAGCAGTGATTATGTTGGACTACTGAGCAGGAAATAATCACTTTAGTTGGGTGAATACAATTTTCAATATTTTGAGGGTGCTTTTATTAGTTTATAACTGCATTTAGCACATGAATTAAATATGACACACAGTACACACAGTAAGTGGTCAAAATAAATACTTGTGGTTTATAATGCTGATAATAAGGACGAGTAAATAAGCAGGACAAAACATGGAAGGATATCTTGTTTTTCTCACTAATAGGTCAGACCTTTCACTGGGACTGTTTCTGAATTCTTAGTATCAACTTTGGTACCAAGCCCAATCTTTTACTGGGCAAAACATAAATAAGCTACTGTTCCAATGCCTTCTGCTTTTGGAGAAAGGGTCATGGTACCCACCATGTCTGGAGAGCCAGCCTGCCTACAATTGTCTGGAATGAGTCTGGGTTTCTCAGTGCTAATAAGAAAGTACAGGGAAATGTGAACATTTAAGGAACAAATCTGATGTACTTCTCCTACACAGTGATTCATTTTTCTCACCCCAAAGTCACTGTGATAAAAATTGAGGCAAAACATACATAAAACATGTTTACATTTTACATTACAGCCACTGCTGTTTTCACTCACTTTGGTCAGCATTCAGGAAGACTTGCCTGGCTCCCCAGGGCACTCAGTCACCCCTTCCTCTGGCTGGCACAGAACTTGCGCTGAACCTTGGTTAGAGATGTATATCACGTTCTCTCCCCGACCAGACCTTAAGTTCCTTGAAGGCAGGAACTCTTCCCTGTTATACCCCAGTGTCAACCACTGTGCCCGCCACAAAGTAGGGATTCAACAAGCGCTGAATAAATGCGTGAAGGAGAAAACCTTTTATAATGTTTTTGTTATGATGTTTTCTGACATTTTAATACATCTTTATGTAGACACATAATGAAGACACACTGGGTTTTTCAATGAAGATAGTCATTCTAAATGTCCAGAGAAGGTGTCAATTTTTCAAAAAGTAATAAATACTCTTGGTCCACTCCAGGTGGGGGCTTCACCTCTAAAAGAGGAATTTTTGGAAGTGTTGGAAAGTTAGAAACAATGATGTGCGTTTCTTATGGGCGAATGGAAGATCTGGTGTTCTCAGGAGCAGCTACTGGAGATATTTTTATTTGGAAGGATGTTCTCCTACTAAAGACAGTGAAAGCTCATGACGGGCCCGTGTTTGCTATGTATGCATTGGATAAGGTATAGTCTATTTCCTCATTAGCTTTCTAAAAGTTTAAGTTAGGCTTAGGAAGGTCCACACCAACAGGATGCCTGTGTGTAAAAACAGTACCCTTTGAATTAGGAAGTAGTTGTCATGAATGGAGAGAAGCACAAATAGTCTTTAAATTTCTCTTTTGTTTATAATTATTTCTTTATGTACAACTTCTCTCTTCTGTTTTCACACTTTTTCTTCCTGGCTGTCACTCCTAAGAACTCCTTAAGAAGTGTTGGGATAAATGCAGACACGCAGTAGCAAGAGAGTCCTGAGAAATATTTCAACATAGTCTTCCACCTCGGTGGCACAATGAGCAGAGACCTGGAAGTGCCTGGTGTTTGGATTATTGTCCCTCCCATCAGTATGACCTGAAGTTATGTTGATAACCAGCTTGTTCCTGTGTAGACAGGCTCAGTTTTAACAAGCATGTCAGAGTGAAGTCTTTTCACTGGCTGTGTTAGTCAGGGTCCTCCAGAGAAACCGAACCAGTAGGATGTAGATATAGACAGAGATATACATATACATATACATATACATATACATATACATATACATATACAAAAAGATTTATTATAAGGAGTTGTCTCATGGAATTATGGAGGCTGAGAAGTCCCACTTAAGCCATCTGCAAGCTGGAGACCCAGAAAAACCGATGGTGTAATTCACTTCAAGTCCAAAGACCTGAGAACCAGGGGAGCCAATGGTGTAAACCCCAGTCTGAGGGTGGGAAAAGATAAGATGTCCCAGCTCAATCAGTGAGACAGGAAAAAGGAGGGTGATTTTGTCCTTCCTCTACCTTTTGTTCTATTCAAGCTCTCAATGAATTTGATGATGTCCGTCTACATTGGGGAAGGCAGTTTACTGAATCCAGCAATTCAAATACTGACCTTATCGAGAAACACCCTCACAGACACACACAGGAATCATATTTAATCTGGGCACCCTGTGGCCAGTCAGTTGACACATAAAATTTACCATCACACCAGCTGTATTTCTACTCAAGCTCATCTTTGTCCTGATCTGTCCCCTGCCTTGCAGTGTTGTTGTTTTAAATAAAGATCACACTTGGGAATTCCCCGGTAGTCCAGCAGTTAGGACTCCGTGCTTCCACTGCAGGGGGCACGAGTTCGATCCCTGGTTGGGGAACTAAGATCCTGCATGCCTCGAGGCACAGCAAAAAAAATAAAAATAAATAGATCACACTTACCTTCAGTGCCCTTAAAAAACTTTCTTCAATCAATTTCCCAGAAAATATCAATTTTTTGTTCACTGCTAGTTTGCTGATGGTACCAGTTTATGTGTGCTCTGTGACCTCCAAACAGTCTAAGCCACCTAATACACCTTATTAAGCCAAGCCTCATTTTGCATTTACCTGTTCCCAGGTAAATATGCTGATCCCGCTATGGAAGTAGGTTCTTGTTAGATGTGCAACTACAGTGGTTGTTTTAGTGGTTAAGATGTTTTTCACTAGCAAAGTTGTTTTTGATTAAACTTCAAGTTTTAGAAAAGATTAAAGCAGAATGCAAAGTTTTTTGTAGACTCAGAAGTTGATGTGATATAACTTGTTTAAACTCTTTTATTGCTTGGTAACTTAAGCTGAAAAATCATGGGAAATGGCAGGGATATCACATTATAATATACTGCATTTAAATTTAATTTAGAGAGTGAATGTCCCCAGGTTCACAATCTATAATAAGGATAAATAAGGATATTTAATGTAATAAACTTCCACAAAATTAATTCTTTGTGAACTTCATTGAAATGAAGTACATTAGAAGTTTCTGAGAAAATGGAATGAATTACTCAGTATTTTTCTTAAAAAAAAAAAAAAAACAACTTTTAAAAGAACAGTTTGTATATATAAGTTGCCAAAAAGGAAAACTAATAAAGCCAAGAAATCATAAGCTTAGAACAAGAGTAAAAATCATCATCTAGCAAAAAATACCCAATATGTTAAGCTTTTTACTTTCCAGGTTTTGTAAAAATTAATCTGGATTTTAATTATTGTGGAAATTGTTGTGTATTGAACAAAATAGCAGGATAGTTTTGTTATATGAAATACCTAAGTTACTCTTAATAATAAATAATGATGTTTTTCCTGGAAGTAAATATTTTTAAATATTTAACAGTCATTTTTAATTGTGATGTTAATTCCAATTAATTCAGCAGGAGTATATGAGATACCAGAAACTCTGCCAGGCTTTGAGGTTGGTCCTGTTCTGTAAGAATCCACATTCCAGTCAGGGGACTGGGCACAGAAATGACCGTCCATGATTCAGGGTGCCAAATTCCAACCAATGGTCTGAAGAAAGTGAAATGGACACACAATGAGAAAGTGTTTAATCCTGCTAGAGAAATAGGGGAGAGATGCTTCCAGAAAATATTATATTAATATTATGTTATCATTCAGATTTTTCAGCCTCCTATACTTAGGAAGAAAACACAAACAAAGCTTTTTTACCCAAGGGGAAATCCTTTTGAGGCTGGGTGGGTACCTTGTCATTTTGATGTGTATATAATTCTTCTGATGTGTGCCTTCACAGGGTTTTGTAACAGGTGGAAAGGATGGAATTGTGGAACTCTGGGATGATATGTTTGAAAGATGCTTGAAGACTTATGCCATTAAAAGAGCAGCGTTGTCAACCAGCTCAAAAGGTGCCACTCCCGAGTATGCAGTAGAAATCTTTCTGTTCATAGAGATGGAAATCATTACCAAATCAACTGTCTTTTTTTCTTCCACATTCAGAGCCCTTGGCTCCTGGTAGAAATATCAAGGATAATTGCCTAGTACCTAGTACTTTGGAACTATAAAAACAGAATTTATATAATCATTACAATCGTTTTATTTTTTATTATATTAAATACAACATTTGCAGTATTAAATGCAATTTTTCCTCCTCAGGCTTGCTTTTGGAAGATAACCCTTCAATTCGTGCCATCACTTTGGGACATGGACATATCCTGGTGGGAACGAAAAATGGAGAGATCCTGGAAATTGATAAGAACGGCCCAATGACACTGCTCATTCAGGTACTGTGTTTGCACACATCCTAAACCACAATTCACACCAGAGCTGGAACCAGGGTAAGGCAATGGGGGTCACTTAGGATGCAAAATTTAAGGAGACACTCACTTTCAGGGTCTGGCAAATGCTGTATTAGTCATCTATTGCTGTATAACAAATTGTCACAAACTTAGCAGCTTAAAACAAAAACATTCCTTATCTTATGGTTCCTGTAGGTCAGGAGTCTGAACACAGTTTAACTGGGTCCTCTGTTTAAGGTTTTGTAAGGCTGCAATGAGGGCCAGGGCTGTGGTCTCATCTGAGGCTTAACTGTGGAAGGATCTGCTCCAAGGTCACTCGAGTTGTTGGCAGAGTTCAGTTCGTTGGGGATGCAGGACTGAGGGCTTCCGTTTCTTGATGGCTATTGGGCAGAGGCCACCCTCAGCTCTCAGAGGCTGCCTATAGTTCCTCGTCACATGGGGTTCCCCAACATGGCTGCTTGCTTCCTCAGAGAGAGCAAGGGAAAGAGGAAAAACGGGTACTACTGTGCCTTTAAGTAACTTTAAATAACATAATCATATCATCACATATGTGTAATCATGAACATCCATCCCCTTTGCCATATTTTATTGGTTGGTAACAAGCCACAGGCTATACCACACTCAAAGGGAGGTGGTTACACAAGAGTGTGAAAACCAGGAGCATCATGAGGGTCACCTGTCCAGCACAGTCTGCCCTCTGGCCACCAACTATCATGTCCCTACCACATGCAAAATACATCCCCCCTCCCAAGGTCCCCAAGAGCCTTATCCCATCATAGTATCTGTTCAAAGTCCATAATCTCATTGTCTAAATCAGGTCCAGGTGTGGGTGGGGCTTCTTGGGTATATTTCCTCTTGATCTGTCAAAATCTGTCAAACTAATAAAAATTATTTGCTCTGTATACACCAAATATATGTGTCTCCTTAGATTTTGTGCATCATTCTAGTCTCAGCCTTGATTCACATAAACATATAACATACTCTTTACACTTCCTCTCCCCTCAAAATGTTATTCAGGTAAAATCAGATTAAAATAAACATCAGCAGAATCCTCTAAGATCGAAGAAGTGATCACACGTCACCTGAGGGGGTGGGAGTCTGTGGAGGTGAGCAGGTAGTCCTGTCCAGTTTGGTGATGGATAGGCCATAGTTACAGATGGAAGAGGCACGGCAGGGATGAGGGTGTGGGTTCAGAAGGTGGAGTGGAAAGAATATGCACTGGTTATCTAAGCTTTAGGACTTCTGTGGGTCTGAGGAGCTAGGCCTCCTTCCCTGACCTGATGCATGCCTGCAGCCTTGCTGTATTAGGACTAGCCCCCAAAATCCCACTGAAAGGGGCCCTCTGATTTGCTACACCTGAGAGCAGGTCTGCACACACATCACGGATCAGGTTTTTAAAGTGCATGTGCTCAGGTCCCACCCTGGATATCTTGAATAAGAATCTGTGTTTTAAAAAAAGTTCTGTGTTAGAAGCAAACCTCAGAAGCTCTGTAGCTGATTGCTACAGGCAGCCCAGATTGAGAACTGTGCTGAGATGCGTCCTTGAGGGGTGATTTCCTTATTCTGCAGCTGCACTTGCCTTCGTTTTCCTTCCAAGCTAATTTCTTTTTCTTTCTGACCATGACTTTTTATTTAATTTTATTGAAAGTTCAGTGTTTCTTTCTTTTTAATCCTCAAATTTTTGAGACTTTAAACTGTTTGCCACATGCTATATTGCTAAGTATGTTGTAAGATTTATACTACAATATGATTTAAATAGCATCGTAAGATTTTAACTCTACATTTTCAAATTTTAAAAAGTAAATAATAGCTGAGCTAATTTTGTTTAAATATGTTTTAAACTTGACAATAAAGGCTTTTCACTTTTTCATTCTCTACAACTCTATTCTTTACTATATTTGTTTCTGTTGTTCTAATAATGCAAATAACCACAGGTGCCATTTATTGAGCACCTACTATGTGTCAGGCAATACTGTTGTACAAAATTCCTCTCTCATCTCCATGACAGCTTTGCTTAGTTGTAATTGTTTTATAGATGAGGGGCTCAAAACCCAGTAAACTGCCCACAGCCAAATGCTAAGAACTGCAGGGCTGGGATTCACACCAAACTCTGTCGGGTACCAGAGCCTTTTCTTTGTCACTCCACCAGACTGTTCTCCACACGCCTCAGCATGGAGACTGCATGAAAACAGTGCAGAAGGCATGGCCCCCTAAGCACTAGGCAGGCACGCGGTGGAGCTGGGAGGACCATCTTCTCTCCTTACACGTGTGCCATTCTTTTCCTTTATCTCAGAATCTCTCTTTTCTCTTCCAGTCTATCAATCATTTGCCCTCTCCTCCTAGGTAGAACTCAGTAGTTCAGTTCAATCAGTGTTCGTTGGGCTCCTGCCAAGACCAGCCCTGTGCTCTGTGCGGTGGAATAGGGCTTACTCTAGGGGCTGACAGTCCTGTCCTGAGAGGTGGACGCCGAGGGAAAGTTTAGGAATAGTAGAGGCAGCGTGGTTAAGCCCATCAACTATCCTGCTGTGTGGAGATTTCAGAACCATTTTTCCAGTTTCTGTAGCACGGCAATTCAATGTTACTTGGAATAGATTGCTTTTTTTTTTTTTTTTTTTTAAGAGAATAGGCTGGGGGGAGGAGAGAAGAGACAGGAGGTGAGTTCTGAAAATCCCCATTGTATACACTTTGAATATAATCAACTGTCAATTATGCAGCTGGTTATTATTAGCTTTAGGGTGGTCAGGAGGAAAGTAAGGTCCCAAGCTTATTTCCTTGTGCCACTCAAGAGACTTCCAGCCTGCCTCACTCACTGTCTGTTCCTATAGGATCCAGGAATTAAAGTACATAATCATATTAGATTAAAGAAATACCATTTTAAATCAATATATGATGCAGTGGTTTGAAAGGGTCTCAGAGCCCCACAACCCTGTCCTCTGTGTGCAAAAGGACTCAGTCTGTAAAAGAGCCCCAAGCAGATCCAGTCTGGTGGAGAACAAGGGAGGGCTCACACCTGACCCATCCTCTGACCGTGGCCTTGGGGGTGGGAGGCTTCTAAAGGGAAGAAAACTAGAAAACTGGGGATGTTGGGTGCTCCAAATCTAATAAATTCAAAACCAATATCTACGCCCTTCTCAGATATTTGAATGTCAGGTGTATTGGGAACTTTGTATCTTCTGCCAAATCACTGTTTTACTCAAACAGCTTCCCAGTTAAACCGGAATCTTCCAGTTTCTCTTTGGAGAGCCACCTGTTCCCCAAAGCGTTCCAACTACAAACACCTTTCAGATGCCTGTGTATGGTCTTCCTTCTTGCTTTACTAAGCAAAGCCTTTTTATAATTAGCCACTAAAAGCAGAAATTCAGTAAACGATCTGGTCTGTTTTATTGTTCCGTATCTAATCTGTTCTTTACACTGCTTTACTGAGTGATGAGTTAGAAAAATCAGATTCATTTTCTCCCTGATTGTTCATTCATTAAACACTGTTTCATCTCAGTTATTATTCTAAGCCAGTTAAGTGTGTTTTTGGTAAGACGTCGGCATGTGGAATTGGTCCAATGCCTATCAAGCCCCTTTCGGTTTTCTGTGCTCCCTGGATAGAACAATTTGTGAATAAATGCTAACCCTGAGCTATACCCAGGACACTTGAAATGAAAATTTAGCTCTCTCTAATCTGCTCTGCCAAATCTGTGCATTCAAAGAACTGAAATAGAATTAATTAACAAGAATATTGCTGTCCAATTCCTCTGACAGAGATAAGCGGTACCTCCATTTTTTAGAATATGGTTTTATGGAAGAAAGTGGTTTGTGTCATTGTGACCAAGCTGTTTTATGAAAAGATGCATATATACTGTGTTTATTCAATGTCAAACAACAGGATAAAATGAGAGCAGTTCCTTATTTACTCGGATGTTTCTAAATGGAAAGATGTTCGGCATCATATTAACAAAACTTAGGAGTAATGTGAGTCCCTACTTTGCTTTCCAAATGAATGCTTTAGCATCACGCAGGCCCAGCTCTAGATTCAAGTTCAAGCGAAAACTTTATCCAGTACAATCACTTTGGCTCCAGGAAACTCAAACTGTGTTTGTTCATATCTGAACCTGTTTGGGATACTTGCGGGAAGGGCTAGCCGAGAAGCATGAACTGGTTTTTGTTGCCCCGTTTCCTCCCCTACAGGGGCACATGGAAGGAGAAGTATGGGGGCTGGCGGCTCACCCTCGCCTGCCTGTCTGCGCAACAGTGAGCGACGATAAAACACTGCGGATCTGGGAACTATCCTCCCAGCACCGTATGCTGGCAGTACGGAAACTCAAAAAAGGTACGTGACGTCCCCGTACACATCTGTACAAGTATTTACATCCGAAAGTATTGGATTCATTCATCTGTTCATCCAGCTAATATTTACCGAGCACACCTATTACATGCCCCCAGATATGCTGGGTGATGGGGATTTAGTGTTTGTTGCTACACATATAGCTAATCACCTGCAGAATCGTTCCAGAAGGCTGGCCTGATCTACCAGTGCCCAGCTCTATTCTTTATTTCCTTGCACTGCACAGACATTTGCCACCTGGGGGCAATATGTCCTTCCTCTTCTCATCTAGAACTGTGGGAGTCAGTTGAAACTCATCAGCTTGTAAAGAATGCTGCTTATTTTTATACCTAACAGTCTCCAGAACTGATTTTATTACTGAAAAATGAAAGTCAGTTTAAAAATAATAGCTAATATCAAGAAACGAATAAATATGTATTGAACACCCGTATGCACTAGAACTAAGAGGTATACCAAGAAGTGCAAATTCAGCAAACATTTATTGAGCAGCTTCTGTATATCAGGCGCTGGGGATCCCAGGATGAACAGTCACGTCTCTAGTGTCAGAGACGGACAAGATTTGAACAGATTCCCAGCAACGGCTGGTCCATTCAAATTGGGTAACTTGAGGAGCGTCTCAGAACGGGATTATTTATAAAGGGGTGGGCAGGGTATAGGAAATGACCAGGGCTGGTGCAGCACGATGCAGCTAGTAACAGCCGGGTACCATTGCCAGCCCTGGGCCTGAAGGGACAAGAGGAGGGGCAGTTGCTGGAACCTTGAAAGTGAGAGCTGTGTGAGATGACAGCCTGGCAGGGGCTGTGATCGTCAGCCCGGAGATTCAGCTGGCATGCAGTGACCCCACAGGGAGGCAGCCAAGGGAGCGCATGCCGCAGCCTCCCGGTGCTTTATCCTTCCTTCCCCATTACCCTCCCTCCAGTCTCCTGCTCCTGCTGCCCCTTGACCAAATGAATCAGAAGCCAGGGGGTGAGAGGCCCACTGATAGAGTCCAGGCAGGCTAATTCCCGGCACAGAGCAGGGTGGAGAGTGGGTGAGGACAGACAAAAGATCTCTGGCACAAACAAGGTATCATGGAGGCTCAGGGTAAGGCCCACTGCCAGAGACAACTCCATCAGGGAGGAAACCTAAGAGCCGAGGCTCAAAGGATTTGTGAAAGTTAAGACAGGAAAGGGTGAGATTGGGGCCTGGCCCTAGAGTATTTGTGCTAGGTACTTTTATAAATAGACATGGGGAGAGTATTCTAGGGGGATAAGATGAAAAAAGGTGTCAAGACAGTAGTGACAGTAAAGACAGTGGCTAATATTGCTGAGCCAGTAACCGTGCTAGCACTTTGCCTTTGGTCTTCATGGGAACCCAATGAGTAAGGCCTTTATTATTTCCACTTACAAATGAGGAAGCTGAGGCACAGAGAACTTAAGTCATTTGCCCGAAGTTGCACAGCTAGTAAGTGATGGAACTGAATTCATACTCAGGCAGCGTGGCTTCAGAGAGCACGCCTGTGGCCGCTGCATGATGGTACCTCCCTCCACCGTATTGCCTCTCTTCACACTGGACTTCTGGGCCTTAGTAAGTAGTGGAGCCAGGATTCAAACCCTAGTCTGACTCCAAAGCCCATGCTCTTACCCACTACAGGACTGAATAATTTGGCCACTAACTTGTACTGGGGAAATAACAGACCAAGTCCTCGCTGTGAGTGACTTGAATATCAGCCAATGGACTTTATTCACTAGGTTAAAAATTAGTTCAAAAGAACAACTAACACATCTGAGTTAGGATGGCCATTCAACCCAGTTTACAGCTGGTGTCCTGGTGTAATTATTAATAGCTCTCCCTTTTACTGTCCCTTTTATCATTCGTACAATAAATATTTACGCTTAACCTAATCTTGCTGTCCCTCCTCAAGGGCTGGTCTTTCTGTTCTTTCAGCACTAGCACCGTGCCCGATTCGTAGTAGGTAAATAACTGCAAAGTGAATGGATGAAGAAAGGAAGGAAGGTATATTATACTTCAAATGAGCCAATTTAAAGTTATTGGTGTGAACGTGGCTTTTCAGCCTGCTCTGAACAGTGGCTGAGAGGTGGGTGTGGAAGCTCACTTCGGAATGCCTTAGCACAAGGCTGCATGACTGTCCCATCCTAGGACTGTGCTCACCAAAGCCTTGACAATAAGAAGAACAGGGCCAGGGAGGGGCATATCCTTAAATAGGATTCTTATTAAATACACCCCCCACCGAGTCCATACTCTTTGTTCGGAAATGTCTCCCTGTGACCCTACAAAGCAGTAGCAAGCATCGATCATGTAGCCCCCTCAGCCCAGTTTTGCAGACACCCTTGGAGAGAATGTCCATATTCCGTTCTTCTCATGACAGAAGAGACAGGAACAAAATCTTCCACCTCTAGAATTATGGATTATAATCCACGGATCGGAGAATTAGAGTGACTAAAAGTAGAACACCAAGGTGCTCTAAAGTAAGTTCTGTGTGTAAAGCATGATATGAAAAAAATTCGTTTCCAGAAATGTTATTACAGAACTCCCATTCTTAAGTATCACATCTTGGGAGCAGAAATACTGGTTATATTAATCCTTTATTCCTTTTCCCCCTTCACTCTACTTGTCTTTTGAAAACTCCAGGTATTCAGATACGAAGAAATGAATGGATAAGCCTCAAAGAAATTGAAAACTTATTTTTAATATTATGATCATTGTCCTTGGGTTTGGAGGGAAGAGATGTTTTAAATTATGAAGTTTTAGTTCTTCTCACCAGGAGTGCTAATTTAAAGACACAGTCACATGTCCATGAACATATGCACATTTCCCCATCTCTTCATTTGCTTTGTTTGGTAGCAAAGTCGCGGATCACAGCAGTGCTCTTTGTGGATTCTTTTGTAGGTGGAAGATGCTGTGCCTTCTCCCCTGATGGGAAAGCCTTAGCAGTTGGCTTGAATGATGGGAGTTTCCTGGTTGTAAATGCCGACACTGTTGAAGACATGGTCTCCTTCCATCACAGAAAAGAAATGATCTCTGACATTAAATTTTCAAAAGGTGAAGATGACAGCAAAAACTTTTTAAAACGTGTTGGGACAAAAAGTTACAAGAGTGGACCCTTTTAAAATATTTCCTTGACCTTTAACCCATTTAAAAATGCTAAGTTCCTGGAAGTAAATTCCCACATAAAATGTTTTGGTGTTAACCACTCATTTTTTCTTTATAGATACAGGAAAATACCTTGCTGTGGCGTCCCATGATAACTTTGTGGATATTTACAACGTCCTTACAAGCAAAAGGGTTGGCATCTGTAAAGGTGCTTCTAGTTACATTACACACATTGACTGGGACTCTAGAGGTAAAGTATATTGTGGCTTTTAAAATATAATTTCAGTTTTTAAAAATCATGTCCATTCATATACTGTTTCCAGAGCAAATGGCAGTTGAGTTTTAAAGAAAAACAGAGGGGGAAACTCACAACAGAACTGGTTGTAATTTTGGAACCGAGAGGCAGCTGCTGTTAACATTTTGAGTACTTTTCCATATTATTATTATTTTTATTACTACCACTGCTACTACTATTATTACTACCACTACTATAATTATTATTATTTTAATTATTTTATTTATTTTTGGCTGCGTTGGGTCTTCGTTGCTGCGCGTGGGCTTTCTATAGTTGCGGCGAGCGGGAGCTACTCTTCATTGCGGTGCATGGGCTTCTCATTGTGGTGGCTTCTCTTTGTTGCAGAGCACGGGCTCTAGGTGCACAGGCTTCCGTAGTTGTAGCACGTGGGCTCAGTAGTTGTGGCATGTGGGCTCTAGAGCGCAGGCTCAGTAGTTGTGGCACACGGGCTTAGTTGCTCCGCGGCACGTGGGATCCTCCCGGACTAGGGCTCAAATCCGTGTCTCCTGCACTGGCAGGCAGATTCTTAACCACTGCGCCACCAGGGAAGTCCCTATAATTATTATTAACTCAAGCCATTGAGTTTTAAGACTGCTGAAGATATATGCTACCTTCTATTACCATAGCAAGCCACCACTTCACCTCTGAGTATGGCATGCTGTGTCCTTGCCTCCATACTGCGTTCCCTTTTCCTACCAATTCTCCATCTCCCAGAGAACTGCCCAAGAGATTTCAAGTAATTTTCATCCTCCACTGGAGGTAGGAAGCTACATTCAGCTCACCTAGAGTTTCTCTGGTTTCTCTCAAAACTCCCAACCTACCCCCTACCTCCTCCAAGTCATGCCCACAGATGCCATGGGGATTTGTCTGTTTATTTATGTAATAAATCTAGCTCTTGCCATGTGCAGTCTTAAGCCAGAAAATGTGGAGGATCCAGAAGGGAGTGATACGTGGTTCCTACTCTCTGCAAAGTTTATAACTTAGTGCGGGAGACATGCTTGTACCTGAACAATATAAGAGCACAGACTGGGTAAAGCAAGGGAGTAAGAAATGGTGGGTCACAGGGGAAGTGGTGAGCAGGGGCTCAGAGTGGGCCAAGCCAGCATTAAGTACCCAGGGTGCAGCATCCGTGCTCTAGGGTGGGTCACTTTTAAAACCCATCCCGGGGACTTGGCTGATGTTGGAGTCCGGGGCAGATTTGCTTTGGAACAGGCAGGGTCCCAGCTTTCAGAGAAGTTTTAGTCTATTGTGGTAGTAAGTGGTGTCTCTGAGGAAAGAGCTCCCAGGGCAATCCATGGAGCCTTCATAGAAGGAGTGACCTCTGAGATGGATCTTGAAAGCTGAGTAGAAGTTCACCAGATGGTGACATCTGAGACGAGCATTCCAGGCTCTGAAGGATCAGGGTGTGCCACTATGTGCAGGTGGGAAGAAGAACGGGGGATTAAGAAACAGTAATGCTGAGTGGCTGAGAGCGGGCAGGGCAGGGAATGCGGAGAGGCCAAGACCGCAAATAAAGGAACTGTTACCTCACGCTAGGAAGTTTAACCCCGAGCTTTATCCTGTAGGCATTAGGTAACTCTGAGGGATTAGAGTGAGGCATTCCCTGCCATCCTGGGGAGGGTGAGTGAGGCTGGAGTTGGAAAGCAACTGAAATAAACCAGGAGAAAGAGACGATGAGGGCCTTGACCAAAAAGGGGTTATTTCAGAGATGCCAGAATATTTTGTTTCACGTGTTTCTTGAAGTAGTGGCCGTAGACTGATCCTTCTGCCAGGCAGGAATTTACTTGTAGGTGTACTTGCTGCACCAGAATTTGGACTTAAACGTTACAACCCGCAGGCGTTTTACACAGTGCAATAGATGGGAAGAAGGCATGCATGTCATTTATTGTGAGAGGTGCAAGTCCCAAGAAGGGCAAAGGGAGATCAGATAAGTTCCTCTCACTTTCACGTCAGGACCATCCGGATACAGTGCCGAGGGCTTAGGCTGGCATGTATGATCAAGCAGGACACTGGCCTGGGAGACATCTAGGAACCAGTGAGGTCCAGGGGGTGAATGGAAGCAGCTGCTTCTCACCCACCTTCTTTGATATTCTATGCTTTATCGTTTTTTTATCGTTTTTTTTAAAAAGCAAGGATTTCACCCTGTTTGTTCTCTGGCTAACATCCCTAGATATGCCCCTTTGTGAGAAAGCTTTAGAACAGTGAGGGTCATCTTTATGCATATGTAGAATAGAGTGTGGTGAGTTTTATTTAGAACCCAACACACACACACACACACAACACCTGACACAATATGTGAATCCCACCACTACGATGACCATTAGGGGGTTAAAACCAATTATTATTTACATTTTATGGAGTGAAGGACCAAGAGAAATTGGGGCATAGGAAGAATATGTTTTGATTGGGAAGATTTCTTTAAAATTATTTTTAATTGTGGTAAAATACACCTAGCATAAAATTTACTATCTTAACCATTTTGAGTATAGAGTTCAGTGGCATTAAATACATCCACATTATCGTGCAGCCACCATCCCCATCCATCTCTACAACTCTTTTCATCTTATCAAATTGAAACCCTATACCCATTAAATAGTAATCCCTCCTTCTCCATCCCCCAGTCCCTGACAAGCACCATTCCACTTCCTGTCTCTATGAATTTGACTATTCTAGGTACTTTATATAAGTGGAATCATACAGTATCTCTCCTTCTGTAACTGGCTTATTTCATTTCACATAATGTCCTGAAGGTTCATCCATGTTGTAACATGTGTCAGAATTACTTTCCTTTTTAAGGCTGAATAAGATTCCATTGTGTGTATATACCACATTTTGTTTATCCATTCATCCATCAGTGGTTACATGGGTTGCCTACAACTTTTGGCTATTGTGAATAATGCTGCTATGAACAGGGTGTACAGTTCTTTTGAGTATATGCCCAGAAGTGAAATTTCTGGAAAAAATGATAATTCCACTTTTAATATTTTGAGGAACCACCATACTGTCTTCCACAGCAGGCTGCACCATTTTACATTCCCACCAACAGTGCACAAGGGTTTCAACTTCTCTGCATCCTCACCAACACCTGTTATTTTCTGTTTTGTTTTGTTTTTGATAGTAGCTATCCTAAATGGCGATGAGATGGGACATTGCAGTTGCATTTACATTTGGGGAAGGTTATTTTTTTTTCATTCTTCAAACGTGTTGTAGGCCCTGTGTCAGATGTAGGGATATAAAGAGGAATAAACCCCGGATGGGAGGAATAAGCCCTTGGTGGGATCAGTGGGCTGCCACCATAGAGGGGCCTGGGCGGAGATCGGTATTAAGGTCCTCAATGTGGAGCCATCAGTTTGCAGGGTGAGAGGCAAACCTCACTATTTCCATAATTCTGCCCAAAGCCAGAGTCTGTGGTCCAACTAGCACGTAGGGTGATGGGAAAGACAGTGAGAGTAAGGAGGCCAAGGTCTTTAAAAAGCCACTTTGCCTCTCATCCTAAGTGGCCCCTTCAGTCAGTTAAGAGGATCAGACCAAATGGTTTCTGTGGCCTGAGAAGAGAACAGAATATTTTTGATTTTTAGGGAGGAGTTACGCCATCTGGAGAATAAGAGCAAGTGTACCCGTGAATCTTCCCTGGTTTAACTCCAATTTTGTTGCCATGAGACATGCGTCATATTGATATTCTTCTGCTCCTGATATCCCAGTTCCTAAAATGCCTACCCTCCAGCATGTGCCAGGCTGCCTCAAGATCAGCCTAGCTTTTCACAGCAGGACCTCGAGCGCCTACAGAGGGTAGAGAGCAGAACTTAGGAGCAGGGATCTGTTTCATTCCTTTGATCTTGTCAAAAATAGTGAACACACTTGCCGGAGCCAGCTGGCTCGTCAGGGGTGGGGAATGGCACAGCCGCCAGCCTCCGCAGCCTTCCGTGTCCATGGCAACCTCAGGTCCCAGGAAAACTGAGAAGCTCATCAGGAATTTGCAGGAACAGCAGCTACTCCTGAATAAAAGCTCCTGCACAGAATGCCTGAGAAAGAAAAAATATATATGGAAAGAGAGAAAACATGGAAGGGTATTTTCTAGCTGCTGTTAGTTCATTTCCAGAAATATCAGGACTGTAAGATCTTTTACCAACTAACAGTTTGAGCCATGATAGGATATCTCATTCCCATTTTCATTGCAAATGGCCTGATGTGTTTGGTATATTTAGTACCAATTTTGGAATTGTTCTAACTTGTAAATTATATAGCAACTGGGGTGACATGTATGAATCGCTCTGGATTATAAAGCTCTAGGCACCTGCAATATGTGTGATTTACTGTACCTGCTTAGTGATGGGGACAGCTATCTCTTTCAATTCTCTTACTCTGTGTGAATAGGCATTTCTAGTTAATAAAAATGTGAGGATTCTAAAAGAATAGGGTTACTGTTATTCAGGGGCAAATGATACTTTTTGCTCTTTGCTTCTGCTCCTGTCCTCACAATATTTCCGTGGTTATATATTACAGAGCAGCAGGCAGTGGAAAAAAAAAGAGTGGTGACCTAAATAGTTCCTCTGTGCTTCAAAAAAAAAAAAAAAAAAACAGTTTAATAACAGTAGTAAAGAAAATTTGGGGGAAAAACACACCCATAATTCTACCTTCCTAACACAAGAATAATTGATTTTTAAAAAATTTCTTCATATCCTTGATTTCAGAAACCCACTCAAGCCAGCTTAAATTTAAAAATAAGAATAAAGAATGACTTTATTGGAAAGATAGGGATATTTCATAGAATCCAAGAGCAGGAAGCAACATCTCCCAAGAAACTGGCTTTAGGAATGAATCAGAAAACGCCTAGAACCCAGCCGGGGAGCTCCCCTCCCCTCCTCTCCTGCTCTGAGGCAGCCTGTCTCAGTGCCCACTGCTCTCCTGGGTCTGGTGCCTGCTTGTGGCCCCTCTCTCTGCACGGGCCGGCTTTCCCTAATTCATTTGCACAAGGCCCACTTTCTGTTGCCCCCAAATGCCACCCCCAGTCCCAAAGGCTACATCTCCTCCCAGCAAGGCATCCACTGATTCAGCCTAAGATTCCAATTTCCCAGGAGAGAGGATTTGACTGCCTAGCCCAGTCTCCAGCCTGGTCGCTCCTGGGTCAACCTCCACCTCCAGAGTGCAGACAAGACCGCAGGGGCCCAGCCCACGGTGGAGGGCAGTTCTCAGGGAAGGGCGTGGGCTTGGTAGGTACCCACAGGTGTCTGTGGAGCTGCACAGCATTTCTGGTGCTTGCACAAGTGGTTTTGTAAACATTCCTGCAGTCAGAAAATACTTCACTGAGCTATTTTTATAGTTTTTGGTTTGTTTTTAAAGTAAGGTATGATCTTTGAAACTGTGGTGTAAAGTGAGTTGTTAGGATTATCCGAGAGCTGCAGTCCTTTGAGTTCTCTTAGTATCGATCTCATGGCCAAAAACATCTAAAATTATCTATATTCAAAGAATGTTTTCATTGAATCTTTTAATCCTTTTCCCACATCCTTTGTTATTTGCAGTCACTCTTGAGAATTCTAAAAGTATACTTTGCAGATATATCTAGTTCATTGGAAAAATACTGATTACTCATTTTCATATAATGCTGACTAGTCAAAGCTGATTTAACTCCCTTTTTTCTTTTCTGATTTGTGTATGTTGAGCCATAAAGTCAGGAAGATGGGCCCATTTCAGAGAAAACATTTTCAAATTTACTTGCTCCTCACAGCCAGGGCAAACCCCCTAATCACTATTTTATAACTCAGCAAACTGGAAATGATTCAGGTTTCATTTAGGAAATGAGAGAACCTTGTTTTTAATTAGTCACTTAGAAACAGACCTGCAACTCCTGAAGTTTAGCCAAACTAGATTTCAGACCTAGGTGGTACCCACTTAAACTTTAAAGAACATGATGTAACACAGAGTTCTTATTTTGCTATTATTTTTTTCACGAAGGACATTTCAAGGCAACTAGATATAAATAGTTATGGAAGAAAGAGAGAGAGTAGGAAATGTTAGTGTGCATATGTACACTGAATTGTTTGCAGATGAAATGTTAGAATAGCTGACATTTGCTTCAAAGTAATCTGGGGTGAGGGAATGAAGAGGTGCCTGCAACAGGGCCAGCCATGTGCTAATGACCATTGAGGCTGGACATTGGCCCCATAGGGCTTCTTTATACTATTACTTCCATATATGTTTGAGATTTTCCATCATTTAAAACACGCTGAAAAAATACTAGAAAGTAGATCTTTTGAGTCATTTAAATTTTCAAGCCATAAAGGATCATTGATATGATAGGAGGAGAATTAAGAAATCTAATCTTTTTCAACATTAATCAAAATGAATCCAAGATTAAAAATTTACATCAGACCGAAAGACTATTTTTGCTCAACATTTTGTTTTGGGAAAAGTCTTGGATTTCTTTATAAATTTTCAAGTAAAAAAGGAAGGGGGGAATGGAATGAGCATTTACAGTTTGTTTTATGTGTCCTTGTCTTCCTGTTTCTAAATGTTAAAGGGCAAATTTAGAATTTATATCCCAGTAAGCACAAATGCTTACGAGGTTCTTGCTTCCAGTGCCATAATTCTTGCCAAAGCAGTTTGCTTTACTACATTTCTGTGCTAGGAGGCAACAGGGGAAAAGAGCAAAAAAAAAATTTTTGTCAGGCTTTGGAAAAATAGCTACTTTCAGTGCAACAGAGTAAAACACAGCAAGCTTGATTCTTCTAGTTTTGAAGGATGTCCAAGGTCAGATTTTATGAGGTTCGTATTTTTAAAAATCATAGCTTTGGAGTTTGTACCCTGCCATGTAATTGTCTTTACATGCACTTCTGGATCATTCAACATGTATTTACTCAGTTTATGAGACTTTGATTAAAATGAATCAAAATAGTTGCAATCATGCTCATCACTTTGTAACAAAAAGATAAATGCAGAGTTTAATTGTCTTCCTACTTTATTCTATCATAACAGGGAAATTACTGCAAGTTAATTCAGGTGCCAAAGAACAACTCTTTTTTGAAGCTCCAAGAGGCAAACGGCATATAATAAGACCTTCAGAGGTAACAGTCAGACACAAAGCTTTTTAAAAAGTATTTCATGAAAATTTAGTATGTGCATTTTAACAAAACCTATCAATTATTATTCACTAATATGAGTTATAGTTTGTATATCTTTAAGCTTGACCATTTCTTAAATCTGACTGCTTAGCCTGGTTTCCTACTTTCTGAGGACATACGGATTTACTATACCACAAACGTAGCAATGCATAGTTGGCATTCTGCTTAATTTTTCTCTGCCAGAAGACAACGACTGAGCTAACAATTTGGATGCTACATATTACTTTTCCCATTCTACATGTCCTGTCATTTTATGCAAAGCTTTTTATGATCATGAAGTTTTGAAACGTGCTTTCTCAATGGTTACTGTTTGTAATAGTAAAAATACCTTCTACAGCAAGAGAAATTATTTTTCAAAACAAAACATTCCACAACCTGGCCATCCTAATGTAGCAAACTGTTTCCTTTTTCCATATTTTCCTCGTGTTCTTAGCCACGTACACCATTTTTTAATTGCTGAAGTCAAAGCCTAGATAAAATTTTTGAATCCATGAACTAACGCCTTCCTAAAAGCTCTTCCTAAAGGCTCGCTGCTTTTGTCTTTCAGTCTGCACAGTGCTTCCATGTAGTGAACCCTGATGGCCAAAAAGTCATTGCCTGATTAGCACTAAGGACATCCTTTTAGTCCCAGGAGACAATCTGACTCATTTTTTCGCTATGTAACCTTCGATGAAAGAAAAGGATATATTGCTTCCTTAGAGGAAAAAGGGTCAAGGGTACACCACTGAGGGACAGGCGTCTTCCTCTCTCTAGCTTCAGTTAGCCAGTAATATAAACAATCCCGGTATTCTAATGTACTCCCAGAGACATCTGGACTCTTGTCCATTCATAATATTTTCATTATTTCTAAAGGAAATATATGTGCAGTACATAAGAAACCCAGGTTGTTATGGATGATGGCATTGTATTAGTGGAAACTGTTAATGGATCGATTGATCTCACTCTCCAACTCCAGTTTATTTATCTTTGATCAGTCTTCACTTTAACTTATTTATATGTGGAAACTTTAATAGCCTTGAGTAAGGGATATTTTAAATTATGTCATTCCTTCACTGAACATCTGTGGAATGTGCCGGGCACTTCATATACCTATAATCCAATCCTCACAACAGCCTCGCCTGATATTTATCAGTCTCATTTTACAGACAGGGAAATTAAGGCTCCAAGAAAGTAAAAGGACCTTGCAGCTGTGATCCTAGCCTAGAGGGGTCTGTGTGTGACTCCACAGCCTAGACAATGCAGCATCATTTTCCATCACTTCACCTGTTCTAGTGCCCCAAATAAGTATACTACTGATAAAATAAGATGCAATCGGACCAAATGGTGAAGAGAGGATGAGGCCAACTTGGGACAGATGAGCAATTATTATGTTTAAAAAAAACCTACCAAAGGGGAATTTATGTTAAGTCTTCCTGAAGTGCCAGGCTCTGGCTATGAAGAGTTAATTTGTCCCTCTGCAGTGTACAGTTATTGTTCCAGAGGCTGATCTCTGGTGCTGTTGGTTGGGGAGTCCCTCCAGCTGTCTCCTCAGCCTGGCCACCCTGGTATTGGCATAGTACTAAGAGCTCCAAAGAGGTAGTTCATCATTTTACTTACCAATATTGTCAGGCTCTTCAATTAAGTATGAAGGATTTTGAAAATCTCCTTTTCAAAAAAGATTTTTTTTTTTTTAAGAAACAGTCATGGTGAAACTAACACAGAGCTTACCCAGCAAATTGTTAACTATGACAAATATTAAAATGTCCATTTATATTCATCTGATGCAGCATGGTGCAGATAAGCCGGCTCGATACTAGCAACCCAAGTCTCTGGAGCTCGGCTTTCCCTCTGCTTGCCAAGCAGGCTGGGATTTAAGTGACTAACCTCTCTGTAGGCTCCAGTCACCTCCTCTGCAAAATGATGATGATAGTGACATACCTGCCTGGGGCAAGGTGCTGTGGAAGACACCCCTGGAGGACTCTTCTTCCATCTAAAGTCCAGGGTTTTTAACAAGTTTATTTACCCCTTTTGGGTTTTGTCAGTTACAGGGATCATTTTTTTTTTAAATTTATTTTATTGAAGTATAATTGATTCCCAATGTTGCGTTCATTTCTGCGGTACAGCAAAGTGACTCAGTTATACATATATATACTTTTTTTTCATATTCTTTTCCATTATGGTTTATCACAGGATATTGAGTATAGTTACAGGGATCACTCCTAATGCTCCATTTTAAATGTGATTTCTGTTGCTTCCCACAAGTTAGACATGCTTCCCCTGGAGAGCACAGTGTCCAGATCTGGCCAAGGGTGTTCTGTTGGGGTGACTGTAGGGTGAGCAATACCAGCTCACTGCCCATTCCTCCCTATATAATGAGGTCAGGAAAGGTGCCCCCCAGAGAGGTGGCATTGGGGATGGACAAGGAAGGTGTCAGAAATGGAATCTCGTATCTGTAAGGGAGTCAGTGGCCAGAAAGCCCGTTTCTAGAACTAGAGGGGAAGTTCCCTGCTTCTTTTCTTGTGGCGGTCAGTTGAAGGTGTCATAAGGAGCTGGGGAGACTCCACTTGCACCTCAGAAAACTGAGGTAATTGTTGGGGAACCACTTCACGTCACCTGAGTCTATGGCCCTGCCTCAGGCACCCCAAGTCACTGGGTGAACCGCAGCTTTTTGGTTCCAATTCTGCATGTGTCCAGAAGAAACACAGAATATTAAATGAGAAATTTGAGTGGCCAAAATATGTATAGCACCTCCCCACGTTGTGACTAAAATCCTGGTTGCATCTTTATCTTGTCATTTCCCTTCTAGGCAGTGGTACCAAGCAGAAAACAACAGAAATGGAGGCGAGGTGCGTTAACAACGTGCACCAGAAAGCAGTTTCCAGATCCAAAGAGAACAATCTGGCCTTTAATTTTAGCTACAATTCTCTAATGATTTTTTATACCCTTTTAAACAGTGCTTTAAAGTGCTTATGTAAAGAAACTGTAACGTTAAGGTATACTAGCAGATCTTGAATGAAAATAAATGAGATCAAATCCCCCAGGAAAGTCTAATAACAAAGTGTTATTGTTACTGTTTTCTTTTTTAAAAAAAGAAAGAAAATCCTCAGTTTTATCAGAATTTAACCTACATGAATTGCAAATCTTCTGTTTGGGAATTTCAGACAAAACAGTGTTAAAGGATAAAATGTATATTCGTGGCAATACAATATGAACAGCTCTTCCAGCTTTTAAGATGGTCTCTCTAGAGCATAAAGAATATTAAGAATCTTATTACTGCAGAATCTTATTACTCTTTCCTCCAAGGAAGCAGTCCTTTGAAAAGTTATGTCCTGTGACTTTTTAAAATAATTTGCTAAATGATCAACCCCATCGATCAATCTAGCTCAGTGGTTCTCAATTGGGATCAATTTGCCCCCTCTCCCAGGGATATTTGACAATGTCTGGGGACAACCTGGGGAGGTGGTGCTACTGGCATCCAGTAGGTAGAGGACAGGGATGCCGCTAAAAAGGACGGCCCCTGATAATAAAGAATTATCCCTCCTAAGATGTCAATAGGGCTGATGCTGAGAAACCCTGATCTAGCTTATGGCATATACAGTGATAAATGTCTAGGTAAGAACTAAAAACCTTTGGTATTGTCAGGTGTCCATAATTCCAACATGTTCACTTTATCTAGGGGAACATATATGGAGGTTTGACTACAGTGTTATTGAGACAATGCATATACCACTTTAAAAATGCAGTTGAGAACTTAGGCACCGCAGCATACAACAAATGCCTGGTGTTGGCAAAGTCATAATTTAGAACTATTCAGCCTCCATTTGTTTCTTTTAAATAAAACGAAAAGATCTCTAGGTTTTATGAAAATATATTAATTTTCCTTCCTTCTTTTCAAGATTGAGAAGATAGAGTGGGACGCTTGGACCTGTGTGCTGGGGCCCACCTGTGAGGGCATCTGGCCAGTGCACAGTGATGTGACTGATGTGAATGCTGCCAGTCTCACCAAAGACCATTCCCTCTTAGCCACAGGAGATGACTTTGGTTTTGTTAAGCTTTTTTCATATCCTGTCAAGGTAATATTGCATGTTTACTATATATACTTGCTCAGTCTCATTAATAACCCCAAATCTATCTATTGTATCTAAGTGGATTTTTAAATATTGAAGGAATAAGCAGTCAGTAGTGTAATCTACAGTATCATGGTTATTTACGCTGTATAGAAAACTTCGTGACATTATGTTTACTAGTTTGAGTCAGAGTCTCGTGGAGTAGAATTCCTCCTTGAAAGGCCGTCAGTGGACATCAAATCCAGCATCTCACAAACTGCAAAGTAAGAATTTTCTGTACATCTTGGACTGGTGTCTTTACTAGCATACTTCTAGAGATGAAGAACTTACTACCACACAAAGCAGCCCAATTCATTTGTAAATTGCTCCACTGTTAAAATGCTTTGCTCTATATTGAGCTGAATTTTTTCCTTTAGCCGAAGTTCTGCCTTCTGAATCATTGTTGAATGAGTCCAGTCTTCTGACAGCCTTTTCTCCAGCCTAAACATCTCCAATTCCTTCAGCCACTTCCCGAGTGACATGGTGTCTAGCTCCCTCCTCCCTCTAAGCATAATCCATTTTATCAAGTCCATTAACAAATTTTTTTTGTTTCTTCTTCTTTCAGTTTTATTGAGATATAACTGACGTATAACACTGTGTAAGTTTAAGGTGTACAGCATAATGATTTGTTGTATACACCTCATGAAATGATTATCACGATAAGTTTAGTGAACATCTATCATCTAATACAGATACAGAACAACAGAAAAAGAAAAAAAATTTTTTTTCCTTGTGATGAGAACTCTTAGGATTTACTTTCTTAACAACTTTCATTATATCATACAGCAGAGTTAGCTATAGTCATCATGTGGTAGCATTATATCCCAAGTATTTATTTATCTTATAACTGGAAGTTTGTAACTATTGACTGCCTTCATCCAATCCCCACACACACACCCCTCACCTCTGGTGACTACAAATTGTGATCTCTTTTTCCATGAGTTTGTTTATTTGTTTGTTTGTTTGTTTTGAAGTATAATTGACCTAAAACACTGTGTTTGTTCAGATATTACATTATTATTGACTATATTCCCCACTCTGTATGTTTCATCCCCCTGACTCATTTATTTTGTAACTGGAAGTTTGTGACTCTTAATCTCCCTTACCCATTTCAATTCCATTTTAAACTGTCTCATCTAAAACCAAATTCAGGTCCATCCAGGTTGCTGCAAATGGCATTATTTCATTCTTCTTAATGGCTGAATAATATTCCATTGTATACATGTACCACATCTTCTTTACCCATTCATCTGTCAGTGGACATTTAGGTTGCTTCCATGTCCTGGCTATTGTAAATGGCACTGCAATGAACATTGGGGTGCGTGTATCCTTTCAAACCATGTTTTTCTCTGGATATATGCCCAGGGAACCTCCATACTGTTCTCCATAGTAGCTGTACACCTGAAAGTAGCACAACATTGTTAATCAACTATACTCCAATATAAAATAAAAATTAAAAAAAGTAAAACCAAATTTGGTGATTCAGATGCAATCTGACCAGCTCAGGGTACAGTAGGACTCATCTTCTTGTTTTGATTTTATTTTTGTATTAAAACAAATTTAAGATGGCATCAACTCTTTTGGCTGCCACACCACACAACTGAATCATAGACGTTATTCCCCCAAATGTTAAGGTTATCCCCTATCTTGGACTTATACAATTGATTTTCTAAAATCTGAGTACAGAACTTTGTATTTGTACCAAATAAGATGTATCTTATTTATTTTCCCTCGTTCCAACCTGTCAACATCTTTGAAATACCTTTTCAAAGTATTTACTTTCCCTTCCAGCATCCTCTGATTTCACAAGTGTGAGTTCCAAATCATGGAAAGAAAAAAGACAGAACAACTAAAAACCACTACCACCAAGAGCCCCCTTTCATTTTAGCATTCTATTCATTAATGCACACGTATCAGTAACAGACATTTAAATCTGTCTGACCATGCCCTCATGGAGATCACATTTCTGTCTCTAATCCAACAAGACATCATTAAAGCTTAGCAGATGTCTTGCTGAAAGCCAAATTGTGTCGCTGGTATCCCTAATCTCTCCTAATAAACCAACCAATAAAAAATAAGCAGTTAGTTCACAGTGAACCCCTGTTGCTACCTAGTCATCATTACTTCCTTTTCCAAGTGCTTATCAACCTTGTGTGTAATAATTCACCCTAGAATTTTCCAGGGATTGCATCAACTCATGAATCAGTATTTGCCAGAGTCTACTTGTTTTCCCTTTTGGATACAGGAACCTTTTTTTTTGGATGCCACCTCTCCTGGTTTCTAAACTCTCAGCTCTTACTGACCTTATTTCTATGGTCACATTTAAATGTGTCTGTACTCAAGGGCAGGAGCTCTCTTTGGCCCTTTCTGGTTTGAAGAGCGTTCCCTTTAATAGAGGAGATCATTAAATCTGCTTTCTGTTCATATTAAACCATCTGATGTAAGAAGTGTTCCTAACTTTTCTCTCTTTTTCTTCTAGCCCTAAATACATCCTTTTTTTTTTTTTGGATTTCCAATAGTTCACTTTATATTTAAAAAAATTTTTTTCACGTCTTTATTGGAGTATAATTGCTTTACAATGTTGTGTTAGTTTCTGCTGTATAACAAAGTGAATCAGCTATACGTATACATATATCCCCATATCCCCTCCCTCTTGCGTCTCCCCCCCCTCCCTCCCTATCCCACCCCTCTAGGTGGTCACAAAGCACGGAGCTGATCTCCCTGTGCTATGCAGCTGCTTCCCACTAGCTAGCTATTTTACATTTGGTAGTGTATATATGTCAGTGCTACTCTCTCACTTTGTCCCAGCTTACCTTTCCCGCTCCCCGTGTCCTCAAGTCCATTCTCTATGTCTGCGTCTTTATTCCTGTCCTGCCCCTAAATTCATCAGAACCATTATTTTTCTTTTTTTTTTAGATTCCATATATATGTGTTAGCGTACGGTATTTGTTTTTCTCTTTCTGGCCTACTTCACTCTGTATGATAGACTCTAGGTCCATCCACCTCACTACAAATAACTCAATTTTGTTTCTTTTTATGGCTGAGTAATATTCCATTGTATATATGTGCCACATCTTCTTTATCCATTCATCTGTCGATGGACACTTAGGTTGCTTCCATGTCCTGGCTATTGTAAATAGTGCTGCAATGAACATTGTGGTACATGTCTCTTTTTGAATTATGGTTTTCTCAGGATATATGCCCAGCAGTGGGATTGCTGGATCATATGGTAGTTCTATTTTTAGTTTTTTAAGGAACCTCCATACTGTTCTCCATAGTGGCTGTATCAATTTACATTCCCACCAACAGTGCAAGAGGGCTCCCTTTCTCCACACCCTCTCCAGCATGTATTGTTCATAGATTTTTTGATGATGGCCATTCTGACTGGTGTGAGGTGATACCTCATTGTAGTTTTGATTTGCATTTCTCTAATGATTAGTGATGTTGAGCATCCTTTCATGTGTTTGTTGGCAGTCTGTATATCTTCTTTGGAGAAATGTCTATTTAGATCTTCTGCCCATTTTTGGATTGGGTTGATTGTTTTTTTGATATTGAGCTGCATGAGCTGCTTATATATTTTGGAGATTAAACCTTGTTAGTTGCTTCATTTGCAAATATTTTCTCCCATTCTGGGGGTTGTCTTTTCATTTTGTTTATGGTCTCCTCTGCTGTGCAAAAGCTTTTAAGTTTCATTAGGTCCCATTTGTTTATTTTTGTTTTTATTTCCATTTCTCTAGGAGGTGGGTCAAAAAGGATCTTGCTGTGATTTATGTCATAGAATGTTCTGCCTATGTTTTCCTCTAAGAGTTGTATAGTATCTGACCTTACGTTTAGGTCTTTAATCCATTTTGAGTTTATTTTTGTGTATGGTGTTAGGAAGTGTTCTAATTTCATTCTTTTGCATGTAGCTGTCCAGTTTTCCCAGCACCACTTTATTGAAGAGGCTGTCTTTTCTCCATTGTATATTCTTGCCTCCTTTATCATAGATAAGGTGACCATATGTGCGTGGGTTTACATCTTTAAAATCCTTTTCAGTTGTCTTAGTTTTTGACTTTTGCTTTCTTGAAACCGTACTAAAGTTGTCTGTAGAAGACTTTTGTGTTCATCCCTGGTTATTTACTCCAACTACCTCTTCAGCCACTTTGGTTTCTTTAGATGCCTTCCTCTTTCCTTCTTCATTTGTTAGAATCTCATCAGATTATCATTTTGGGTAGCCTTTTCTAATATACACTTCTGATTATGTCCAGTGTTCCCTTCATTGTCCATCCCTAATCCCAAAGCCATCTGGTAGCCTTCTCCCAATGACTCATCACTTTACTGTCACCTATCAGCCCTTCCTATTTGATAAGAACTCAGTTCTGTGTAGCAATTTTCCTCACTACTTCTACATTTTTTGAATTGAGACTGCTAGCAGGACAAGTCAAGAAGTTAATGATACCCTGGTTTTAGTGGACTAAGGTTTGGGCAGGTGTTTAGATACCTGAAATCTCCATGGTACTATTGCATCTTGCTCCTGAGCTAGATTTAGTGTTGGTCTTGGGAGTTCATCATCCACATCCCCAGCCTGAGCAGGAGGGCTGTCTATGTATCGCAGTAATTTCAAGCTGTGTTCTTCCACCTCCCAGAGTTCCAGGAAGGCTCCTCAGGGACAACCCCAGAAAACAAGGTAGGGGCTCTGGGGCCCCACTCCAGCTCCAACCAGAGTCACTCTGTGTTTTTGTATTTTATACATTGAGCTTCTGTGTAAGATTTTTTCCAGGATTTTGTTATGAAAATTTTCAAGTATACAGGTAAGATGAAAGAATGATACAGTGAACTCCCAGAAACCCACCCCTTAGATTCTGTGATTCATAGTAAATTGTTGACATCAGGATACTTACCCCTAATTGTTTCAACTTGCATGTCATTACCTAGGGTTCAATATTTTTTAAGTAAAATTTATGTATAGTCGAGATGCACCAATTTTAAGGTTCCTTTTGATGAGCCTTGACAAACACATACACCTATATAATCCAAACACCTCTCAAGATATAGAATATTATCATCACCCCAGGAAGTTTCCTCATGCTAACTTCTGGGTCAATCCCCACCCCCACTCCACCCTCAAATGAAAAAAACTATTCCAAGGTTTTTTTTAACCATAGATTAGTTTTCCCTGTTTCAGAACTTCATATAAATGGAATGATCAATTAGGAACCATTGTTTCTGGCTTCTTTCACTCAGATAATGTTTCTGAGATTTCTTCATGTTGTGTGTAACAATAATCCTTTCCTTTTTTAGCTGAGTGGAATTCCATTGTGTGGATATAGCAAAGTTTGTTTATCCACACAGCTGTTGGTAGATACAGGCTTTTCCCATGTTTGGTTATAATGAAACTGCTATGAACATTTTTGGACAAATCTCTGTGGACATATATTTTCTTTCATTTAAATAAATATATAGGAGTGGAATTTCTGGGTTATTGGGAAAAATGTGTGTTTAGCTTTTTAAGAAACTGCCAGATATTTTTCCAAAATGATTGTATCATTTTACGTTTTCACCAAAAATGCAAGAGATTTCCAGTTGATAATTCAGTGTTGTCAGACTTGTAAAATTTAGCTGTCCTGAGGAGTAGATAGTGTGATTTTATTGTGTTTGTAACTTACGTTTCCCTGATGACTAATCATGCTAAGCACTTTTTCGTTTGCTTATTGGTCATTTGTGAAGTGTTTGTACAAATCTTTTGTCCACTATTTTACATTGGGTTGTTTCTCTTTTTATTCTTGAGTTCTACTGTGTAAGATTTGATTGAAGAAAAAGTTTCATAATTTAAAAGCATTTAAAAATCACTAAACCATATAAACCACTTTGATAGTTTCACTTCTCTCCTTTTTTTCCATCTGATTTTCCTGGCACTCTTTCCCTCCCAAATTCATGGACCCAGGCTGATGAACATTTCTTGCATAGTCACTCCTCCAATGCTCTGTGTGTGTTGGCCACACTTCACCCTCTGTTATGGACTGAATGTTTGCGTCCCTGCCAAAGTTCATATGTTGAAGCCCTAACATCCAATGTGACTGGATATGTAGAGAGGGCATTTACAGAAATAATTAAGGTAAAATGAGGTCATAAGTGTGGGGCCCTGATCCAATAGGATTAGTGTCCTTATAAGAAGAGACACCAGTGAGCTCACTCCCTCTCCCCATGCACACTCACACTGAGGGAAAGGCTAGATAGGAACTTTCTATGTGCTCAATATAAGGGGTCCACAAGCCAGCGGGAGAGCCCACACCAGAAGCCAAATTGGCTGGCACCTTGATCTTAAACTTCCCAGCCTGCAGAACCATGAGAAATAAATATCTGTTGTTCAAACCACCCAACATGTGGATTTTTTTATGGCAGCCCTACCAGACTAAGACAGCATCCCATTGCAGTGTTCTAGCACTGAATACCATGTCTTCAAGTCTTGGTGATGCCTATGAGACTGTATTATCGTCACGTAGCTCTTTGTCCAAAATTCAAGTTCCATTTGTTAGAGTCTAATGTCATGTCTTCTTCTTAACCCTTTTCCTTGTTCTCCTTTCCTATGAGTTACTAGATCTCTCTTCTAGGCATTTTTCAATCCATGACAAACATAAGTCCTTATATATGCAGTTTTACAGTTTAAAATCTCAATGTGGGTATTAGTCCCCTGATAGTCACATTGTTTCCAGCCTCCATAAGATACACTCTCCTTTGTCAGAGCCCACCCATTTGTCCAGTACCTTAAACCACATCCCAGAAAACCTGATGCTGTCCTTTAACTCCATGCGTATAGCTAGCTGATTGCTTTCCATAGCCTCCCTTCCTTTCCAGTGCTGTTCCTCTTCACTCTATCAGAGAGGTTAAGATACCACCATGTCGTTTACATTTTTTATTTTATTTATTTTTTTAAACATCTTTATTGGAGTATAATTATTTTACAGTGGTGTGTTAGTTTCTGCTTTATAACAAAGTGAATCAGCTATACATATACATATATCCCCATATCTCCTCCCTCTTGCATCTCCCACCCTCCCTATCCCACCCCTCTAGGTGGTCACCAAGCACCGAGCTGATCTCCCTGTGCTATGCGGCTGCTTCCCACCAGCTATTTATTTTACATTTGGTAGTGTATATATGTCCATGCCACTCTCTCACTTAGTCCCAGCCCACCCTTCCCACTCCCCATGTCCTCAAGTCCGTTCTCTACATCTGTGTCTTTATTCCTATCCTGCCCCTAGGTTCTTCAGAACCATTTTTTCTTTTTTTTTTAGATTCCATATATATGTGTTAGCATACGGTATTTATTTCTCTCTTTCTGACTTACTTCACTCTGTATGACAGATTCTAGGTCCATCCACCTCACTACATATAACTCAGTTTCGTTTCTTTTTATGGCTGAGTAATGTTCCATTCTATATATGTGCCACATCTTCTTTATCCAATCATCTGTCGACGGACACTTAGGTTGCTTCCAGGTCCTGGCTATTGTAAATAGAGATGCAATGAACATTGTGGTACATGACTCTTTTTTTTTTTTTTTTTTATTATGGCTGTGTTGGGTCTTCGTTTCTGTGCAAGGGCTTTCTCTAGTTGCAGCAAGTGGGGGCCACTCTTCATCGCGGTGCACAGGCCTCTCACTATCGTGGCCTCTCTTGTTGCGGAGCACAGGCTCCAGATGCACGGGCTCAGTAATTGTGGCTCACGGGCCTAGCTGCTCCGCGGCATGTGGGATCTTCCCAGACCAGGGCTCGAACCCGTGTCCCCTGCATTGGCAGGCAGATTCTCAACCACTGCGCCACCAGGGAAGCCCACATGACTCTTTTTGAATTATGGTTTTCTCTGGGTATATGCCCAGTAGTAGGGTTGCTGGGTCGTATGGTAGTTCTATTTTTAGTTTTTTCAGGAACCTCCATACTGTTCTCCATAGTGGCAGTATCAATTTACATTCCCAAACATTTTTAAAATCCACCCTCAAGTTGTTAAGTTTCCTTCTCAGAATGTCAAAGGCTCTAGAGAATGGTTCTTCAAAGAAGAACCTTGTACATAAAATTTTACAGAGAAACTATATGTAAAATGTTGTGAATGTGGGACAAGGGTACATAGCTTTCATCAGATTCTCAGGAATTTCTCACCTAAAAGCAGTTAACAACCAGCACTCTGGAGACATATTCTAGATTCTCTATTCTTTCATGACCCAATGGAAGAGGAAGGTTGTGGTAGTGAGTCCTGATGGGTGTTACAAAAATGCATAGATTGGCATGATGACCCAGAAAGACAGCTCATCTGACCTGCTGTGCCAGGTCTCCAGGAGACTCCGTCCCTAGGCCCTCAGGGAACCACCAAACACCCTGCTTCTGGGGGAGCAGCTAGCTTCCTGGAACCTTCTAGTAACTGTGAATTCCCATTATTGTGCTGTGGAGCAGTGATCTTGTTTCCTATTCTGAGAATCTTGAATCATCTCTGCTAAAAGAATCTCAGCTTTGTTAAACAGCTTCAGTGACTTAGAACTTTTTCCTCTTTCTCTTTCTCCTGTTTGGCACTTTCTTTTGCCCTGCTACCTAATTCTGATCACTTTCGAATATTTTTTCCTTCGTATCTTTCTTTTTGGTTTCTTCTATCCTATCTCGATGTAGGAGTATAGAGAGGCATTTCTCAAGCTCTTTCACTTTCTCCTCTTCTCAAGAGACCAGCTTACATTTGTAGTTGATAAAATGGGTCGGTTCCCACTTCCAGGAGGAAGACCAGCAGGACACATGGCTGTAGCCACTCTGACTGTCCTCTTTGTTTCCATGCCTTCTGGATCTCACGTGGTCACACAGTTGTTTCCCTTGGAAATCCTTACTTTGCTCTGCCTATTCTCTAGCAAATAGTGGCTCTGGAGGGCTTCCTAGAAATGCTGCCTGCCTGCTTGCTTCCCTAATCTTTCTAGACTTAGTACTCTGCCGAGGGGTGGGCACTTCCACTCTGCTGTCAGCTAGGGGTCAGCCAAATACACAGAGATCTTGACCAAGAGTTTTCAAAGTCACGCACTCTCCTGCCATGCCTCTGGGCTGACTTCACGTTTCCCAGCATGCCCGTCCAAAACCGTCTGGAAGCCTCTTGTCAATGATTGAATAAAGTTTTCATCTGAGACACCAGTGGCCCTCGCGTGACCTCAGAAAGTGCATGCAGCTTCCCACATTGCCTGAGGTATTCCCTGGGAGTCACTGAGAGGATGGAAACACTCTGCCTCTCTCAGTGGCTCCTGCTGGAGCCGTTTTTGCCAGGCTGTGGCTCGTGTGTCAAAAATGGAAGCTGGTCTCTGGTGCCAGCATGGGCTTCTCGCCGCTTGTCAGGACTGCACCGGGGTGAGCAGCTGCTCTCACCTCCCCCTCCCCACCGGGGTGCTGTGGCCTGGGTGCCAGTCTGAAGAGCTTTCGGTAGTGACCGATAAATTGGGTTCCGTTTATTTGGTTCCGTTTGTTTAAAAAGGAGCTTACTTTGTTTTTTGTGTGTTTGTTTTTTGTTTTTTAAGGTGCCACGTCAACTTGTTTATTAATTGGATTTTTCAGTTCATGTCCTTTATTTTGAGGGGGGTTGATGTTGTTTGTTTTTTCCTTTTCCTTTGAGCTTACTTTGTTTTAAAATCAATTACTTGAGCGTATCTAGTGTTAGGAATTGTTTCCAGTGTCTGTGGCAGAAACTGTTGAGTTCGTTTTAAATCTTACTTGCTGCCCCAGGATCATAAGAAGGCCCTTGCTCTTCTGTCACAGCCTGGGCTGTGGTACCAAACCCACTGTGGGGGATGACTAGGGAGACACTTCTGATCTCAAATTTCAACCAGACTCGCCATCAGGAGTTTGCACTAGAGACCTATGGAGAATGCACATTTGATACTTGAGAGGAGCAGAAGCAAGCTTTTTATACTTTCTTAGGCTCCTTCCAGAAATAGGTTCTGTAGCTTACATTTTATTCATTCCCTCACAGACTATCTGTTGAGGACCTACGAGGCAGGAAATGCTTTAGGGAAGAAAGAGAGCTAATCCCTGCCCTCGTGGAGCTTACACTCCAGAAAAATATAGGGAAATTACTACTCACATGAATCGTTTCCTTTGTATCCAGTGGAAACCACTCTAGAGAGTAATAGGGATGAAAGAGTCCAGAAACAGGAACAATGAGACTCCCAGTGAGGTCATCGCCACTTTCCGGCTTTGCAGGGCCAGCACGCGAGATTCAAGAAGTACGTGGGGCACAGTGCCCACGTCACCAACGTGAGATGGCTGCACAACGACTCTGTGCTGCTCACGGTGGGCGGTGCCGACACGGCCCTGATGATCTGGACGAGGGAGTTTGTGGGGACCCAGGAGAGCAAGCTGGTGGACAGTGAGGAGTCGGACACTGACGCAGAGGAGGACGGAGGTGAGCCCAGCGCCTTGTGCCGACCGCGCCTTCCTCCACACCCCCTCCTGCACCACCGCAAGCCAACTCTGCTCCCTTCCCGTGTCTTTCTGTTTGAGGCTATGACAGTGACGTTGCTAGAGAAAAGGCCATCGATTACACCACCAAGATCTATGCTGTGAGCATCAGGGAAATGGAAGGCACCAAACCACACCAGCAGATGAAAGAAGTTTCAGTGGAAGAAAGGTATGGTGTTGCCAGGTTTGCTTGCATTTATTACACTTGACAAGAAACTCGTTGAAACCAGAGTGCATTTTCTTTGCCCTCAAAGTTGCTACTTAAGCTAGTCTTTATTTATGTATATGCACAGAGTCTTAACCTGCACACAGGCTTAAGCTGAGGGAAACTGCCCACAGCCTTTAATGTGAGGAAAGGGTGGGTTACACTTTGCAGTTGTTTATGGAAAATGACTTGCTTAGACATGAGATTTGGTTAGGCCAGGCTTCCCTTTGCCTAGAGAGGATGTCAGGGCAGCCCAAACCTGTCCTGAATGTGATGGCTGATGGGGGAGCATGCTGACTCGGGAGGTGGGGGCAAGGCAGGCTTCTAAGGTCTAGGAGGAATATCTGTGGATTGTGAAAAATAATCTTCCATTCTGCCCAGAGTCTGAGCCCTACACTGTATCACTTGGTGTGCCTTCTCTTACTGTGTCTTCACCTGCCCAGATTTGTTCAGGCGTGTTTGACCATTCCAGGCCTAACCAATTTGATTTTGTTGCTGTGGGTCCTCTGTGTAGAAAGAGGGTTTCTGGTATTATTTTGGTGTGCTTTCTGATGTGCTACTGTAAGTATTGATAAAACACTTTAGCATTTCTAAAAAACAAACAAAAACTCATAATTACTACAATGACTTGATTTACCATATTCATGCTAAGGAGGATAAATATTGAATAAAAACTCTAACATCTAAAGAGAATTTCATGGATCTCAAAGATGTTTAAGAATTCTCTGTGGGCTCTTTCCACTGACATGGGTTCAGTGTTCACATGTACCCTGGTCCCATGATGTATAATTAATGCGGTTCAAGTTGTTTTTTGCATTCAGCATGGCTTTCTGCCTAATAAGTATTTACTAAATCTAATCTATCACCTTTTACTATTAGGTGGAAATTTAAATACAAAGAAATAAAATGTCATTTCCCCTCCTGCTTCAGTTTAGTGCCAGATGTTAAAATAAGCCTGATAAATGGTGGGTGTGCTACAGGCAAGAAGATTGAATTGATGCAAAAAAAACACCCCTAATTCTTCCTTAGCATCTTTGTTAAATGTTACTATGAGGGTTCAGAGTTCTCTTTTAAAGGAAAAAAAAAAAAAGAGATTTTTCTGCAATAGTCTATAAATTATAGTTTATTTGCTTGCGACATGGTTTTTTAGTGGCCACAAAGAGGAAATATTTTTAAAGGAACTAATTCTAAGAATAAAGAAAGAAAATTTTAAAAAAATCATATGCACATAAGTACATGAATAAGCTTCCCACTTAAATAATCCACTCTAAAATAAACATTTGGCCTAAATTACACATTCTTTTGAAAAAAAAAATACCCAACCTTTCCAATTTCACATAACATTATGAAATGAGTTGACTTGGCTATTATTCCAAGGTTGCTTCTGGCTGATTGCTGCAACTCAGTAATTCATCATGCTGAGATTTAGACTGGCCACTAAGATATAGAAATCTAATCACATTCCTAAATCCAAACACTACAGCTAGTTTCTAACCTAAAGTAAGGTTCACCTGAACCTCTCTTGGTCTTGGTGTCTCTTTGGGCAGGTCTGTAAAAATCTCATACCTGCCCAATTTAGGAAAAGGTAAGAAAGGTGAAGATAGAGAGGACCCTAAGAATTTTCAGTCTTAAAATCCAGAATTTTGAAGCTCCCTCAATTTCTTCACCACACAAGATCGTCATAGATTAGCATACACAGGATTGACTTTTTTTTAATATGAAAGAAAAAAATGCTTCATAGTGTTATGAGATACAGGGGTAGGCATTTCACCACTTTACTGGCATTTAAAAAAAAAATTCACACCAGGGTGTAATGAGTAAAACATGCAGTGAATAATACAGTTTTAAGATATAAATACAGGGTCCAAAGGAATAGTCAAGTCTTTTCTATACATAGCAATGTCTTCGATAACTTTAAGAAGCCTTGACAACATCAGTTCCCAGAGGGGGCTGTAACCATAGAGCAGGATGCCAGCTGCACAGCATGCTGGGAGCTAAGCAGGACCACACCAGGAATGGACGAGGGGAGAAGGGGCAGTACGTGGTGTCTGAGTTAGCAGCCTCCATGGGCATGAGTCAGTTCCTAATCAGAACTGAGAACAAGCAGTCTCCTCCAATCCTTGTCAGTAATTTTAGGGAAGCTTGAACCTCAGAGACAGGACTGTAGGCAGCTTCCAAGCTGCAAAAGGGGTGCCAGGCAAGGCAGGCATTCAGAGAATTTGTGAGAAAGCAGGATGAGAGAGGGAATGTGGGGCAGGCATTCAGAGAATTTGTGAGAAAGCAGGATGAGAGAGGGAATGTGGGGCAGGACCAAGCCCTTGGGGTCGGGGGGACTCCAAACAATAAGTCAGGCAGACAGCTTACCTGAGTCCTCCACCTGGAGTGCAAAATGGGCTTCACAGACTCCAGCATGCCAGGCATGAGAGAGAGGCAAATGCTCAGCATCTCAGACGTCAGGTGCAGGGGGCCAGGCAGCACCCACGTTCTCCCTGGGAATATTCAGGACTGTCAACCTTGACACTGCTCCCTTTGACTACTTCAAGCCCTACTGACCAGGGACTGTCCTTGAGCTTCCCTTCATTGTTCCCTTCTGTGTCTACCTTCAGATACCTGGGTGCCTGTTCTATGTACCTGTGCCGAGGCATGCACCAATAAGACTAACGGGAGACAAATACTTGAGGACCACAAGAGATACGAGCTTGGAACACCCACTCATTGCAGGGACTTATTTTGCCTCCCACCAATGTTTCAGGCAGTCCTACTTCTGGTTTAAATCCCTTTCCGCCTTAGAACCTGTGAGATGAGTGTGGCGTCTGTCATATTGAGAAGAGTGCCTTGAAGGCAGCTGCACATTATGTACCAGTCAGTTTTTAAGCAACTGAATTCCTACTTCCTAAAATTTATGATAGTCATAGATTGTTTCTAATTAGACTCATTTGATTTTTAAGTAGCTGGAAGGCTTTTGATTATGCTTTTTTGTATAATTCTAACACATAGTGAGTTCTTATGCTTCAGAAGCCATACGATCTTCAGTTTCAGTCTTTCAGGAGGTGGGAAAGCTGAGAGAAATGTGTAATTGCTCTCAGAAGAATACTAGGCTACGCCTGCCAATATGTAGTCCCTTCCAGGTGCTTACCGAGCATCCTGGTCACCCACTTCAGCTTTGCTTTAGCACACCGGGCTGCCCTGCTTCCTTGACCCAGCCACACGTGTCCAGCTAGTCCCTAGCCTTGCGTGAGCTGTTGGGTCATCCTGGCGCTCAGCAGCCATCTGTGGCATGTGGCTGGGGAAGGTCAGGAAGTCTTTTCCAACGTCAGGAATCCATGCTTCCAGAACCTCGTCTAGTGCTCAGAATGCACGCTCATCTTTGGTTTTCCTGTCCCAAGCAGGGAAGCTGGTCTCTGTTGAGTGCACATTAGTTTGTTCCCCATAACTACTAGAGATCGCTTTAATTATTGTAGACCTGAAATAGAAAACAGTACTCTCAAAAAGTCATAAGTTTATATGGATATTTTAAATGTAACTTTTTTTTTGCTTTGTTTGAATAGGAGCTTTTTTCCTGTCTTTGCACCATGTTATGTATTATATTTCTAAAGACTACATTGGATACTCTTGTCTAAAACTTCAGAAATCTTTCTTTTCTGGTTTTGATTCTTGGCTCAGGCTCCCTAGAGTTGGCTTCAAAGAATATATAAATATAAGACACCTAATATCTTAGATAGAATTTCATAAAAGTGGTAGACAGTGAAAGGAATAACCTAAGTCTTTCACACTTGGCCTAAACTCTCTGTGTCAGTTGTGACCCCAGCAAGAAAGAAAGATTCTCTGAAAAGGAAGTAATTTGGGGAGAGCTTAAGGAAGGGACTGTTAGCAAAGGTGTGGGCAGGATTAAAAGAAACAATAGGGGGGCTTCCCTGGTGGCACAGTTGTTAAGAATCTGCCTGCCAATGCAGGGGACACGGGTTCAAGCCCTGGTCCGGAAAGATCCCACATACCGCGGAGCAGCTAAGCCCATGCACCACAACTACTGAGCCTGCGCTCTAGAGCCCGTGAGCCACAACTACTGAGCCCACGTGCCACAGCTACTGAAGCCTGCGCGCCTAGAGCCCATGCTCTGCAACAAGAGAAGCCACTGCAATGAGAAGCCCTCGCACCGCAACGAAGAGTAGCCCCCGCTCACCACATCTAGAGAAAGCCCACATGCAGCAACGAAAACCCAACACAGCCAAAAAATAAAATAATAAAATAAATTTTAAAAAAAAAGAAAAGAAAAGAAACAATAGGGATGGGGTAGCATCTTGGGGATAGTAAGTCATTACCATCCCAGGGACAGAAGGGGCAAGGGCAGGAAGCTCTTGCCAGACATGGAGAAGGTAGTTGTGGGAGCAGGCCACCTTACAGGAGCTGAGACCTAAGGGGGAGGGTTGAAGGTAACTAGCGTGAGTCCCAGCAAGGAGGTACTGAAGGAATAGATGCCTCAATTGCATTCTCCTCTCACTCACTAATCTTCTACTGGTGCCTCTCTTTAGCTGAATCCAGTCAGAACCTGAAGGGCAAGACAGTCCATTGATACAGTCCACAACAGCCCAGCCATGGAGGGCACAGAACAGGAGAGAAGGGTGGAGGGTAGATTTTGGAGGGGCGCATGGAAAATATCGGCTCATTCTCCTTTAATTATTTTCCTAATGGAAACTGGTGTTATTATCACAGGAGAGAACTTCAGGCCATTTTAATATTGAACAGTAATTACTATCCTTTATAAATGCCTTTGAATGTGTAAAGGTGTTTATTACCTAATATTATAACTGTATATATACAATCAAAGATGGCAGTAAATACAGCCAAATCAATATCAAGAATTATTAGAGACACTTAAAACTTTACCTAATTTAAGTGGGACAGTTTTGATGAGCCGTAGTTTTTACACCACTGTCTAGGAGTGCCTCAAGAATCAACTCATAAAAGATGAGAATTACAGCTTTTTATAAAATCAATATTTTATAGTCACATTATATTTTTATATTCCACAGTATCATTTTTGCATTATTTTATTTTATTTATTTATTTATTTTAATAGATCTTTATTGGAGTATAATTGCTTCACAATACTGTTTTAGTTTCTGTTGCACAACAAAGCAAATCAGCCATATGCATACACATGTCCCCATATGCCCTCCCTCTTGAGCCTCCCTCCCATCCTCCCTATCCCACCCCTCTAGGTCATCGCGCAAAGCACCGAGCCAATCTCCTTGCGCTATGCTGCTGCTTCCCACCAGCCAACTATTTTACACTCGGTAGTGTATATATGTTGTTGCTACTCTCACTTTGCCCCAGCTTCCCCCTCCCACCCCAAGTCCTCAAGTCCATTCTCTACGTCTACCTCTTTATTCCTGCCCTGAAACTAGATTCATCAGTACCATTTTTTTTTTCTTTTAGATTCCATATATATGCGTTAGCGTGTGGTATTTGTTCTTCTCTTTCTGACTTACTTCACTCTCTATGACAGACTCTAGGTCCAGCCACCTCACTACAAATAACTCAATTTCGTTTCTTTTTTATGGCTGAGTAATATTCCATTGTATATATGTGCCACATCTTCTTTATCCATTCATCTGTCAGCGGACATTTAGGTTGGTTCCATGTCCTGGCTATTGTAAATAGTGCTGCAATGAACATTGTGGTACATGTCTCTTTTTGAATTATGGTTTTCTCACGGTATATGCCCAGTAGTGGGATTGCTGGGTTGCATGGTAGTTCTATTTGTAGTTTTTTAAGGAATCCACATACTGTTTTCCACAGTGGTTATATCAATTTACATTCCCACCAACAGTGCAGAAGGTTTCCCTTTTCTCCACACCCTTTCCAGCATTTATTGTTTCTAGCTTTTTTGATAATGGCCATTCTGAGTGGTGTGAGGTGATACCTCATTGTAGTTTTGATTTGCATTTCTCTAATAATTAGTGATGTTGAGCATCTTTTCATGTGCCTCTTGGCCATCTGTATGTCTTCCTTGGTGAAATGTCTATTTAGGTCTTCCACCCATTTTTTAACTGGGTTTTTTGTTTTTTGATGTTGAGCTGCATGAGCTGTTTGTGTATTTTGGAGATTAATCCTTTGTCTGTTGTTTCATTTGCAAATATTTTCTCCCATTCTGAGGGTTGTCTTTTCGTCTTGTTTATGGTTTCCTTTGCTGTGCAAAAGCTTTTAAGTTTAATTAAGTCCCATTTGTTTATTTTTGTTTTTATTTCCGTTACTCTAGGAGGTTCCACAGTATCTTTAAAAATAGTGTTTAAACATCTTTGGCCCATCTCCAGAGATTTTTATTTTCACATTAAGACAAAAAAACAGAAGTTAGAAACTTAAAACTATGGAAATGTTTGGTACCAATATCCATTTTCTTGTGTGGATCAAAATACCATGCAACCCCAGTTTTGCCTCCTGTGGTAACTGGGTGATGACCACAGAAATGAATCACAAAAGCATTTTCTTAATTTCTAGATAGGATCTAATAATATCTCCAAATGTGGGATATGGTCTTTTATTAAAATCCAAATATGCGGCTTCCCTGGTGGCACAGTGGTTAGGAATCCACCTGCTAATGCAGGGGACACAGGTTCGAGCCCTGGTCCGGGAAGATCCCACATGCCACGGAGCAACTAAGCCTATGTGCCACAACTACTGAGCCTGTGCTCTAGAGCCTGCGTGTCACAACTACTGAAGCCTGCGTGCCTAGAGCCCGTGCTCCGCAACAAGAGAAGCCATTGCAATGAGAAGCCCGCGCACCACAATGAAGAGTAGCCCCCACTCACCACAACTAGAGAAAGCCCATGCAGCAACGAAGACCCAACACAGCCAAAAATAAAATAAATAAAAATTTAAAAATAATTTTAAAAAAACATTAATTAAAAAAAATCCAAATATGCTGACCAGCCATTAGTCTTCCTAGTTGCATCTGGTGGGGCCATGTCCCCACCTCCTCCTCACCTAACTGCTTAGATTAACCATCTGAATGGGGAACAGTAATAATGGAGGTTTTTATTTAATTTATTCAGTTGGAACCTGTATTCAGACAAAACTCCAACTTTATGATAAAAGATACAAAATAAATACAAATTAAACTATTTTTATGGAAATAGGCATTAAAGTATTCACTAATTTTTATTTTTCTAAGTGGATGTAATAGTTAGCTGAGGGGTTGTTTTCTCAATGCACCTCAGTCAGCAGTCTGTATTTTTCCAGGGTCCTTTATTAACAAGTGCTGAGGCTTGCAGCTTCTGGCTATCTGTCCAGGGATGAATAAAAGAATGTGGGACTTAACCCCTTCTATTTCTATACCATCTTTATAACATCGTCTTGCGTGTTATAGCATTTTCCACCTTTTACGAAAAGAATGAGAGGTTCAAACCCTCCACCCCTGTTTTCTCACCTTAGAAGCTGCATAACTTACAGTCACAAATCACAAATCAAAATACCAAGCTAAAGCATATTTTTTTCTTCCCTCAGAAAGGCTTTGGGCTTCCTGCTAGCCTCTACTGTTTATCTCAGACTGGCAAGGTCATCTCTCCCTTAAAAAAAAAAATCTGAATTAGAAAAGTTAGCTTTTAACCCTTAAATTGTATTGTCTTAGCACTGGTTTGATGTAGTTTACTTATAAATTATGGGTAACTCTAGTAATTGTGTGTATGTGTGTATACCACAACTTCTTTGTCCATTTCATTCATTGATGGGCACTTAGGTTGTTTCTATGTCTTGGCTCTTGTAAGTAATGCTACTGTGCATATAGGGGTACAGATATATTTTCGAGTTAGTGTTTTTCATTTCCTTTGGATACAATTCAGAAGTGTAATTGCTGGATCATATGGTAGTTCTATTTTTAATTTTTTGAGGCTCCTCCGTACTTTTTTCCATAGTGGTTGCACCAATTTACATTCCCACCAACAGTGCACAAGGGATCCCTTTTCTTCACATCCATGCCAGCATTTGTTATCTCTTGTCTTTTTGATGATGGCCATTCTAACAGGCATGAAGTGATATCTCATTATGGTTTTAATTTGTATTTCCCTAATGACTAGTGATGTTGAGCATATTTTCATGTACCTGTTGGCCTTTCATGTATTTTCTTTGGAGAAATGTCTATTCAGGTCCTTTGCCCATTTTTTAATGGGATTATTTGGTTTTTTGTTATTGAGTTGTATGAGTTTTTAAATATATTTTGGATATTAACCCTTTGTCAATATATGGTTTGCAAATATTTTTCCCATTCCATAGATTGTCTCTTCACTTTGTTGATGATTTCCTTTACTGTGCAGAAGCTTTTTAGTTTAGTTTAGTCTTATTTTTTATTTTGTTTCTTGCCCTTTAGGTGTTGTATCCAAAAAATCATTACCAAGACTCATATCAAAGAGCTTTGTTCCTATATTTTCTTCTAAGAGTTTCATGGTTTCAGGTCTTACATTTAAATGTCTTTAATCCATTTGGAGTTAATTTTTGTGAGTGGTGTAAGCTATGGGTCTGGTTTCATTCTTTTACATGTGACTATCCAGTTATCCCAGAACCATTTATTGAAGACACTGTCTTTTCTCCATTGAGTATTCTTGGCTCCCTTGTCAAATGTTAGTTTACTGTATATGCTTGGGTTTATATCTGGTCTCTTGATTCTGTTCCATTGGTCTATTTGTCTGCTTTTATGTTGATACCATACTGTTTTGATGACTATAGCTTTATAGTATAGCTTGAAGTCAGGAAGTGTGATGCCTCCTGCTTTGTTCTTCTTTCTCAGGATTTCTTTGAGTATTCAGGGTCTTTTGTGGTTCTGGATAAATTTTAGGAGTGTTCTACTTCTGTAAAAAATGCCATTGGAATCTTTTTTTTTAATATAAATTTTTATTTATTTATTTATTTATTTAGTGTTGGCTGTGTTGGGGCTTCATTGCTGCGTGCAGGCTTTCTCTAGTTGCAGCGAACAGGGGCTTCTCTTCATTGCGGTGCATGGACTTCTCATTGCGGTGGCTTCTCTTGTTGTGGAGCACAGGCTCTAGGCATGCAGGCTTCAGTAGCTGCAGCACATGTGCTCAATAGTTGTGGCTCATGGACTCTAGAGTGCAGGCTCAGTAGTCGTGGCACAGGGGCTTAATTACTCTGCAGCATGTGGGATCTTCCTGGACCAGGGCTCAAACCCATGTCCCCTGCATTCGCAGGCAGATTCTTAACCAGTGCGCCACATGGGAAGTCCCACCATTGGAACCTTGACAGGGATTGCATTTAATCTATAGATGGTTTTTGTAGTATTGACAATTTAACAATACTCTTCTAATGCATGAACATGAGATACCTTTCCATTTATTTGCCTCTTCCTCAATTTCTTTTATCAGTGTCTTGTAGTTTTCAGAGTAGAGATCTTTCACCTCCATAATTAAATTTATTCCTGAGTATTTTGTTTTTGATGCTCTTGTAAATGTGGTTGATCTCTTTATTCCTTTTTCTGAAAGTTTGTTGTTAGTATATAGAAACACTACTGATTTTTCTGTGTTAATTTGTATCATGTAACTTTACTGAAATCATTGATTAGATTTAACAGGTTTATGGTTGTCTTTAGGATTTTCTGTATGTAAAATCATGTCATCTGAATATAGAGACAATTTTATTTCTTCCTTTCCAATTCTGATACTTTTATTTCTTTTTCTTACCTGATTACTCTAGCTAGGACTTCCAGTACTATGTTGAATAGTGTGGCACCCTTGTCTTGTTCCTCATATTAGAGGAAAAGCTTTTAACCTTTCACCATTAAGTATGATATTAGCTATGGGCCTGTCTTATGTGGCCTTTATTTTGTTGAGATATGTTCCTTCTATTCCTAATTTGTTAATAGTTTTTATCATGAATGGATGTTGAATTTTGTAAAATGCTTTTTCCACGTCTATTGAGATTATCATATATTTCTTTTCTTTCATTCTGTTAATATGATGTATCACACTGATTGATTTGCATATGTTGAACCATCCTTGCATCCCCAGGATAAATCCCCCTTGATCATGGTGAATGATTCTTTTAATGTGCTGCTGAATTCGGTTTGCTAGTATGTGCTTGAGAATTTTTACATCTGTATTCATCAGAGATATTGGCCTATACTTTTCTTTTCTAGTAGTGTTCTTTTCTGTTTTTGGTATCAGGATAATGCTGGTCTCGTAAAATGAGTTTGGGAGTGTTCCCTCCTCTTCATTTTTTTGGAAAAGTTTGAGAAGGATTGGTGTTAATTCTTCTTTACATGTTTGGTAGAATTTACCAGCGAAGCCATCTAATTCTGGGCTTTTCTTCAGTGGGATAGTACACATATTTTAAAGTAGAAATCCTCACATTTAAAATTTTTAATTTGAAATCAGTCTCCATCTTGGCCATTTTTTAAAGTAAAAGTTAGTTAATGACAGTTTTATATCAACTTTATTATTACTACCATTACCTCCCCAACATTTGAAACCTTTCACATCTTTCCATTTCCCTTGTTTTTTTGTTCTCACATCTCTGACTTTTACAAAAAGAGTTGGCTCAGTGAGAGTCAAAGCAAAATTTAGCTGCCCTTGGATTTTCTCTTACACCTAAAACCTCAGTAGATATCCAGTGTTTACCTGGAAAGTGGCTGACTGCATTCTGGCAAGGGCTTCAGGCAATCAGAAGTGGGATTGGTGGACTTCCTTGGTGGTCTGCTGGTTAAGACTCTGAACTTCCACTGCACGGGTTGTGGTTTGATCCCTAAACCAGGGATCAGGGAAGTTCTGCATGCCATGGGTGGCAGCCAAAAATAAAAATAAAAAAAAAAACAAGAAGTGGGATGTGGGATTGGTGTCAGAAGTAGGATTAATGCCACTTCTTTTTTAATCCTAGTCCTGTTGGATGGAGGTCTGAGGATTGCCTTAAGAGTTGAACAATCACAGGCCTTTGTTGTTTACCAGATTAGGAGATTCTTCTTAACCCCTCTCCTCAAACTAGGATGTCATCTCTGTGAAAGCAAAACTTCTGATATACTACTTTATCTCCAAATTTGATAACAGTGCCATCACTCCGTAAATATTTGTTGAATGAATGAATAAACTCCTTAACAACAAGTTTTAGGTTGATTTCCAGTTGATTTCCAACTGACACCCATGGATTAGGTATCAAAGTCTAAGATCTTGTCAGCATCTTGTCTTTATATTCATAATGCAGTTTGGAAATTTCTGTCTCTAAATAATGGACACTCCTGGCCCCTTCCAGCTCTCAGGTTAAAGGATTCTGCCTTTAGGCAATTTCAAACACCAGCCTTAAGTGGAGAGACCCTTACTCCTAAGCTACATCTCTGTGGCATTGAGGATCATTGTCTCCTTTGGCAGGGAGAATATGACAGTGAGTGTTTAGGAGGGATCTAGGGGATCAGGCAACTTCCCTGCTCAGTCATATATGCTACAAGTTTCCTTTCATGTGGTTGAATGAGCAGTGCCTCCAACAGTTCCCATGGACAGGGACTCATCCCCAGGCACCAGGGGCCCCTTGCAATATTCACCCATTTGGCTGTCAGCATCTCATTATCTTTCAGTAACCCCTGCTTGTGGATTTGCAGGCAAATCAGGATCCTGAAGGGTGATCTTTGTCCTCCCCCTCCCTCTAGTGCCTCACTCTGGGGAGGGTGGTTTGAGCACCCCCAGGCATGTATTGAAGGTGGGGGGGTTGTGTCCTGAGTGGAATCCTTCTCCCAATCCTCCATGGTGAGGGGACGGGAAAAGAATGTTTTCCACTCCACAGACTGCCTTCCCCCACAAGGCAACCTCACCCTTCATCCATTTCAGCTAGCCAGTATGAGGAAACACTGAGGTGGCAGTGCCAGAACTATTCTTAGCAGGGGATTATAAAGAAGGAATCTGTGAATACTCTTACATTAATCTTTCAGTCCCTCTGGTACATATTTACTCTCAATCTAGGCCATATGTTCCTTAGGAAATCAAGAAGCTTTTACAAACAAAGATTAGAAGCAGATTCTGAGCCTTCTATAAATGGTGGCCCCCTCTTCTCTGGATTGACAGGTCCTAGCACCAAATGACCTCAAAACAGAGTGGTCTAGCACTAGGGTTTTCCAAACTTTTTCTTAAACCATGCTTATGGCTGAATTGGGAAGGCTCTAAAGCTTATCTACTTCTATTATCTCATATCCTTTCCAAATCAATTTGTACAGATTTGTGAACTTAAACAAAAAGAAAATCCTATGAAGAAAACTGTACATCATGTTTAGGGGGATTGGTTTGCTTTAGTTTTATGTTTTTCGTTTCAGCCCCAAATTAATAGCTGCCTTTAATCCTTAGTTCCTTAATATATGGGTCCATGGTATCAAGCTAGTTAAAGTTCCACTGAATTATAAACTTTGTCTATGCGACTCTCAGTTTATCAAGGGTCAGTCCTGTGTCTATCATGGTCACCACCATGTGCCTCACACAGTGCCTTGTACATAGTGAACAAATATTTCTTCAGTGAGTAGATGAATGGACACATTTACTTAGCCTGCTTCTCTGCATATTTAAGTAAATTAATCTGTCCTCAAAATGGTCTACAAATCTGTTTTTTGTCAGCAAACCACTTTTACCTTCGTTTTGTTAGCACCGATGGGTGGTCTTACTTTTGTGGTGAAAGGTGTGACCCATGTAGAATTGAATGATGCCCCATCTTGCCATGGAACTGCTCTTGGTTAAATGATTTTTTATCTTCATACCCTCCGTCCATTAGGAATTAAATGTTTATTTGGTTTAAATCTATTTAAATAACCCGAGGCAAAAAGAACTGAAAAGTTCTTTTTATAGACAAAGCTTCTTAGTCAACAGATTTACAATGAAACAAAGAACATGCTCCCAAGTGGCAAAGTGTAAAAATATGGGAAACGTTTAGATAGAGTTCCCTGAATTGAAACAAACCACCATCTATAGGTAATCCCAGTTTCTCTTTTTACCTTTCGTGCTATGTGTGAGGACAGAAGTCTGCTGAGAGAACCTGCCCCCAATTTTTGAAAAATGCCTTATTTTAATCAGTAAATCCACATTTCAAGTTTGCCTGAGGCTTGATGAGCATGATGAAGCGGGACAATGCTCCCATCCATGGTGACGTCAACGAATAAACAGCCCAGCTCTCCTGGCACTTTCCTCAGCTTCCCTGGCCTGACAGAAGCCCTTTGTCATCATTGATCAGTAGATGCTTTGTGAGCTTGTAGTGTAAGAGTTTCTAAGAACTGACAGTCATGCTAGCAGGTGCTGCTGAATTTACCGTACTGAGATCTGTTAAAGCCACTCCATCCCACGGTGGAGGGACCGTAAAGAGCCTAAGATTTGGTACAGAGCCCTGCAGTTGCATATGTGTTGCATGTGAGCTAAACTCAAATCTCACTCTGGGAGGGTGATTGCGCATGTGGAGGGCAAACGGGGCAATGCTCTGCTACTCCAGAGCATTTCTCTCCAGGCTAAATTATTCTTCTTCACTGAATCCCTTAATTCTGTGAGAGTTCTACACTCAGAGCTGCCCTGAGCAGGTGGAAGGTGGCAAGTTTCTTGTTCTCTAACGAGGTGGAAGGAACTGAAGTTACAATATCTATTAAACCCCGATATGCTGAAATTAATCATTTCAAAGGCCTGTTGTTTGCCATGTAACTCTTCTGAAAGCTGAATGGTTAGTGATGTTTAAGGGAATTTAATGCTACCTTCATAAATGATTTTCCCTTTTCACACCCCTTGATTTTCTGTGTTGTTTGAAGCAAAGTAAAGACTTCTATGTAACTGATAATTTTAGGAACTTAGCCTGCCATTCATTAGAAAATAATTTGCTCATTTTTTATCACAAAGAATGTTCCAGGGCATAAAAATGCAGAGGTGCTATGAAGTGCTAAAAAATGACTTTTTAATAGATTAACACACCTAGGAAATCATACTCCTACAGTGGAATCAGTTGACTCAAACCCACTTGCACATGGAGCTAAAGAACATATCACAAATGTGTAAGCGCTTTTCTACCAAGAGGGAGTTTCTCTCTCTCTCTCAGAAGACACTGGCAGAGTTGGGTCCTATTATTTTAATCAAGTCTCTGAACATCTCTCAGACCTCCATTTGGAGGAATGGGTGATACTAGGGTCGTTTACCCTCGTGCTTTTTACCACTATGTGGTCCTGATGTGATAACTGAGAAGGTATTTGCAGAAGCAGTTGTTAGGGTGCACGATTTGTGCCCCTTGAAACGATGTCACTGGGTGTAAGGTGTGGAGGATCCGGCTTTCTTGCAGGTGTGTGTGACGCATATCGGCATGCTCTCTAACCAGCCCCACCCACTCCTTTGAAGTTCACATCATGCTCTGCCATCTTCTCCCCCTCCCAGTTCGTGTCGTTTATCAACTTCCTGTCTCTGTTTGGCTAGTGGTCAACTGGCCGACCCCAGCTCCTGCTGTGTTGTGGCTTACGTCATCACCCGTAGCTCCTCTCTCCATGACTTACCCTTCTCTCCTCTAGATTTCTCGTGCCCAGAACACCTGATCTTCATCCTCATCAAGACAGCCAGTGTCTAGACACCTCCATTTTTTTCATCAGCTCCCTCCTGGCCTCACTTTTTGCCTCCTTAAATGCCACTCTTCCAGTCCTCTCTGCTCTCCCTTCCTATATTTCTCCTACAACCCCATGCCTCCACTCTTCTGACTAGAAAATCACATTGGTACCAATTACCCTTACCAGAGTCCTTTCTATTCTCCACCCCACAAAAACTATTCACCTCCTTCCTTCTCCTCCCAGAGGAAGTGAGTCTCTCCTCCTCTTCAAGGCTGGTCCCTCCTTCAAGCTGGTGCTTGGACCCCAGCCTCCCATCCATCTGAGCTCCCTCATCATCTCTCCTCTTTCCTATGTCTCCTCTGCCACTTGCCCAAAACTGGATCCATGTCCTCAGCCAAGAAACACATTCCAGTCTTTCCCATCCCCACCTAACTCTCTTCAGGAGAAAAACAAGACCTTTGGCTGAGCTTTTACACTTATACACATATTCCCACCCTCACGTTTCCTCCCTTTTCTCCTTCTCACCAAGACCTTACCATGTCTCTCCATCACTCTCCAGCCATTCCATCTGTCATGGTGACTCTCTAATTCCCAAATCCAATCCATTCTCCTCTTTGTCTTGTTTAAAGGACAAACTTGTTTCTTCTAGAGTAGCATTGTTCAATAGAAATATAATGCAAGCCATTGTATCTGATTTTTCTAGTAGCCACATTGCAAAAATTAAAAGAGATGGTGAAACTAATTTTAATAATGTATTTTATTTAACCCAAAATATAAAAATGTCTTTTTGATGTGTAATCGATATAAAAATAATTCATATTTTATATTCTTTTTAAATTATTTTTACTAGGTCTTCGAAACCTGGTGTGTATTTTGCAGTTATAACACATCTTAATGTGGACAAGCCACAGTTCAAGTGCTCAAGAGCCGCATGTGGCCAGTGATACCATATTGGACAGTGCGGTTTTAGATATTCTTCTGTCACTTACCTTTTGGAAACAATCTCTTCTGGCCCTCCTCCAACCATTCCTTCTCAGGGCCCTATCTCTGCTTCCTCTTCCAGCCCCTCACATGCTATTGGTCCTTAGGATTTCACCTTTGGCCATTCTCTTTTTTCACCTTACACTCTCTCCCTGGTTCATATATTCCACCTATTGGCTGATGATTCCCAAAGTCATATGTCTGAGTCCCACCTCTCAGTTTAACCTCCAGCTAGTATAGCCAACCCACAGATGTCCAAAGTTTGACATGCCAAAATGGAACTCATCATCTTCCCTCAAAAGTCTTCTCCTGTCTCAGTCAGTGGTGCCACCATCCACCTGGAGGCCCAAGCAGAAAACTGGTGTTCCACTTGAATTGCTCTTCCGCCTTCATCCCCTGGAGCTAATCGATTATAAAGTCTTTGCAGTATACTTCACCAGTATTTCCTTAAATACTCACTTGTTTCCTTCTCCACAACCACTGCTTTAGTCCAGGTATACATCGTCCCTCTCTTGGATTATTGCACTGGCCTCTTCAGTAGTCTTCACCTTTACTTGTACTTCCTCTACGCCATCCTTTATGCCCTCAATTTTTCACCCAAATAATTTGATGTTCACCTAAAATGGCCAAGTCTGGGACGATACCTCTATTTTGTTAAAAAGGGCTGTGTTATAGGCTTCAGTCAAGAGCATTTTCAAGATAGAAGGGTTCTCTTAGGGTAGCGCATAGTTCCCCTGCCTGACACCCTTCTTTCAACTCCACTTCTTCACTGAGCAGCTCTACAGATGGTTCTAGAAAACATGGGAATACATTTAACAGAATCCAGTTCCTTTTGTTTTGATAATAGAGAGCTCCCATGGCTTTGGAGACTTTTCCTAAACCTGGACTCTTCCTGGAGCAGTGGTTCTTAATTGATCCCAATCCCCCTCTCTGTCTGTCTGTCTGTCTCTCCCTCCAGACATCTTTGAAAATATAATTAAAACATGCCTCCTTTCCCCAGCAAAATGTACATGTACAAACACAATTTGGCATGCATGTCAGGGGATTCACTGAGTCCCTGCAGCCCATCCATGTGGGTGATAGATCTTGTTGGAGGACAGTTCTAAAACAGTTCTCACATCACCCTCTGGTTCCCACCTGGAACCAGGATCAAGGATAGCTGGGTTTCCCAAGACATTTTGAAAACTCTTAGAGCATTTTAATAGCACATTTTGGAATCTGAAGAAAGCTACGTTTCCTCCAAGGACACTTTGAACATCGTCTGACTAACTACGCTAAAAACAATTCCAAACTTGCATTTCTTGGCGAAATGTAGCTGAGTTCCTCCACACCCGCACCTCTCTTTATAGAAGCTGCTTGGAATGACTTTGTTTCTCACAGGCTTTCTGAGCCTTCCTCCCTAGTTGGCTCTCACGTTGCGCTCGTCTTGGGTCGTGACTGACTTCCTTGACCTCCTCAGTCATTTCAGAAGCTGCCCTAAGAGCCCTGGCATTGAACCCTCTTCTGTGCATCTCAGGTCATCGTGTACTCTGCTCCACCCCTTGCTCTGCCAGCCCAGCACCCCAGGGCGGGATGATGGGCGGGGAGGTGAATACCTGGGCGCTGGCCACCCTTGGGGCCCTTTGTGGGCTGAGAGCCTGTGTCAGGGTAACACTCACATGTCTTCAAGTGTATCTAAGCTTTCTCTTCAGCAGCCGAGCTGCTGGGCAGTGGGGTTGCAGCCGGGATTGACCTGTCACGGTCCTTCCATGCCCACAGGGAGCATGGGGCCTGGGGTGGTGACTCCACTCACGGGAGTGGGGTGGGTCTCCAGCAGCTTGCACCCCCAGCACTGGGGAGGAATAGGGCTGCCTCGTGACTTAACACCACGTCACACACTTGAGCTCCCAGGCCTCTCCTCCTCCCTCTCTTACTCGAATAGCTGAACTCCCGCCCTCTCCAAGCTCAAGCCTGTCCTTCCTCCTCTCTCCTGATTATCCAATTGGCTTGCTCTCTTGCCAGGTTCCCTCCTTAAATTTCTTTCCCAATGGAAACTCTTTCTCCTTTGTTTCCCCGAGTCTCTTCAGAGCCCCACTTGCCCCCCTGAGGCCCCTTCGTGTCTCTGCTCCTCCCACCCCTCACCCCGCCGCTCGCCTTCCCAGCCCTTAACCTCTCTGCACCTCCCTGCTGATCCCCAGTTGCACTCACGGCCTTCCTCCCTCTCCCGTCCTGTGTGCCAGCTGGGAACAACCAGCTATAAAGAGTTTATTGGACTGAAAAGTGAGTGAATGTTCTCACACACTCTACTCTTTCCCACCTCAGCAAAGCTTTTCAGAGTCACATTTCCAAAGGAATCTGAATCTGGAAGGATTTAGATCCACTGAAAAATGCTAAACCTCCAGCGTTTGGCTGTGTTTGAAATTGTTGGCAGTCCCTACCACATCTGATGTTATGAACCCTGTTTAGAGATGCCTGGAAAGAAGCCTTTAATGCTTGTATTGTGTTTTAACTTGCTTTCCTTTGGAGGCAGGGAATTGTCAAGTAAGTATGCACAGCACTCTGCAAAAGCCCAGGTGTTCGATGAGCATCTAGAACTAAGCGTTCATGCAGAATTCACAACCGTGAAGGGTCTATACTTAACACTCTGCTGAATTTGCCACAATGCAGGTTTCTGCCTTTTGCCCCCTCATCTTCAGTTTTGAAGCAATACAGCTGTAAACATGCTTGTGAAATAAGAAAGAAACATTCTGAGATTGCTTTACTTTTCAGTTTTTAACTGAAAATCAAGGTGAAAAAAAGCATCGGATTGCCTCTACGTGTATATATATACACAATCTCCTGTATATATAAATACACAGTGGTTGTGCTTGTATGCATACTCTGTAAACACTGTATAATATGTGACATATTATACAACCTGTGTATGCCCTGAAAACGAGCCCTGCGTGTAATCTCAAATTCTGCCTTATGAACCGTGCTCTAGTCCCAGTGTCCCCTTGCTCCCATCTCAGACCTTGGCTTGCTTTTGTCATACATTCAAACACTCTTAGGTGGAAGAAGAAACCCACGGATTTCATTTAAAAGTTCCACTAAAACAGAAGAAAGAGCAGATGTCCCGGGAAGCGATAATTAATGCGAAGGCAGTCTAATTGTGAAAACTGGCCTGCCCCCGGCCTCCCGCTTTTGCTCAATTTGGCGGCGATGATGTCAGCCGGGGGTGTCGTTTTGCAGAGATGCACTCTCTCCCCATTCTTCGGTGGTGATTATGATGCCATTTGGTCCAATTATCACTTATGATTGCATAACATGTTTTGACTGAAGAGTTTCTGAGAAAATAAAGCTCCCTTGTTTCACCCCAGCACAAAAACGCAAGCCGTTCCAGCAGGCAAGCTGCCCTCCCAAGAAACACTGCGAATTATTAGGCTAAATTATTAGTTGAACTTGATTCAGAAACAAAGCAGCCATTGTGCCTAACTAACTCCCAACGACATCCAGGAGGATGTGATTGTTTTTCTGACAACAAGTTTCTCCCCAGCACACTCTAAAATAAGCAGAGGCCCCAGGCGCATTGGCAAAGTCTGTAGAGGGTGCGGAAGCAGTGACAAGGCTTCCTTTTTTCTCCCTATCCTGTAGGCGCTTTAGTGCAGAGTTTGCCCAGAGACGCCAGGGTATGAGCTTTCTGAATTTGTAGAGCGGTGCACTCTTTCATTTCTGCTTTAGTCCTTTGCTGGCATGCTCGGGAAGCATGGTGTGTGCCACACAGGAATGTCTGTTCACTTGGACGATGCTTGTGCATGAGTGAGACGGTTGCTAGTGTGGCTCTGACCTGTACTAAGTCTCTCACTTGGCTTTGTGTGCTGCTTGCAAGGGGATCCAGGTAATCCTTTTACTTTGCATAGCCCGAGAGCCGTAGCTAACGGATTTGAACAAGCGGCGGGAGCGGGTGCAGGTCCCTTCTGTCCATCCCTGGGCCCCTAAACTCCGAGAGGTCTGATATGAGGGACGTCCATGTTACCAAAAGATCGCCCTCCTCGTGTACAAGTCCTTGAGGGCTTACCCATTAAAGAAATCTCTTAATTAAAATTGGAGGCCCAGATCTCCAAAACCAAGCAGGGAAAAGTAACCTCGGGCATGGTGGTAGCAGCTGAATGTAGACCATGGCCCTGAGGGACAGGGCATTGGAAGAGTTTCTTCTGTCTTTCATGCCTTTGCTTCCTACATGCCCTTTTGTGTGGCAAGAATGACCTGGGCACTTGGCCTTCAGGGCCCGTTCCCAAGCCTGGCCTGTAAGTCCTACTTCACAACACGCCATGATCTCTGACCACCTAATTCTAAACAGTGTTGGTACATCCCTGTCTGAAGAATGGCCGGTGGGTTCAGGAAGTGTGGCCTCTTCCTTCCCAGACTTAGGCTCCTCTTTAGTTTTAAAACCAGCCCCTCTGGCTCACACATTCTTCCTGGCTCCCAGGAGAAAGGGACTGACCCTGACTGTGATGCCTTACGTGTGGGGAAGCCCAACCCGGTGCCTGTGAATCCAGGACCCAAAATGTCAGAAACAGCTTTTCCTGGCGGGGGGGGGGGGGGGGGGGGAGGGGGCAGGACAGATCAAACCCAGGCGTGGGGTCCTCCAAGTGGGGGAGGGGAGAGAGCCTGGCACTGGTCTTAGCTGACCTCGCTGGACAAGCAACCTTGCTGCCTTTTGTTCAACACTGTGCTTCTTTTGGCCACTCTCTGTTCTAGACCACCCGTTAGCAGAGCGGCTCCCCAGCCTGAGAAACTCCAGAAGAACAATATCACCAAAAAAAAGAAACTGGTTGAGGTGAGGAGGCTAAACGATTTTGCTTTTAATCTGATATCGATGTTCTAAGATCTGCCTGGTGGACATCACCATCTGCAAGTCCCACACAGCGGTCCCCAACCTTTTGGGCACCAGGGACTGGTTTCGTGGAAGACAGTTTTTCCACGGATTGAGGGGGGGGGGAGGTGCGGATGGTTTTGGGATGATTCAAGTGCATTACATTTATTGTGCACTTTATTTCTATTATTATTACACTGTAATATATAATGAAATAATTATACAACTCACCATAATGCAGAATCAGTGGGAGCCCTGAGCTTGTTTTCACTTGCCACTCACGGATAGCGTTTTGATATGAGTCTGCAAGCAATTGATTTATTATGGTCTCTGTGCAGTCAAACCTCTCTGCTAATGATAATCTGTATTTGCAGCCCCTCCCCAGCGCTAGCATCACTGCCTCAGCTCCACCTCATATCATCAGCCATTAGATTCTCATAAGGAGCCCACAGCCTAAATCCCTCGCATGTGCAGTTCACAGTAGGGTTCGTGCTCCTATGAGAATCTAATGCCGCCGCTGATCTGACAGGAGGCGGAGCTCAGGTGGTAATGAGAGCGATGGGGGGTGACTGTAAATACAGATGAAGCTTCTATCGCTCACCCGCTGCTCACCTCCTGCTGTGCGGCCGTGTTCCTAACAGGCAGTGGTCTGTGGCCTGGGGGTTGGGGACCCCTGCCACAGATGCCTTCAAGTGACCCTGACTGGTCCCGATGGCTCTCCCTTATCCTCTCTCCCTTCCACACAGTACTGTGTCCCCCAGCAGTGACCAGAGTCACATCCCCACATCCCCTGGGTCACGTTCCTTCAGCCCTGCCACCAGATCCTACGGGTACTAACTCAAAAATGTCCCATGTCCTTCAGACCTGGCCCCTTTTCCCTGTACCTAGTACCACTCAGGGATTGGGGTGCGTGGAGAGTGCGAGCTTATTCACTGTCTCTAATGTTGTGTGAGCCCTTGCTGTGTGCCAGTACCTTGCTGTATATATACTTCCTACCATGTATTTCACACATGCCTCACATCTACAAGGTAGGTACCATTATTGTTCCATTTTACAGATGAGAACAGTATAGCTCAGAGAAGTCAAGTGATATGTTAGGCCCCAGCCCAAGATCACCAAGCCAGTAAGTGGAGAGGGCTTTGAACTCAGTTGTTAGGATGGCAGCTCCAGGGGACCTGCTGTTTTCTGAAAGAGGCCTCCTAACTGTTCTTTCTGCCTTCAGACTTTTCCCTTTCCTCTTTGACACATGCCTTGCTGCCCACAGAGTTAGCTCTTGAAAATACAACTCTTCATGCCCCACCCCAGCTTTAAGACCCAGGAGGTTCCCACATTTCTGATGGGATCCAAGCTCATGGTTTCAGAACCTCACCCAGGAGCCCCCTTCCTAGCTCATCACCTGAGATTCTCCACTGCAACTCATGTCTCTAACCCCAAAGCCATGAATGCTCTCTGAAGCTGGCTGGGACTTTCAGGCCCCTGTGATTTCAAGCTCCTTATACTCAGAAGGCTCCTCCTCTTCCCTCCCCACACCCCACCCTTCCAAGCCCTCCTCTGTGCAATCTTCCCTGACGCTCCCCACCCTAAACCTCCTGTACTCCACCCTCCCCACACCCCCTCCTCCACACCCTTGTCAGGGCTCTACTACCATTGTTTCTTACTCATCTCTCTCCTCTGCTGCACTCCGAACTCCTGAGGCAGAAAAATCTATCTGAAACATTTGTATTGGAAAAGGGAAATATATTGCAGGGGGGTTATTATAGAACAGAGCACAGGTCAGGAAATACAGCTGAACTTCAGGACAGACAGGGTCCAGGAGCTGAAAAGCTGCCCTAAGCCAAGATGGTGCCTCTTTCTGCCCAGCAAGGCCTTCTGCATGCCTGACGCATTCGTCTCTTTTCCTGCAGACTTCTTGAACTTCTTTAGTAGACTGTGGTGCTATCCAGTGCCCAAGTTTTACATCTCCTACCAGTGTCCTCAATTCTGAATTCCTGGGAGAAACTATCTGATTGGCCCAGCTTGAGTCAGTTGTCCACCTAGACTGGGGATCACATATTACACACGCAGTTTCTGGGAAACACATGGGGTGGGGAAGAGACTAGGGGTGGGTAGCTGCTCGCTCAGTTGAAAGGAGGAGAAGGGCTTTCCAGGTGAGAGATAATTAAAAAAAAAAAAGAGTCATAAAAATAGGAAAGCTCCTGATACATGGGCTAAATGCACATGTCAGCTTGACCAAGGGTCACAGGAGATGTGAGAGCAGGGCCTGACTGTGCCGACTTAAGGAGTTTGGACTTTCCCATAGGTAGTGAAAGTCAGTGAATGCTTTTGAGTAAGGAGGTGTTGTGGTATTTTAGAATTAATCTGATGTTTGCAATCCGCAAGCTTTGGTGAGAGAAAAGGCTAGAGTCAGGGAACCTAGAGAAAAGGGACCCACATCTTCTTAATCTTGTATCCCTCCCCCACCAAGCCCCAACCAGCAGAGTGCCCGGTGCAGAAGAGCTGCCAACAATACAGGTGTGTCAAGTCGAATTAAAGAACAGATCTGATCTGAATTAGTCACTGCTTTTGTCATGGAAGACAAGACAGGAAGAAGAGAAAGACTGTAAACCTAGAACAGTATCTGGTTGTTGGGGGAAAAAAGAATGCAAATGGTGTAGAAACTTTGTAGGGCAAGCACCAAGCAACAGAATGAGCATGGCATTTGCCTCAGTGCTGTGCTCTGCCGGTCCCGGCTGCATCTGGGTGAATCAGAGCAGAGCTCTGAGACACCATTCAGCGCACCTTCGAGAGCACCTGCCAAGGCGCAGACGTAAAACTTCTGGGTAACCTTTACCAGATATCACCTTGGTAGGCTTTGCCTCGCCTGAGAAGCAAGGAAGCAAATCTTTTTTATTTCGAAAACTCACTGTAATTCTACATGTTAGCCTGTCCCCCTAGCATGTCAAGGAAGTAAAGAAAGGGCTGCACTGTATCCCCAGCTGGTCAAGGGGTGAGTGGTTGGCTCTCTCACCGGCCTCATGGTTCCCATGACACGCGTGGCTTTCCCGAAGTGCGGGTTTGTTCCTGTGCTGTTACTTCCTCTAAGGACCCTTTCATCCTTGTGTGGGGATGTAGGAGCTGGCTCTCGACCACGTGTTTGGCTACAGAGGGTTTGACTGTCGCAATAACCTGCATTACCTGAACGACGGTGCTGACATCATCTTCCACGCAGCCGCGGCCGGCATCGTTCAGAACCTGTCCACAGGTAAATGGGTTGGGAGAAACCACCATCTGAACACAGGCTTTAATTTTAGCCCTTTTATGCACTTTCCCACTGGCTAGATGCCCCAAAGCTTAAGCCCTCTTTTCCCTTTAGAGCCATTCCACTCCATTCCAGACTGGTGCTGTGTAGTCCTGGGAGACGCTCAGGCCCACGTTCACAGGGTCAGACCCTCTTTCTCTTTACCCCTCACCCCGCCACATCTCATCTCAGGCCCTGGAAGGGAGGTGTCCGTGTTTCCATCAGCTCCAGGGAGGCTGAGCGGGACGGAGGGAAGCCAGAAAGAGGGTGTGGGGAGTAGAGAAACCCTTACAGACAGTAACCGAGAACAAAGCATGGGGGAACTTTTCTCATTGATTTTTAACAGTCACCAAATTTTTTAGCAACTCAGATTTTCAAGTTTTGTTTGTTTTGAATAGTTAACCACATTCACAATGAGAATGAAAACAATATACAAAAACACCTAAAATGTCCCTTAACTATAGAATGACTCTTAAATTAAAAAAAAAAAAAAGTTTAAAAAGGAACACCTCAAGCAAAAAGAATCATTCAGAAACTAATTTAATAGACACCCTTATCTTTACCACAAGATTTAAACCTGGTAACATGTTGCCTTTATTTGCTTTATATCTTAAAACAAACCTTTTCTTCCCCTCAAATTTTTATGCTCCTTCATAGTTCTCTATAGTTCATGCATAGATTTTTTTAGACAGTAAAATCACTGGGCACATAATAATTTGTTTTTGGGGGGCGAGGAGGGCCTTGGAATTTTCTATACATTTTTCTCAATTTTCTAGCCACATGTTACCAGGTCAGTAGCAAGGTGCTGTATTCCATGCCATCACTCACCTCTCAGTTCCTGTGCATTTGGGTGGGTTTACAGTGACCACCTGGGCAGTCAGCAAACTGTTTGCTGCAATAGACAATAAAGCTTTTCCTGTCCTTTCTTCCACTTCCTGTGACACATGTTGACTTAGGGCTTCAGGGGGGTGAAGCCATCACCTGTGCTATCCAGGCACCCAGAAGATTAGCACTTGGATAGATAAAGATGATTACAAGGGATTTCTTAAGTATTCTCCTGTTCAGTCTTCCCCTTCCAATGAGTACGCAGTGCCATTTTGCTCAGTAAAGCGCTATCTCCGGGTGCCCCCCCCCCTGCCCTGCCCAGAGGAGGAGACACTGAGAGGCTGTGGGTCCTGGGCTGCAGGAGGAGGAACCGTTCTGGACTCTGGAAGCCTGCGCACTTGGACTGTGTTGTGGCGTCACCCAGGACGCAGGAGGATTGAAGTGGGACTTGTGTGTTAGATACGGATTAGGTAACAGACACCAGCTCTCCTCCCCATCCTGGGACAGAACGTGTCAACGCGAAAAAGGATCTCCCGTCTCCCTAAGGATGATTCCGAAAGTGAGAGTTCGGCACTTTTAAGCTCTCGCTTCTACGAGGCCTTTCCAAAGACTCACACAAAGCTTTGAGGTTGCCCCCAGAGCTCTCTCAGGCCCCTGCTCACCCTGCCCCGTCTCTCCTAGGGAGCCAGAGCTTCTACCTGGAGCACACGGATGACATCCTCTGCCTCACGGTGAACCAGCACCCCAAGTACAGAAACGTGGTGGCCACCAGCCAGATAGGTAGGAGGGTCCTGCAGCCGCCGAGGCTCTCCCAGCTGAGCAGAGACGTTGACTTAGCAGCAGTTATTGGGGAGGCAGCGGGCAGGTCATTGGTATCCACCCTTTGTCGATGTCACTCTTGATTATCTGAGCCCTGAATGTATCTATGTCGCCTGAGCTGACACAACCAGTGATTGGTGACCTGAGGGACCATTAAGTCAGACCAGAGCCTCATCATCCAAATAAACGGGTGGCCCCCATCCCTGGGGACTTGTGAGAATAATTTTTCAGAGCCCAGGTGTCAGGTGAAGAGCCCCACATCTGAAGCCTGGAGGTTGCGCTTGGCAAGGGCAGATTCCAATATGTGTGCCTGGCTCTTCTCACCCTAGGAAACTGCCGGTGACAAATGTGAACTGATTCACATTCGTGAAGAGTGGTGGTTGTTTTTTTTAACTCTGTCATTTCAAAGGCAATTTTTCCAAACATATCTTCCTGCTTGTTTTCATTGAGCCCATGCCCATTTTAAAATTTAATTTGGAACTTTCTGATGCTGGTGTTAAGTTCTTCACTCTTAGAAACATGACTTATTTTAGCTATTGTTTTCCCTTGACGCTTCCTCATTGCCATTGCTCATCCAATGCAGGTGATATTACGGAGACCCCAGGTAAGGCTGTTCCATCCGTGAGTAGTTTGAATCTGCACAGCAAAACCATGTCGATGTACCTCGTTTGCTGATTGTACCTGGCTGAGTTGCAGATACAAATCATTGACCTCACCAGTTTCCTTTGTGTAAACTCCACCTCGAGTGTGTGTGTTGGACATAAACACCCTTAGGTCTCTGCCTCTGAAAGCACAGCACATGTTTCCCGTTGTCTCTCACCTCCGGCCAGGCCAGGCCATAGGTCTCTTAGCCCCCGTCACTGTAACGCCCCGAACACCTGTCCTAAAGCGGCTTTTAGGTGAGCGTCAGCGTTGCCTCGGCTCCGCCATTCCCCAGCCTTAGCTCTTCGTCGTACCTCCCACATTCAGGAGCAACACCTTCCATCCACGTGTGGGACGCCATGACCAAACACACCCTCTCCGTGCTGCGGTGCTTCCACTCGAAGGGGGTGAATTACATCAACTTCAGCGCAACCGGGAAGCTGCTGGTGTCGGTGGGCGTGGACCCCGAGCACACCATCACCGTCTGGCGCTGGCAGGAGGGTAAGGGGAGCGGGCTTTCTGTCCCTCTGGGAGGCTTGCTTGTGGCATGGGCTGGGCTCCAACCTAGATCTGCCTCACTCCACGGCCCACCATAGGCGCTGCTGCCGCATCAGCAGAAACCAGGGCTCTTGGGATCCTAGGGAAGCTGCTCATCAGCTGCCACTGCATCCCTGGACCCCATGGCCTCTGGAGTCCTGAGCTGGTCAGTGAAGGGTCTTTGGGCACTTTGGGAAAGTGGCTCAGTGCTGGCTGGCTCCCTCCTCAGACAGAAGGCAGCAGCCTCCACCATTTCTGTCCTAATCACCCACCTACCCAAACTTCCTTGTCCGTCTGGTGACCCCTGGATCCTGCTGCAGCTTTGTCACCCTGATTGCCTTCTTACAGGAACTGGGATGGGGTTTTATCACCATAGTCTTAGAAACTCTATTTATTAACATTTTTGAAATGGGGCTTCACCTTATAATTAAGGCTTACATTTAATGTGACAAGATTTCTATCTTGTGTTACCCCAATATGTGCACGCACATAGGCTGCTACTAAATTTACGGTCTTCTTTGAATCAAATATATGCAATCTTCCGTGTATATTTTCAGGGTGGCAAAAGCGGATCCAGTTAGTTAAGACATTAATGAGGTCCGTCTCCTGCCGGGCCGCCTGTATCTGGGGCATACTGAGCCAGGCAGGCACAGGGGAAGCACTTCTCCAATCCTGGGCTTCTCGAGTCCCATGATCTCAGAGGGAGATCTGTGCATGATCTCAGGCACAGTACCTGCCCCAGCGCAGTACCTACCCCAGCACAGTACCTGCCCCAGCACAGTACCTGCCCCAGCACAGTACCTGCCCCTGCCTTGCCTCTTGCTCACCTAGGGCCCCTTCTGACTTCCCAAGAGTGGATTGGTGGAGCCAGGACTTTTAAATAAGCTCCCAGGAAAAAGAGAAGTCTTCCCTTTGGTAATTTTCTCCCATTATCTTTGTTGGAACCAGCACTTGTCTGTATGGAAGAGTTCTAAGTCAGCGATAATGTCTCATAGCCTGACACCAGCCAGCAACTCTTCTGAGCTGATTATGTGTGGTTTTTGCCTTCACTTCAAGTCCTGCTTACAGATAAATAATGTGGTTTTGAGGGAGGTTTATATCCATTCTTTGTTATCATTGAAGAGCGTATTATTCATTTCTCATTTGTCTTTAACAAATTATCTTGTGGAACCCTTGGGGGGTGTGTGTGTGTGTGTGTGAAACAAAATTAAATGGATTAAAAAAATGAGCTTAATATATAAAATGTATGTTGTCAGGTCCTAGATACTTGTATGAAATTTGTTCTGAGCAACCTGGAAGCCAGGGCAAAGAGGGAGACAGGCATTTTCACAATTAGAAGTGTCCATGAGATTAAAACAAAGCAAAAGCAAGCAGTGGATTAGAAGAAATGTGCATGTTATTTATTTTATATTTTCCTCATGATTGCTGAAATTAATCCTCTTTCCATCTCTTTATTGGCCACTTACGTTGCTTCTTCTGCAGTTCAGCTGTTCAAATCCTTTTTCTACTGTGGGTGGGAGGGTTGTCTTTTGCTTATGCTTTGTAGCTCTTTACTGATTGTCTTTTAAAGCATTGCATATGTTTTCTCCCAGTCTGTTGTTTGTTTTTTAAATTAGTTTATAGTATCCTTGGGGACCATGGTTTTTAAAAGCTCTGAGCCCTAGGTAGTGAGGAATCTGTACCAGCAAGTCAGGCATTCCATCTGCAGGGAGAGAATTACTGCCCCAAGAGGTAACCTGAGGGTCTCCCCAGCCACTCCTGGGAAGGGATTCCAGGAGGGCGTGTCTGAGGGCTGGCTACGGGCCCAGCCATGTTAAGAACCCACCACTACTCTAATAGCCATTTAAAAGTAAATAAATACAAGTGATGAGGAAGAGGGGAAGAAAAAAAATATGTGAGTAAATAATATAGGGAGATTGATTAAGAGGAAGTTGGAATTAAGACATTAAGAATAAGAAGAAAATGGAAAGAAAAGAAGTTTAAAATAAACATTAAAAACTCAAGGGAGGGCTTCCCTGGTGGCGCAGTGGTTGAGAATCTGCCTGCTAATGCAGGGGACACGGGTTCGAGCCCTGGTCTGGGAAGATCCCACATGCCACGGAGCAGCTGGGCCCGTGAGCCACAATTGCTGAGCCTGCGCGTATGGAGCCTGTGCCCCGCGACGGGAGGGGCCGCGATAGAGAAAGGCCCGCGCACCGCGATGAAGAGCGGTCCCCGCACCGCGATGAAGAGTGGCCCCCGCTTGCCGCAACTGGAGAAAGCCCTCGCACGAACCGAAGACCCAACACAGCCAAAAATAAATAAATAAATAAATAAATAAATAAATAAGAAAATCCTTTAAAAAAAAAAAAAAAAAACTCAAGGGAGGACCTTCAAGATGGCGGAATAGTTAAGACGTGGAGATCACCTTCCTCCCCACAAATACATCAGAAATACATCTACATGTGGAACAACCCCTACAGAACACGTACTGAACGCTGGCAGAAGACCTCGGACCTCCCAAAAGGCAAGAAACTCCGCACGTACCTGGGCAGAGCAAAAGGAATAAAGAAAAAACAGAGACAAAAGAATAGGGACAGGACCTGCACCTCCAGGAGGAACCTGTGAAGGAGGAAAAGCTTCCACACACTAGGAAGCCCCTTCACTGGTGGAAATGGGGAGTGGGCAGGGGGGAAGCTTCGGAGCCATGGAGGAGAGCACAGCAACAGGGGTGCAGAGGGCAAAGCAGAGAGATTTCTGCACAGAGGATCGCTGCTGACCAGCACTCACCAGCCCGAGAGGCTTGTCTGCTCACCCACCGGGGCAGGCGGGGGCTGAGAGCTGAGACTCGGGCTTCAGAGGTCAGATCCCAGGGAGAGGACTGGGGTTGACTGCGTGAACACAGCCTGAAGGGAGCTAGCACTGGCTAGCTGGGAGGGAGTCTGGGAAAAAGTCTGGAACTGCCTAAGAGGCAAGAGACCGTTGTTTCCGGGTGCGTGAGGAGAGGGGACTCAGAGCACCGCCTAAACAAGCTCCAGAGATGGACGCGAACTGCAGCTATCAGCGCAGACACCAGAGACGGGCATGAGACGCTAAGGCTGCTGCTGCCGCCACCAAAAAGCCTGTGTGCGAGCACAAGTCACTATCCACGCCTCCCCTCCCGGGAGCCTGCACAGCCCGTCACTGCCAGGGTCCCGTGATCCAGGGACAACTTCCCCGGGAGAACACACGGTGCGCCTCAGGCTGTAGCAACGTCACGCTGGCCTCTGCCGCTGCAGGCTCGGCCCGCATCTGTACCCCTCCCTCCCCCTGGCCTGAGTGAGCCAGAGCCCCCTAATCAGCTACTACTTTAACCCCGTCCTGTCTGAGCGAAGAACAGACGCCCTCAGGTGACCTACATGCAGAGGCGGGGCCAAATCCAAAGCTGAAGCCCAGGAGCTGTGTGAACAAAGAAGAGAAAGGGAAATCTCTCCCAGCAGCCTCAGGAACAGTGGATTAAATCTCCACAGTCAACTTGATGTACCCTGCATCTGTGGAATATCTGAATAGACAATGAATCATCCAAAAACTGAGGTGGTGGACCTTGGGAGCAACAGTAGACTTAAGGTTTGCTTTCTACATATAATTTGTTTCTGGTTTTATGTTTATCTTAGTTTGGTATTGAGAGCTTACTATCATTGATAGATTTGTTTATTGGCTTGGTTGCTCTCTTTTTTATTACTTTTTTGTTTTAATCATTTTTTTAATTTTAATTTTAATAACGATTTTATTTTATTTTACTTTTTTTTTCTTTCCTTCTTTTTTTCTCCCTTTTCTTCTGAGACGTGTGGCTGACAGGGTCTTGGTGCTCTGGCCGGGTGTCAGGCCTGAGCCTCAGTGGTGAGAGAGCTGAGTTCAGGACATTGCTCCACCTCCCGGCTCCACATAATATCAATCGGCAAGAGCTCTCCCAGAGATCTCCATCTCAATACTAAGACCCAGCTCCACTCAACAACCAGCAAGCTCCAGTGATGGACAC